>NC_141787.1:3448087-4126537 GCF_054643075.1 Acanthaster planci
AGACCTGATGAGACCATCTTCTTGTTTGTTACCTGACCTGACAAAAATTATATAAATATAAACACATAAAAATATAGTTGACACTTGCCCATACTCTATGCTGCGCATCTATTTCCTTTTGTTTGCAAGAAATTCTTAATTACACTTTTGCCCAAGAATAGGGGAAAAGACGAGTAAGAATGCAAAGTTCTGATACACTCAGCTCCTTGAGTAACTGAGTTATCAAAATAGTCACTGCTGTTTCATAAATTATGGGGAAAAAACATTCGATCATCTGTGTTGCCTTTATCTCTTCTCATGCAAGTCCAGGCCCATCCAAACGTCAATCATTCAGAAAAATTGTCCAACAAATCTGTGGCCGAAAAAAATGTGCACGCAAAAAAGAAAGGGGCCCCAAGAAAAGCAAAGTGTACGCATCCAAGTTGGGGTGGCTGCACTACAATGACAAAACCAGAGTTTACCCAAGGCCAGTCACAGAGGAGTGGCGGTGTGAGATTTGTAGCATTCAAGAGAGACGTTACATACAGCAACCTGCAAAACCAAATTATTCCACTTTTTCTTTTCCTGAGGGAAGTCAAGGACCGAAGGTATGGAAATAGAGCTTGCAACTTCCTGCACATTCTTGCACAGTATACCAGAGGAGGAGTTTTCGTTAGACAGATTAATTGAAGAGAAAGGGGTTGAAAACAAGGATTCACCTGAAAACAAAGAAATCAGGGGCTTGTATAAATTTACAACATTAGCCTTAACTAACTCTTTGCCTGATTTTATTTTCATTGTTAATGAAGTTAAAACAGTAAGTTGGAATGTACATACGTGACCTTTATGCTTTTATTATTAATTGGGGATGCCATCAAGCCTTAAAGAGCAGTTGATACATCTTGAGGAGAATTCAGTAACATGACTCAAATACTTTGAGTCTGAGCAGCCATATAGGAAAAGAAGTATCTTACGGAAGTAATAAACAATAGTTTTTCCACTGAAACTATCGCCCTCAAGCCAAGCAGACATCCCCATCCTGACATTTCTATTTCTAGTGAAGTCTCCGGACCTTACTCAGTGGCGCGTGGTCGCTAGTGCTGCTACTAGGAGTTTTGAAGAAATTCCAGAAGTTTAAATGAAGTTACTGAAGAGTTTAGGTTAGCGGATAGGAACAACGCTCTAAATTTGGCAGTTTACAGTGCACAATGACGAGGTCTGTAATAGAACAAATTAATCTAGAAACAGACACAGGTGAAAAAAAAAATTATCGAAAAATGGAAACCTGGGTAAACAAATGAAGGTGAAGGTAGAATTATCGCATTTCAAGCATATGATGTGGTTATCTTATCTGGACACCTATTTCCAGAGCCCAAACCTCCCTTACCAGAACCCACTCCACCCAAACCCACTTCACCCGAACCTCCTGAACCCACTTTCCCTCCCAAATGAAGTCAAAACCAATTACTAAAAGGTGTGACAAAAATACTTCTCTTGATCGGCTTCGTGGCCAAGATTCTTGAGCACTACCCGAGGGTAAGTAAAAATGGAACCATTGACTTTTTGTTTAATGCCATCCGGGTGTATCTTTCAAAGTTCATTCAGAGTCTAAGAGGGTGACGTTGTCCATTACCAACCCCAGCCTCGAGTTAAAGCTTAAGTTAAGGCTACTGGGTAATTTATTAGATCTGCCAAAGGTTAAACTTCTACCCCTCTCATTTATGAAGGCGAGCATGATTTAAACCCCTCGATATTTGTTTTTATTCATTGCAACCTGTTGAATACCGATAATTAACTTTTATAACGGTAAATCGTCGGATATGTTGAGCGTTTTAGATGCCGATCATAAATTAATTGCGCAAGATAAGACGCCCGAACAGTTAATTGACATCAACATAAGCGAATTGACCTTTTCTTTAAAAGACAAGCCAGGAGAACCTAGTAGACAACAAAGGTGCTGGAATTTTAATCGAACTAGAGATTTTTTGTTAAATGCGTATATTATAAAAAGATGACCGAACCAAAGCGATCAGAACTTTTACCCAAACCAAAGAAACCGGTACCAGAGAAAAAAACTGTTAGACATCCATAACGAAGAGTAGTTATCTTTAACAGTTGGAGCCACTGCCGTCGGTGTAATACTGTATAACGTATTAACTTAGAAAAATAAAAGGCAAAAAAACAAAGTCTACAATTTGAGAAGGGGTTTCATTTTTTTTTGCCCAAAATTATTTATTAACCTACTTTTTCGTATAAAAGTCAAAACTACATAACTGACTGCTAAAAACAAGGTCCATAGGTGATCCACGATCCATCCAATCGCTTTATTCGCCACTTTAAAAAGGATACTCCCGATGATTCCAGTCAAGGCGCCCTCAAGCCTTCAACCCGAGCTTCGTTAATGCGTTCGCAAAATTTCGCAATTTTCTTTGATCCAATCGGTTACGCCGCCTTTGCTTGGCGGTTCAGGAGGTTTTGGCGCGGGTTCTGGCGTCGGTTCGGGCGTCAACGTTCCGGCAGCTCTCGCGGGGGCCACTATGCTGCTTACGATCGTACTTAAAAGCCGTTAAAATGCTTACTATCGTGACGCCTTGCTCCCGAAATATCGTTCGAATCTGATCACCTATCGTATTATCCGACGGTAAAGCGTAATTGATTAAATCCATAATTTGCAATATTTGGCTTTTGAGTTGGCCGTCACTTGTTTCTTCTTGAATTTCAATATTTTTAGCTCGGTTTAATCGTATCTGTCCTCTAATCGTTTGCAATTGTTTGTCTATAATCTTAGAAGTTCTCAATAATTTAAACCCTCGGTTTGCGCTGTTTGATTTTCCGTAATTGCTCGACAATGGCGCTAACTTGATCCGCTATTTGGGGAAGCATGTCGACGTCTTCAGTTTGGCTGGCGTTTAATTTCGATTGTGCTTGTCTCATTTTTTTTTCTGGTAGTCCCAAAAACCGAGTTCTTCGCGAATAAATTTCGAACCACTTTTGTATCCAACTTTTCTAGCGCGTTTTGCTGTGTCTAGCGATACAAACTGGGTTTCGTCTGTACCACCATGGGTCCTCGTATATTTTTGTAATATAGACCTTCATATTTGTGAAAATATGTCTTTTTTGCTTTTTGTGATGTATTTGAAATTTTCATAGGTTGGCGTTGGTATATCAGATCTACCGATACCAACGCCACCCTACGAAAATCTTTGTATCTTATCTTATCTTTATAAAAATCAATTACTTTGGGATTATCAATAAACATTGTCTTACCTTTTTCTAAAATGTCGTCTGTCACCTTGCCTTCTATAAGGGACGTTTCTTCTCGATCGGGAAATAAGTTATTATCGACAAAATCTTGGTCGTCCATTTGTATTTCTTGCTCCTGATCTTCCAACAGTGGTATTTCCTCGGGATCAAATCCTCCTTTGGCCATTTTTATAATATACATTTTTTATAATATACGTTTTAAGCAACCGCTTAAAACTCGCGGGCAATAATCCCTTTCTGACACTAACCAACCCTGGAGTAGCCAACGCGCCGCTTAAAACCGCGGTCAATTTTAACGCGTCTTCGATGGATAATTTATTTAGATCTGGTGGTTTAAGTTTTAGATATTGAATTGTGAGGTAGGTTGAGTTAATTGCAATAACTAGCCCGGTAAGTACTCGAATCAATTGTAACATTGCTATTATATAACTAAACTAGAATATGCTTAAGCTAAGTTGCACTAAACCTAGCTTAAGCAAAGGGTAAGTAACTAAAAAGTGGTTTAAACTAGTTTATCAATTGATTCGTTATAAACTAGCTTATTTGACTTTCTCTTGCTGTTGCGACTCAAGCAAGAAAGAACACAATTTGACTTAATATGGCCGCCTAATGAATTATTTAATTGTTCAATCGTTGCTTGAACAATTTTTTTCTCTAACATCTGCATTTTAATTTTGTAGTCTGGGTAAAAGCAGCACTCATAATCTTCGATTAGTCAACGGCAGAAATCATTATCGGTGAAATGATCGGGGTCAAATCGATTATGTTTCTTGTCTGCATGGCGGCAATGATAGATCAAATTTTAATTGTTACTTCTATGGGATCCGAGCAAACGATGTCATTCTCGGTTAAACATTGATCACATAAATTTCGATCCTTGCAATGAAATAAAGCAGTCCACAGCGTGTTCTTGCGGTAGTCTTTCAACACCGAATTGTACTTCTGGCTCGATAACCAACAGCTGTGCAAAAAATGTCTACGGCCATACGTCATCTTACTCAAAAGCAGCCTATTCTTAGACTTTCTGCGATACTTGATGAACTGATCGGCCGAGCAGTCGTCTACAAATAAACAGGGTATTTAACGCCGTCAAACACTTTTTGATAAAGTTCAATCGCTTCATTTAGCTCTAACTTTTCCCGATCTAAGTCGCAAAGATAAACGTTATCGTCTGTGTACATTCATAGCAGTTCTAGATAAGCTTTGTTCTTACGCAAAGTAGGACAAATAATTACTATTGCCTCAAACGCGAACCGATATCCAATTTCCAAAAGATCTAAAATCTAGAGTTTTACCCGACCCGGTTTTGCCAACAATCAAAGCGCAATGCGGACTTGTATACATCTTTTCACTCATTTTATTTTAAAACAGATTTAATAAACCAAAATTCCCAACAGTCAATTGAGCGTCCTTTACCAGAAAGACGTACACCATCAACGGACCTGCGGTTTCTGCCTCGCTTTCCATCTGTATAGAGATATCTCCACCACCCCCGAGAGGCCTTACCCGATCCATGAACCGGGTTATTGTGTCCGAACATCTGAAATCGAGCCACAAACCATACTTAAAGTATAAAGTCCCTGCAAATACAATTGATTTGGCTTACCTTCAACCGTTACTACCGTTTTCGTGAAATGTGGAATGTAAATCGGATTTTTAACCGCGGGATCTTTGAACAGAATTTCAAGCTCTTGATCGATATAAATAAATATTCAATAACGTATCCGACCGCTTGTTTCTTCCACAAGTGTATCCTGTCGAATAGGTAATAGACGAGCCCCTTATGTTAGGCTCGCAGGGCCTGAGCCAAATCTCTATTGGTGACGACTTAGTATTCTAAAGTCAGGTCTGAGATTGCGTATTCTGCAGCCGTGTCTGACGAGTTTACCACTTTTGTCGTGGTCGTTAAAAGTCTAAAACGGATAAAAAGGCCCGTGATCAGTTAACAGAGACGTGTCTAAATGGAATCGCTTATCGATTTTTAAATGCGTCTGCAATCGCTTTATCTTTGCCGTTGTTTGCAGCTTCCTTTTTATCACCTTCCCGAGTCGTAACTTTGCGACGTTTTCCCGTTCAATACCGAAGTACGCCAAATTTTCCGTCTGCGACAGAGGTAGCCAATTGTCCTTAAAGTTATGATATACGTCCGTGTCTCGGTACCATACGATTTTATTGCTCTGGTGACTCACATTGATTTCCATGATCAAATTTCGCGCCACGTTGTTATACACGGTTCGATTATCGTCTGATGCTCCGTCTAGATCTAATTTAAAAGCCAGTTTCGCGGTACCCGCAACTATTACATAATCTATTCCTAAAGCAGGGAATTTCACGTTTAACGTATGACCCCCAGCTATTGTACTCGGGTTATGGGTGATGGTTACCTCCCATCTTTTGCCTTTGTCGCGCGAGGCGCTTTTAGCCCTTCAACTCGGGTTTGTTTAGTGTACTGTTGAGACATTTTCTTAATAATAATGCCGTTGCCACCAGAGCCCAAAGTTATCCGATTTCTACGCGCCTTCCGAGGACACAAAATTTATATGGATTATACCCGGAACGGCTCTAGTCGGTTTTTTTTTAGTTTATCGATTTGCTTAACTTAAATAACTGGTATTTTTTTAAATGGAGCGAGGACTTTTCATTAGGCCTAAGGTTTTTTTTTTTTATTTTACAGCCCGCAAGGCTATTGGCGAGGCGAAAGCGCCGTCGATCATTTACACGAAAAGACCAGACAAATGCAGACAAATCAGTTATGAAAAACTATTTAAAAAGCGGGCAATTTGGCAAATATATTTACCCCCGCCTTTATCACGACCTATGACTTTGCAATCGGAATCAGTCGAACCTATTTATCTGCACAAAACGGATACATTATACTTGCCTTGGGATCGAGTGAATCGTAAAACTTTTAAATTCGCTTTGACCGTAGTAGACGTTGGATCGCGGTATAAAGAAGCTGAGCCATTAACCAGTAAAACGGCCGAGCAAACGTCTGAAACCGTGAAACAAACTTATAAAAGATCGCCGGTAACCTGGCCTCAAATTACAATGATAGACTCTAAATCTGAATTTAAAGGCAAGTTTAAAAGTTAATGACGAAAAACAAGGTAGAAATTGAATTCAAGTTGGCGAGCCGGGCATCGCAGGGCATCGTGGAAATGTTTAACCGTACATTGGCCGAGCGTTTATTCGGTCATCAATATGCTCAAGAAATGTTAAACGTGGGTGAGCGAAACGTGGAATATGTACAGAGTTTGCCCCAAGTCGTGAAATCGTTAAAAGAGGAAAAAACGCGTTTAATCGACAGAGCCCACAGAACCTATCAAATTAGACCGAGTGAAACAAGCACCGAGTGCACCCCAAGAGTGAGCAAGCGAGAATTACCTCCAAGCGTGGGTCGTGCGATACCTATATTACCCGGGTGAGCAGGAAGGAGGCACTGTCAGAAGAAATTTGTGAAAAAGCCCCCCCCCCCAAAAAAAGAACAAACAAAATACCTTTTTTTGCAAAATTGCGAAAAAGCCCCCCCCCCAAAATTGGAGGAACTGCGTCTGTCTCAAGGACAGAACACAGGGCTTTTTTGCCTTTTTGTAATTGTGAAGAAAAGTGCTTTGTTGGCATAGCACTCCCTTTTCAAGATATCTGCTACATTTGAACCTGATCAGAGATGTACTTTAGGAGATAACGGGCAATAAAAGACTGCACCTTTAATGTCATGTGACTTAATTGTCATCTAATGACGTCATTATCACATTAGGTCAATTTTCGTTTACAACACGTCCCTTTCTAGCTATCTTGATGATTGACACAATTACTGGACAATGTTGAGTTTTATCAAGTGAAGGAAGGGCTACTACTTTCTTGATAATGCACATACAAATTGAACTGACAACAGACTTCACAAACTTTATACAAGACTTTCAAAGCAGTTTAATTTGTACGTGAGATGAAAAATCAACATGTCTGCAATATCTGTTTGGAATAAGATTGGGATTTTAGATACAAACACGTTTCCCTTGCTTACTTTAATGAATAACGGCAACGAATGACTTAGTGAATAGTTATTTCAAATGCAAATGCTTCATTCAATCCACTCCTTACTTTTGTGCCTCATTCCTGTTGAAAATAAGGACAAACGTAGGGAATTTATCAGTCAGGTAATACAAAACGTGGAATTGCATCAATTGCGGGCAAACTTCAGTTTTTCTAGTGAGAAATTTGATTGCCAGATGGAGGGTACCCTACAGTAAGGTGTACGGATTAGCAAAAGTGGCCATATAAAAATCATCTTAACACCAGAGGATTTGGGACTGTTACGGTCGTCAAAATACACAAACTAAGAAACGTCAATTTCAAAGACGGAAGAAAAATAATGCAAACATCAATTTCACACAATTCTTTCCAAAATAAATCTTATTTCCTATTGAAAGTAACTGCATAAATGATTACTTTTAAGAGCTACATGTATCTACGAGTGCACAGAAGCATAAACTCTGATCATGCAATTTATACGTATAAAGAACAACACTGAAAATATTAAAGAATGAAACTAGTGTTGAAGTTGAAGGATTCTGAGAGTTAAAGAATGTTAAATGTGTCCTTACTATTTATAAAAGAAAAGAAATCTGCATTTGTACTTCGGGGCATTTCACTACCAGTGAATTTTTTGTTATACTGTGCATACTTAGGAAAATACTTGGAAAAATATGTAAAATATCAGGAACTAGTGACTGCTGAAAACCTTGCATACTGCTTGTAAAAACCTGTTATACGTGTCTACAATTTCGGAAGAAATCTTGAAAAATTATGCCAGGGACATGTATTACAAAAATGTCCCATGCAAAACCCATGGGCATCCCATGGACTGCCCATGGGACCTCATGTGTACGCCATGGGACTGGCAAAAATAATGTTGGTTGAAGGGATCACCATGGGACATTTTGTGGATACCATGGGAACACCATAAGGCTTTTATGATCAGCATGGAAACACCATGGGGTTTTTATAATCAGCATGGGAACACCACAGGGTTTTGACGATCAGCATGGGAACACCATGTTTTTTGTTATAATCAGCATGGGAACACCATGGGGCTTTTATGATCAGCATGGGAAAACAATAGGGTTTTTATACTCTACATGGGAATACAATGTGATCTGTAGGCGGACACCATGGAAATGCCACACAAACACTATTCAAATTTTTGCAATAATCAAGAGAACACTGGGATTTGCATTGATATGGCATTTACATAGGTACACTTAGAGGCTTTGTTGTATTGTTAGCCACATTAGCTGCTGCCATTAAAATGCAGCATTGGCATGAACTACAGTACACAGTTTGGAATGGAATGTTGATTTGATGACTGCAACTTTGCCCGTCACCATGAGATGCACAGGATACTCGCCATGGGAGGCATGGGTAAATCAACATGGGACGCAAGGAACAATTAACATGGAACAAACACCATGGGATGCAAGGGACAATCGACATGGGAAAATCACCATGGGACAAATGGGAAAATCACCATGGGACAAATGGGGCAACCACCATGGGATGCATGGGAAAATCACCATGGGATACATGGGTAAATCACCATTGGATGTGTGGGAAAATCACCATGGGATATGAAAATTAAATCACCATGGGAATATTTTGGGAGATTACATGGGGTTCTTGAAATACACACGGGCAAAATCCCATGGGTAAAAATCCCATGCTACATGGTGGCCAATTCACCATGTAATCCTATGGGAAATTTTCCCATGGGAAACCCTCATGGGACATTTTCGTAAGGGTACACATGCATCTATATATCTCACGTCTTATTGGTTGCGTTTTGTTTACATATCATGATATTTTAATGAAGTCCTTCTGTAGAACAGTCTTGGTATGAATTGCATTTCCATCAACCACACCAACATGTCCAAAGAAGACCTTCGTGTATGATGCTGGTAAACATTCGTCTGTGTCATCTGAAAAAGGGAAATATTAATTCATTGTGTGTCATATGTTAATGAATGGAAAAAAGTGTAAGAACTTTCAGCACTTTTGATATTACTTGGCTACATATGAGTAGGAATGTTACAATGGGAGACTGGACACATGGATGTTGATCAGTGAGTGATTTGCTTCATGACTGTATTTATCAAACTGGCCATCTCTTGTGAGTCAATATCCAACAGCTGGCCTTCTCACCACTAATTACCTTGTTACTTTCTTTGCTTGGTTATCCAACAGCTTCCTTCATCTTGGGTAGCCGTGCTTCTGATATGCACCACAGAGTGACGTTGCATTCCAATCCCTAAAATCAACATCGTAGAAAAAGGATTTATCTCTTGTCACCTCAGCAGCAATGTGAAGGATACCTATAACGAAATGCAAATAATTTCCTGGCAGTTGCAGTTTTTCAGATAATTTTGTTATAAGTACTTTGATGAAGACTGTATTCACTGTGCTGATTACAATCTTCATCATCGCAAAAAGGAAAAGATTTATTACAGGTACATGTGTTGATGCATGGAAAAACTGATGTCAAAACTTGAACACAAACACAAATCACTGGCATAGAGCAACCTTCAGTTCTCGCTGAATGGGGAGTACGTTGGGACCGGAACGTTAAAGTGGGGGACCGGGCAAGTGGGTACTGATGAGGGAACCATTCATGATGGCGATACATGGATGCCCCCCCCCAGACAAATGTGTATAATGGGGAGCCCCTATTGTTCCTCCTTTGTTTGTACTTAAACTGTTTTAGAAGACGAACCATATATTTTGTACACAATTATCAATCTGGGATGCTCTTTGAATCAGGGACTTATTAGGTTTGCCAACTTCATGCAAAAACAAACTCACAAACTTTGCTTCATGACTGCAGTAATCAAAATTGGCAATCTGTATGTCAGTGCAACAGTAAGCCTTTTCACCATTACCTTTCAATTTCCTTGCTTCGCTGTATAGCACCTTCCTTTATCGTGGGTAGCCATGCATCTTATCTACATGTAATTGCAATGATGTTGAACTCCAAACATGGAGAACTATCATCTGTAGCTTTCACTTCAGCAGCAACATGAAGGATGTATATACACAAGAAACAAATAAGGATAATGAAATATTCAGCTGATATCAACAAGTAGATAATCAAACACAGTGAACTAGTAATAACATGGTTTTGTCTTCGGGGAATAACAAGAAATATGCACATTGGATGTTTTGAAAAAATGAAGGAAACACAATGCCTTCTTGTTTTAGGGCATTTTTCTTGAAGTGTATCATATTAAACCTGCCAACTTATTTCTGCTCCGAAGATCTGCAGAGACTTCAAATGACATGGGGACTGAATATATCAGTATCTTTTTGCTGATAACTTTGCACTAATCTTCCAAAACCACTTTGAACTATTTCTGCCATTGTCTTTCAATAAATTATAGTGGTTACATGTACATATACAAGTAAATCTCACTTCCTGTCCGTTGCAGTCTTGCTATGAGTAGTTTGAAGAAGCTGTTCCCACCCTCCTCAGGACCCGTCCTGCCTCAACTGCACTTCATATCAACGATACCAGGGACATGTGTGAAGACTGCCCTCATGTCTGTGCTGATGAACATCTGTATCATTGCAAACGGAAAACATTTAAATATTACAGGTGCAGCAGTTTCTTTGTTGATGCATGGAAAAACAGGCGTCAGAACTTGGAAAAAAAAGTGCAGCCCAAAACTTTCAATTGAGAATGTTTTGCCTACCGGTTCCAGCACTTCATCCAAGGCAAGCTTCCAAACCCAGCTTCCTGCCGCACCACACGTACGTCTGCTTGTTGGGCTCAGCATGCATGGCATGGGCTCGATGAACCCATACTCACGAGTGATCATGCCCATTTGGTGTAAACTCCTTGTGCAATTTTGTTCACTGGTTCATGACTTTGGTTTCAATTCAGGTTTCATGGGATTACTTTGGAATCCTCTGATCAAGCAAAGTCCATTAAGAACTCAGCTGGTGCAATTTCAAGTCCAGGAGGTCCCAAGAGCATGAAGAGGTCCTAAGAAAACACATGGGCCCGTCGAAAACATCGTCTGATTGAATCCATGTGTTGACATGAGGTTTCACGCAAATGGTCAATACATCCATGGACAAGCGGTGTTGAGTACTGCTTTAAACAATTGGTTGAGGCCTGATGACATGAAATTTCAGAGTTCATTTCTCTTGATATTTTGCATGATTTCGTTATAACTTTCCAGCCAAATCATGCTATTGCATGTCTGAAAGAGTGCACCTTTAATGTCAAGTGACTTGTCTCCTGATGATATCATGATCACACGAGGTCAAAATTCCTCTAAAGCACTCCCTTTTCAAGATAGCCGCAAGATTTGAACCAAATTGGATAAACACTTCAGGAGATATAGCACTTTCAATGAGGCACCATTTAATGTCACGTGACTCGTCTGCTGATGGTATTGTCCTCACGAGGTCAATTTCCGTTTGTAAATCTTCCCTTCCTAACTGCCTGCAAGGTTTCAACCCAATAAGACATGTACAATACAATATACAGTACAAAACATTATACTTATCGCGGAAAAGGCGATTAGATATCTTAAACATTTGTCCCTTTGGCGTTCCATACCATGCGATCTGCTCTCGGCAGCATGTGGTCGGCATTTTGCCAAGTCCCGAGTATAATGCCTTACGCACTGTGCGCTGTCTATGTTGCAGGCAGATATTGGACGTCCACACACCCACAGTAGCATACGCACAGCATACTAATGGATTTTCGAGTTGGCAATTTATATTTTAGGGGGATTTTGTCAGCGGTGCTCCAAGTGTGTGAAAAAGTACACCACTTATGCACTTCATGCAGCTAACTCCAATGTTTTAGCTGTCATCACGGGCACAATTGATGCTTTTATTATTTACGGTTGATTTTTTTCCCCGAATTTTAAAGAATAAAGAAGTTTTTATTGTAACTTCCGGTCTGATGACGTCATCAGCCCCAAACTTCACACGTGTTGGCTGGGTAAAGATGGTCATCTACATCAATTTTCAGCGATTCTGACAAACTTCGTCACACACATCTATTCAAAATGCATTTTTGGTAATTTTTAACCTGTTGCTTAGAGGGTGCTCGACAATTAGGTGACGTCATCAGTGGATGATTTGAAGAATACTGTACCCCAACAGACTAACACCATTGAAAACAACTTGATACCTATTACCACTTTTAGACAATATGACTACTTCTGGTTTTGACCGGAAGGAAGGGTCACGTGAGATGAATTCACAACCACATTTTATCCTGCCACTTGCTGCAAACTGAATGTTGCGGGAGGCCACGGTTGATTTTATGTGGATTTTTGTATAAATTTAACGGAATATTTATATATTTAAAATGTTATAATAAATCACGTGATGACATCTTCATGACGTAAATATTTCAGTATTATCTTTATTTTGTAGTTAGTGCTTGCTGTATCTTTGAAGAAGATCAACGATTACTAAGGTACAAAATTGGTGCCTCGAAAACGTGTAGAAAGTCAATGGGCAGAAATAAATATTAAAAAATCAATAATAAATCGGTTGATGACATCATCATGACATCATGTTTCTAGGACCATCTGCGCATAAGGGTTCTTCATTGGTATAAGTTTGATGAAGTTGCAAAAGCACTAAAGTGGCGGCGACAAAAAAACATGCACAAAACATAGGGGCTTGGGTCAGAAGAAGAAAAAAAAAACCAGAAGAAAAAGAATGCTTTTTTCGCAAAATTGCAAAAAAGCCAAAAAAAAAAACAGAAGAAAAAGAATGCCTTTTTGCAAAATTGCAAAAAAGCCAAAAAGAACAAAAAGAATGCCTTTTTCACAAAATTGCGAAAAAGCCGACAAGAAGTTGATGCCTATTAGAGCATAAGGCTTTTCCATATTTTGATTTTTGTGAATGAAAAAGAGAATAGGACTTTTCAGACTGGACGTTAAACATTTCACTCCAGCTGTTTCCACTCACTTGCACATGGACTACGGGAGATATATAGGTCTTTAAAGAGTGCACCTTTAATGTCATAACTTGTCACTCCATGATGCAATCATCATATGCAGGCAATTTTGGTGCAACCTTGGAATCCTCTGATCAAGCAAAGTGGTCCAACAAGCACTCAATTTGTGCAATTTCAGTCCTGGGATGTCCTAAGAGGTCTAAACAAAAACATACGGCCCTGCCGAAATTACGCATGTGTTTACGTGACCACAGAAGGTCGTTGTGCTGTGCGCAGTGGACGATTTGTATAGATTACTGCTTTAACAATCAATCTTCCTACCTCCACGGTTGACCCAACATGATACCTCAGAGTTCATTTTCTTTGATATTTTACCAAATTTGCACAACCTTCAAGCCAAATCATCTAGAAATCATGTAATATCAAAAACTGTACTGAGCAACCATGTTAAGATCGATCGCACAGGTAAGCTTGCGGATCGCGCACGGACGTATTGCATGTGTATATACAAAGTCACTAGTCCAACAATGTGCTGGGTTTGAAGGAAATCAGCCCAAAGAAAGGACCAAAAGTGGTGTTTAGAACAACCCTTTGTTATGTCAACAGCAAAATGTGAAAAAGGAAAAAAAATAAAACAAAAACAAAACAATACAAATAAAAAGAACAAATCTTAACAAAACCAAAAGCTGTTTCGGCCAGTGGTTGAAGCAGCCAAAAAAACAAAGAACGAAAACAAAGGCTTTTTTCACAAAAATGTGAAAAGCCAATGAGACGGACGTTGTGTTTGTCGGTAAACAAACACTGAGCTCTTTCGGGAAACTTTTGGTTTGAAAAAAAAAAAAGGGAAGCTGGAACAGGCGCTGTTCAAAATTTCCATGTGACAATGCATGATTTCCCCGCCATGTGTTTTGCCAGCTCCTGAGTATTTTTCCCCGCGCATTGTGCGTTGCCTATGTTAAGGATAGATATTGAGCGTCTACGCACAAAATAGCCAATGCACTGTATGCAAATGGTTTTCCAGTTTGCAAATATTGGAAGGAGGTTTTCGTCGTCGGCGCTTCATCTTTTTGTGGAAGTACATCACTTATGCACTTCCTGCAGTTGACTTATATGTTTTAGCTATCATCTAATGTACAATTCAAGCTTAAATCTGTTTTTTTTTTCTCTGAGTTTTGTTACCTGTAGGAAAACAGAGGAATGCCCACACTCGGTATCTAACATGTTACTGAGCTGTACAGGGGGAGGGAAGAGGTCGCTATCAAAGGGGAGACACTTCTCTCCTTTGCGTTTGAGCAACAACAAAAAAATTTCCTTTAATTGTAACCAAGCTTTTGTTAGAAATAAAAAGAACCTAATTTTACAGTTTCTCTGATATATAGTTTCATACATTTAAAATGTGTCAATGGTTTTAGACAAATTCTGGGAAAATTTGTATCATATCTTTTAAGGCATGTTAATGCGCAAAAGCAAATGTACATCCATAGATCAAAATTTAATATATTCAGTCACCAGTCCCCCCAAGATACACTTTTATGCCTAAACGTGTCTCCCCTTCGACAGCACCCCCTCTCCCCTCTCAGGGTTCTTTGTTCCATTACCAACAAGAACAAAATATACCAGCTACACAGCACAACTCCATTTAAGTTTGTTTGCCAACTCATGCATAGAGTTGCATACAATATGAAGCTAGGTATCAATACACTTTACTAAAGATGAAATTTTGTATACAAATTGTCTTCTATTAAGGAAATACACAATGCGCTTGGCGTGGATCAAACTAATGGAAGCTGAGCTGATGCACGAGCTGAAGTTGCAAGACATCATCAGCATCTATGATCCTAAGTCAGTCTTATTTGATGCTAGCCAAGCACATACTGTACTTATTCCCATTTGTATATATCATTATATCCAATATTATTCAACAGTTATGCTTCATTCTGTTCAAATGACCCTCAAGCCATATTATGGTATCTTCCTTTTGCAAATAGTCATAAACAATCTCCTAAGCAGACATGTGGTGCAAACTGTGTGAGGTGGTGCACAACCAGCTAGTGCTTTATCAGCCACTCAAGAATGGCAACATGACAGGCTTAAGACCAGAAAAATTTGGCTATTAAACTGTCTTAGGTATCTATGAATAAAACATTCAAGAATGTGCATCCAGAAACTGCAGTTAAGAAAATACATAAATCTTTTCAGCAAGAGTTACAACATAATATAGAGTACTTAAAAGGTGAGTCACAGATGTTATGTTACAGACAATATTAGTTCAAAGTTAAGTTTATAAATGTAATTCCATTTTCTTGAAATCTTGATAGTAACTCAGATGGTGGTGTGTGAAACACAATACCGTTTCGAGTCAGTTATTTTGTTTTTAAGGATACAGTTTCTTTCCCAAAATGAAAATAACATCATTTTGTCAGAAATTTTAAAATTATACTGAATACTAGTTTCATGTACCACTCTTAACTTAAATTAGGACATTTCACATTTGTTGGTCATTTTTAGTTAGTCAAATTAAACAAGCAGGAAAGAGCAATGCAACTACTAACATTTCAACTGGATAGCAGGGTTCCCCCATCAATAGAAGATAAAGTTTCTCATCATGCTGCAAATTTTGATCTATTTGAATGAATGTAACACATTTATTCAAACAGATTACTCAACTCCCAACTTCTTAAAAATAAATTGCTGGAAGTGGCTTCTGGAAAGTACTTTTGAAATGAAACTTTAGATGTACATGTGCAAGTACATTTCAGGCCCAATATTTCAATCTGAGAAAAGTCTACATTTTGAGAGGAATAACTAAAATAAACTATGTTAATCAATTACCACTATTTTTTAAGTACCCTTTACATGTAAAGCAATTTATTTCTAAAAGCTAAAAAGCTAACTATCCCTATTACATAGGGCACTCAGTTTTATGGTTTGCCTGCTGATGAGTAGTAAGTATAAATGCTGGCATCATATGAACATGTACGCAAGTCAACGACAGTTCTACAAAGAAAGGCTAAAAAAGAAACATCTGCTACATATACAACTGTTGTTACAAGTTCTTTCACTTGAGTTGGAATGCAGTACAGTGTTTTTCTCTGTGTTCATAAACCTGTTTTGACTGAAAAGCATGGATAACTTGGTTGTAATATTGGCACATTATCAAATGGCATCTGAACAAAGACGTGCAATCATTTACATATTTGCACTTGTCAATAGGAAATTAAAGGTCTAAGTCAAACGCACCCAACCATTTTGCACAAGGTCTCAGACACTATGAAATTCTTATTGCAAAAATTGAAACTGCTCTAATCCTCTTAAAATATTTCACCAATTAGAAATAATTTACAAAAAAAGTTATGTGATATGAATACTATTCAAGAGTCTTGGGAGTAGTTGTACACACAGAAAATTTTTTACATAATACAACTTATGATCACTTCAGAGCCTTAACAAAATTGTAATCTAGTTAAAAGTTTTTAGGTCTCCTGGTACATGTATCTGGTGGAAAGCCACTTTATTTGGTACACATAAATTTCACACAGTCACTTTTATTCCCACTCCACTTGAGGATGTTTAAATGAGATACTTGAATAATTTTCTTTTCTGTCTATGTCTGATATATATACATATCAAAAGTAGTAGAGCTGTACACAGAGCATAGAGTGAAAGACAAATACTAATATCTCTTGTATCGAAACCCAAGCTCAAATATCCAAATGTCACTTTGGCACCAACTTTCACATGTTTTGAACTTGCTGTTGAAATTCTATCATCTAATATTGGTTTGACTCCAGTCATTGTGAAGTTAATATTAGTTACACCATACAATTCCTTCATGAAATGTAAGACCCTTGTCTTGTTCCATTCATTGGGTCTATTTGCATTACGGCAAGTCTTACAATCAGGGTATGATGGAAATGCTACTTTGGGATGTTGGGGATCTTCAGATAGATCTCCAGCGAGACGTTTATTGACATGATTATGAACCTGCCAAAGCCAAAGAATTGAACCTTCTAGTGTCCTCACGCTGGATTCCAAGCGAACGCTTTCTTTGGCAAAATTGTCACTGCACACTCTACAGCTAAAGAAGAAATGAATATAGCCCTTCATAGCACGAAGTACTTCCTTGCTGTCAGGTATTGGATCTAAACACAAGAATAATACACTTCGGTTAAAATATGGCTGATACATATACAGAAATGACTAAAAATCATAAACTCCCAATTTTTCAATTTTTTGGTGTGTGAAAATTATAATATCAAAAATAATGTTTTCTTGTCCAGGACTCCAGGTCTCATACCCTGATCTGAAATAAAAGCTGCAAACAACTGAAAAGTTGTAAATCAAAACAACTTTAACAGAAGCTACATACAGGGTTTATGCAATCATTACATACTGGGTAAAAGTAGCAAAACTAGGTGCTCCTGTGAAACAGCAATGACCACTACACTTTCAAGGAGACACAATTTCTATCTAGGGTTCTTCAAGTGGTTAAACAGGAAAACTAGAAACAAAAATGCTCAAAATTATGAAAGTACAAACTTAAGAAAATAAAAACAACGTTCACGTAACTTAACACAATAATACAACATATTAATAGAACAATTTCCAAAGCCACTGTTTGACTCAATTACAACTACATGTACACTATTAAGTACCTAGATGCATGTAAAAGCTCACTGACCCCAAGAGGCTCTCTAAATGGAACTGCAATTCCACAAGTCCCCCCCCCAACAAAGTTCGAAAACCACCACTTCCTGATTTGTGCCCTCCAACTGAATGTCATTTAGGTAAAAAAGTTCTTGAATTAAAAATGCTCAGCTGTAATTAAGCAGCTGGTTGTCTTGCTGGCAGCCTCGTCTTCGGCACTGTTACCGCTGATGATAAAATATTGTGGCGCCGTGGGCCGGCCGGCTCGGTGGGGGCACCAGTCTGACTCCACGGTGGTGTGGCTGGTGCCCTTGCTGGACCAACCGGGAGACCCTACCGTGCCAGCGCTAGGAGGTGTCTTTGGGCGGCCTAAAGAGTTCGGGTTTTGTTGTGAGTCTTTGGACGGACAAGTTGATTGTGTTGCCGAAATAAACGAGTTTTGCCCTTGAAAACAAAAGTCCTGAGCCTAGTGTGCTTTCTTACCTACGTGTGAAACCCATTAGACCATTGGAGTGTTACAATATCAATGAGTAGAAGGATGACAGCTGGTACTGGTATCCAGCTGTCATCCAGTGGGTAAGTTAAGTTGAGGTACTTAATACAAGTCTTGAAGGGGCAAAACGTTTTGATAATCAATGATAAATAAATGTAGCAGCTTGCCTAAATGAGAAGGGTTAAGCCCAGCCTGATGCCAGACTGGTGAAACTATTCTGCAACCCTGCAAAGAGTTCTTTAAATATTGTTTACAATTCCCAACAATTGTAGGAATGTGTATGCATATGCATGTGTAAACATATAGTTCTGTGCCTAATGCGAATGGTGGGACGTCTGCCCAAGGACTGGCTGCTAATGGTTTAATCTCCCTAATGATATCCAATAGCATGTCATTTCATATGACTAGCAAAATCCACTTTGAATGAGACCAGTCCTCTTTTACTACCTTTTAGAGTTCTGATAGGTGTCAAAGCTTCCTTTCAGTCCTGAAAGACTTACATGACGGGCTACTATAGTCACTTTGCACCATCATGTGACACCATAGCGACCATTACTATAATGCCATGATGCATGGCATTCTCATATCTCTGAACAATACTGGAGCCAGTGACCCAAACACTTAATCGGGGCAGTTATGGCGGACAGTAGTTCGGAACGCATCCCTTCACTCCCAAAATACACAGACTCTCTTTCTCCAAATGACCTAAATAAGTACACGAAAAAGCCGCAGTTGATTGACAATATCAACCCCTACAATGTCAGTAGGCATCTTTTTTTCAGACTCGATGGAGATGTGGCTGCAAATTGAATTTCAGGATGTTAAGACCTACTTCTTGTTGAGCACAAGTCGCTACACAAAGGAACAGATAAAAGTCCGTAAAACCCTGGAGGCCTATCAGTATTTTGTGGCTGGCTGGGATTGACACATCTATGTCGGCAAAGCAACAGATACGTTAAAGATTTTGATCGCAAAAGGTCGGTAGTCTCTTAACCTGTTAACACATTTATTCTCTGATTCCTGAGACACTGATCACCAATCAGTGACATTTCTAAGCCAATTAAACTCATCCTTAGGCGAAGTTAGCCCAAGCAATGACATGTTCTAATGTAGAGATAATGGCCCAGGACTGAATGAACTTTGAAGTACAGAGTCTATCCAGTGCGGGCCGTAGCCTAGACTAAGGCTGGGCCTAATTTGAGTAACTTTTGGACCTGGATCGCCCGACCAGGTCCAAATGTTAAACAAGGCGATTTGTAGAGACCAAGTTACTCAAACTAGGATGGGCCAAACTTAAAACTTTAGGCAAAATGTGTGAAAATAAGAAAACTACAGAACACCCTCGACAAGAACACTGCAAAATGTATGAAGTGTACATTTTTCCAACATTGGCTTTCTTTAGTTAGTTTTTGGTAAATGAAATGTCTAGCCAGCTAAATTGTACAGCGCCCTCTTCGATGTACCCAATGTGACCCACGTACATTCTACCACCAATGTTCTGACCTCTTCATGTGGTCAGTTGTTGCCTTGTTCACAGTTTATTCTGTAGTTGACTGGAGGAAGTTGAATCAGTGGAGTGACAGTGGAGTGAAACTTCACAAAATAATTTATTGTGATGATCTGTGGCTAACTACTGTTGTATTCTCTTGTTGGTTTCTTAAAATGAAGGTAAACCACTCTAAGTGCATACATGAGACTCCACTGCCAGTTTCGGCAAAGTTTGCCTCGCATGTTTGGGCTCTACTGTTTGTAATGGAAGCTGGAGTGTGCTTCCTAAATCAAGATCTGTCCATCTGTTCTCTGTAAGTGAATTATGCCAAAACCTATCTCTAGTGTACCAGGAGTACTTGTGAAAGGTGCAGACGGAGCTCTTCTGTGTATTAACACAGCCACGAATCGAGGTCGGATTGTAAATCGAGGACGTCCTCAGTTCGCAATAAGGTGAAATTTGAGGCCGCAGTCAGCATTTATGAGGGTCAGCGAAATTTCAAGGCATTTGGAAGCCGTCCTCGGTGTACGCATTTAACACGCCGGGTGTTTAAAAACACCCGCTCGAAATGGACAGTTTTGGCGCATCCCTGGATGGAATAGCGCCCTCCCTAGCTCTCTTGCTACCTTGTCCGATCCGCACAATAAACGTCGCCAAGTGCAGGGGACGCATAACCCCAACAAATATAAAAGCCTCCAAACTGTCCAAAAGCATCATAGCGTCATCCTTGCCATCACGCCTGTGGACTTCTGCAGCCATTCTGAGATGTAGGTGTCTTCTAGTGGAAAACATGGTGAGTAAAAACAATTTAATTTGAAGTAGAATGTTGAGCATGACCAGACCCTATCTTGGTACGGTTTACTACATCATGAAATACATGTGCCCCAGTGCTGGCTAGGACCATGCTACTAGTTAGAGTGTGGTTAAAGTGTGGCTGTTATCAACCCCCCCCCATTTTGCCGATAGGCTAATGTAGATCTTATCCCGCTGTTAGAGTGAATGTGCCAGTGGAGTAGGTATACGTATGCAGTCCGAAAAGCTCAATCACATAATCCAGTTGTACAGGTCCTTCAACACATTTTTCCAGCCACAAGTGAAGACTTTTCTGTTGTCCGTATGTGGTGGTTCTAGGCCTAATTGTGTTTAAATTTTTTGTTTAGGGTGGGGGTTTTGGGTGGATGTGGCTCTTTGGAGCCCGGATACCTGTCCCCCCCCCCACCACCACCAGTCCATACCAGATTAAAAGAAGACAAGCGGTTTAATGAAAATAATGTTCAATTTGTTTTCTTGCCAGCTGGCCTGTTCACTGTAGGTGGAGACGTTTGGACAGTATGGCTGATTCGTCCACCGGTTCCAGCAGTAGGCCTACTACATCTGTTGCTCCAAGTGATGACACGTCTGACGTCCAGGAGAACTGTGGTGTGACTGTAATGCAAACCAGTAATGAGGTTGGCTGCAGGAAATGGGACAAAAAAAAGAACACTTCTGCTTTTACTGCGATGTACCCCAGGCCAAGCTCCCCCGTCATCTCCAGTCATGTCACAAGGAAGAAAGAGAAGTCATCCAGATCAACGGTGAGCCCAACGCTAGTGTGCGTTAGAAACTTCTGTTGAAAATTCGCAATATAGGTAATCACAGGCACAATTGTCAGGTTCTTCGTGAAGGTCATGGTGTGCTCGTTGTCGGGTAGAGGCCAAATTGCAAGGTATCTCCCCATGCATATGGACCATGCGTATATTGTTACGGCAATTATGTGCGTACCGATTTGTGGCGACACGTGTGCCCTTTGAAGCCAGCACCCACTTCACAGACTGTCAGCACCAGTAAGAGGGCTCGTGTGGGTGGACGGGTCGCTCACAAGAGTGATTTGTTGAAACCTCATCCTGTTGGCGTGTCGTTCCAGGTGCACCAGGTTCTTAGTCCAATGAAGAGAGATGATGTGGCTTATAGTCAAGAATGACACGTTGATTGTTGAATTAGCCAAGCGTGAATACATGAAACTAGGGCACAATGTAGATCAGCATGGCTACATCCGTAACAGGGTACGTGAATTGGGTCGATCATACAACTCCGAAAGAACACCCAGCAACCAAATGCATCACTCGAATCATTTGTCCATCCGCACCACCTTTCTGATATTGTGAAGGCCGTCGACAATATTGCCGGCTTCAGGGAGGACAAACAGTTGTACGATGTGAAGTGTGCACTCGTCTTGAAAGGAAGTGCCCTAGAGTCCGGCCAAAAACACAAAGCGGAGCGTGCAGAAGAGTTTTTGCAGTTGTGTGAATAAAACTGGCGAGACCTTGTGTCCACACACGCACACAGAACGCACCATTCTCCCGACAAATGCCGATGTAGTCCACCTGTTGTTGTTCCTTCATGAAGCTGGCAACCGGGAACTTCAACTCCTGCAGGGTGCTCGGGGCAGACAAATCAGGCCAGTTTGGCAGAAATTGAATGAGGTCAGTCTGTGCTACCTCATCATGTTCAACTAAAGAAGGCAGGGGGAGGTTTCAAAGATGAAACTTGAAGATTTCCACAAGCACAGCACTGCCAAACTGGAGGGGGAATGCCTGTTGAGTGATTTAGAACGCCAGCTGTGCAAAATGTTCCGTGTTGTCGAAATAGTCGGCAAGAGAGGCAGAACTGTTCCCGTGTTTCTAAGCAATGAGGCAGTAGCATGGTTGAATGCCCTTGTCACCAAGAGACATGAAGCTGGAGTAGCCCAAGACAACAACTTCTTGTTCGCACGGTGTTGTTATGACGGGAGAGGCCACATACAAGGGAGTGACTGTTTAAGGGCATATGCTGATAAGGCTGGCCTTGACAATGCATCCAGCATCCGGTCCATCAAACTCCGTAAACATGTAGCAACTGCATCGCAAATTCTTGCATTAAAGGAACATCAGCTTGAAACTCTAGCCAACTTCATGGGCCACGATCTGCGAGTACATCACGAATACTACCAGTTGCCAGATACTGTACAGCGGGTCACCAAACTGTCCAGACTTTTCCTGAGCTTGGAGAGGGGCAACGTGCCTTCCCAGCAGGGCAAATCCTTGGACAAACTGCATGTAGCTGGAGGTAAGGGCACCTTGTCTACCCAACCCTTGACTTTGAACCAAGTCAACCCAATCCAGACTCCCACTTTGTAGGGCATCATACTCGGCCGGAAAGAATACCTCTCTTCCTATTCACACCCCCCCGGAAGAACAGACCAATACAAAGAAAGACAGGGACCAAAAATCACTCCCATAAATGTATCTTGCGTCAATAACTCACAAAACAATGTTCCATTTTGGCCAGCCATTCCCCCCCTCCCATCTCAATGCCAAGCAGAAACTGCCAGACACCCATGCATGTATGTGTGCTTTAACTGATTGATCTCAATTTGGGGTTTACTCTCAGAAGGCTTCACCAGTGAAGAGGACAGCAGCGACAGTGGGGACAGCAGTGAAGACTCTTGCGATGAATCCGTTGAAAACGGTAAGATTTGGTCTGTCTGTCTGTTGCTCTGTCGGGCTGTCTGCTGAGCTGTCACCTACATTTCTAATGTCCTTTTCTTGCCTCTACATTAATAGGACAGCTTCCTGGTGTTGCTGCTGTATCTCGAAGAAGGGAACCCTCTCCACCATCGAGACGAGTGAAGCGGCATCCCTGGACTACAGCGGAGAAGACAGACATCCAAGAAGGCCTGCGTAAATTCTTCCAGTTGAGGAAAGTTCCTGGCAAGTTGGACATCGAAGCAGCTTGCACTGTGGCACTGCAGACCCGTACTTGGAGAAACATCAAAGACTTTTGTTGTAACACAATGAAGTTATAGGCAAGTTAAGCTATGATCCGCCACACCAACCATTCTCTCGAGACATTATACCATATTTATGATGAACCCTATAGTAGTAAGCCAATAACGCACTCTATTTTTAGTGGCCAAAACAACCAAAACTTGTGAGTGTTGTCCTCGGTGTTACAGGCTGCACTCACATGGACGAGAAGTCCTCCGTCTGATAGTTTGGAAAGTATGCCCTCCATCTGCAGTGCCTACATGTGTGTTACGGCACCCCTGGGAAGGATTGGGGTATGTTTTGTCTTTTCTCTTGTGTCAGTGTTGTTCACTTAAGTTATATGTTAATGCAGTGCATTTAGTGAGTTTTATAATGCAAGTTTGGGAAAGGAGTTAGACCTTAGCCAGAGGAGTTGATCTTCTTGTTTCTCTGGGAAGGCTGTTTTGTTGAGTGGATTATATTTTATTACTGGATGGTCAGCAAATGATCAATAGTTAAAATGTAATTTGTTAGTTGGAATTGGTAGAGTTTATCTTGATTTCCACGTTGTAATTTTGACTTTTTTGTGTATTTTCTGTTACAGTTTTTTCCCCTTGTGCCACACAAATTGCGCTTTATTAAAGTCCAAATACCACCGCATTCTGATGTGTGTCGAGCATGTTTTATTGCCCATATTAAGTTTTATGCAGAAATCAATGCCACGGGAATAAAAAAGTAACAATCAATACTTTTCAATAATGTGTATGCATAGCCAGTAAGGATGGCATCCCTATACAGAAACCACTAGTGCACATCATTTTGACAAAACAGGTGTTCACTTTGTCATTGGTTGTTTAAAATGTTGTCCATTCATGGGTCATTTTTGCTTGGTGGAGAGTGCTTTAAATTTGTGTGTGACTTTTGATTCTCAAGTTTCTTCTTAAGTAAGATTTGAAGCTTTGCATGGTGGGAGTGTTAAACAAAAAAGGTTTGTGGGTACACCGTGTGGGAAATATCTCTTTTGTGAAAAGGTGGGGTTCTAAAAAGAACCGGTGAGAGCAGGTCTCGACGTTTCGGCCAGTGTACTCTGGCCTTCCTCAGGAGAGAATGAGCTGGACTCCGGATTAGCTGGCTTAAATAAGCAGCTTAGGGGCGGTGATGCGTGTGGATGGCTGGGTACTGGAGTGTGAAGGTGTTGGATCCTGTGGTGACCGGTAAAGTGGAAAAGGGCGGGAAAGGGGGGTTAGGCTGGGTAGAGAGGAGGGTTTTGGGTATAGGAGACCCTACTTCCCGGGGGGGGGGTGGGGGGGTTGTGTGCTGGAGAGAGTAGGGGATGCCAGATGTCGCTGAGCTTGAAGCCGATGTCTTGGGGAACGGTGTTGTGACGGAAAATATCTATGGCTTCACGGATTCTTCTTGGCATCCAGTTTTTGATGGGGGCGATCAGTTCTGTGTTGTCCCATTTGATGTTGTGGTCTCTGTCGTGGGCATGCTTGATAATGGCCGACTTGTTGTATTCCCCTCGTCGGCCATGTGCTCTGTGTTCCTTGATGCGGGTCGGGAGGCTTCTTCCTGTTTCCCCGATGTACACCTGACCGCATTCACATGGAACGCGGTAAACACCGGGGCGACTGGTGGAGGGCTGCTTGTCTTTGTGGGAGTCTAGAAACACTTTTATGTTGGCGGCTTGTAGCATACCCCGAAGTTGGTGGGAGACGGGGCCAAGGTACGGGAGGCAAATGGTGGCGGCAGGAGGAGTGGCTTCGGGTATAGGAGACCCTAACGCCGGGGAGGGTGGGGTGACTTCGGGTATAAAGGACCCTAACGTCTTGGGGGGAGGCTTGGTGACATTGATGCGTTGGTAGCCGTTGAGGTGGTGGGCTGTTTTGATGTGTTGGAGTTCCTGGTACAAGTTGTCTTGGTTGCAGATCTTGAAGGCTTGCCGTACAAGGGTGCTGTTGACTGATGACTTGATGGCTGGGTGGTGGAATGACCTGTGGTGAAGGTACCGGTCTGTGTGGGTTGGCTTGCAGTGGACGCGGTGGTCGAGGGTGCCGTCTGCGTGTCTTGTAAGGTGGACGTCGAGGAAGGAAGGTTGGCCTTCTTCCTCCTGCTCCATGGTGAACTTGATGGTGGGATGCTGTTGGTTGAGGTACCCCAAGAAGTCTTGAAGTGCATCTTGGCTGTGGGGCCAGATCACAAAGGTGTCATCTACATAGCATAGCCACAGGGTGGGTTTACGGTCAGCGGTGAGAAGAGAAGATGATTCGAATTCCTCCATGAAGATGTTGCCGAGGACTGGGGATATAGGAGATCTCCTGTCGTCTGTTCGTAGAACTGGCCTTGAACCTGGAAATAGCTGCATGATACACAGAGCCGGATGAGGTTGGTGATCTGGCTGGGTGAGAGGGCAGTGCGGTCAGCGAGGGAAGGGTCACTGGACAGGCGGTCTTCAGTGATTTTGCATGCCTCTGAGGTGGGAACGTTGGTGAACAGCGACACCAACGCGAAGCTCACCATGATATCACTGGGCTGGAGTGTAAGGCCCCTGATGAGTTCCACAAACTTTGTCAAGTTGGCAATGTGGTGAGGTATGTTGCCCACCAGGAGTTGGAGGAGGCTGGCTAGGAATGTGGCCGTCTCGTAGGTGGGTGAGCCCCTAGATGACACTACGGGCCGAAATGGAATATCTCCTTTATGAATCTTTGGTTCGCCAAAGAATCTGGGGCAGGAAGAGGCTGTTTGGGCGGAGGCGGCGGTATAACTCTTGGGGAATGGCTTCTGACTGGTGGAGGGCGAGGAGTTTGCTGGTGATGCGTCTTTCAATGGCTTGAGTGGGGTCTTTGTGGAGAGGTTTGTAGGTTCCGGATTCCAGGATGTCTTGAACCTTGCTGGCATAAGTTGTGCGGTCCATGACAATGGTAGCGTTGCCCTTGTCGGCTGTGAGGACGTGGATGCTCTTGTCACTGCGAAGGTCTTGGAGGGCTTGGGTCCCTTCTTTGGATAGGTTCGGCTTGGGGGGCTTGGCTCGTTGAAGGGCTTGGTAGATCTTGATCCGGAGGTCATTAGCGTCAGGCTTGTTGAGTCTGCGTAGGGCTGGTTCAGTGGCTTGGATGATCTTGGCCGATGGGATGGAGCGGGGAGGAGTGGCAAAGTTCATGCCTAGGGACAGGACGTTGGTTTCTGTAGGTGAAAGGGTGTGCTGGCTTAGGTTGACGACTGTGTGTTTGTGGAACTCAACTCGATTACGGAGTTGGCGAGGTAGTGGTGGGGAGGTGGGGTGCCCTTTGGATATAGAATATCCTCCGGGCTGGGGTAGGTTTTTGGACAGTCAGTGGAACTTCTTGAGTTGCCGCCCCTAAGCTGCTTATTTAAGTCAGCTTATTCGGAGTCTAGCTCATTCTCTCCTGGGGAAGGCCAGAGTACACTGGCCGAAACGTCGAGACCTGCTCTCACCGGTTCTTTTAGAACCACACCTCTTCATGAAAGAGATATTTCCCACATGGTGTACCTGCAAACCTTTTTTGTTCAAGTTTCTTCTGCTGTCCAGTGTATGTTTGGACAGGAGGAATCTTCACAGAGACTCACAGAACTGATTTGGGCCCTACATAGTTGCACTGTATGTCTTATAGCTGTCATCCATTTGCACAGAAATTTTGAGGACAACATTTAAATTTCCAGGGGAGAGTGTAGATGCATAGATTAGGCCCCCTATTTTTTCTTGATAAGCAACTGTTTATTGCAGTCCCAGTACCATGTAACTGTTTCATGTAAAACACATGTTACGACAGGGAATGGTTGAAGGACTACATGGTGAAAGTGATGTAGCTTCTTGTGGGCAACTGAAGGGTTGTGTCTGGGCCCTTGTTCTGGGGTTATTTTGACTCCATGCTTTGATCAGTGACCATGTGAACATTGATTCCGACACTATTAGCCAGTGTCCACTTTACTATGTCCTTTTTACAGGTATGTAGCATCTATTTGTTATCACTATTTCAGAAATTATGTACGGAAATGAGTTTGAGGACACTTGTGGGTTAATTAACTCTAAGGTCACAGGGAAGTTTGAGCAAGTTTTCTCTTGACAGCTTGAGCCCCTATCATTCAAAGGAGAGCACAAAACAGAGCCTTCTGTATTTAAAAGTCTCTGTTGGCAAATTCACTTTCGCATGCAATAGTTCTTCTTGGCCCTCTTTTGGCTAAGTAAGGCTGACAAGCTCATGATGCCCTAGCTCTCCACCAAACTTTTACCAGCTGAATATGCTGTGTACACTTTGTGCATGTACTGGGAATACATGTAGTTTATGATATTATGTGGATTTGTTACTTTATTGTCTCCACTGCACTGTTACTGTTCACCTTGACTTTGATGAATTCTAGAGTTCCAGGAATAGTTCATATTTTAAACTGTAAATTTTGGAGGGGTTAGCCACTTGCAGCCAAGGAGAACGGTTTCGGGTACATTTTGAATTTGTGAAGATTTTTGAAAACTGAAAATATTGAAAAATTGCCCGGCATTAGACACTGCATTTCCAAAGGCACTTCGCAGCAAGTGGTTAAAATCAGCCAGCACAGGTACTCTATCCCACATTGGTTTCTTAGTTCAAGAGCCATGAAGCAAGTTTCCATGCACAGTGTGTGTACAGCATGGCCAGAGTAACTCAAGCATAACCAAACAGAGGTAAGCCAGGGTCTGATAAGGCCTAGTTTATTGGAGAGTCTCAACAACTCCTTTGTTAAGTATGGCAACCCATGTTGGAATCAATTTTTGACTTTGAGGGTTTTCATTTAAGTAAATTTTACTCCATGATCAATATCCAAAATGTTTTGGCTTTGAAATTAGTAACCTTATAATACAGACCAGAATTACACACTTGAGGATTTTTATCAATATTTCCAAGTTTTCTCATGTATATTTTAATGTTCACGCTGCTGAATGATTATTTCACTTTAAGCTAAGTTATGGTGTTTCCCAACACAACCAACTTGTTTGTTTATAATTTCGTGTTTGGATTTTTATAATTCTTGTCAGTTAACCAAAACTATCTGTGGGTCATTTATGACTCCATGCTTTGACCTCTGAGCACGTGGACATTGACTCCTACACCACTCTACCAGTGTCCACTTTGCTGTGTCCATTTTACAGTGGTCATCACTTTTAATGGGCATCTCGAAGTAGTAATTTTCTTGCTACCTGGGGTGCAACACTTGTTTCCAAAACTGTGTGAGCATGGTGAGTGCCATATTTAAGAGTACACTTGTGGGTTTGACATAAGCATGCATGTGAATAAACCATGTACATGTACTTTGCATTGTATAAAAGAGTGTAAAAGTTTGCACAAAAATCTTCCAGTCTTTTTTTCCTCTAAGAACTTCATTTCAAGTTGCTATTAATTGGTAATGTTTCAGATATCGTGGTGTATCCAAAATCACTAAAACAAGGCGTAGAGCTAAAAAAAAAAGCATTGCACTATGCAAGAAAGTGAAACATCATCTGCCACACAGGAGATGGAAGATTCTCCATAGCAGTTATGCCAAATTACAACAACTTTCTCAGTTGAGCAACAAAGTATACACATTCTTCCAAAGCAATGCATCATATGCTGTACACCAAAGTGGAGCGGACTGATCATCTGGCAACCAGAAATTAGAACATCTTACTGACTGCTGGTATGAAGCAGGCAAAGTGACTTTTTTCATAAAGAGACAATTTTTTGAAAACAAAAACTGCATAACTCTACTTTTTGTATGTACACGTATGTATCTGCTCAGCAGTATATGCAGAATATTGATTTTTTCCCACATACCTCTGCCTCAATGCATGCTTATTTTTATTGCAACAATGATGGACCTCTTTAAAAAAGTATGACTGCATTTTTATTTAGATACGTGTATGAATTTGTTGTTTTGGCTGTTACAGGTGGACTACTGTGAAAAGCATGCAGCAGAGACCCCGGGTGACCAAAAGATATAGAACGGCACCAGAGGCAAGGATATGGTGGCAACAGAAGTTCAGTACCATAACTCATACCACAAACAATACATTTTGTGAGTATCACTGTTTTATTGCTGTTAATTTTTTATTCTACTAAGTCATTAGAACTGTGGGAAAGTGTTGCTGAGTAATACCTACAGTACTTTCACTTCTGCTATGGTTTCTGTACGTGTATGTGTGTTTAAGTAAATCTTTCCCCCATTAAGGGGACTATTATTTCCTTTTAAAGTTCTTGGAAATGCATTTTGTTCCTAAAACATGATGGGTTCCGACAATAGCTATATCTTAACAAGGGTGGTTCCCATAATATGCGACTAGATTGTTTTGTGTTATGAATTTTTTTGTGATTGTGGGTGTATGTGTATGTCACCGCATTAAGGGACAATTTCTTTTGGACTGAGTTATTTGGACATTTTTCTGTCCCCATAATGTTTCTTGTCCTCTCAAAATACGTGAAATATTGTGTTTGTCCCTACAACCACAGAATGAGAAGCGATTTGTGTGGGAGAGGCTCTCTATGTTTTTCTATGTCTGATCAACTTTCTGATTCTAGTGGTTTTAGGTGTTGTATACCAAGGCAGAACTATCAACCGCCACAGCCTCTACCACTTTAGCTCTTACCATCAGTACATACTACATTCTGTCAAAAAGACATTGATGGTGCCATTATTTCCAGAATGGGAGTTGTGAGAATGACCAAACTTCAGCAGTTGCTCTTATGGGCCTTCAAAGACAATCCTTCCCCAGCTTGGACCTCCAACCAGACACTCTTAAAGAGGAAACTGTCGTCAGATTACCACCAGCTTTGATTTGTCCAGTCATCTAGAAGGAATGTTAGCACATTTGTGTTCTGTGAAGAAACTGGGAAATAGGAAACAGATAGATGGGAGCCCAGTTTAACATCAAGCGCGAGCGCTGATTCAAATAATCTGCGACAATATGTGCTATGCACCATTTGGTCTAAAGAGGGCACTATACTCTGCATCAAGGTGAAACATGGCTGCTTCCACAAAGTGCTGAACTTGCATGAATACTTGTGAAACTCATCTGTATCTGTATGGTGTAGTCGGCAGAGCATCCAGGGGACACATCACACCAACTGTATTAGGTTTACGCCTCGCGTGGAGAGATTGACGTGAATTTAAAATAACCCATCAAGGAAAATAGTGCCCAACTGCCTCCTTGAATGCTGACACAGATGTTGCATTGACCACAGATTGTGAAGCATGTTGTTCTGGGGAAGAAGGTATTGTCAAAAACCTTGGTATGAGAATGGATTTGCAATTTTTTTTTGGGTTTGACCCTGGGAGATTCTAACACTTGGAGTGAGGATACCATCAGACTGAACATCGACCAACTTATTATCTCGAACATCATGGACGACCTGTTGGTTTTACATCGTATCTCAAGGGATGACCAGCCAAGTTCCTTGAGTATGTTCATCACGGTGCCAGGTGCTTTATTATAGTTGTTGGAAATTAATCTAGCAGCTTTTCTTTGGATCTGTTGGAGACACCAAATGTCAGACGCCATGTTGGGATCTCAGGCAGATGATGAATATTCCAGCAATGGTCGAACCAATGTGCTTCTTTGACTTTTGGAGTACAGCTCCACAGGTTCCTCTGCAGAATATGTAATACTCTCTGAGCTTTCTTGCAGGTTTCAGGTATATGTTTCCTCCATGAAAAATAATTAGTAATGTGAATCCCAGGATATTTTAGACTGTTCACACTACTTAAGTTTTCACCGCAAAAATTATTGATGGTTTTGATTGGTGCCCTGATGCCTATGGAGATGGTATAACATTTGAATGGATTGAACTTCATTCCCTAGCTTGTTTGCAACCTTTCTAGTTGGTGAAGGTCTTGTTGTAATTGGACCTCGTCCATGCTATACAGAAGACAGTCGTCAGCAATGAGGTGAATGCTAAAGTAAGATTATCTGATAGATTGTTTATGTACAGTAAGAATAACAACGGGCAAATCACTCATGTCATTATTTGTCATACCTACGCTGAAACAAGGCAGTGGGGTAAGCATCATGAACATTCACAGAAGCTTCTGTAACTAATGTTTGCCTGATGTTGACAAAATTTCAGGTCTAAATGGCATAATATTTGGCTGTTTTCTGTCGAGCATGTGACTGATTTTACTGCATTGTGTTACTCATACTGTACACACGGACATACATAACGTAACATAGGTTACAACCCAGCAACATAGAAAAAGTACAAAGTCAAGTTCATGATTGTGGAGGAGGACCTCACACCTCTCATTGGTTGGAAAGCTGCTGAACAGATGGGACTCATCACCATCAACTATGACAATATCTCTTAAGTCCCTCGTGTTACTCTGACTCATGCTGACTTTATCAGTGAGTACCCTGATTTTTTTTATGCATCTGTCACTGGCGCTCTGCCTGGCTAAAGAGTGCACCTTACTGTTAGCTCAGATGCCAAATCTGTAATACGTCCCACACAAACAGTTCAAACAGTTACTGAGTCACTCAAACCTGCTGTGAAAGCTAAGCTCGAGAAATTACGCAATGGGATATGATAGCAGAAGTTGATGAGCCCACCAAATGGGTCAGTCAAATGTCTGTAGCCAAGAAAAAATCTGGTTCTGTCAGAATCTGCATCGATCCTGGCCTTCTGAATAAATACCTCATGAGGGAGCACTACACTATTCCGGTACTGAATGACATCCTGCCAGAGCTGAACAAAGCCACTCACTTCTCAATATGTGATCTCAGAGATGGCTACCTGCACTGTGAGTTTGATGACCAGTCTAGTAAACTCACTACTTTTGCCACACCATGTGGCAGATTCCGGTGGAAACGCTTACCATTTGGCTCGAAGATGAGCAGCAAGATTTTCCAGAAGTGATTGCATCAAGCCCTAGATGGTCTTCAGGGTGTCCACTGCGTAGTAGATGACGTCACTGTGTGGGGCAGAGGTCTGGAGGAGCACGATCATCTGTTCAAAAACTGCTCTGACGATGCAAAGAAATGGGAGTCGTCCTCAACAAGGAGAAGTCTCACTTCACTGTACGTGTGGTACACTTCCTTGGCCACATGGTCTGAAAAGTTGGCCTAAGAGCTGATCCTGCCGAGATAGAGGCAGTACTCAATGAAGCCACCAACAAGCAAAGACGATGTTGACAGAGAGGCATGGTAAACTACCTGTAAAAATTCCTCCAATATTTGTCACAAGTGATAGAGCCCACAAATGCTCTCACCTGTAAAGGAGTTGAGTGGTTATGGAATGCCTGCCATGACAAAGTCTTTGCCCAAGCTGAAAAAGCTGTTGAATAAAGCTCCACTCCTGACCTACCTTTAATCCTGAGAAGGAACCAGTCATTCACACTGATGCTAGTGATACAGGAATCGAGGCTGCTCTACTCCAAGATGGGAAACCACTTGCCTATGCCAGCCGAGCCCTGAGCGATACACAAACCAGGTACGCTGTCATTGAGGAGATGCTCGTTGTGGTGTTCGCTCTTGAAAAGTGGCATCAACACACATATGGGTGACATGTTACTGTTTACTCTGACCACAGACCGCTGGAAAGCACTGTCAAGAAACCCCTTGACAATGCACGTCAGCGCCTACAAGGAATGCTTTTGTGAGCATTAACCTACAATGCTGAGGTGAAGTATCTTCAAGGAAAGAAGAACCTCATCGTTGATCCTCTCAGCAGATCGTTCCTACCCTACGTGCTAGGCCAAAAAGAGTTTAAAACTGTGCATACGCTCCAGTTCCTGACCCTACCCGAAGAGTGCATACATAACATCAAGCAAATGACAGCCAGTGATGATGTACTCCAGCTGTTAAAGAAATGCATCCACAAGGATGGCCAGAGCACAAAAAACAGCTTCCTCCGCCGATTTCTCCATATTTCTCCATCCGAGATGAGCTCTGCATCCATGATGGCCTAGTTTTTTGGAGTGAATGCCTTGTCATTCTGAAAGCCATGAGACAGGTCATCAAACACAATCTACACTGGGCCACATTGGTGTAGAAGGCACTTTGAGGCGAGCGAGAGAAGAAGTCTTCGGGCCTGGCATTGACATCTGTGAGACATGCAGAAAGTATGAGGTATTCCAAGCCAAACTCCCACTGATGTCCCATGACATACATGAGCGACCCTTGGGAAAGCTTGGCATTGACCCATTTCATTGTGACGGGAAAGATTACCCTATCACTGTGTGTTACAAGTCTAACTTCTGGGAGGTGGATCATTTGCACAGCACAATTGCCAAATCAATCATTAGCAAGCTCAAACATCACTGGCAGATATGGCATACCTGACACCTGGTCAGTGATAATGGTCCACCATTCTCCTCAAGAGACTTTGATGATTTCATATGAAAGTGGGGAATAAAGCACAACACAATTTCCCCTACAACAGCAAGGCTAATGGGAAGGCTGATTCTGCAGTCAAATCCACCAAAAAATGCTGAAAAAAAAATGCCTTACCACTGGAGAAGACAAAAATCTTGCCATATCGAACATCAGAAACACGACAACTCAAGGAGACTTGTGACTGGACTGGTGAAGGACTTGAATACAACACTGCTGTACTCACATACAATGTTCCACGATGAGTTACATTTTGGAAACTTTAACATGCATTTAACTTGAGGAGCAATATCTTTTTAGATGATCACACAAACATTGAAATAAAACATACAAAGTCTCATTGCAATTAAAAATGATTGAACTACAAAGGTATGACTTTTTTTTGATAGCATTAATCAATTTATTTCCTTGTGTTTGTAAAATAACTTCATATTTGCTTCTGGTTGAGAGTGGAAGTGTCTTATTTTATGAAATTGGCATGTAAGATGTTTTCAACAGAGCTAATCTCTAGTCAGAGAGTATTTTTTATTCAAAGCATGTACCGGTAATATCATGACACAGTCGAGTGCCCTCTGCTGGCACAATGAAAAATCTCAAATATGTCTTTTTAGCTGATGTCTGTGTGCAAGGTTTGCTGGAATCACTTGAAAATTGGTCAATACAATGAACTTTATGCTTACAACGTATGTGCCAAAATTCATCAGAACAGAGGATATTTAGACCATTATCTGAGGATGTAAACACTGCAATTACATCATGATGAAGTCATCTGATGTCCAATTATAAGTGATTAAAGTTAGATAATTTTACCGTTTAAAAATCCATATAAATTCAATTCCCAAGTGTCTACCAGTGGCAAGTAGAAAAATCCCAAAAATGCATTTTCAATAGATATCTGTGGTAAAGGTTTTGTAATTGCTTCCACATTGGTATAGATGATGACCTTTACGTAAACAATATATGTGTGAAGTTTGAGAACGATAACGTCATCTGCTCCCTATTATATAATGGCCATGCTTCTTTCAACTGGGCCAAACTCCTGGAGGTGAAAGTATGTGTAACTCGGTGCATGGTCTAGTAGTTCTACACAGGGCTGCAGACTCTGAGAACTGGGTTTGATTCCTGCCAATTCCAAGTCCATTTATGTCCCACCTGAAAGAGTCCCCAAAACAGCTCAAAGTTTGTCTTGCGATAAACACAATGTTCGTCTCGTTTGTTTTGGTTTGGTTTGTTTGGCTTGTTTGGTTTCTGTTTGCTTTATTTTGTTTTCAGCATCAAGGAGGGTTTTCATTCATGAACTTATATGCTGGATAGAAACTATTAAATTGTGCCTTAACAACAGCCAAAATACCCACAAGTTTTATAAAACATGATGATATCTTATAAAATTTGCTCTTTCTTAGATGTTTCATCAGGACAACACAGTCTTATTTTGCTCAAAGCCTCTCTCACTGTTAAGTGCTGAATATATAATTCCTGTGTAAATCCCCACAATCTGATTGGAGGGTCACAGATCATTTGTCATGAATTATTTGGTATAATCAACAGTGGGACTATTGGTGATAACAATTGACTACATACTTGTGTTGCACACACGTTCCTGGGATTTATGTCGTATTTTTTTAAGTTTTCAATTTACCACACTAACATTTTGAGTTTCATGCTCAGTAGTGATCACAGATTTTCATTCAAAGTGAAATAGTAAAAATTCATTAGGTATTTGGGCTCAACCTAATCAACTATTTTTTCTATGATTCCACGATTCTTTGTTTTCCATTTTCCATATCGGTGTTTTATAATTGTATAAATGGATAATCACTGGAATCTTAGATGGAAACTTAAGATCTTTCCGGTGTAAAGCAATATAATTTTCATTGTCACAATGACTACTTCTGATCATATTCGTAGCCATGAAAATTAACTTAACTTTTTCATAGTCCATCTTCAATAATTACTCTATAATTGCTTAGAGCAACAATTATTTGTTGTTTCTTATAGTAATATGTATGTATGTTTTGTTTAAGGGCATGCCTAACACAAACTTTGCTTTTGAGGTGTTGCCATCTCTTCTCGCATATATACCTTTTAGACTTGTCTTATCATTAGTATTTCTGCTACAGGAGGGAATAAATGTGTGTGTGAGAGTGAGAGGAATCTCAGACGATAAACCACATCCCCCTTTTTTGTTCATAGGAAATAATTTCCTCTATTGAGATACTTTGATTTGTACTTGTGACAGATGGCAAACTCATCAGTACCACAGGGGAATAATTGAGTAGACAATGAAGCATGGGTCCATAAATTAACCACTCACCCAGTGCAACCAGTCTGAAAATGCTGCAAAATCCTCCCCCACATTAAGGGTGGGTTGGGTCTACTAGAGAGAACCTACCCCAAAAGTTACTACATACGCAAATTTCTCATGAGCCTATTATTCATACACCACCGCTGCATCTCTCCAGTCTACATTCCTGGGCATCTGAACCTGACGATCTTCAAACCTTTGGGGTTTTTACACACCCCTTGTCACCCTGTAATCAGCAGGAGTTTCCCCGAGGGGCCCTCTGGAATAAATGTTGCGAATCCATTCCCACTGTGGCTCACCACGTACAACCTTGTGTTTTGCAGAATGAACATTCTGTGGCCTATGGCTCCACGTAGCCACAGATTCTGCCATGCAGCACTGCCAAGCCTTGCACACAGTCCAGGCATGTGTTTACTTCAAAGTGGGTGTGTCCAAAGTCTGCTTACTGTGACTGTTACGAGTTCCATCAAAAGTAGGCCTGCTGTTTGCCAACTATTTTTGTTAAAACGGTAACCAGGACCATCTCTTTCTTCTGAATACGACCCAGCATGATTGAAATGGAGAGGGGCCCTGCTTTTGCTTGTTAAGCCTTAGCACAAGTTTGGACAATGAAGTGATTTTTTTGGGTCTGCAAAGATCCTTTCCACAAGTGTAAATTATTAGCATTATATTAGCATCTTCCTCCTGTCAGGGTTGTCGTGTACTACAATGAGTTCTCTTTTTCTTGGAGTGACCTCCTATGGAAGCTCCTTCTTCAGTTGTACATATTGCAAGTGTCTTGCGGCCCGAGCCTGACTCCTCGCTGGCCTTTTATTCTTCATGCATGGGTAGAAATGTTGAAAGTCTTCTGTCACAGCCAGGGCACTGGCGGCCACACAGGGTACAGCACAATGCTTACCTTCAATTTGACATGAACACCTTCAAATTCCTTCCACATGTTCCGGAGTAATACACTGCTGATAAAGACAACTTATGCATCCGACTTAGCAAGCCTTCTGATAGGAACTCCTTGCTCGATAAAGACTGAAACCAACTTTGTCTAATTTACATGAAGTCTTTGTCCTGGTCTCCGACCTGTTTCATTTCTTGCTCTCTTATCACGGTAAATTCATTGGACGTGAAAAGAGAGTTCTCCTTTCCAGACACCCGGACATCCTCCTCCATCAGAGATCTTTTTCATCCAGCTCTTGGCGATCTGTTTCTAACTTGTTGGGTATTGTCCAACGATCTTTCTTTTTGACTGGACTTTCTAGCGACACTCCGTTCATGGCCACACGGGGACATCATCTGCCCACCTATTGAATTTATGAAAGCAGAAATTAGCATTTCCTTATGTGCTTTGACAGTCAGGCTTTGGCTCCAACTTACGCTCCTCTGAGTGCTGTAACAGACTTCCTTATGTACTTCTTTCACTCGGAGCTCCAAGCATATACAACTCAAATCTACAGGTCAGCCCTCGCTGCCATACACGTTGGTTTCAAAGTCAGTTGAACCGTCTCTAATAGCATGGTACTCTTTCACCTTTTGCATGATATGTTTCGGACTGCGTGCTCACTGAGTATACTCCCGGTTATTTTCAAAACCACACATACTCATAGAGAAATATATTCCTTCGCATGGTGCTATCACAAGCCTTTCTACCTGTTGCTGTCCTTTACCATGAATAGCCTGAAATTCCATATGATATGTTCATCCAGTGTCCCCTTGTTGGGAAATTGGTCTGGTCATGAGACCTAAGCTAGGGTCTTACATGCTTTCTGGTCCTTCCTTTGAGCCTTAAATGATGCCTCCCTTATGCAAACCAGCTTCAGGTTGGCCTTTCTCCTGACAACGGTTACCCCCAGAGGAGGCAGCGAACTACAGGCTCTCACTGTTGCTGAAGGCCGCCTATGTTGGGAGCCACATGGTGTTCACCTCGTTCCTTCAATTTTCTTCCTGACAAAGGACCAGACCACTTGATCCTTCCAATATCTTTGCACCCTGAGGATGAAGCGGATAAACTTTGGTGCCTGTCCTGAAGTGGTACCTGACTAAAACGATAGCATGAGAGGGACAATAACCCTGTCACTTACCACAAGACCACACCATCCAGTGGTGTCAGTGACTACTGCCCACTTGACAGCTTTGTTCACCACATTTGCTAATCCAGTCTGGCCATCAAGCTCTGAACATAGTCAACACTACATCAGGGTTCATGATGTAAGAGCAGTATCTGCATCTTGGTCTTACTCACGAGATGTTTCCCTTTGCAGACATCTGCAAAGATGGTAGAGCAACGTAGCCTCCTTCCCCACATTAAAGGTTCTCAGCTATTCAAACCCATTGTTGTATTAAATAAATCAAAATTGCATACATAAACAAGAACTGTGTCACTTGTTTATTTCCTTCGGTTTGGCTGATTTTGTCAATTTTCTAGCTATTTTTCGTGCCCCCCACTTTCTCCACCGAAAACTCTGAATGAATGATGTAATGCATCACGTGATGCGATGACGTCAAGTGAAGAACCCGATCTTGGGCCACTGACCCAGTGACCGGTGTGACGCATGGATTGACCAAGTTATTACCGAGATACCTTGCCCAAAACTCATTGAACTTTGGCCACAAAGAGCGACAATGCCGACTAGATGTGTCGTTGCAGGATGTAGCAATAAACCCAAGGGCTGGTGTACGCCTACACAGGTTCCCGAAAGACCCGGCATTATGGAAAATCTGGACAGCAAAAGTGCACTTGACCAGGGTAAACTGGGACAGGCCGTCTTTGACGAGTGTCATCTGCAGTGACCATTTTACAGCTGATGACTATGAGAAAATGCTCCACGAAAAGTTTGGAAATAGCAAAAGCACCTCGGCTGAAAAACACAGCAATCCCAAGCAGAATTAGGACAGATTCTGACCGCGACTCAGGGCAACTGAAGAAACCGAAGCGTCACAGCGATGCTTTGGAAACCGAGAAAGGAAGAGGGAAAGTTGTGTACCGTTTCAAATGTAACCTGTGCACAGAGGCCATGTCACATGTATGCAACAAGTGGAGTGTGTACAAGTACAAGTGAAGTGTGTGAATATGTTGAAGTCATTAACGCTTTGTTGACGCTGCTTCGCTGTAGGCCCATGTAAGTCACGCTTGATGCTTGTTGATGCTAAAATAGCAGGTTACCCACAGTCAATGTGCACTTTGTTTTTGCATTCAGGATTTTGAAGACTTAAGTTGTGCAGAGCCCTAACGTTGCATATTGAATGTTTACTACAAAGAAAACCTTATATAGCTTATCAAGGAGTTATGTGGATGAATGGGCCTCGTTAAAGACAAATGACAGGAATGATGTTGATGTTTTTCTATCTCCATGTTTGAATTTTTAAATACAAAATCCGGAAAAACTGTCCAGTACTTGAGCAAATTTTCTAGCTTCTTTAACCACTTGCTGCCGGGAGTTTTTTTTTACCGTTACATGCGCTGCCGGGCAGTTTTTTCATATTTTCGTTTTTCAAAAATCCTCCAAAATTCATATCTTTTTTTCTGAATGCCTAAACCCCATAAAATTGTCATTTTTTTCAAAGGCTGAAAACATGACCACCTAGTAAAACCATTACAAGGAAATGTGCCACTTTTTCAAGAGATGAAAATACTACATCCTCAAAGCAGTACGTTCCAGAAACTTTGTCTTTTTTGTCATTTTTTTCAAAGGTTGAAACTATGACCACCTAGTAAAACCATAACAAGGAAATGTGCCACTTTTTCAAGAGATGAAAATACTACATCCTCAAAGCAGTACGTTCCAGAAACTTTGTCTTTTTTGTCATTTTTTTCAAAGGCTGAAAACATGACCACCTAGTAAAACCATTACAAGGAAATGTGCCACTTTTTCAAGAGATGAAAATACTACATCCTCAAAGCAGTACGTTCCAGAAACTTTGTCTTTTTTGTCATTTTTTTCAAAGGCTGAAACTATGACCACCTAGTAAAACCATTACAAGGAAATGTGCCACTTTTTCAAGAGATGAAAATACTACATCCTCCAAGCAGTACGTTCCAGAAACTTTGTCTTTTTTGTCATTTTTTTCAAAGGTTGAAACTATGACCACCTAGTAAAACCACCAGAAATTACATATTGTTTTACACTAGATAAGTGGGGCATCAAGTCAAAACACACATGAAAAACACAAAATATAATGTCAATGAAAATGTCCATGAAAATAAATGTTCAAAGTGTCAATTAGTGGACAGTGTGGTACTCCTTGAAGCAGGGGGCGACGCAGAGGGGCTGGTGGCACGTGTCGCACTCGAAGTGCGTCTTCTTTCGCAGACCACGGGAAGCGCAGAGGACACACCGCCGGTAGCGGAAGTCGCCATAGCTGGTCCTCTCAAAGTCCACGGGGATGTGTCAGCCAACAAAGCGGGAGTTGCTGACTGGTGGAGTATCGTACTGAGGGTGGTACTCGGGCAAGGGCTCATCGAACAGCAGCTCACGGACAAGACCCAAGCGGTAGTCGAGGAAGGAGAGGCGGTGACCAACGGCCAGGTACACGGCGTAGGTGTTCACCAGCGTCAAGTCGAGCAGGTAGAAGAAGAGCTTCTTGTACCACTTGAGGGACTTACGAGTTGCTCGATGATTTGTCGCTAGTTGGTCGCTCTTGTCAACGCCCCCCATCAGGGCGTTGTACTCGATGACACAGGTCGGTTTCTGCTTTTCCTGCCCTGTCCTGTCTTGCTTGCCGGTGCCACGGATGTCTGCCGTATGCATGGTGGAGAGCATACAGATGTTGCGCTTGTCTCGCCACACCATGGCCAGGAGAGAACCGCTGACACCCAGGTCGGCCGACCGGGACGCTGTTTCGCCCCGCTTCAGCTTGATGAAGTGCAGGTCTCTCGGCATCCCTTTTCTGTTCCCCATGACGGTGCCGACGATGTTGAACTTCTGGTTGTGAAGTCGTCGAAACAAATCGGGACTGCTGAAGGCCCGGTCGAGGGCAAGGTTGTAGCCCTTACCACGTCGTTCACCAGGTCCATCACCACTTGTGTAGTTGCTGGGAGGTCTCCTCTACTTTGGCCGGTGTAGATTTTGAAGTTGTAGCAGTACCCGGCGGCACTCCCGGTGCTCTGGCACAACTTGTACATCTTGATGCCGAAGCGGGCCCTCTTTCTGGGGTTGTAAGTAGCGAAGCGGAGACGCCTGTAAAACTTCAGCAGGGAGTCGTCAACGGAAATGTCCCGTTGAGGAACGTAGACAGTGGCAAACTTCTGAGCAAGATGGTCGACGACTGGGCGCACTTTGAAGAGGCGGTCGGTGCAGTCATCTGGCATGGCGGTGTTATCGTTGAAGTGCAGGGACTGCAGGATTGCAAGGAAGCGATCTCGGGGCATGACGGACGGGAATAGGCTCATCTTCAGTAGTGGGTCGGTGGACCAGAAGCTATGAAGGGTGGGGTGCTTCGCAATGCCCGTCATTATGCAAAGGCTCAGAAAGGCCTTCAGTTCTCTAGTGTTCAGATCAGTCCATGATCGCATGTGCGCCGATGTCGTAGCGGGCCTCTGCACGGCATACCGGTTGCTCTCTTGCACTATCTTGTTGTAGAGAACGTCGTCAAAAAACAGTTCAAAGGCTTCACTGCAGGTCGAGCTGCGATGCAGGCGGGGGTCGACGGCACCACCATTACCGGTGAAGCCGTACTTCAGCGGTGTACTGTCTTCATCTGTCCACTGGAACAGTGCGGCACTGCTGCTGGTCGACGCGGCGGTCTGTGTACGGGACTGTCTCTTGCGCTTGGCATATATCGCCAAGGGTACATCACTGTCAATTTCTGTACTTGACTGTACTTGAGCAGGTGACGGCGGTGATGAAAAAGACGAAGAAACTTCGTCTGAACTCAGATAAAACTCGCTTTCGCTGGAAGAACTGGGCACTCCGGATATAACTTCAGCCATGTTGTCTGTACTCTAAATAACACGATACCCAATATTATTCTCAAGCAGCGAGGGCCGTGCCCTGTCAGTCAACGTGGCAAGGGCCAGCAGCGCCCGGGCCAGGTCATTCATGGGGCGCAGGTGCATAATGAGCCTGCACAGCCCGCGCTTTGTCTTCGGTGTAGTGCAGCGATAATCCCCTGCGAGCGCCCGGCAGCGCGAACAAATGCGCTCTGCAAAACAATACACGGATTACCTCCGCTAATTGCAGCGCTCTGCGCTGAAAGAATACAGGGATTGATTGGCAGGGCCCAGCAGCTCTCAGGAGCTCGTACTTTTATTCAAGGCTTTGATAAGTTCGGTCAACCCGGCTATAAAAGAAGTTCGGTCACCCCGGCTATAAAAAAGTCACAATTCACCGGCCGATGATGGCCTAAACTTTTTAACTGACAGCCCCAAACTTTTTTAAGAAACGCCCAGCAACTTTTTTTTATAGTAAAGTTCCGATCTCGGAGTCCCTGGCCCCAAATATAAGGCCTATGGCTCCGTTAGCGGAGCCCCCGGCACGAAGTGGTTAATTAGAAACCAGTTTCATCAACACTTTCATATTCTTGGCCGCAACTCTTTAATATCATTTTTTTCTCTGAAATGCAAAGCATTTGCTTGAACCCCCGTAGACAAAAATGTACTTACGATATGAATCCTGACTGGCGTGGCTTACAGTAAGTGTATGGAAAAGAACCCACAGGCCACATGGGTAGCCGCGATAGATGGCTGCACTTCCCTTACAACCAACCCATGTCACATCATTCTTAAAAAAACAGTCAGGCTGCAATGAAAACAGAGTCACTATTTTGAAATTATACAGAAATTAGACATACAAAAAAAATTCATAAAATTAAGAAAAATTAATCCTCTTGCAAGGTAATGTTTGCTGGTGGGCACAAAATGTTGCATACCCCTAACTCTTCAGCCAAATAAATACAGGTTCAACACTTTGAATGAATGGCATTTCTCAAAAGAAACATTGGAATGTCTTTAGACCATACTGCCACACACATCCGCACCACGAACACTGGGAGGATTCCTCAGTATTCCAATTCCATAATACCCTCTTCATTAGACACACTGTAATTGTTTCAACCCCTTCGCGATGGATGATAGTAAGACCCGCCATAAAAATTGAGATCCTCAGCCCGCTTTTCAGCTAATATTCTTGGCCCACACTCAAGCGAACACGGTGAAGGAAGGCATACCCTGCTCTTGTATATATGGTGATTGGCCTTTGTGTGTCGCCAAGAAATGAAAAGGCCGAATTTGCATCATAATCACCAGCTTCATAATAGTCTCCACTTTGAAAAGAGGCAACGGGAATGTGGAAGCATGAGTAAAGCCGTATGCACCGAACAATGAGCCTTTTCACCGTGTAATTCAAAGCGTGCACAGCACGCAGGGCCACAACTGAGGATTTGTGGTTTGGCAGGAGGCCTTCATGGCCAAGAAAGGCTGGAATTCTCGGAGTCGGCTTTCAGAAAAAAGTTCCCGGCGTCAAGGGGTTAAACAGTTATCCCCCACTGGTGACAAAGAGGGAGAATCTCACAGTTCATGAATGTGATACAGAAATTAGCAAAATGACTGTATGTAACTGTTGTCTTTTGCCAACAGGGGGCTACTGCATGGGGAGTAGAAACAGAAAGCAAGTTCATTATTTGTTCATACAACATCCTGGAGCTTGAGACACTAATAAGCTAGCACAGGTGTACACATACTTACTGCTAAACTTGCAATAGTCTTGGCCCAAGATCGAATTTGGATCATGATCATGTAAAGTTTGTGCAAACACATGTGAAGTGAATTATATCAATGACACAGGGAGCTGTCTACAAGACCGATCAAATCCATTCTTGGCTAATTTGGCAGGCTCCCCGTGCAAATTCCAGAAATTCCTTCACATTTTAGATAAGCATGAAAACCAGCACATGCACAAGTATAACCATGAAGTGCCCAGAGGCACAGTACTGTGTCACAATGGTGCTAAACAAAGTGTTTGATATCAGTGGGTATGTTCATGGGTACAAAATGGTTCATATTTCCACTAGTATTGCCACTGTGAGGTTGAATTCTTTTGCATGATTCTGAGTATCAAAATGGGTCAGATGTTTATATAAACAACAGGCCTATGTACTGATGACATTACTGTTTGTTTACATGTGCAATTTCCTGCATGAGCAATATACGAAAGCACACATGTAAACAAAGAGTGGCATCATCAGGACAGAGGTCTCCTGGGACAAATGCTTTAAAAAAAAATCATAAATACCAAAGGCAGTTTAAGCCGTTCCTACAAGTCAAGAGCCTGTCACGTGGCCAGCAGGGAAGTACTAGCTGGCTGATCTTAAGACACTTCCACTGTCACCTAAAATGTAGACTCCTGTGAAATCTGGTCCCCTTTCCCTTGCTCTGATCGCACATTCACAAATCTTCGCTTATGTTTGCGCATTAGTAAAAATGAATCTGCATCTGAAGAGTCCCAAATTCAATGCATTCTGTGCCATCTCAAGCAGTATGCACCATGCAGGTGCAAGTCTCCACACAAGAAGCTTGTTATAATTTCTCACAAAAGGCACATATCAAAGCATGGCTACAGACACAAATGACAGAGGTATTTTATAATTCTAAAACTTGTTTTAACTTCCTGACACAAGAAATGTTTGGAATAGAAATAACCATATGCTTGGCTGGTCTTAAACAAATAGCTGAGGAGAATGGATGCTTATAATATCCCTTTCCTTCTGCTCGGGCAACTACAAGCATCCATTATTGTGACTGCTACTAGATTAATGTTTCAGACTGGCCAAGCACATTGTGGTACTGTGTGATTTGGATAAGTACATGTCAAAGAAGAAGTATAGACTCATCTGACGAATTCCTGAAACTGTTATGTAGCTAACTAAGATGCTGATTTGGTACTGGTTCATTGCTTTACAGTTGAATGGTTTTGATAGTGCAGTGTATCTTTATAAGCGTGTGTCTCATAATAAAAGGTTGTTGAAGTTCTTGCACAGCCATTTTGCGTTTGTTCTGTTCTTTTGGTTGTTATTACTTGCTCCTACATTATAACATTTTGGCGACGAGGATTGAGGACCATGGCATCTGGAAGGTTTGCTGGCATACTTCAACCCCCTCCTTTTCTGCAAAACCCTGGTGAACCTCCGGTGATATAGAAGCAGTGGATCAGTTTGTTCCAAACCTACTTAACTGCAATTAGCGGTGACGATGATTTCAGTCCATCACGAAAGAAGGCCCTACTTCTACGTTGTCTGAGTGTTGAAGGTCAGAGAACCTTTTCTACGTTACCGGGTTCTACTGACTCTCCTCCACAAGAAACTGACCCATTTGCCAACACCCTACGGATCCTGAAGAACAATTTTGAGCCAATGCTTAATGTCGTTGCAGAATGTTATCAATTTCGACAACATGCACAAGTTGGTGAGACAATAGAAAATTACATTGCTTCATTACGCGAATTGGCTAAAACCTGTGACTTCGGATCTTTCACGGACCAAATGATTAGGGATCAGACTGTAGAAAAACAAACAGCCATAAAGTTCGAGAACGACTACTTATTGACAAGGACTTGAGTCTTCAAAAAGCAAAAGAGATTACACTACGAATTGAAAGTGCAATCTGGGAAGCAAGAACACTTTCTCAAGCAAACAATCCCCCGGTAAATAAAATTACCACGAATATCAAACATGACCAACCATGAATGGCTACACCTAGACGTGAAGAAAGTGACCAGTTTCAACAGCGGAAACACCGCACTTGTTTCCGATGTAACTCATTCAACCATCTTGCTAATGATTCGTTGTGTCCAGCTAAAGGCAAAACTTGTAACAAGTGCAGTATAACAGGACATTTTGTGGTTGTCTGTCGATCGTCTACTATGGCAAGAAGCGGGACTCAAGACCGAAGGACTGGTAGACAAGTTCACCGAATTGCAGATGACTGACGAAGAAGACTATGTGCAAGATCCCTGTGAAGAGTTCTGATCCTGTACGATGCAAGGCCATGGTAAATGTAGTACCTATTACATTTATGATAGATTCAGGTCTGGTGTTTCTGGTGGAAAACATTTGACAAATATTTTCTGATTGATGCATTATAAGCCATTTGCATATCAAATGTTTTTATCATATTACGAAGCATAAAATAAAGATATTGGGATGATTTGAATGCACTATCAAGTATGGCAACTATTCGTCCACAATGAATATGTATGTTGTTGAACAAGGTACAGATATAATGGGAAGAGATTTGATGAAGGCATTGCATATTAATATCGATGGTGGTATTTATCATGTAATGAAGTCAATGAACCTGTAGTTGAAACTGAAATTGTTGCCGTTTGTAGTGAGCTGTTTGATCAGTCAGAAGCGCTTCCTAGTGTCAAAGGTTTCATTGACAAGGTTAAAGTTGATAGGAATGTGCAACCAGCAAGTCAAAAAGGTAACCCTTTGGAGTAAGGGAGAAGGTTTCTGCAAAGTTAAAAGAACTTGAAAAGCAAGGTGTCATAGAAAGAATTGATTGATCAGAGTGGGTTTTGCCCATAGTAGTTGCATGTAACAAATCTGGAGGTGCGAATCTGTGTAGACTTGAGACAAGTGAATAAAGCTGTTGTACCTGATAAGTATCCTTAGCCAAAAACCGATGACATGCTCTGTGAATTAAGAAATTTGCCTGTCTTTTCACAGCTAGATTTAACTGCCTCATATCACCAACTAATGCAACATGAAAAATCTAGACCAATTACTGCATGGTTGACATACAAAGGTTTATTTCAGTACAAACGAGTGTGTTTTGGGTTGTTGTCAGCTCTATCAGCACTTCAGAAAATGATGAGCATTGTACTAAATGGGTTGAAAGGGGTTCAATGTTATTTGGATGATGTTATTGTGTATGGTGAAACTCAAGCAGAACCTGACGAAAATTTGAAGAATGTTTGAAGAAGACTTTTGAAGAAGAAGAACGAAGAACGTTTGAAGAAGTATGGCATTAGACTCAACTTGGAAAAGTGTGTATTTTCTAAACCCAGTCTGAAATTTCTGGGCCATACCATTAGTGCAAAAGGTGTGCAACCACATAACAAATTCCAAGCGATTGTCAATGTTCAAGTTCCAATTGACAAGAAATCACTGAGATCTTTCTTGGGACTTGCAGGATATTTTACCAAATAAATTCCTCAATTTGTAACTATTGTTGAACCATTAACCACTTGCTGGCCGGTTGATTTTTCTTGAGCAAGACAAGGTGCAAGGTCTTTTTGAAGATTTTCAGTTTTCAAAATTCTTAAAAAATTCATCATTTCATTTAATTGCTGTTTATACCAAAATGAAGCACTCTTTGGGCACTACTCTTAAGCTGACAGGTACCTCCATTGACTCCTGAATATTCCAGCCAGGCCTGCAGCCTTGGAAAAAGAGCCCACATTGCGTACAGTTCATGAATTTGGCAGCACAAAACAAGAAGACTCATATTTATTACCATTGAGAGAACTGGACACCTTACAGCAAGATTTCATTGAAATGTCAACAAGACATGGTACAGTATTTTCCACCATAGTTGATCAAAAAGCTATTCAGCTTGTTGAGTAACACTGATGTCATATCAGATTCAAATTTGAAAAATCCAAATGGATACAGCCAGGAAAGCAGATGATAATTTTCCTCAGTAATGTCTCAAGCTTAACAAGTGAAATGAGGTAATTTCTTGCTAAAGCACTGAATTTATTCAAATGAACACTTTGTGGTTGAATTATTTTGTAACAAAATATATGTACATCATAAGTGATTACATGAGTGCGAAGGGCACACAGAATGATGTAGTGCACATGTGTCTCATACAGAGGACACAGATGCACTACATTATTCTGTGTTTCAAGAGCACAAGCAAGATAACGAATTTATCTTCAAACAAACTTGACTTGCAGAAAATATGTTACTGGGGCCTATGCATGCAAATGCGCCACCTTTGAATTTACAGTAAATTTTGTACTTGTGCATTTTGATTAGTGCAGTGCATTGAGTTAAAACAGCAGATTATGCGGAGTTTGACATGGACCGTGCAACATGGTTATATGTCACACTGTTTGTTACCATGGATCAACCAATCAGAATTGAGAATTCAAGTTTGCTTGAAGATAAGTGCGTTAATAAGCATACGTTAAGGTATATTAATTTCTCAAACATCCACAAGAGGTGCTGCAAAAGCAGTGTGAAATGAAACTTTTTTTACTGTAGCAAATTACGCCTATAGCCATGTCTGCATTGGACTGTTCCCCCCTAAGGTTTTATCGAGCCTATGGTAAAATGAAAAGCAGTCAAATGTGACCACTGTCTGAAACTGGACTTCCAAAACAAGGCTAGATCACCGCATCTTTAAGGCATGGCACTTATTTATAGAGAAAATCTTAAAAGTACACAGCACTGAAATATAAATCCAACAATTTCAATTTTCAGCATCCAAAAACTTCACACCATGATAATGACAGAAACTTGGTAATTAAATCTGTTCAGCTAGATCGATGTTAGATAAAAGGAACAATTACACTAATTTATGGTTGCATTATTTAGATTCTTTCATTGTCATTGCCAGGTTGTTGTCTGCCCCCTCAACAAAAGATGCACAGGTTCAGAGCAAGATTCGTCCTGCCAACATCAGACCAATAGCAGATCATTGACAATATTTAGCCACCCCGAGCCAACTGGAACAACTACGGCAAACTAGAACTCCGGTGCTGCCATGGCAAAAAAAAACCTCTGCAAACAGCACCACAATTGTACTATGTAGCCAGATGTGACAGTAACAACAGACACTTCAACCATTCATGAAGGCCCCAGTCAGCACAGTGACAGTCTTGTATAAATGTGCATGTGCTATTATTTATGCTGATATTGTGTGCAAAGGTATTTCGTTGGGAAGCCTGCAAAATTAGCCAAGACTAAACATAATCCTGGGCCAGGACTAAATTTGCACGTTTCTAGAATAGCAAGCTGTATAAATATCCACTGCTTCAAGTAGTACACATAGAGTAAAACTAGCCTCTCCTGAGGTGATTCATTGGTCTTTAAGGCAAATAGAATGCTCCAAGGATTACTCGGGGAGGCTACTTTTACTATGTACTGCAAGGCAAAGCAGCCATTTTTTATGGCATTTCAACTGTAGGTTCTTGCACAATTTATGCTACCTTGGAGAGCAAATCTATGTTCGTTGCACTCCGTAATATCAGTAAGTCCTAAAAATACTTATGGAAGATAATACTGGATAGGATAGGAACTACTTACATTTTGAAAATTGTGTAGCTGATTAAGTATGCTAGACCAGCCGTCATTTGACAAGTATACGTGGGGTTGAAGCAATTTCTGCAGTTTGTTCAATGTACTCATGACACAGGGACGTCCTGGAAAATACTGGTGAGAAAACAGAAAATTCAACACGATAGTATTATATTAACTATAAAGCTACTGCACATAGTGTATTTCAGAAAATTCTGGTAAACCTATTGAGTTTAATGCAACTTATTATCTACTGTTAAATGGTGCGACACTTAGAAGTTATTTTGACTATGTATGAGACCAGTAGTACATTTCACAAAGTGTGACATAGTTCCTACCTAGCCATAGGTGCGACTGACATTTAAGTATTCTGCAAGAGAACTGTAAATGGATAGCAGTGTATTACTTGTTCTCTGTTTTTACTCTGTTTTCACTTGCAAAGTTGCAAGAGCAAAACCCTTAAACCTGCACATGTGACAAGATCCCACAAAATGAATCTTGAGGCAATATTTTTGATAATTCTGTGTTAGTTTATATAAGAAATAGAAAATTGAGTTCTTTGTTTTCATGTCTCACCCATTTTTGAATCCTGATGAAATGAACAATATATGGGTGAAAAATGAGGAGGGTTCCAACTGAAAATATGCAAGTTTCTCTTATGGGCTTTTCACCCAAAAGTTGCTATGGCCACTTGTGACTCATTTTGTTACACTGGGTCACATTTCTTTCTCACCATCAAAAAGTGGAAGGATAATTGTGTGACAAGTGGATAGGGGATATATCCTCCTCATTCCCATCCCCTCAAGGATTTATACCCCTCCCAATTCTGGATGATGAGAAGTTTTCTGAGAAAAGTACAAATCAGTTCATTGCCGGTACACATCGAACAAACTGCTAGCTCAGGCTGCCACTAAGGACATACAGAAATTTTTATGTTTTTATTTCTTGCCGGATAAGTCAATGTAAATTACCCTAAGGTTAATTTCATGGAAGGCATTTGCCAAATCCATTTTATTATTATTATTATCAATGTCTGGGTATTTGCCAAAAAATGCGAAGCTTCAACAGTGTACGTGTATGCCACATGTGTATTACAGAACAGCTCAGTAATGTCCATTCTGGTCCTCTTTCCACTGATGCTGTAGGATGCAGATGCCTCTGCTGGAAATGAGGCAAATAACAACAGCACTTTCAACATTTGTAATACCAGTTGAAGCAAATACACTAACAGGAGATAGGTATGCCAATTCTTCCAAAAGTTGGATGATTCCACACTAGGCTAACAATGCCAGTGCTTACAAATCAGGCAGCCGAACAGCTCATTCATGCTTTCATAACTTCCAGACTTGACTTCTGCAACAGCTTACTTTCTGGTCTCTCTCATAACACGCTCCGTCGCCTCCAACTGGTTCAGAATGCTGCTGCACGCCTGCTTACTGGCCATAAGAAATCCACACACATCACCCCTATTTTTCAAGCCCTTCACTGGCTGCCTATCCAGTATAGAATACAATACAAGATCATTTTGCTCACATTCAAAGCACTTCACGGTTCCGCCCCAGACTATCTACAATCACTCTTACAGGTTCGCAGCTCCAGGTCGGGCTTGAGGTCATCAGGAAAGTCACTATTTGTTCCTCGAACCCGCCTGAGCAGTTATGGTGACAGGGCCTTTTCAAGTGCCGCCCCCCGTCTTTGGAACTCCCTCCCGGTAGATCTGAGAGAAACACATAACCCCACACTCTTTGCCCAGAGATTAAAAACCCACCTTTATGTCCTAGCTTTTCCTTCTTGAGACCGAGGCTCTTTCATCAGACCGGCGCCTTTGAATGGTCACCAGATACAGGCGCCTTATAAATGCTGTATTATTATTATTATTAAGTACTTGCAATAACATTGCCGTGAACTGCAGAGTACAAGATGGCTGCTGGCACTCTTGCCACAAGTAAATACAAGGTGACATTGTTCTTTATGACTTGTCGGATCCTGGTGATCTGTCACTACCTACAATCTTTACAAGGATGCAATGCTGTCTATTGTCAGTGCAACCGTGCACTATAGAGTCCGAGGAGTGCCCTTGCTAGAACTACATCATCATGGGTCAATTGGAATAAGTGTGGGTATTCCTGTTTAAACTTACCCACGATTGATCACTAACCACCATTTGACATATGGATAGTCAGACCAATCATGGCCCATAATGTGTGCCACCACACCATGATAATCATGTTCATCCATCTTCACAGGACAGTACGAGTGAAAGTAATATCTCAATTGACTAAACATAGTGACAGTATCAGATTCTCAATCATGCAGTCAACCGTACAAGTTACAGGGTCCTACAAAGTTTATTTGACCTTATGAAATCTTATCGATGGTTAAAGAGACCAGCATCTTGAGATATAGGGGCTGTTGAGCAGAATCTAGTAAAATCTGACCTACTGCAGTGAGAATATCTCAACGATCACATTCTAGCATACATACAAGGCAACAGCCAGCTGACTATGTTAACAACGTGCACGTACCATGAACTGCAAACATGTCAAGAACACATAAGGGGCCTGCCTACAAACTTCCCACACATCATGATGACCAATGCCTCTTCTGGGTTGAAGTGACCATGATTGGTTTTGTGGTTCCCTAACCAACATCCACCTGAGTGTACCACTAGAAACGTGACATCAAAACATGTGGCAAGACCATTACGTGATTCTGACATCTGATGTTTTGGTAAGTGGATTTCAACCCATGATTGGTCAGAGGTTTTTGAAGCTCAGATAGACACAGGGTAAATGTGACGAGTTTGATTCAGAATGAAGCACTCCATGTCCATTTTCCGACTGATTACTTCAGTTTGTCTTCATTCAAAAGACAAACCATGAATAACTTACTATTTACTGCGTCGCTAGTAACATAGGCTCAAAAGATGCATTAAATATTCCTGCTTATTTGCCTTGCAGTAAACCACCTAAACTTTCAACCATTGGAATTTTGTTTATGAACTTTCTAAAATTCAGCCAGAAATAGCATGTGGCCTTGGCAGAATTCTGGCTTAACTTATCCAACTGTTTGCCTGTGAACTTAGTTTTCCATTCTGTGATATTTTGAACAGCTCTTTTGCCAAACATTCTGTTCCTCGGCAGTGGGAAAAAAAAATATTGTCCAAGTACCAAAGGCACAAACAGCCTCTATCAATAAATTTTGTCCTGTAGCTCTCATGGATCATTTTGCCAAAATAGCTGAGTTGTTTATCACCAGATTGCTACTTTTTGATATCAATCACACTTTGGATCCAAATCAAACCGGAGGCTGTTCAGGAATGTCAATTGTATGGTAGATATTGTTAATTATTTTGGGAAGTCAACCAATAGATCAAATTATGTTCCAACACTGATTACTGTGGGTTGACCATTCTGTTGTCATATTGCTGCTTAAATATAACTGCTTAAATTAAACCCTCGTGATTGGTTGATTCCTTAGATAGTTGATTTCCTCAGTGGCTGCACCCAGTGTGTGTGATGCCACGGATGCCTAATTGGCACCCAGTTAAAGCAGGAATTCCCCAAGGAACAAGGTTGGGGGGCTCAATCCATGCTTGATACTTAGGAACAATGGTGATTACATGTCTCAATATCAACAAGTGCCATGTCATGAGGGTATACTTCAGAAAAAATGAACTCAAATCTCTTCAATTAACTATCAGTAATAAGGTCTTTCAACAGGTTAAGTCGGTGAAAGTGCAAGGTGTTCTCATCAAGGGAGATTTAAAATGGAAAAAACATATTCCAGAAATAGTTAATCTATATGTTATGACAGGTTAGTCCTTTCAATTTACCTCAATGTGATCTCATTACAATGTATACTTGTTTTATTCGATCAGCTCCCTGAGTATGATGAACCTGTATGGCATTCAGCCCTCACTCAAGGTCAGATAAACCAAATCAAAAGGGTTCAGAAACAGGCATTATGTTACATTACCAATCTTATGAAGCTGCCTTAGATATCACCCAACTTGAACCCTCTGAGTGAGCGTGTCTCAAGCTGAGGCACAATCACATGATTTGTATCACATGACAACAATCCAACACAGCAGCAGGCTTGCACTTACTTTGTAAGTTGGGCCCAGCCACGCCTTTTAGAGGGGGGTTCACTCACCGGGTGAGTTTGGTATTGCCACAAATTTGGCAGGAAGATATGTGGGGCCCTTTGTCTCTCAAAGCAAGCTTGAAGCAAGCATGTGGTCACTTGGTCACAGCCAACCACAGAGTTAACAGAGGAGATTTTCTGCAACAAACTTTTCCCACCACCACCCCTTTCCTCCGCCATTTCTTTTCGGATATAGCACTCGTGAGTGTCAAGAGGCTATATTGGTTTCAGATTGTCAGGTATTCCAGGGCACTCAAAAGTTTCACGAGGCAAGTTTTTTGGATATAGACAGCCAGGGACTTAATTGTTCATAATTATTGGGCAAATAATCCAGTATATCTCGTTTTTCTATCTTGTTTTGTAAATATAATTCTTGCCATGGCGCTCTCAAGTGTCAAGAGGCTATGTTTTCCTGACTGAATGTCTCATCAGTGGGAAGATAACATTTTGTTATTCAAGTTCAATTTTATTGGTTGTCAATTATTGCCGTATATTTCATGGCTTGTGGCTTTGGGCCTGGTGTTGCCCATTCCTGGTGGGGCCTGGTGTTGCCCTTATTATGATAACTATAACAATTGACAATTCAACTGGTATGCCGTATCTCTGGTATTAGGAATAAAACACTTCTTTGTCGCTGTGGCATAAACACAATAGACTGTCTCCCAATTCCTTTAGTTTGAGTCTGAGAACAACCACTCTCTCGCACTCCCATATTTTTGTGTACAAAAATGCCCTTCCCCTTGTGACAGTGTAGCAGGCCACTGTGGAGTGATTTCACTGCCCTGGATGACTGGCAATGCTTTGTGGCTCTCCACACAGTGTAAACAAGTGTAGAGCCAAGTTTATTGCCCTTCTAGTATTTCCTGGGAGGATCAATGACCCTTGTGAACGAGTCATGTCAGGCTTGTTAGCAGCAGTTGGTGTAGCAGTTGGATGGCCGCAGATGGTCCAGCCCCAGCCGTGAGATTTTTTGGGGGGGGTTGGGATATCCTTTTCCATTGTATTTATTTGACAAAATATTGATGAAAGGAAGAAATAGAAGCAGAAAAATTACTTTGTACAGATTGTAACTTGGGCAATAACATGACATTTAATGAGAACAGGGATGTTGTCAACGAAGCCGACAAATTCATTCCTACTGATTTCGATGTTGAACTTGTTATGGGTAAAATTAAGCTCAAAAAGCAGCAGGCCCAGACGGTATCCTTGGAAAAGCTTTACAAACTTGTAACAAAGAGCTGTTTATTATCTATAGCCTTTTCTAAAAATGTATGCACATTTTATGCACTGGAACAGGAAATGAAGCTCTAGGGGACTGTCGGTGAACATGGCGAAGCATTGTTCAGTGCCGTGTTGTAGCAATCACGAACGAAGACCATTGCCAGAGATTAGCTTTCATCGACTGCAAAAGAACAAGATCCTGTGGAAAAAAGTGAATTGTTAAGATCAAACAAGATGAGGGGCCATTATTCAAGGTAGATATTGACTTTGAAACAATTTCTTTGGGCAGTTAAGATGTTCAAATAGAAAATCGTAATCATTGGCCCAACACAGTACACGTTATTGCACGTCGGTGCAGTTTGATTGATCCAGTCTTTTCCTTCCTCCTTGATTGATCGTGCCCAGTATAATGAAATAACATCTGAAATTTTTGAATTAGAATCTACAGAATTCTGAACTTCAAAAGGAAATAACCCAGTTATTAAAGGCAACCTGCTGAATGACAAAAAGTCTTTAAACTGTTAGACTGTAGTGGCAACAAGCCATTTAAGCCTGACATAAATGGTGCATGCATGCAAGGTCAACAAAAAGTCCCAGATAAAATCCCGTTAATAAACTGCTTACCCTTCAGATTATGAATGCAGGCTTCTGAAAAACACTTGAAGCCTTTATCAAGCTGTTGCTCTCCACTGCCTTTGGAGCCCTTTTTGACATAATCCTCCACAAACTGGAAGGTTATCTCAGGAACCACGGAAAGATCCCTTCTGTTTACAGCCATTGTGACACACAAGTCCCCTACAGCCTCGTGGATCTTAACAGAACCGTAGCAGTTGGCACAATCAGAAAAACAACTTCCCTCATGGAAGTGTACTTGCTCCTCTTCTTTTCAATGTGTACACTAATGACCAATGTATCCAAATATGAGGACCTTCCTACATGCAGATGACGTGTACATTACCTCCCAGAAGCAAATCTTTGAGGAGGTGCAAGTAGTACTCAGTGATACTCTTGCTGGTCTCATCCTGTACTACACAGTATTAACCACCTGTGAGCCAACCTACACAAGACCCAAGTAAGTGCCTTCCACCTCAAAAACAGGGACTCGCAACAACAACTCAGGGATAGGTTGATTGGGAAATTACTGCAATACACCCAGAACTGAGGACCTGAGGACCTGTACCTCCGGAGTGGTATCGCTCCCCCACACATCAGACTCAAGGAAAAACTCAAGCAGGAAATTGGCCCCCTCTATCCATTCTCCCAGAAAGAGCCTGCCAAGAAGAGAATGAAGTCCAGGCACTGCTTCCTTCTCTCAGTGAAGTCGCTGAATGAGAATGCCAGTAGAGAGGATTACTTGGCGGAATACCCACTTACAGTCAACGCCTCACAGGCTGTTACTTGCCCCAAAGAAATCCCTGCTACCAGGCTCCAAAGCATGGACTACCTGATCAACTAAGAACTGCCACAGACTGATGCAGGGCCCTTATGCAACAATGGGGTGAAACAAGAATGAGCAGATCGTGTGTGACTGAGGGGAGGAGCAAACTATGGAGCAACTCCTTCACTGCCCACAACTACCAGGTGTTTTGTATGTATTTCTATTTATATATTTCTATATGCACTGCATTTGGGTTGAATTAATGTGTAAATGGTAACCTTTGTATGTGTAGATGTGCTTTAATTTAGTGGTAATTTTTTGTCTTTAAGATTCATGTATTTTTAACTTCTACATCAGGAAGACAATATTCATGTACAGTGTATTACTTTTTGAATGTATTGACAAATAAGTAATCTTAACCCCTTGACGGTGGGAACTTTTTTTCTGAAGGCCGACTCCAAGAATTCCAGCCTTGCTTGGCCACTAAGGCCACCTGCCAAAATGCAAATTCTCAGTTTGTGGCCCTGCGTGCTCAGCACACTTTGAATTACACAGTGAAAAGGCTCATTGTTCGGTGGCATGCGGCTCTACTCATGCTTCCACTTTCCCGTTGCCTCTTTTCAAAGTGGGGACTATTGTGAAGCTGGTGATTATGATGCAAATTCAGCCTTTTCATTTCTTGGAAACAAACAAAGGCCAATCACCATATATACAAGAGCCAGGGTATGCCTTCTTTCACCGTGTTCACTCGAGCGTGGGCCGAGAATAATAGCTGGAAAGCCGCAAGTATGTCACTCAGAACATCCTCTAGTTCATGGATTTTTAATAAGATAATATACAAAACCATTAATTTGACAATTGAAAAGGCAGCTTTTTCTCAATTTTACTCAAAGCAGTTAATTCAAAAATGAAATCAATAAGTGGAATGAAAACTGCAGTAAATTTTGTCCCTAATCAGCCAATCTTGTAAAATCACAAGCTAGTTATATATGTGGACCTCAATAACTACCTCACAAGTGTTCTCAAGCTATGCCACAACAGGACACTCACTTTCAAAAGATCAAGCACAAACATGCCGGTGCCAATATTTTCAGCAACCTGAACGCAAAACATGATTTCTGGTCCATTCATGTCAATGAGAACAGCTCAATTCTAAAAATACTCTAGGTAGATACTACTATTACAAATGCATGAAACCGTGTGCAAGTCAACATGTTATCAAAATGATTCATTCAATTGGAGCCAATTCTTGAGCAGTGAGAACTGTGAAGGCACAAGTGGAACTGATGACACCATTTTGAGGGTTCCAGAATTATAACAAGATAGGAATCTTTACTATTTGTAACTATCAGTGCTGCAAACAAGTCCAAAGGCCGGGTGTATGTAATCAAAGAAAAACAGATCACATTATCCAGCAGGGTAAAAGAAGTGTGGGTTATTTACCCCTGAACTTGCCAAAGAGAAAATACCACTTCATACTGAAAAATCCAACTCAATCCACATTTTTAATTCATATTTTAAATTCATCTTTTACTAGATAGGCCTAATGTGTACTTTTAATCTATTTTATCTTACTAGACTGTGATTTTTGTGTTGATTCCACTGTTCCAGTGTTTCTAATGCTTTCTAAGACCCTCTATTAGTTTGTTTATATCCTTTGTACCCCCCTCCATCCACCCATTTTCCCTCCTCTTCCTCCTCCCTATTTTTCCACCTTCCTGTATTTGTGTTCCTCCATCTTTCCCTTCATTACAATTTTATCCCATCGTCATTTTAATTTTGAATCCGTAAAATGTGTATTGTTGTAATTCCTGTAACTGCGTGTATCTATAATCTTTTGGTATTTTTAGGTTGAATATTTTAATATGTGTTTTAATGCTAATCTTATATTGTACACTGGGGAGGTAATTTTCGTGCGTTTTATGTCCTAATCATGCAATAAATATTTGAATCTGGCATCTGGAATCAGGTACAGTTTCTTGGAATGTTGACAAGTCCATTAATCCGCCATCTATAAAGTCACACTGCAGACTTCCACAAACCTCTGCAATACGACTGCCTGAGTGGACTTTTAGCCATCAACTGTTTATTAAGAAACTGTGTAATCAAACTTGTACAATCTTATGGTATTTTGATCCAAAAAAACACAAAACAGTCCTGGTTCAGATGCTACAATGATTTAAGGAGAGGCTGTTGCATGCATGCACATGTACATGTGTGTGGTGAAGATTTATTATTTATTTACATCTGTTCATACCACAGTGTACTTAGTGCCAATTACAGGATGAAGTGACATTTAAGAAGACAATGAAGAATTGTTCAGTTTTAGAGGAGGGAGGAAAACCCCAGATAAATATGCCAGGGAACCCCCCCCCATCAGACAGGGGCTGCAAACTCAATCCACATACTAAGTGGGATTTGAACCCGGGTCACAGAGGTGAAAGGCCAGGAAAGAGCCACTACACCCACCTGACTCCCATTTCATGATCCATCAAAAGCCCCCTACTACAAATGGCCTATTCAAACCAATTGATTTTTGAATTGAATTTAACTGGAATGAATTGGTTCCAATTGGCAATCAATTGGTGCTCAATTGGTTTCAGTTGGTATGTTTTCTCTCCCATTTTTCCCCCCATCAATTGGAGATTTCAAATTGGACACAATTGGTTTCAAATGGCATTTTTTTCTTCGCTATTCATTTTCCCCAATCAATTGAAATTTCAAATGGGAATCAAGTGGTTCAAATTGGTATGCTTTATCTGATTGTTTTCCTCAATCAAATGGAGTTTCAAATGGGACTCAACTGGTTTGAATTGGTAATGAAATGGTTTCAACTGATTCTTTGGTTGGTTACAATTGGATTGTGAATTGGCTTTCAAATGGTGTCACTTGGTTTGAAATGGTCCAACCGAGAAAGGGTCCAAATTTACTATTCTTACCAACTGAACCCAATTGGATTCCAATTGATTCCAAGGAAAAGCAATTGGTTTTGGAATTGATTATTGAATTGGTAAGTGAATTGGATCCAATTCAACATACGTGAATTGGATTCAATGGGTAAGAGAATTGGATCCAATGGGTATGTGAATTGCAACCCATGGGTAAGTGAATTGGTCTCTATAGGTAAATGAATTGGACATTTTCAGTCGGGTCCTCATATCAATGAATACTGATCCACCTTAAGCCATATCACCCAGGAAAAGGTTTCGGTTGCTGGCAGTTTGCCACGGTTTCTGACACAGGATGGCACACACATTTTCTCCGGACAGTCTTGTCACTCTCATTCATTTACCATGGCAATTCCAAAAATTCCTGAAAATAGATGGCAGTGGCAAGTATTTGTGTGTGGGAAGTGGGACAGCACGATGTGCTTAGTCTGCCTGCATCTATGGGTAGATGTTACAAGAGGGTGTATTTTCATTAAAATGAATAATTAGTATTTCAGGGCCAGCCTCTCTATTCTTGGTATGTCCTAGTGAATATGTTGATTGGATTGATTTTTGGGGTGTGGTATTTCAAATAAGGCTGTAGTGGGAAAGTGTTGCAAGAATTTTGTGGGCTTTTATTTTACACAACATACAGAGGGCTTTTGGGCAGTTCTTAGTGCATTTGGACTGACAACATTTGCTTGTCAGTTTGTGCTAGAGACAGCTCGGTGGTGCTGTAGCACATATTAGCAGGGCATTAACTCAAGTCAATTTCATTTTGGGAAAATTTATTCTCTAAAAATGAGGATAGCCAAGAGAAACCCCAAACTCCAAGTTACTTAGAACCCGGTATGTGACAGCAGACAATCCATTTGTTGCACAGTAGTGGGCACCATGTCAGTATGGTTGGGTGATTTGGATTTTTGCTGTATAGCTCAATAAGAAGAGATAATTTGGGTGGTCCTACAAAAGATTCTCAGGCCTCTTTTCACAAAGTCACTGTAGAAACAAGTGATCATAACCATTTTTTTCTTTCCCTAACCTACCCAGACAAGTCACAAAACTCCAGTATCTAGTTAGAAAAACCACGTATAGACTGCACCTATTCTTCAGAAAGACGTTAGCAACAGAGCAACCACAAAACAGTCTTCCACAACCAAAACTATTCGAGTTTCAGAATGAGTTTCTATGGCTGAAGCCAGTGTTGGGATTCACAGCGAACATTCTCTGCCACTCACTTTGGTGCTTGAATTTATTTCATTAACCTAACAACTTTCCAAGGATGAAGATGCTTTAGACTCACTGAGTGTAGACTGCACTTAAGCGTCATACAAACTGAAGTATGAACTCTGAAAATCCTTCACATAAGAGCTGGTGGAAGATCTCAAGTCAATCCTATTTTCACTAAATATTGATGAGGCCACCAGAAAAACAAATCATTGAGTTATTTCAGTTCTGGTCAGCTACTTTTGCCCTAAGCCACAAGAAGTAGTGGTGAAACATCTGGCCTCATTCACAGTAATAAAAGCAGTCCTTAATTTAAAAGGATTTTCAATTTTAAAGTACGTTACAATTCACATTACTGTGCATAAAAGATGTGCAGAAAATACTCAAATCTCAGTAGAATGGCATGAGCACTATAGTCTTGCTTTCATGGCCCAACGGTTGAAAGCTTCTTTAGTGTTATGAACAATATCCTTGACAGCAGAAAATTACAGATGCAGGTGACTATCTTTTCTGCCATTCAGCCCATCAAATATCAACTCAAGAGTCACAACAAGGCTGCTCTTCAGTTTATCTCCTCACCAGATTACTTACATGAAAGAGTTAACCCCACTCTCCGCAAGAATACGAAAAGAACTTGTAAGTGGTACCAAGACGGAAAAAATCAAGCTTCTGGTAAAATAGAAAGGAACAGAAGAGATATTGGAATGAGCCAGTTTGTTATTTCAACAGCGCATGCCTAAAATGAAGCATATTTGTGATCATTTTCGACATGTGTGCGAGGTCTGCCCAATCTTGCTTTGTTCCAAAATGACCTTGCTTGTTTGAAATGCTGAACTAGCTCATTAATATCCCTACTGAGTCTACACCCATGTCCAAGGCTCAAGCAAAGGAAGAACTTTCTGCTTCTGCATCAAGAGCAAAAAAAAGAATGAGACTAAGGAAAGGGAAAGATGCTGGTCGGACAGTTTTTAATAATTTTTGTATGGAGTTACTCTGCTCTATTTTGCCCTTGGCAAAGTATAAGGAAAAGTTCACTGTAATTGTACATTTTTTTCTGTACTTTAATATCACTGAATAATACAGATATATAGTTAATTTCAAGTGAGTCACATAAATAAAACCATGATTTATAAAGGTTACAAACTTAAGTTTTATGCAATATCTCTCAAATTTTTTGTTCATGTTGCTGTATAGTTGAAACTACCCTAAGGGGAGGGGCTACGTTTACCCAGCGAAATGTTGTGACTCGCAATTTCCAAGTTTTCCTCTTTGTTGGCACTCATTCACATGCCTGTATATATGAACAAACATGTTCCCCTGTTCCCACCCACTGTGCCCATCGATAAGCCACTCTTAATGACAGTTGTTCTGTGATGTCAAAGATAATATTGTGCTACATAGAACTGGCAGACAATGGAAGGCTTATTCAACCAGCTATTTTTTAAGCAGATGTTTTTAGCTGCTTTTATTGGACAGGGTTGGGACAAGCTCAATAAAGTCCAATCCAGGCCTACAAATGAAGCTTGCAACCATGCAACCAAGGCTTGTCTTTGAAGTTTCAAAAAAAATTGGTTCAAATGGGTTGCAAAGAAAGCTTTCGACTTAGCGAGGTCAATAAAATTGTTTACATTAGCCAAAATTTCAGTTTGTCAGTGTTTGTTTTTAAAAATCTGTACAATTCAGTAGGGACAGATGAGTTGTGTTTCTTCTAACCGGAAGTAATGCCGACAGGAGGTAACAATGCGAGCAGGGATACAGTGTACACGTATGTATAAGCATGTTTGAGTTTCTATTGTGTTTGAATTCACCTATCTCTAAACTTCCAGTCACTCTAAAATCAATAAGTAACACTAATGAACAACTACCAATACAAGCAAATGTTAATAACGTAAGATCCATAAGATTACAAAATATAAAAATAACATACAAACACATATTTTCATCAAAATTGTAAAACGTACAGTAGAATACAGCTATGATGACCACCACATCAAAACAGTTGGGTATATCAACATCTCCCTTGGCTCTTGAATTTTTACCAAACATTAAAAATTTGCTTTAAGAGACATGTTTAGGACAGAGGCTACTAAGATGAAAGTTGAGGAATATTGCACATATGATGGAACAATGGCCAATGTGTGGCATGGGGGGGGTCGGTATTGTTCATGAGTAGTCCACATTGCATGTATGTGTTTGTGTCCACAGGCAGCCATGTAGACGAGATGCTGAGTACATGTGTGCAACACTGCCGACTTTGGTGTTGAAAACTTTGCATGATAATCATAACAAAGCCAGGAAATTTGAACTAAAAAAAAATCAACAGAACAGAACATAAATATGCAGATAAACATAGACCAAAGCATTTGTTATCCAATTTGCTAAAGTCTTTGATAAATTTCTTGGTACTTTCAATCTTTTTAAAAAGCTTGCTGAAAATTTCATAGCCAACTTCAGACACAACATTTGTATTTGCCTCCAGTGGTACTGTATTAAAAGGGGTCACATTGTGGTCCATAATTATAGTGCCATTTTACCAATGGGAACCAATGTCACCGGTGTAACTAACTGGTAGGAAATTTGTTGTTGGTGGTTTAAAAAAGGTTTTCTTCAATTAGAGCCAAAAACAAGGGTCAGTCGGTAATGACAGCCCACAAAAATAATAACGGATGCCCTTATTCCATTTAGAAAAAGTCAGTGAGAATCATTACCTAGAAATACAACATTAAAAAGAGGAAACAAAAGGGAGAGAATCTGAGCACTTCCAATTGCGATGCATGTTTGGTCTTTGGCTAAACAATTCTACAACAATGTCAATAGGTGACATACATACATGAAATTCAATCAGCTCCTCATAAAAGACAAGACATTTCATACATGTGAATATACTCACTTTGTTTAATACAGCAATATATGCCTGAAGGGCACTCATAGCATCAGCTTTTATCAGTTTCTGCAAGGCAACTTCATACCGCAGTGAATAAATCAATGTAGATTCCAAATCTTCCATGTAAACAACCAATCTACAGGGTAGGATAAACAAAAAAAATTTGTAACACTTACTGTGTTACTTGCATCTCACTTCCTCTCACCCCAACTTAAAATGGGAAATATGGGCGACAAGCATTTGCATAAATTTTTTCCCCCACAAGATTCCAACAATGTTGAAGCAGTGGTTATGACACCACATTGGTGCTTCCTTGGGATTTTACACTTCAACTCTGCCTATTAAGGTATAAGTGGTTGAATTGGTCACAATGACTGTCTTTCTTCTCACAGGTATTAATTTACTTATCATACATCCCCATCACACATCCTTACTGATTGAACCTGCACAGATTCATTCACATATTTTGGGCTTGAATGCTCCAAACCACAAGACTTAAGCCCAGTTCATACTTCACACGAAAGCGAAGCGAATTTCAAGACATAAACAATTAAAGTTCCATTGTGACATTGATTTTTCCCTGACAAATTCGCCTCGCATTCACTTTCGTCTGAAGTATGAACTAGCCCTAATGCAATCCACATAAAAAGCATGCATCTGATTTTACATATGATGATTATCTATACTTTTGTTATTTTTTTAAGGGGGAAAATAAATCGATTTATTCATGATGCAGTTGTACGTTATGGCAAGAAATGTTGCAAACAACTTCAAAATTCCCAACTTCTATGTAAAACATGCACTTACATTTACAATTATTCCAACAGAAATACTTGAGTTCAAAAATAAACACCACGCAACAAAAATGCTTCAGTCACATAGTCAGATTAATTATATAAGCAGTTCTGTCTTTGTGATGAATGCATGGAAAGGAAATAAACCCAAAGACATCAGCCAACATGCAGGGGTAACATTAAACAGCAGAACAAACAATCAGTCCATTTATGTGTGCAAGTAATTAATTTGGTTTTGATTGGGTTCATTGGAGAACAAATACCGAGAAAGCCCCAATAATGAACACCACTGCAAAACAAACTTACATCTTTCTTACCTTGCTACAGCTCTTCTTGAGGTATGATTAACAAATTGCTCGATGTTTTTGTCCACTTCATGATGTGGTATTTTTCTCAAATTATCATCAGGTCCATTCATCACATTTCTTTCCTGTTCCTGTCCATTTAAGGTTTCTACATGTTGTCATTTCATATGGAGAAAAAAAAAAGTAAATTGACGTTGAATGTGCTTAAAGGTAGAGTACTGAAATCATCTAAAGTCTAATGCCACAAACTCTATGTAAGAATACATGTTCTATGAGTGTGACCTCGTATGACAGCTGCATTGTGGTTGCAGAGCTATATTAAAATTAAGGTGTTTATGCTTACAAGGCTAGTTGATATTGCTAAATATTCTATGAACCATAGTGCACCTTCTATTGGTCCACCCAAGGCCTTTTTCTTCGCACTTTTTGCTTATGGATGTATCTTTTGACCTTATCTATATTCATCGAGCATTCAATGTTGCTAAAGCTGATCAGTGTTATCCTGATCAACCGCAAAGTCTTGTACTGTATCATACTTTTATCTCATATCTTTTTGTGTCACAATTCTGTTACATTTTGTGAAAAAGTTACATTTTATGTTGGTTTTTATGCTACAACGTCACTTTCTGGGGCCGCCCTGTTGAAAGAGCCATCAGGATGCAGATCACTCTCCACAGCCAGAACAGTCAAACCCACCAGTCTACTATGCTATCCAGGGCCCTCTGCACCAGCCACCTCTGTGAGCCAGGTCACGCAACCCTCACCGCTTGGTGGCCTGCAACTAACCCACGGACACTACCGCTACGTCTACTGCCACAGTGAATTTCTCCACAGGCTCTCCAGGCAAGCATAGTCCTCCACCAAGAAAATCACGTCTGTCCAAGCACCAGGACTCCACCTCTCTCGCCATGGCTTTCCAGGCTCTTTTGGACATTCTCTCCAGCCGGGTCAGCCAACTGCAGCAGAATTAATCCCCTGCCACCTCGGCCCCAGATCCAGACTCACTCCTGTCCATGCCGCCGCCCTAGCCCTCCCCCACAGGAGAACCCTGCCTATGCCGGGCAGGCCTCGGCCTTCAACACTGGTTTGGATGCCCCCCTTGCAACCGTTCACCATGCCTCTCAATCGGCTCTGCCTCTGGCCTAACAAACCCGAGGAGACTCACATCGCTCCCTTTGGACACCCATGAATTCTCTTGGAAAGGCATCGACTCCATGGTTAGCCTCACCCCTGCCATGTCCTGTCTCTACATTCTCCAGCATGACATGATCCAAGTCTTGGGACTCCCTACACTGTGTCCAATCAAACTCTATCTGCAGGCACTCTTCTGCCCCAGCCAGGACCCAATAAACTAGGGCTTTTCAAAATTGACTGTCCGTGAACTCTGCTGAGCTTGCAGACTAAATTTGGCCCTTGGCACTCGATTGTCAGTGAACCCCCAAGCTTATTTGCATCGTCTAACAATGCGCCTTTTTTATGTTAATTTTCTAGGTTTGCCGAGTCAGTGCATGAGTGACTACATGAGGTTCACGGACTAATCGCCATTCTGATCTCTTTGTGGCCAATATGTTGGAAGCACTTGGGTCATAAAACCACCAGTATTTAAGCCTCGGTGGTTCATGCAGATTTCTCAAACATTCTTTGACTTCATTAGCATCCTTTCATACTTTGTTGGTAGCCCATTTTTTTTCTTGAAGCCACGTTTTCTTTCGCTTTGACGCTGTCAAAAACCACCTTTAGTTCATTTTTATATCATCAACAATTTTCTTTTTTTGACATGCTCTTCAAGAGAATAATTAAGGTTGGAAAAAAACATTTGATCATGGGCAGGAAAAAAAATTTACTGCAGAACTCCACTGGCCATCCAAAGTAAAGTGGCGGAAGCTACCTTTCCGCAAAATGTAGGTATTCAAAACATTACTTTCTAAATCATTGTGATGAAAGTTTTGAACACTGCGCCATCCAGATGTTTCGTTTACATTTTTGACCTATTTAATGATTTTTGTATTCATTTTACGCATGGTTTTGTTCCCTTCACAGTACGTTTTATTATAATTTCACTGTATGCCCACAGATATTTATTTCTGTAAATGACATTTTTTTCAAGACATACAAATTACTACTGTAAATGTCAGGTTTTTCTGAAAAAAAGTTCATAAAGGTAGTCCGATTTTACTGTAATTCATGGCCTATATTACTCCATAAGTGAACATAACAAGCTAATGTGACAGGCTCTGTAGGCTATGTGATACTGTTGCTGTGGATACACGGAGGTACAAATCAAGTGTCAGAATATTTAGCTTCGACTGTATAGTGCTCAGGGCAGTGGCTGCAGCCACTTGCAATTAAACTCAGGTGTGACTCCAAGTACAGCTAATTGGCCTAGGCCAAAAACCACGTGCACGCATATTTTGGTTCAGTTAGGTTCGGACGTGTACACTCATGTACCGGTACATGTACATACATGTGCAGTGGTCAGTGCACAATGAGACATTGGACAGCTCGCTACAAACATGCACAAAACAGGAAAAACAGCATGCTGAAATGTGAGTTCCCTACGTTTTAGGACACAACATCAAATTAGGTTTCGAGTGAATTGTGTTTTGCTTATTTTTCACGAAATAGATTCAACTACCATTCCATGCATTCAAAGAACCTTGTTTATATCCCGCGCTATGGTTATATCAAGTTAGCATTCTTTCCCAGGACAGTTTCCACGTGGCCAACAGGGTGATTTTCCACCTGCCTTTTTTTGAACAGATACCGTCATTTTGTTATTTGAGATTCTCAAACAACTTAGAGATCCAACAAAATTCGGTTACAACGCATGTGTACTACAAGGCAAGTTTATTAGGCCGTTGTGCCCTCCAACTGGAGTGCTGCACCACCCGGCAAAATCGTCTTTTCCTCCGGAGTTACCTTCGATAGAGCATAAGTTCGACTACAATCAGCATCTGATCAATATAAAAATGATTTATTTATGTGTTGTAAAAAAATTAATTCAAAGCATGTGAACTTTTTAATACTTATATTAAAATTCAGCGTGTATTTAAACTTGAGCTTGGCCAAGAAAATATATTTGTTGTTCGTATTTATATCAAGGTCGAATTTTTACATTCAAAGATGGTTTACATTGGTCTGAAAAATAAAATTAATTTTATACAATTTCTGATTGATTTCAAACCACTCTTTTCATAAGCACTCAGAGGGTATTGTCTTATTTTCTGAGAAAATTTTTTTTATTGTAAAAATTCGTTCCTTAGAGAAAACCAACTGCACCCCCTTATTTTGTTACCCCTCGATCACAAAGGATTTTTGGCGGAACTTAAGTCCCAAAAATAACCATAGGGCTTTTGTACATTAAGGCACCCTTCTCCAAACCTTTGATAAAAAAAAACATTTCACCATTAATGTTCACCTTAAAATAATTGGTTATCATTTGTTAGTGAATCTGAAGAGCTGCATTTAAAAGTGACTTGCTCATTCATAACATTTAGCGATACTGTCTGACTGGCCACTCTGAAAACCTTTGCTTTATAGCCATCAAGGTGAGTTGATCTTGGGGATCTGGAAACGGAAACCAATGGCCAAGAATTCGATTGATTCCCTCGACAGTGCGGTCGATTGCTCGCCATGCCGTTGGGGGGCTGACCACAGGGCAAGTGTCTCTGACAACTATACTGAAAGTCTGAAATATCGCAGTGCAAGGCATACTGTAAGCAGGGGCGGCAGAGCATGATTTCTCTAAGTTCTCCAAGTCACCCAAAAGCGCTTCCGATAGTCTCACAATCGTGGCTGGGCGAAATCTGTATCGCGAATGGGTATGAACAGCTGAAGTGGATTTTGTCTATTGCAAAACACCTGCCTCTGTCTCTGAATTGGACAGTTTCTTTGCAAATTCTCATGAACACGACGTCTCCAAAGTAACGTGGCCATATTGATCGAAAGTCTTGTTTAAATACAAAAATGCGGTTGTTGAGGCAAATTTTTGCTCACTTATCACTTTAGGCAAAAAAAACATGCTTAATGGTTGCTATGAAATGACGAGATTGCTAAGAGTGCCTTTTAAGCACAAAATCAGCTGTGAAGTGGCGCTATGAAAAAGAGCCCTGGTTTGTAACATTGCAGTGTAAAGTTTGAACAAATTACAATCACCTCAACGCACAGCTAGTTGTTCATATCATTTTGTTCATAAGTATATTACGAGTACATAAAAGTACCAAAATGGTGCTACTTGATACATGATGATGTAATAAGTTTAATACTAGAATGGCTGGGAATGGATTGAAAGAGAAGTTACCTGTACATATAAAAATACTACTTTTATCATGTGCAGCAACCCTCGGTGTCAAATGCTGTCTCCCACTCCTAAATAAAAAATTTTGTTGCTGCACTAATTATACTGTGACACTCCAATTCCTCCACACTGGCAGCTAAACCAAATTCAACAAATAAGACAGATTCCCTACTCACAGGGATATCAATTATCCAGGCAGATTCTGATTAGAGAAATCTGCAGATGCCCACTTCACGCAACTAATCTCTAAAAATTTATTTGTATCATCATGGAGGAAGGACACAGAAGTTTGAACTGCTGAAGCTGAAACATCTGGCCAATTACTGCTTTCTGGCATGCCCGGTATGTACATAGCCAGAATGCAGAGGCATCAACTGTTTCACAATCCCAAGACCCATTTGAACCCTATGATCGTCGCTCCAATTTTTGCAATTTATAAGATTTCGTTTAATTGAATCATTGTTATTACAGCGTTTATACAACAGTGTATTTTATGCTATCTCATGATCACTCCTTGTGCTGAAATATCACATTTCATTTGTTATGAACTTAATTAGGTTTCCAGTGGTGGTTGACATATTGTTGGCCAGCCTCAGCCAAATTTGCATCAAGTCTTTGAAAAAACTGATGTGTTGGAAGGGCCAAGAACAAAATTACAAACAGTGCATGGATAAAAGAACAAAAATCAAAATAAAAAAGTTTATATACGACGGCAAAAGTAGGTCTAATATTAGGGATTTGTCTGTCTCTATCCCTGGTCACAGCGACAGGTGTAGTTTATTGCAAACAAAACACCACAAGTATTGCTAGGATACTACTGGCCCCACTTGTCCGACTAAGCTGCAGGTAGTCATTGGGCATTTTTAGAATGTTTTCTACTATTTGTCTGAAATCATTGAGCACTTTGAAGTGCCAGAGTTGTAATTCCTTCTGCATCCTTCCTCCACTGTGTCATGTAGCATCCACAAAAGTCGATGAGCAACTTTGTTTACATTCTTAGACGTTGTTTGGGTAATTTTGAATTAGGGAAGAATACAGTTCATCTAACTTGTGACAAATTATTCACTTAAATCAAATACGTGTTTTCCAAGGCATAATAAGGAATAATGTTAATGAGCCTACCCTACGGCTCATTTTTATACAAAGCAAAACAAACAAAAACGAATTAAACAATATCGGGATAATTTATGTATATATTCATTTACTCATTCTAAATGAGTTGCTTCAGAGACAGATGAGATTAATGAAGGTTTGTGAAAAACCCCTTCCAGAAACTATACATTAAAATCCACACTTCTCAGTAAACTGTTTGCTAAAAAGAGTGATTCTAAGACAGATATAATGAAAGCAATATATATATATGTAGCCTACAAATGTTGTTTTCTTGCCTAAATTCCTAGCCCTCTGTCCTCGATACTTTCCTTTCATCTGTGTTTATCTCTTTTTATCCTTTTCCATGTACATGTACATGCAGCTTTACCTTTAAGACAGATTCTTGGATCAAACTTTTGCCTCTCATAAATTACAGGTCATTTCAATTAGATGGCCTCAAACTGCTGCGGCTTTTTCATCAATCACACACAAATTATCCTAAATAATCATAAAATATTAAAGCTTAAATGGCTCACCCTTGGTACCTGAAGCAGGCAAAGTCTGCTTTATGTAAGCTTGCAAAGCCTTGAAGAATGACTCTCTATTCCCCATTCTAAAACAAAAGAACGAGAATGACGTTAAATACTAATGCCCAGTCAAATCTATGCCAAACCCAACAACTATTATTTCCAAGGACGGATTTGCACCGGGGGGGGGTGTTAATTGATTTTGGATGTACCTGATGTATATTATAACACTGTATACTCAGTGTTTGCCCCCAAAGGCTTGTGAAAACACAAAATCCATACCAAATTAATTGTGTGCTCCCACAATTTGCTTCATGGGATAATAGAGTGAATTGCAACCTTCAACTTCTGGTTGAAACTACAAGTGCCTTGTTACTTAAATTTGGTAAAATATATGCAATTGCTTTCGACAGTGTTAGCCCCAAACCAAACACTTTTCTTAAAAAAGTACCAGTGATGTCATGAAATATTCAATTGCCCTCTGGCGACAGTTTGAAAATTCAAACATATTTCTTGAGTTGATGTCTGCAACAAAGTTTCTTGTAACTGCGTGAAACTTGGTAGATGAAATGATCTTTATGCCTACAACACGTGTGTGGAAAAGACAGAATGATGACATCATTAGACCACAAGTTACATTGAAAGTGCTTTTAATTTTAACAAAATTAATCCTCATGGATGGAGTCTTGAATTGTCCATCATAGGATGGAGTAAACATCAGTGTTGATAGTTCCAGGTTTTGGGCTTGTCTGATTGTTCATAAGTGCACTCCGTCCATCACTTAAGTCTACGATGTTTAACAGGTAAGCCTGTAGGCTTTGCACAGGCCCACAGGCTTTGTGTTGTAAGCCACAGTAATTCCTTCCCCACATTAAGTGTGGGTCGGGTCTACTAGAGAATACCTACCCAAACAGTCACTATTGCATATTATTCATTCGCTGGAAAGATTTGATCACCCGTGGTGCACCCTGACCTCCCACAATGCAGCACGGCCTCAATGCCATGATCATCCTTCTTTTCAAAAGCGGCTGAAAAAAGGTCGGAGCCAAAGTGGGGAGGATAGGCGGGAGAAGACTGTTTGGGTACGTATTCTCTAGTAGACTCCACCCAGACTTAATGTGGGGAAGGACTCTACCGCTATACCTACCCAAACAGTCACTACATATGCAGAGTAGCACCGGTCTAGGTGGGGGGTTGGTGACGACACATCTACTGCTGAGAATACACTTTTACATATAAACAAGAAGGTATGTAAAAATTTAAGAAATGGTAAAGGTACTTCATAATGACTTGTTTGTCCTTCTGGAGGTCCCTTTGACCTCTGCGCTGCGGACAGTAGGACTGTCCTGCCATTTGCAGTGTCACTCTGCAGGACATCCCTCAAGTTGCACGAGGTTGAAGGAGACTTCCAAAAAACAGTTTTGCAAATGTTTGCAATGAAAACATCTCGAGAGTAAGACAAAAATGCAGATCCTGCTCTTACGCCATGAACCCTGATGTAGTAACGACTATGTTCATCAGAGCTTAATGGCCAGACTGGATTAGCAAATCCAATGGCTGAAGCCTTCCAGCAGGCAATAGTGTACTGACACTGCTGGACGGTGTGGTCTCATGAAAGTGATTAGCGATGGGGTTAATGTCATCCCTTTCATGCTATCCTTTTAGTCAGGTACCACTTCAGGACATGAACAGGCCCCCAAAGTTTATTCGCATCGTCTCCAGGATGTAAGTAGGTGGAGAGTGTAAAGATATCAGACGGATCTGGTGAGGGAGTCTGATCCTTCGTCAGGAAACTGATCAAAGGAATGAGGTGAACACCATGCAGCTCCCAACACAGATCGCCTTCGGCAAAGGGGAGAGCCTATAGTTTGCTGCCTCCTCAGGACATAACCATTTTCAGGAGAAAGGCCAACCTGACACAGGTGTAAAGCAGGCATTATTAGGGTTCAAAGGAAGGACCGGAAAGCATCTAGAGAACCTAGCTTAGGTGTTATGACCAGACCAATTTCCCAACAAGGGGACACCGGATAAGCATATCATACAAAAGGTGATGGAATGTCATGTTCTTAACCAATTTTGAAACCAATGTGTATGGCAGCTAGAGCTGACCTGTAGATATGAGTTGTAGATACAGTCAAACCTTGTTCGTGGGAAGTTGATCGTTGTACAAGGAAGCAAAGAGATCGATGTAAGGCTGCTCTATCATCCCAGGGAGAGTGTATCCACCACTAAGTCATCGGACCCTGCCATGTGGATTGTCTGCAGGTCAACTGCATGATCCCTTGTCCTTTCCATTAATGTGGCTTTGGTTGGCAGTGTGAAAAAAAAGAGGCAAGAATGCCGCAAGACATACTCAAAGACGGAAATGACATTATCACTCAGAGTCTCTAGCATGACTATAGTGAGGTCTGGATGGAAAGGAGAACTCTCCTTTCTCATCAAAGGAATTTACCTCAATAAGTGGGGAAGAAATGAAATAGGTCAGAGACCGAGACAAAGTCTTCATGTAACCTAGATAAAGTTGGTGTCAGTCTTTATCAAGCAAGGAGTTCTTAACAAAAAGGCTTGCTTAGTCAAATGCATAAGTTGTCTTCAGAAGCAGTGTATAACACCTGAATATGCAGAAGGGTGTTGAAGACGTGCATGTCAAATTGAAGGTAAGCCGTGTTCTGTACCCAGCGTGGCCGCCGGCATCCCGACTGTGACAGAAAACTTTGATCATTTTCACGCATACGTGAAAAAAAAAACAGCTGGCATAGAGGAGTCAGGTCGCATGACATTTGCGATATGAATAACAGAATGAGCATCCATGGCAACTCATTCTGTGAAGAATACATGTTAACCTTGACTGGGTGAAATTGCTAGTAATTTCCACTTGAGAAAAATCTCCGCAGACAAACAACAAAACAAAACCATTTCGGTGTCTGAAATTATGCTAAGCACTGACATCATATTCATTTCAGAAACGAATACGGTCCGACAGAATTCTCTCTCTTCGTTTCAATCACGCTGAGCGTTAATATAAAAAAAAAGCCTGCGAAACTATCACAACAAAATAGGTGACTCACAGCAGGCCTACTATTGACAGACCTTGTAACAGTCACAGTAAGCAAAAACTGTGGACATTCCCACTTTGAAGTGAACACATGTTTGGACAGTGTGCATTATGGCAGGGCTGCACGGCAGAATCTGTGCTCACGTGGGGCCACATAAGTGTGGGCCACAAAATGGTCGTTCAGCCGATCACAGGATTGTACGTCGTGAAAAGCAGTGGAAATAAATTCGCACAATTTGTCCAGCAGGGCCCCTTGGAGAAACCTCGGATTATGGGTGCCAAGGGGTGTGTAAAAATCCCAATGGCTTGAAGAATGTTAGGTTCGGATGTCTGGGGATGCAGACTGGAGAGACGCAGCGGTAGGTCTGCGTCACGATAACAAATTTACCCTGACAAAACTGAAAAAGATTGGAAGACTGCCTGGACAATGTTATTTGTTCGTTCCAGTCTTGGTGTCTGGTAACGTAGTCTTGAATGCGATCACCAGGTAAAGCGTGGACTCACTTCCCTGTGGCCTGGGTGGGCCTACCAATGGTAGCCAGAGTAGCTCCAGAAGGCTGTGATTGAGACTCGGGATTGGGTCTGCATCAGATGGCATATTCACCGGGGCAATGATCCGGGAAGTTGGTCCAGAAAGTGCTACCATGTGGATTATGTTTGGATGCCCACACTGTAGATATGTCGGAAGCTAGCTAGGTCACATTTGCATGTAACGGCCCCCTGGAAAAATGGGGCAGTGGCTTGTGTTCATTGAGGAGGGCGCCTGAAGGACTCTCACAATACATGTATAATCGAAGATAGACAAGACGAGCATTTACAATATTTATAATCTAAATTTATATAATACAAGGTCATATTTATGACAAAAAATTTCTTTTTTTTTTCCATAACTGATAACATAAGGAATTTGTAAAGTTCCAAGGACCCTTTTATAACAGTGTTCCACTGTGTTCAACAAAGTAGTTGTCTCCAAGACGTTTTGCTTGAAGGCCCTAAATTAGATAACGGGAAGGCAACAAGGAGACATTGTCCGGGGCTGCTCCAGCCTTACAAGGGAGAGCGATCTGCCAAGGCAAAGAGCCTACTTCACGAGTGGGAGCCCCGTTGCAGGAATATCTCAAGACATGGGGCGGTCGGTTGACTGGCACAGGTGTGGTCAGTGTCTTCCTCCGGAAGGGAGGTGGACAGAGGATCCGGAATCTGGAATGAGTCACGGATGGGCAGCGGTGGCTTGAATCCCAGCCGGTGGGCAGCCCGGCAGCAGAGGTGGCAGACGGGGCCGTGAGAGGCAGAACGCCTGGATGCATTCCCAGTCAAAGTCAAGGGGGGCTGCAGAATTCCGGGCTGTGGGACCAGGAGAAATAAGGTCTGATGACTCAGTGATATCCAGTTGAAAGCCGGAGCCGTGGATGGGCAGCTTGAAGACCCGGAGGCATAAAAACCTGCGGGACCCGAAAGGGGGTTAGCGGGAGTCCGGGTGTCATTGCTCGATGGTGCAACAGGTGGGGCAGGCCACGGCACTTGCAGGGGAGCCAGGCCTGGTGACTTCGGTGTATGGCCGAAAGGGAGTATGCCCGGGGGGCCGCAGGAGAAGTAGTGTTCTAGGCCAATGTCGAACAGTGGTACTCTTTGGTGTTGCCGGGGAACGCTGGCCGGCATGCTGCATGGATTCCTCTGGGCAAAAGGCATGGCGTACCTCACAATGATGGCGGGACGGGCCCCGGAGACGTCTAATGGGGTATTCTGTGGGAGTCCCGGCTGGCTTGCCAGGCCAGCAATTGACCAAGGAGACAGGGTCCTTGCCAGATCCTGGCGGTGTCCCTGCTCAGGTCTTCCACAGTCGACTGTCAGCTCGGTGGGGCTGAATGAGCCAGGGGCCTGGCCAGATCCTGACTGGAACCCCCTGGACAACAGCAAGGCCTTTTCCTCATCCAGAGAAGGGGGGAAATGTTTTTAATTTTTGAAATTTATTTCTATAATTCACTGCAAGTTACTACATGTTTTCATTCCTAATATGCAATTTTCTCACAACAATACAACGTAAAACCCTCTGTTTTGTTCAAACAAAAATACAAATACAAACTCTCAATTTTTTTTTACTTTGGTAAGATTATTCTGTTCTTTATTTTGTGGGGTTAATTGTTGATGCCTAATGAAAAACCATGTAAGGTTTACAAAGTTCCAAAAAAAGTAATGTCTAAGATTCCAGCTTGCAAGTAATGTTCTGGATGTGCATTGCTCATTGCTCTCTGGTTTTCTTTTTTCATTTTTGCTGAATCTAGTATATCATCCTGTTAGGGTAAACTGGCATATAATATACAAACCTCCAAAGTTTTGATGGTTTTCCATTCTGTCTGAGAATGAATAATGACGGTAATTCTCCCACTTTCCATTCAGAGGGTAAAGGGTTCCTTGAAAGTTCTTGTTGAAGTACTCTAACCACCAGTATGTTTTTCAAGTTAGACATATCCAAGATCAACTGCAAGCAAACAAATACAATGGAGAAAGAAACATGTTACTTACATGTTCATGTACCATAACCACTTCGTGCCGGAGAATTTTTCAGTGTTGATGATGCTGGGCCGGCATGACTATCATTTTTTCCGTTTTCAAAATCCTTCAAAGATTCATCATTTCATTTAACGGTCGTTTATAGCCGCATGAAGTAATCTTTAGGCACAACTCTAAGTTGATAGGTGACCTTCATTGACGCCCGAGTATATCAGCCAGGCCTGCAGCCTTGTAAACAGAGCCCAGATTGTGCGGTGTTATATAATTGTCTTTTGTTCACGGCCGGGGTCTCCGAACTCGGACAAAGGAAACAGGGTCCTGAAACAAAAGACCGTACTCCGAACAAAAGACCAGGCTGCTAGGCATGACCGGCATTTTTCACTCTCAAAAGTGGTGATAATCCAGCATTATTTTGAAACCGTATACCAGGGTTTGGGGTATTTAGAGCAAGCGGATTACCACCGGGGACAAAAGCTCTCCACCACCGCAGCGATGAGCCACACAGCACCGCTGCATGCTAATCTGGCCCCTATTGAAAAGAGGTCAGCAGTGCACTGAGCCAGGTTCGTGAACAAAAGACAGCTGTATGACACCGCACAATCTGGGCTCTGTTTACAAGGCTGCAGGCCTGGCTGAAATATTCGGGCGTCAATGAAGGTCACCTGTCAACTTAGAGTAGTGCCTGAAGATTACTCTGTGCGGCTATAAACGACTGTTAAATGGAATGATGAATTGTTGAAGGATTTTGAAAACGGAAAAAATGATAGTCATGCCGGCCCAGCATCCTCAACGTTGAAAAATGCCCCGGTCCGAAGTGGTTAATGATGGGAATTTTCAGATTTTTACTTGTTCACAAATTGACTGAATTTTATAAAATGCGAGATCAGAATACATACCTAGAATGTGTATCTCAATAGCTCTGCTATCTTATATTTTTGAATTGTAACTCAGAAATCAGAGTAATAGTCGAGACCACTTAAGACCTTCACAAGACCACACAAGACCTCCAGTCTGAATTCAAGCCACAAGCTATTCAAATGAACTACAACAAAAGCATTCCTTTGTCACTGTTCAAACTCTCACTTGTGACTAGTCTTGCTTATGGTCTTGTGTCTGATCTTGTGTCTGGTCTTATGATGGTCCCGACTACAATACTGCTGTAAAAATTTAAAACTGATATGAAAACATACCAGAATTACATGTGCATGTAATGACAGAAAGAGAAAAAACAAGCTCTTGATGTGTTAGGGAAGACTTTAATGCTGTGACTCCCTTGGGAGTCACTATCACAATATCCCATATCTCAGTAGTCAATAACTGTGTCCAACACATTACTACAATATGATCCACTTACCAGGGTTGAGATTCTGAGAAAAAAAGTCTGAAATTTGCCCAAGTTGTGGGATACCAGTATGTGTGTAAAACAAGCCTCAGATAAAAGACATGACAACTTTTAACTGCAGCATAAGGCACTGAAAATGTATATAATACTGTGTAACATGTCATTTATGAGCTTTTTGTTATTTCTCAGCAAATGGGAGATTTTGACAAAAAATGAAAAGTGCAAAAGCAACTTTACAAAAACGGACAGAATAGGCCTAGATGTAATTTTAAATATGTTACCGGCATGAGTATCACTTTGTATTCCATCTTCCTTGTTTCACAGCCTTGGTGTGGGCCTTTCTGGCCCTTTTGACACAACCATCATTGTAAGCTTGGCAGTTTTGGTAGCTACTTTCTTGAAAGATTCAGCATGAGTAATGACTGCCTTTTTCCATTCGATGCAAAGTTTATTTTGGTATGGCACAACATGCATAGCGCTTTGCTCGGCTTCTTCAATATCTGAATGAACTTGAAAAAAAATTCCTCCAGATTTTGTTTCCACCCATTTTAACTGCCATGAGCTATCAAGGCCTTTGTCGATTTCCTTCATCTGTCCCTCTCCTTTCCAATGAATAATGGCTTTGCGACATGACATGATAATTCAAGTCCTGTCGGTAACATTGCAGTTTGTTCGGGCAAAACTCAACCATGTAACATGCTGATGATGCTAAACCGCACACAAGAATGTTCTTCATACAGTGAATGTCATCGGTCCATTTGCAACATTACCAATTTTTTTTTTCCACAAAAGAGTCAATAAAAATCATTATTTTTAAATGTATCTCCAAATCCTAGCCTGGTTTCAGGTCTGTGTGTACGGCATAAGTTCAAGATTGTACGGGACCGGCCGTGCTGCGTGTGTGAAGCTTTACATGTGCTATGATGCTTCATATAATCATGCTATATGTGTGGGATACATGTATACGTACTAACATGGTGGAATAAAACACAACAGTTTACAATAAAAACATGTGACACAGGACGGTAGAATAGTAAGGAAAAACAAATTTTCTGAATTTCATTTATTGAAACATTTATTGTTATATCTGATACTTGAACATCCAAATATATTTCTTAAGAAAAGTATGTAGAAAGTGGTTGTAAAGTCAGAATTCTGCCAAAAGTTGGAAGAATTTCATCCCTGCACTTACACTGTGTCGTCCTTCCAGTACTATATTACTGTTAATTCTCGATGGGGCTGATTAAATTTTAGGACAGCATGGTGGGTGATTCATCAGTCAAAAGGGGACCCTTTAAACAAATGATGTGGTGATGGAATTGCAAATACTTTCAATATCAGTAATCTCACCTCTCTGCCTGTGTATGATTCTGAGTCTTCAAAAACAACAGCTATGAACTTCATCTTTGTTCTTGGATTTCTCCAAAAAAAGTTCAACAACCACTTGACCCTGTAAGTATAAATTTGAAAATTATTAAAGCAAATGAATACGGTGTTTGCAACAGATACGACGGTACTGGTTAATTGATGAGAGTTTGCAGCAGTTTTAAGAACCTTTTCTGTATATTTGCAGCATGTATTTAATTGTATCAAGTATTTCTAAGTAACTTTAACATTTTTGAAACTTTTGGGCAAAAGTTACATTATCATGCAGTTGTATCTTTGACTCATACATGTTACAAATGCATAATTACACAGAAATGAGAATGGCAAATTTGTTGTGCTTTCTATGAGTGTTATTTTTTCTAATGTCAAACATTGCAATGTTCACATATTTGTATATGTATTTTAAATACACGCCTGCATATTACCACGTGTATAAATACCCACTTCACAGGAGACAGCATTGGCCAGTTTGATGGTGTGTTCTGTGGGCTGTGTTTGGAGATATGATCAATAAGTGCCTGCCTCAGATGACTCACATCTCGGGGAGCTGTTGGCAAAATAGCAATGTTTTCATGAAAAGTCTGTGCATGAAACACATGCACAGATATTAACAAGAAATTAATTACATGGAAACGCACATCTTCCATGACTTGCATATAAACATGCACCTGTCACTTCATTTATCAAAATGATACAAGCTTACAGTAGGTTGCATTTTATTGCAACCGTCTGAGTAATACAAAATCAGGGAACTTTCCATGTGACTCATGTTTCCCCATAAAAATTCCAAAAATTGCCTCTGTAAATCAAATGAAGGATAAATATGTTTCAGCTTGATTTGTTTTTGTATCTTTAACAGTTTCCTTGTTATACCCTGGGGCCTCTAGCCTCTGAAAGTTTGGGTGCTGCATCACATTTTGGCATACATAAATTACTCTTTCATTTTTGATAGCATCTTTGAAGTCTATACATTCTTTTCTAAAACAGATGGAAAGTTGACAATTGTTGTGCAGGCTAATTAGTGCCTATAGTTTTAGGTCTTAAAAAATAAGAAATCTTTGAATACTTGGAAATTACATGACCCTAAAATCCGCTACCCTGGTAGAGAATATCTACACAGACAGTCAATACATATGCAAAACTTCTATGCGGCTAGTGCTATTTGCTGAAAAGACTTGATCATCCATGGTGTACCCTGACCTCCCACAATGCATTGCCGTAATGTTGCCATGTTCATCCTTTTCCAAAGTGACTCAAGTTGGGGGGGGGACAGGTGAGTGAGGACTCTTTAGCTGGTATTCTCTAGCATACTTGTCCTGCACGCATGCGGGTGAGGAGTCAACTGCATTCAACCAACCCAAACAGTCAATAAGTATGCACAATGGCACCGGTCTTAGGTGGAGGGTTGGCTACGACACATGCACAGGAAATGATGAGCACAAATTCATAAATTGTAAATGATAATAAACATATGCACTAGAGCAGTTCAGTGTTTGTACTCTATCTTGGCGAGTACCAGAGGGATCAGGGAGATAGGTGGGAAGGCACATGCTAGTAGGCCGTCTAGTTGATCGGTAGAGCGTCAGTGGCCCATGCCCGCGGATGCAGTGTCCTGGTGCAAAACACTGGGAATTGGGCCTTGTCCGAAGAAATCGAAGTGAGGTGTCTTTAAGGCCAAGACGAGTGCTCTGACTATGCCAGTGTGCAGAGTCCATTTTGTTGGGTGGATCGTGCTGCAGGAGAGCACATCTACTACCGTATTGTCGGGCCCCACAATGTGAACTGCTTGCACGTTGATCATGTGGTCGTTCTTCCATTCTAAGATTTCTCACATTTGGGACAGATAACTGGGGGGAGTGCTGCCCTGATGATTGATATGGGCCACCTCTTTCAAATTGTTTGAGCAGACCAGGACATTCTTTCCTTCGATGCATATAAGGAAATGACATAGGGCATTGAAAATCACTTGAAGTTCCAGAGCGTTGATGTGATTTTGCTGAAAGTGGGCATCCCAGTCTCCAGAAATCTGATGGGGGGGAAGGGAGGCCCCCATCTGAGCAAAGACATTTCGGTCGTTATCACTATTTGTGACCCGCTCTGTAAAAACGTGTATTAAGTCATGCAGTGCAAGAACTCGTAATGGCCCATTCCATGTGCCGTGGGTGAAAATATTTGGAAATATTTTGAGGCCAATTGCTTGAACAGAAAGCCTCTGTTGCTAAGGAAAACAAGGAGAGTGTCTAATTTAAGTTTAATGTTTCACTTCGTTATGTTTAAAGGGCATTACCTCAACAAGCGTGCATGATAAAATGAAATTACATGAACATGAAAATGGCAAGTAACTCGAAAACGCAAATGCCACTGGGATGAATTATATATGAAATGGAAGCTTAGGATGTGAGCAATTTGATTATATATAACTCAAATTCAACACAAATGACATAATACACCTTTTTGCAGAGCCGGTCACATTTTAGGTTTCACCTGTGAGAATGGGAGTCTAGTGTTTAGGTTGTCTTAATTCGCCACCATAGCAGATATTGTCGAAAGTCCTCTGATACGCAGACTGAAAGATCGATGGGGTCTGTCTTGGGACAGTATCAAGAAAGCAGGTGGAGTTGCAGCAGTCTCCACACACTATGGAGCTAAGTTTACCATGCTGGCCATCAGTCCGAGGAGACGGAGCCAGGCGAGGACTGGGGACACTTGAGAGGACTGGAAATGAGACACGCACTTCTGTAGAATGGCGACTTGTTCAGCTGTCAGGGTAATGATACCTTTGCAGAGGTCGAGTATCGCCCCAAGTTAAGTTGGGAGCTGGGATGGTACAAGCTTCAACTTTTCTTCATTGATGAGGAATCCGAGTTGTGTAGTGAGGTTGTAGGTAAGGTGAGTTGATGCTACGGTCTTGTCTCAGGTCTGGCCAAAGATCAGCCAGTCATCTAGGTAATGGAAGATCACGACGTCCAGCTGTTGTAAGCAACCTGGGTGAAAACTCTGAGCAAAGTAGACAGACCGAATGGAAGAGCTCAGAACTGGTGGGGGGGCGTGATGAATACCCTCATCCCAGAGAGGCTTGACTGGATCTTGGAGTGGTATGAGTTGAGGCCCAGCACTGGCTCAGCTGCTGTGGAGGGGGATGAAAGGAGCAACACGCAGGATAACTCTGATGAGGTGAGTATTTGGGTTGGCAGGTGTTGCACAGCTGAGGCTGCTGTGTAGGAGGCATGGTTGGGCCTAATCATACACACGTTGTATCAAGACAAATAACTTCAACAATCCCCCCATTCAGGCTACTATTTGGCCCTTCGGGAAAACTAGGAAATTTGAGCTTTTGACATTATAAAGTATTATGTTTTATCATTATTTGATTATCCACATCGTTGAACATTGACACAGGGAAATGTTAATGGCAAGAAAATAATCTCTTTCATATGGAATAAAATAAAGAGCCTGTGCATCCACCTTGATGAAAGATGTAGTTTCATTTGGTTGAATGAACAGTCAATGATTTAACACATCCTTGGAATTGGGGTGTGCCATCCCACTCTGCAGTCATGTTCATTCCTTTTCAATAAACTCATTGTTGTGTATTTCCTTATAAAGAACTGATCTGGTAATAGAAACAGTTTTGGAACTTCACTAGTGCCAAGTGCTTGTGTTACACATACATTGTCATAGGCTTTTTCACTCCTACAGCATGAAATCATTTTGAAAACTCAGTAACTTTCACCATTTCCTGTGCCAATCCACCCTCCCTCCTTCAAAACTCAACTGACATAATCAACTCTGCCTTGCAATATGTTAATTGCTCACCATTGTTTTATTATAAACAGTCCCTTTGTATTGGTGTTGTCATTTGTTATTAAAATATTTTCCTTGCATAATTTTGGTTGCCTTTGTTTTGTTTCTCAGTTTTCATGCATTGAGAGCCAGCATATGGATCCCATACATCTTGAACGGCTCAGACATCCCTCTAGTGGCAAATTCACATTTTCCAAGATGGCCTCCATCTTTGCTGCATATTGTTCTTCCGGTACACCTTTTATTTACTTAATCCATACTGAGAATCCAACCTACATGTACAGCCACCATGGACTGAATTCAACTACCTGCTTCTCCAGCTGAGAAAACGGCAAAGTTGAATGGTGCTCTTGACACATGCAGGCAAAACTATTTGTTCATGACCCTGTTTGCCAAGATTGGACCATAATGAAGTGCTAGTAGTGTATACAGTACCTAATTGTGCAGACCAATTTGTAGAAGATTACGGGCTTAATTTCTAAATAATTTAACATATAAGAATAAATTAGGCATGAAAGCTGCACCAATTAATGCTGTTTTAGCATTGATTCAAATTAGGTTTTGGTTTGATAAGTATAAGATAACAATTCTTCAACTAAAACATGCTTCATGTCACATTTCTCATTCAATTCACTCAATTGTTACTTGTATTTTTTACATAAATCTGAGTTCATCCACATTGCAAACCAGTTGGGAATTTCTATATTATTCAGGTTCACTTTGTTGTGTTACTATGCCCCAGAGTTTTGTTTCATTGAGTATAATTGAAGGCTTGTGGGAAGACAAACCATAGGGCCTGCATGGCCATGATAAAAGAATTTAAGTTCACTTCTGTAATAATGCACCTGAGTTTTATTCATTTTTCAACACTGAAGGATTGTGTTAAGGAGAAACAACGAAAAAGTGGAGATTCTTTAACCCCTTCATGGCGGGATTATTTTGATCGCAACTGCTGGGCTGTGGTATGCCCTGAATGGAGGGCTTTGTCCAGCAGCAGGCCCCCTTGACCAGCAGCTGCATGGTGAATAGACTGTATGTGTGGTATGCACTAATCCTCAAACAAAGGTGCGGTGGCGGTGGTGGTGGTGGCAGTGGCAGTAGCAGTCCTCCGTAGCAAAGGGGTTAATTCAAATGGGCGAGGACGCATTTGAGTTAAAGAATCTCCACCTTTCAGTCATTTTTCTGACTTAGACCACATCCTTCCCTCTACTATTATTGTCCATATTGTACAAGGAACAAAAGAAAAGGCTTTACTGATGCTTTGAGAGCCGTGAGATGAATTCCATCTTTTGTCTAGCGTTGGCTAGCTATGTACATCTGCATGTACATAAAAGCTTCAATCCTGTCCCAAACCGTTGAGCAACTCCAAGGATGGGCTTCACAACTTTTTTCATTCACAGGCAGAGTGCACGTTTTGCAAGAAGTTACACACAGACATGCAGTCAACACCATCAGTGTATCACAGGGCACACACACTGTCTAACATTCCAAATGGATTTATATCTATATGTTAGTTGTGAAAAAATGCTAAATTTAAAGTTAGCAAAGGCTATTGATATGACTGTACGGAGCTGGGGACCTTTTACAAGTTTCTTGAGCGACTGATTTGAGAACTACAGTTCACTGTCTCTTCAAATGAAAATTACATTTACAACCTTGAAAGTATATGCTTACTCTTTGAAATCCCTCCGATACCCAAGGAAATTCTTTTGTTTGGAAATACATGAATTTGGAATAAGTTTCTAAATGATTAATCTGTTCTGTAAAATTGTACATGAATTGTGATTGTTGAAGTTGTTTTAAAAAATTGTTTAATAAGAGAGAAAGAGTTGAAACTGAGGTTTAATAAAAAGTAAAGTGTCTAAATGTGAATTTTGAAATAAATACACAAAGAAAAATTATACAAATTAAGAAATATATGCGTAACCATTAGAAAATATATCTTAATTAAAATGAAAAGATGAAACAAATCTAAAATAGAATGGACATGTAAAACATGAAACTAAAATGGAATGGGTATGTAAAAAGGGAGGAGACACATTAAAACCATTATATAGTGCAACATAAGGAGCGGTTCAATTTACTTGAAAATGGCTAATCTTAACAGAAAATAGTACCACGTAAAATCTAAAAAAAATGAGTGTTAACCCTATTGAACCTCTAAAATGATCTACTTTATTTTTGAAAGCATTTTTCACTGTGTTTGACATTGCAATTTAAAGTCACAAGTGCTTTTTCTGTGTCTATCATGTCAAGTTGATCTATCAGTTTTTGACGAATGTCTAAGCTCTACATTCTTAAAAACTGTGCATTCTTTTTAAGAGCCTCAAAGACTGCCTAAAGTTCCAGGACAATGATGTAGGAGCATGCAAGGGGATGGGTCTCATTGGCTGGAAATCTGGTGTGGTAGAAGACTGGCACCCCTGCCTAAGTTCAAGGCATTGGTTGTGATGACTACCTGGTGTTGAGGTGGAACAAAGGGAAGATCGACAGTGAGATTGTTCCTGCCTAACCAAAAACAGGTGATAAAATTAGATTCGACAGTGGGACTTGCCGGTTGAGGGAATCTCGCTCGGTTTGAAGTAAGAGAGAAGGTGAAGCTGGAGAGGCCACTCGAACCACCACTCAAACCACCCCTTTGAATACCCTGGGAGTGGTGGAAAGGCCAAAGGTGAGAGTGCAAAACTCGTAAACCTACGAGATAAGAACTGAAGGAATTGGTGAGCTCTCATATGGATGGGATCGAGGATGCCCAAGCTGGAATGGGAATTGACCGCACAACAGTAGGGAGTGTCTCAATCCTGAATTTCTTTGTCTAAATGAAGACGTTGAGCAGCTTCAGATTGAGAATCGGTCGCCATTTTCTAGGCTCTTTCTTCGGCGCAAGAAAGAAAATGGACACAAATCCTTCATGAGCATGACCTTGTTGAACTGGTAGAATGGCATGTTTTTCCAGAAGAGGAGAAATTTCTGTTGCTGGGATGGGTCTTTCGAGATCGGAGTCAGTTGGAATGTTATGTTAGATGGGGGGGCCCCTGAGATCTAATCAGTAGCCGTAGGTGAGATACGCGAGAACCCATCCATCCAATGTTATTTCCCCCAGAACCCTGTGAATCTTAGAAGGTGGCTGCAAATAGGTTTGGAATTGGAGGCTGCGAGTGCAGCAAAATTGTCACCGACGCTGGCTTCCACAATAGCAAGGAGGGGACAGGTCAGACCATGCTGCAGCTTAGGTACGCTGAAGGGAGCTGTGCACATATGGATGTCCCCAGCCTGAAGAGAGATGGTTGACGATAAATTGGTTGGCAGATTGGCAGGGACAATCAGGGCGAGGCGGTCTCTGGGTAGTTGCATGTGACACTTTACTGCGAGACTCATCCAGCTGGTGAAAGGAGATCTTTCAAGCACTGTCGATGTGTTTGACCTCACTTTCCAAGAAGCTCACCAATTGGCCTGCAAAGAGATCTTTGGCAAACATGGGATAAAAGACTCCCGATGAGTCACCATAGCTCAAAGAGAAAACCCGAACGAATTGTACAAGGTTTGTAAGGGTGGTAACTCAAAGTTGACTTCATGGTACCTCTTTTTTTTTTCGGAACTGCCAGGGGTTCTCTATAATGAGCTCATCATCTTTGGGTCAATGCACACCAAGCACTGTAGTCATCCAAACCTGGATGCTTCATCTGGCTACAAACGCACACAATGCTCTATTGTGCCCTAATCTCCTGTTAATCTGCAGTGTCCATGGTGATTTCAAAGGCCACTTGATTGCAAAGAACGTTTGGGGGAGGAACGCTCAAAACATGTACAGGTCCACAGTGTGACCTGTATGACCTGGGACAGTTAATGTATGTACTGCTTTTGAATAATTGATAATTATCGAGAGACTTTTTATACTATTACTTCCTCTTCTTTCCTTGCCCATACATGTGAATTTATATAACTGCGTGTAGGCCTGTATGTACTTGCCGTTTGGTACAATGAATGCAGATCGACCTGTCCGGAGACCAAAGTATACAGAGCTAATCAATGAGTACAATAATTTTATATGTTGATTTTCACACTTTTTTGCCGCTAACTTTAGAGTATTTTTTGGGGGTGGGGGGAGATTTTTCTCCACTAATTTCACAAAAGGGGAAATTAACAAATGTCCAAACATTCTGATTCATAACTAACTGTCATATATCCGCTACAAAGGTCTGACAACATTTTACTTTGGCCCAATTTTCCAGTTTGTTTTCGAAGTGCAAAAAGGACTCTTCAAATGCATCATGTAAAGTTGCCATGTAATACACTACATATACTGGCACTTCAGCAGTGCAGAGCATGCGATGACTTTGACATGTCAACACTGCAGTGCAGCTTACAGTTTGCAACTAATATGCCGACTTTAAATTTCAATGTGCAAATTTTTTGCTTGGCACGGCAATACTCTGTGCAGCCTGTACTCCGAAAATTATGAAAAACACATAAGAATCTTTCATTCAACATGGATCTTTTTATTCAGTATATATTCATGCCACACGATAATGAATCGTCTTTCCGATGCTTCTTCTCAACTCGTCAATTCTGTTAATCCAGGAGAATGAAGGAAACAAACATTAAAAACAAGGACAGCAGAAACTGAAAAGTAATGAGTGATGTTTCTTAGGAAACACTACAAAAATGTATGTGTATATTTATCAGGCAATTTTGCATCAAGCACTTTCCAAATCCCTTTGGGCAATACCAGCGTCTCCTCACAAATCTTTTAATCCCGTATCAGTAGGCTTCACCATCTTCATTCAAAGCCCCAAACCCTTGTTTGCGCACGTGTCAGGCCAGGGTAGCACACAATTCTGTAGGTCACTTGGTCTGAAACTCTCCACCATAAAAGTTTCAACCAGTCAAAAAATGAAATGAATCAACAAAAGCAGGAGATATAAAAATATCCACAGATATCATAAGAATTTTAACAACCACATGGCTGAGTTCCCAAAGGTAGTGTTTATCAACACTGGCAAGCGATACCACTAATCCTTTAATCCTCTTATTATACAGCAAAAGTAGCATTTTGTTCGAGATGCCTTTCCCCCTTCCAACCCAGTTCTTTTGTTGCAAACAACCAGGGGAAACCTGAGCTGAAGTTGACCCAAATATTCATGAGTGTGTTGTATTTATGCATGTGTCAAACACCAAGTTACCGCTGGTTAAAAAAGGAATTCTCCCCTAATCAAGTTTTTATCAAAGCAATGAAAGGCCATACTAACAAACTCAGGAGAAATGTCCTAGTCCTCCTCGCATGCACGGGACAAGAATTCAGTCAAGAGGAGGAGAAGCGAATACCAATGCAGGATGCATGGTCAATATCCCTAAGTGCTGACTCAAATGCTGAAGAGTCTAGTCAGCAATGGTGTTACTGGACTTGCTCCTAGCTGGATGAATCTTATCTTTGGACACTTCAGGCACATTGGGCTCTGAAAGACAAGTATCATAATTGCTCGAAGAAAAATTGAAGAAGTAGCCAAGCTTTGGCTTTGGCTAATTTGTGCATAGCATCCACACGCGTGATCAAGCGGAAGCTTGGGGAAGAAAGAATGAGAAGAAACTGACGATCCTGGAAAGCGACACTTGAATGAGGGGCAATTCTGATCTTCCTGGGGGGGGGGTGCAGGAGTTGGAAGTCCCAGAACCTGTATCATCTCATGCTGGAGCAGGCGAGATCATTCACAGAAATAGGCTCCTCCTCATCAGGAGACTGACCCGAGTTGGAAACAAGCAAGGGCTGGTCAGGACCAATTGAAGGATCAGGGGAATGGGCCTCAGCTGAGATGACTGAGGAGATAATGTTAAATTCTGCTGCCTGGTATGAGACACAGAACAAACCAGAGGCAGGGAGTGGGGGTTCAGATCAGGATGAGTAGCAGCTGGAGGATGAGGATAATGCTGAATAAGTACCAAAATAGACTCTGTAAGAGCACGCAGCATATCCTTGGTGGAAGAAGAGCCCAACGATTTCTTGGCTTTCTTCTTCTTGGAAGAGTGGTTGGAAGGAGAGCAGCTAGACGACTTGCATTTCTTCCCCGTTAAGGTCCAAGATAACTGGGAAGATCTTGGCCAGGGGAAGGAGCTGTAAGATTTTCTCGCTGGAGAATGACAAGTGGGTAAGGCATCACCCTAAAGGGGATCAGCAATAGAGGGAGGCCAAAACCTCCCCGACACCGGAGCAGGCCTAAGGGATTGGTGTTTTCAGGCGAGGAATGGGCCAGAGAGATTGTCGCAGGCCACAGAGGCGTGGGTAGAATCCTGACCGGAACGGGAAGGAGCTGAAGCCTTCTTAGCCACTGTGGTATGGCGAGAAGCCATTGCAAAGACCGACCAAGGGATAAGAGGGATAGGAGGGATAAGAAAAACAACCGGACAATAAGCGTCCCACAAAAATGGCCGGGCACTCTCAGTCAAACCCGACCATGAGAAGTGCGAAATTCACAGTCACCATTAGCTGCGGAGCTCTGGCAGCAACCATGGGCTATGCACTGTGCTGCACAAAAGAAGAAAATGGCCCCAGGGTACGGGCCAGCACTCTCTCAAATGGTGGATCACTGCAAGTCAACAGTAATACCAATCCAATCTGAGCATCCACATCATAGTGTGCTGAGTCACACCCTAAGCTGCCATGCGTAAGGGGCATACTTGCACCAGCTCCAACTGTAGAGGACCTGAGGTGGGCTGAAGGTGATGCTTGACGCTCAAGGAAAGCCTGTAGGGTCTGATCATGGCACTGTTGTTAATGATATAAACCTGAAAACTAAGAGTAAGAGGCTGCCAGTTAAAATGGTCTTTTTCAGAAGTAAGGCTAACGAAGAAGGGCTTGTGCAACATGTTCTCAACTGTCATGCAGACTATGCAGCTCTTGCAGCTGGTAAAACACTGAAGAAAAATAGGCATCTTTCAGTCAAAAACTGCAGGAACTTCAGGAAAGACATGCACTTCATAAATTCTCTTCTAACAGGTACAACATGTCATGGTTCAATAGCTCACTGAAATGGGAAAACAAGAAAAAACGTTGGTTATACAGAAAAGCAAAGAAATCTGGACAGGCCCAGGATTGGGATATTTTTAGACAAGCTCAGAAAAATATGAAAAGTAATCTTCGTCAAGCCAGGCGATCATCTGCATAATAACTTAAAATCAAACCCCAAGGCCCTTTGGTCATACATCAAATGAAAACCTTGACATTGCAGATCTGGCTCAGGGGAAAATTCTTGTCAGTGACAATTAATCCAAGGCGGATATATTGAATAAATGTTTTCAGAGAGCATTTAATCCGGGTCACTCATTTTCACGCCCAGACCTTCAAGGTATACAACATGAAGATATTTCAATACTTGAAATGACAACAACAACATGTACAAAAGCTGCTTAAAGACCTGGCTCCTTCTATAGCACCTGGCCCAGACAGTATACCTCTATGGTTACTTAAATTTGTGGCTACTCCACTGGCGCCCATATTCCGGGACGTCTTTCAGACATCCATCGATAGTGGTGATGTCCCAGCAATCTGGAAAACTGCCAATGTGTCTACTGTTTTTAATAAAGGAGAAAAGTCTGACCCTTCAAATTATTGTCCCATATCCCTAACATCTGTTCCTTGCAAGACGTTAGAGCACATCAACGCCAACTACATCATGAAACACCTGGAGAAGTTCAATATCTTTTGCGACAGTCAACATGGATTTAGGGCCAGAAGATCAACCGAAAATTAGTTAATAACAACCCTTCATGACATATATCGACAAATCGATAACAAAAAAGACTGTGGATGTAGCTATATTGGACTTTTCTAAACCATTTGATAAGGTGCCCCATAAACTTTTAGTGCTAAAACTTCGTCACTTTGGAATTACTGGTTCACTGCATACTTGGATTGGCAATTTTCTCAGCAGTCGTACTTGACAAGTCATCGTTGAAGGACAGGCTTCTGATACCATGCCAGTTACCTTTGGAGTTCCCCAAGGTTCAGTCCTTGGACCATTGCTTTTTTATATACACAAATGATCTCCCAATGAACTTGTCATCCACCGTCTGTCTTTTTGCAGATGATTGCCTCATCTCCAATGCTGATAAGCTTCAAATTCAACCAGATTTTTATAAATCAGATAAGTGCACCAGTTTATCTGTAGGGTTGAGGCAAGGTACTAAATCTAGCAACCAATTCTGTGGTCAGGTCCTACAGAATGTTGACTCTCAACAATATCTTGGTGTTACTATTACTAGTAACATGACCTGGAGAGGACATATTTCAGAAGTGGTTAAAAAATCTAAAAAAATATTAGGATTAATCAAACGGAACTTGTGGTTCTGCAGTACTGATGTCAATGAAGCAGCCTACAAAACATTGGTTCGTCCCATCCTTGAACATGTTTCAATATCTTGGAATCCTCATTTGAAGTCAGACATTCATCACCTGAAACGAGTTCAAAGACTGGCTATAAGATTCATCTACAACAATTATAAGCATGTCACCAGGGACAGTTACATTGCTTCTCTCAGATCATGGGTGGCTTACCCTAGAACAGAAAACTCAGTTGATTAGTCATGCTCAACAAGATTTTGAATGGCATTGTCGATGTCCCAGCAGAGGCTTTTGTCACTACCAACAAACAATCATCTCGGGGACACAAGTATAAATTAACCCAAGTATATGCCAGAACCAGTGCCTTCAGCAATAGCTTCTTTCCACGGACAATAAAGGATTGGAATAGTCTCCAATCTAATATTGTTGAATCTGGTAAAATATCACATGCAACTTTTAGAGCTGAATTGTTTAAATTGTTCAGTGCTTGTAAGTAAGCTACTGAAGACATGTCTAGCTCCACGCCCCAAACTAAACCCTAAGTTGGTGTGATGTTTCCTGATGGAGGCTTTGCTCAGAGACTCACTCACACTGAAAAATCTGTGCGTGCTACGGCATTACTGTACTCGCGACAGTAAGCCAAGTCAACCGTAGGGTGCCGAGTCATGCCCTAAGCTGCTAAGGGGCATACTCACACATGCACCAACTGTAGGGGAGTGGAGGTAGGACGAAGGTGGTGCTTGATGCTTAAAGAAGGCCCATGGGTGAGACTCGCTCACCTAAAAACCGAGTGCTATTGCATTCCCGAACTCGCGACAATATGCTGAGCCGTGAGTCACCCCCGTGCTCCCCTCGAGTGTCAGCTATGCTCCAGAAGGCCAGTAGGGGAGCATAAGTGGGCCAGAGATAATCCGATCTCGAAGGGGCCGTGGGTGCAGGTAGTGCAGCACGGTATGAACCTATATGACACACTCAAACTGCCTCAAGTTGCAAAAATCTTGATGCTCGAAGAGCGAACTCGCATGCTCAACAGTACAGTACCGGAGCAAATAAGGGTATTGCATGGTCGCAGCCCGAATGACCGAGATAGGGAACAGAAAACAGCCACACTGTGCTATTCTCTATAAGCTCAAGGGGACCAAAACCAATGCACCACTGTCCCACCAAGCTGAAGCAATCCCTGGCTCAAAATGCGAGCGGAAATGAGAAGTGGGGTGGAAGGACAAAATCTCCCCAAACAGGTATCTAATGCACAGAAACAGGGGAGGAAAGAAAACAACACGCCCACCAAACAGAAACTACAAAATATAAAAAAATGGGCAAAGGCCAAGCTAATCAAATGCTTCTAGTTCTCTATTATTTATACCTAATTGCAATAAAGGGATCGACAAACAGACAAACAAAAAATATGTATACAGCAAAACGTTGCACCAATTTCATTCCAGGAGGAGGAAGAGGAGGAGGATGTATGTACAACAATATACAAGCCCAACAGAAGCAAGCAGCTTGGCAATTCTAACACAAGCTTAAGAAAAATGAACCGAAAGTCAGCAATGTCACCGTTCAAAGGAACAAGAAGTACAAAATAAGAATAAAACGTTGATTGAGAAATAACACAGTAAACATAGGTAGCAAAGGAAATTCCTCAAATAAACATTCAGAGGATAAAACATGTCCAGATTGTAATGGCGCTAAAAAAGGAAGAAAATTCACGGCGGCCACTTTGCGGGGTTGGAGGAGTGAGGAAACACTGCTGGTGTCACAGAGTGATATTAAATCAGAATTACATGTACTCTTAAATTAATAATACCATATAATCTTGGCCCTAATTGTTGAAAAGATAAACGTGATATTTAGTGGTCAAACAAGATTTTATTTTCCTGAGCCGCCACACCCAAACATTCCTGAGGTCAGTCAACCTTACTAGAATGATGGGCTGAGTGCCAGTTGAGTTGTTATTGGTAGATGTGGCCACTTATGCATTGATTTGAATAATGAATATTTATGAAGGGGAGTACACAAAACATTCTGAGTTCTTTGGAATAAGGCGTGGCAGTCTTGGAATTTTTCCTTCGGGAAAAAGATATGGGTTGGTGTGATCAGTTCATTGATGGTTCCGAGGAGAGGGCAGCGGCCAGCCTTGATGACTTGTAGTCGTGAGTCGATGAGTTAGTCTTAAATGACTTCTAATTAGGGAAGTAGAATAAACTACATGTACGTTCAGACTGTTCTGAGAAATGGAAAAGCAGGAAACGCCCAGTTCCTGTAAGTTAGCTATGTATAAATATGATATATTGGATATTTATTTTATACAATTGTTCCTTGCAAAACCAGATATTGAGCCAGTGAAAATGAGATTTGCCGAGATATTGCATAAAATCCTAACAGGTCTAAGTAATTTGAGTTGAGGATGTTGCAGCACTGAAACAATTTATCGTTATCTTGGAAGTTTGACGCACTTCATAACACTTCCAGCTTATCAATGAATATTTTGCGTAAAATGTAACTTGGCCAGAAAAACTAGAAACATGGGAATATGGTTGTAATTTTCAGGGTTTTGAGTTAAGAGGAAGAGGCAGTCATTGACCGGAGGTGACAAAAGGGTTGGACCGTGGCGGTGGGATGCCACAGGCCACAGAAGCTGACTACAATGCAAGAAACAGAAGCAACATGGTGACGGGACATTAAGGCACTCATCACCTCATTTATATTGTAATTAGAAATATCAATGTAAAAAATTATCCTTATTTTGTGTTCGTTCAACATAAATGTAAATGGTCTGTCCCTAAGGGTAGGACAACTCTAGGGGTGTGACAGCCAGGTGATCGAAAATGAAGCGAATGGAGTAGTGGACCAGGAAAAATTGCATATGTATTGGTAATCTGTGTTGGTTGCAGGCAGTATGATATCCAATAACATCAATCATATTTCTGAAGAATAGTATGTCATATCAAATGTTGGAACTTAAAATGTCAATTTTCCATAGCCGGAGGTGACATAAAAAAAACTAAAGTCGGAAAGTCAAAAAAGGAAGTCAGACCTTCGCCACAAATCTAAAGAATCTCATCCTTTGATGAAATAAATTTAAGTTCACTCATGTTCACCATGCACCCAAATGTTGTCACATATTTATGATTGAGGGATTCCAGGAAGACATCCAAAGGGCGAGACAGAAGAATTTTTGTCTACTTGTGTTAGCAGTGCACATTAGTTTTGTTTCAATTTTCACGACTGAAGAAGTCCTGGTAGACAACTGTGTTCAAGCCCAACTACAATGATGTTCAAAACTAAAAAATGTAGATGGATTTAAAGTTAATAAAGACAGGAACAAATAAATACACCTTTAATGTTTGCTCTTTATTTGGTGATGCAAATTGAGGAGTTTTTTAGGAATGTCACTATTACTGGAAAAAAACACTTGTATTTATGACACATCCTTTAGCATGTTATGCATTATCATGGGGTGTCATGGTGAGTAGTTGTTTAGGTGTGTGTGTACGTGTTGCATGGCAGCATGGATAATTCCTCAATGTGGGTGCACGTTTGATGTTACTTTCTCATTTGCCACATAAAGGTTCAAGATCCCATGCTTATCCTCCCAAAAATTAAAAATCTAGCACCAAAAAAACCCCAGATAACTGTAGTGGATTTGATGCAAGTTTGTCTGCAGTGGCCAAGTTTCCCAAGGCCAATGGAGCTCAAAGTGTGGAACAGTACCGATATTAAACAGTGGCACAACTGGGGTATATTTTGTAGAAGGTGTCTTGGGTGCTGTCAATAGATTTGGCCACATTTAAAACACTGCCCAGGTTGACTATCTTAAGGTTTTTCACTTTCTCTGATTCTAAGTGGGAGGGGAACACGGGCGCAAGACTCAAGTTTGAGGGTTCCATCTACTTCACAGGGAAGCTATAACCGCAATTCTCTTACAGGAAATTTCTCTATATGAGAGTATACAGTAAGTGGAAATGTTTGCGACTGTCTCCTGATGACGGACTGAGCATGCAGTCTGAAATGTTGAGTTTACTCCCAGTTCTTTTCAGAACCACACATACTCATAAGAGATATTTTCCTTTGCATGGTGCTACCACAAACCTTTCCACTTATTGCTGTCTTTTACCATGAATAGCCTGAAATTCCATGAGAGTATGCCCTAGAAGTTTGATTAATCTTCCTGCCACCTTGTGAAAAATGAAAGGATTAAATGAGAACTTACCTGTTCGAAATTTAATCCCAATTTTATGAGAAAGGGCGAGCAAGAGATTACATGAGATTCCAGCCACGTGCGTGCACAGCAATTTTTGAAAACTGGGATATGAGGTCAGATGAAAAACCTTATCCCAGTTACAACTGAAGGAATCAATGAGAACTTGTCCTGACGGTAGAGAAATAGGGCAAGAGAGGAGGGCACATACATGTAATCTCTCCCTCGCCCTTTCTCTTAAAATTGGGATTAAATTTCAACAAGTAAATTTAACAAATAAGTTCTCAATTAATCCCTTCATTTTATTTTGAAATCTCGCAAGAGATTCTGTGAGATGTGGAAAGGCATCTGGCCACATATCCTGTATGGAGTCTGTATAGGGAAATTCTTCAAGAACGTTAACTAACTTTGGCATAAGATAACACTTCACAAAGCCAAGTTCATGTGATTTTGTGGTACTTTAGTGTTTTAATACAGCCATTAAACTCCAACACAAGGCTTTCATTTGGACCAAACTTGTTGAGAAAGTACAGCTTTTCTTTTAAACTTAAAAGCAGCTTCTTCATTAATTAGCAACAAACATTAATGACAACTGTATTAACCACTTCCAGCCGGGGATTCTGGATCCGGCCAGGGTCTCCGAACTCAGACAAAGGGAACAGGGCCTTGTAACAAAAGACCATACTCGGAACAAAAGACCAGGCTGCTGGGCATTACCAACATTTTTTCACTCTCAAAAGTGGAGATAATCCAGCCTTGTTTTGAAACAGTATACCATGGTTTGGGACATTTAGAGTGAGCGGATTACCACCGGGTACAAAAGCACTCTACCACCGCAACGATAAGCCACACAGCACCGCTGCATGCTAATCTGGCCCCTATTGAAAAGAGGTCAGCAGGGCACTGAGCCAGGTTCATGAACAAAAGAAAGTTATACAACACCGCACAATCTGGGCTCTTTTTCCCAAGGCTGCAGGCCTGGCTGAAATAATCAGGCATCAATAGATTTTGTCTGTCAGGCTTGAGGGGCCATCAGACAGTCCTTCACGTGTTTGTAAGTGTCAAGTAAAGGAAGACAGGAATTTTTAAAGAATTTTGGAAACGGCAAAAAATGATAAATATCCCGGCCCAGCATCATCAACATTGATAAATGCCCCGGCAGGAAGTGGTTAAACCATATATCTGGGCTTCATTCAATCCTTGGTCACTGCATACCTAATTGGCATTTATGGACAACTAAAACACTCTTACAAGCAAGCACTGTCTTCTGGAACAGTATATATCAATTAAGCAATTCCAAGTTAAGAAATGAACAAATATAGTATGTTGGGTTACTGGAATCACAAAATACACATCCACTATTTGATAAAGTGAAAGGGCCAATATTTGCATCCTCGCAAATGCTAATGACATACATCCTCAGCAATGAACCATGGTAATGCTCTTGAATTACTGTAGGGACTTCCAACATCTAAACACATTAGGCCAATAATAATATACGGACGGAACTACCGACGGGTGTTCCATGTGAGTCATTTAAGCACAACTTTTAAGCAAGTTATGTCCGATTTCCTGAGATGCACCGAGTGGTTTGTTGTAGACCGTCTGAAAGGTAGTATCAGAAGACCAACCTGCAGTCCGAAGGATATCAGGGATAGGCACTCCCACTCTGTTTGCAGCAAATGTGGCAGCTGTTTGCATGGAGTGAGCCTTGAAGCATGAAGTGTCCACGACCGCTTGATACAACACTGTGTTGATCCATCTAGAAATAGTGTCCCTACTGCCAGCACCATGTGGGAGCCTGTAACTGATTAGGAGCTGATTTCCTTTGCTTTTACCCTGATTCCTGAGCAAACTGGTTCTTGCAAGGTAGCGTTTAAGGTAAGTGTACACACATAGCAGTCTGTCTGGGGGTAAGCTTTAAGTTTAATGATCATTCCAGTGTTTCCTGGTTTACTATGCTTGAGCAGATCCCGGATGGTGAAGATGGCAGAGCTGGCTTTCAACTGCATCTTGTCCAGGTGTAGTTTGTGTAATGTCTATGTTCTCTGTGCTGTAACCAATGCCAGACGGATGACTAGTTTCAATGTTAGTTCCTTTAATGAGATTAAATGGGCAGGAGGCAGTTTGCGCAAATAGTCACAGTTTTCACATCCCAGAACAAAGTGTACCTTGGGGCTGGAGGACTTTGGGTATATGCCCCTTTCCGGAATCCGACAATAAGGGGAAGTGTACCAACTGTTGCATCCCCTGGAAACACTACAATGGATGAAAGAGCACTTTGTGCAACATTAAGCGAGTTTTTGCCTAGTCCTTGTTCAAAAAGGTCAGTCAAGAATGTCACAATTTCCACAGCATCTGCCTGTAGAAGATTTGTTTTCCTTGCACTGCAAAAGTCAAGCCATTGCTCAATGTATCCGCTGTACTGCTTGGTTGACTGTCTCCAGGAGGAGAAGATAATGTCAGCAACTGTCTTTGGAACTCCTGTACTTTTGATGGATTGCCTGACAACCTGCAACAAAGGAGTTCCATTTGCCGGTTTAGTGGGTGGTAATTTCCAGAAACAGGAAGGGTAAGTAGATTGCATATTTTCGGCATTACCACAGGTATCTGAATTAACAGGTTGAGCATTTTGGGGAGCCATGTCTGGGTAGGCCATTCCCTCTGCTTTGTCTGAAACTATCTTTTGTAAGCATTTTCCAATTAGGCAGAAGATGGAAGGCATAAAAATACAAAGATCCCCAGTTTATTGAGAGTGCATCAACTGCCTCAGCTTCTGGGTCGGGTTTCCACAATACATATTGGGGAAGTTGAACATTTAACCAGGTAGCAAAAATAACTGTAACTGGCCTGTCAAAAACTCCCATAACGGATTAAACATCTTCCTATTGAGCATCCACTCTGTTTCATCTTGAAATTCTTGTGACTTTCTGATCTGCTACAGTGTTTTGTACACATGGGCAACAGATATCCAAATGGTTCTTTCTATACACCACTGCCACGACTGCTTAGCTAGTGAGTTGCAGCTTTCTGAGTTTGAGCCACCCATATGAGCAATATAGGCAACTGCTGTGGTGTTATCAAAATTCAATTTAACATGGATATTGTGCATGTTCCCACAAAAAGATTTCAGAGAGAAAAAGGCTGCTCGGAGTTAGAGATAGTTAATCTCATTTTTCTCTGCTCTCCTAGCTTCACTGCTATTCCAACAATCCCCTGTATGAACGGACCCATTGGTTGCCCCCATCCTTTTCCTGATGCATCTGACGTGAGTTCCACAAATGCCTCTACAAATGTAGGCAAAAGAACTTGGCAGGTGGAGACAACTATATACACTTGTCAAAGTGGCCACAGTTTGCTTGTAGTGCCAAGGTTTTCTCCTTTTCCAGCTGTCTGTAGTGTAATGGCCCATATTGCACAATTGAAAAAGAGGTTACTAACTTGCCTGTAACCATAGCCACCTGGCTGATTGTGGGTTCAGCCGCGTCTAGTAGGGACTGGCAAACAGTTACCTGCTTTTGTCCGCTGGCACAGCAATTTTCATTTGTTTAGAGTCAATAAACAACCGGACCCCAAATATTCTATCCCTTGTCGAGGGGTGAACACTGATTTGGTGGGATGTACGATAAATCCCAGTCCTGCCAGCATTTTGGCTATGACTTGGACAGATAGCTCTGCTTCCTCTTTTGAGGGTGCTACAATCGGTGTGTAATCTACATACCCTGTAATGATATGCCCCATGCTCCATAAGCTAGAAAAAGGGGCTTCAATATCTTGGTGAAGAGTTGGGGCCCTGAACCCAACCCTAGTTTTCCAAACTCCACAGGATAGTCACGATGGCTCTAAAATCACTTTGTCTGAGGTCAGTCTTTCCCATTCTCTGCTAAGTAGCCTCAACCAACCACCTACATGTACATGTACATGCACACAGTTAATCTGTAAATGCATGTTACAGTCTATCTCCAACCCTTTGGTGTGTATACCTACCTTGACTGTGGTAGGTCTTGCCTGGCCTGGAAGGTAATCATCTAGGTTGGTTTCTTCGCCTGGCTGTTCTTTTGTTGGCCTTGGGTGTGCTGCCTCCCTTGATATTGGTTGGTGGTGTGGCGTGGGAGCCACTTCAGCTTCATTTGAGTATGGCTCTCCCTTAAAAAAGGAGCCTTGTTTTTTTAAAGGCATGTCCACCCATTTTCCAGCCTACAGCTTGGAAATGTTTGTTTACATTGTGGTGTTGAGTCTGGGGTTTGTTGGTCCATGGACATTGGTCCAGTAGCACTGGCGGGTTTGGAAACCATGTTGTCATCAGTTGGGTCACACAAACTGACCTCCTCATTGGTATTCTCCACGCCTGCATAGCTATTATAGTAAACGCTGTCATTGTCGGCTGCCAATGCACCCATGATCATTTCTTTGAAACTCTGAGTTTCTTCTGCCTGCTTGCTCATAAGTTCCAGTTTCTCGAGTCTGGCAAAAGCAGTATCGTCCATGGACTTGCTAGAATGTGGCATTTTTGGCTTTGACTTGCTGAGAAAAAGTGGCAGCAACATCGTTGTGCTTGCAGTAGTTGAGGTATCGGTGCATGTTACATGCATGCAGGTTGTGACAACCGCTGTACTTTTGTGTACATTAGAACTGGTGCAAGCCACTCGGTTTGACTGGGTGTTTTCGCCTGAGTTTGTTGTTTTTTCCCGATAGTCTCTGTGGACTTTGATTTTCCTGCTGTGTCTATGATTATCATGGAGTGAAAACAGGTAAACAAAAGTTCTCAAGTGCCGAAGATTTCTTCGATGATCGTGGGTGAAAGTATCAAAACTTGTTTAAGGGTTACCGCTGAAATTGCGCCATCGCATTTGACTGCACATCCGTGTGGCTGGAATCTCACAGAATTTCTCACAAGATTTCAAAATAAAATAAGTAATTTGAACGAAATTTAACTCAGTTTGTGCTTCTTTACTCTGAAAGCACATGCAATTTATTCAAATAGAAGCAGTCCAAACTTGAAAGCAGTCTCATCTGTTGATCAGCTCTGTTGGCACTCTAAAACATTTCATTATAGCCACTAAACAGGATTTGGGGCTTGTTTCAAAGTGGCTGAACCTCACTCAAGTTCAAATTTATACACTGATCTGTTCAAAACCCCTTGGGAAGGTAGCATGTGCAATTTCTGGAGTGATGAGGATGGCATTAAATTTAATTACTCAGTGGTCAGCTCAGAGTTAATTTAATAGAATTAAATTCCTTTTAATGTGGATGAATGTGGTGAGGAAGCATGGCAGCGCTTCTGGAGTACATGTACATGGTATAATAAATCCAAGAATTTAAAAATTCTTTCTGAAACACCTCATTTGAAACTTGTGCATCAATCTCAAATTAAAATAAAGGTTGTTTAATCTTGCTGACTGATTATAGCATTGACCTACTTTCAGGACTTAAAACTTTTGTAATTGTCACGAAAATCATGTTTTTAAAAACTTCACTTAATAATCAAGGACTTTTTCTTGCTTCAATATACAGTAAACTCCACTTAAGTCAGCATCCTGTAACCAGTCATATCGTCTAAGTTGGCCGTTTGACAAAAGTCCCGATCGCCTGTAATGCACTTCCATTGAAAATTTACAAGTTATAAGTCGTCATTTCATATAAGTTGGCATGTTTTTCTCGGTCCCTTTTCCACAAAACCGCCAAAAATTCCTTTGAGTAAGTCAGCATTAGATAAAAAATGGTGCTTTGGTATCAGTTTCCTTTGCCGCGGTTGCCAAGAAGTGTCAAGTGACAAGTCCCGTGCGTGGTCTGCGTGAGTACATAAATACCAGTAACCCTTTTAATGCTACACGCACGCGCTCTGCCCACTTTGGGGGTCGCCTTATTGAAAATAGTCTGGTTCCCTGCCCAAAGATTCCCTGAAGACCCTTGATAATGATTAATCGGGTGGTCAGAATCATCGGGTCTGGTATCCAGACTATATTGAACGAACTTAACCCATGTGTGTGAGTGGATGAGTGTACGTTTTCTGTACAATAACTGTATCATGTACATGTACGTACGGCACTGTCGAGTCGTGATGTGATATGCAAGTGGCTTGCTGTCCTTGCTTCGTCCATAGGGGCACAAGATCAATTATCGAATTTGCAGCCCGTGAGGATGATAATCGAAAAAAGCATGGTTGCTAGGATCAACCATGGAGGTAGAAATAAACCAGGGTAAATCAAAGCCATTGAACTAGTGCAAGGAATCAAAATGTACATAGGCAAAACGTGTACGTGTGAGTCGGCAAAATGATGACTTACAACACAAGTCGGCATTCGTGTAAGTCATCATAATTTCTTGAGTCCCGAGAGTGCCGACTTAGCAGGAGTTTACTGTAGTTATAAAACATGAATAACTTTATGGGGTCAAAGCCTCCTACCTTCAAAAATTCCTTGGCATGTGACAAGAAGGTTAAACAGTGGCCAGAAATGGGGGGGTCACTGAGGTATTTTTTGTTTTGATACTCTTGCTGTGTTTAGGGTCCCACCTTATTTCCACTACCAAGTACATACCACAATGAGAAAAGTGTTTGTGGACAAACACAGCTGCTTCGGCTCTGGTTTCATTTATCTGAAACCAGTGACGAAATTCTTGACAAACAACTTACAAGATTTAATGACAAGTGCACATCACAAAGTATAGCACTTTAAAAAGGGCTCCTGTAATGTCACATGACTTGTCATCTGATGAAGTCATCATCACATAAGGTCAATTTGGGTCTGAAACCTTCTTCGAGCTACACACAAAGTTTTAACCCAATCAGACATGGACTTTATGAGATATAGTGGTTTAAAGAATGCCTCTTTAAGGTCACGTGACTTGTCAGCTGATGACATCATCATCACATCAGGTACAAATTCCTCTAAAGCACTGCCTTTGAAAGATATCTGCAACATTTGAACTGGATCGGACACGTACTTCACAAGATAGAGGGCTTTAAAGAGTGCGTCTTTGATGTGACATGACTTGTCTCCTGATGACATCATCATCACATCAGTTTAATATTTCTCTAAAGCACTCCCTTTTCAAGATATCTCCAAAATTTGGACCTGATGAGACATCTACTTCAGGAGATATAGGGCCCTAAAGAGTGAACCTTTAACGTCACATGACTTCTTCCCTGATAGCATCATCAGCACAGGAGGTCTACATTCAACCAGATAGGACATGTCCGATAAAAGGCTTTGAAGTTTACACCAAACTTCGCAAAATTACCAAAATTGTGACTGGAAAACGTTTACAAAGTCAATGGGCCATAAACTCTTGCAGAAACACTGCCCCTTTAAGTTCATGTCACATGATTTGCACCTTAACTGAACAATTTTTATGAAATATTACTTCATCTTTGGACTCTAACGTATATTTCAAATCAAATAACAGAGTGTAAAGTACCCTATTTCTCTTTCGTTCTTACAGTAATCTTGAGCCGAAGTAAAGGACTACTTGTTCACTTGTGTTGATTAGAAAAACGTGTACAAAACATAGGACAAATAAAATGTCCAAAAATCAATATAAAATAAGGCGATGACATCATCATGATGTCATCCATCTGCAATAAATCTCGCATCAGGGTCTTTGTTGGCTATCACTTTGGCAACGATCAAACATCACAAAGTTACCAAAATTGTGGCTCAAAAATGTGTATAAAGTCAATGGGCCGTACACTTGTTTGCAGAAACACTGCTCCTTTAAGTTCACGTCACGTGATTTGCACTTAAACTGAACAATTTCTATGAAATATTACTTCACATTCGGACTCATACGCATTTTTCAAATTAAATAACACAGAGTAAAGTATCCGATTTCTCTTTCGTTCCTACAGTAATCTTGAGCCAAAGTAAAGGACTACTCGTTCACTTGTGTTGATTAGAAAAACATGTACAAAACATATGGGGACATATAAAACATTCAAAAATCAATATGAAATAAAGTGATGACATCATCATGACATAATAAATTAGGCAATGATTTTGCATCAAGCTTTTTTCCATGTGTAACTTTGATGATGATTGAGGATCGCCAAATATTCCAAATTGTGCCTTGAAAATGTGTACAAAGTCAATGGGCTGAAATAAATATTGAAAAAAACAGTAATAACTTAGATGATAACGTCATCATGACGTCCTCCATTTAGAACAATTGTTGTATCAGGGTCTTTGTTGGGTATCACTTTGATAGCGATCAAACATCGGTAAGTTACCATAATGGTGGCCTGAAAACATTACCAAGTCAATGGGCTCAAAACACATATGCAGAAAAACTGCTCTTTTAAGTTGGTATCACGTGATTTGCATTTAAACTGAAAACATTTTATGAAATATTACTTGATAGTTTGACTCTTTGGTATATTTGTAATTGAACGAAAGGGAAAATTTAGTCTGATTTCTCTTTCATTTTGGTAGCAATTCTCAGTCGAAGTTGAGGACCACTCATGCATTAAGCTCGATACTTGTGTGTAGTACAAAACATACATGTACAAACCCTATGGCAAAATATTAACCACTTCCTGCCGGGCAACCCGTTTTCGGGTACATAGGTTTTATATGCAAAGCCAGGTGTTCTGAAATCAGACAAAGGGAACTGGGCCTTGTAACAAGAGATCGTACTCGTAACAACAGACCAGGCTGCTGGGAATTACCAACATATTTTCACTGTCAATATTGGAGATAATCCGGCATTGTTCTGAAACAGTATATCACTGTTTGTGGCATTCAGTGTAAGCGGATTACCACCGGCAGTGATGAGCTACACAGTACTGCTGCACGCAAATCTGGCCCCTACTGAAAAGACATTAGCAACGCACTGCGCTAGTTTTTGGAACAAAAGAAAATTACGTAACACCGCACAATCTGGGTTCTTTTTACAAGGCGGCAGGCCTGGCTGAAGTACTCAGGCGTCGATAGATGTTGTTTGTCAGATTAGAGTAGAAACCAGGCAGTCATTCGTGTGGGTGTAAGTGACTACTAAATGAAGATATGAATTTTTAAAGAATTTTGTAAACAGAAAAAAAAAAACTCCGGACCAGCAGAATCAACATTTATAAATGCCCCCGGCCCTAAGTGGTTAATCTTCACAAATCCATATAAAATCAACTGTGACGTCCAGTGGCTGGTGTTTGCGGTAAAGTGGTAGTAACACTGAGTTCTGTTTCATTTCATGTGCGTAAAGTCACGTGACCCTTGCTTCTGGTCGAAACCAGAAGCAGCTTATAATTCAAAATTGGTGATAGATATGAACTTGCTTTTGATGTTAGTCTCTGGCTCGTTAGTACTCTTCAAAAATTACCATATCTCCTGCAGAATATGTGTCAAATTCTGTGGAAACTTTCCAGATCACAGATCTAAATATGTCAAAGACATTTCATTCAAAAGCTTAGATCTGCAAAAAAGCCCTATGTTCTGTTGCAAACAGAAATAAAACATCTCATTTCTTGTTAGCTGTTTTGGATACTGGCCAAAACAGATTTTTTTCCTCAGATTTCTTTCTTTTGTCTGCTTTTTCGCAACTTAGTGAAAAAGACTTTTTTTTGTCCTTTTTTTGCTTTTTCCCTCTTCTTCTTCTGTGCAAAAGTCCATTTGTTTTGTGCACGTTTATTCTGTACACGACTTTAGTGCTTTTGTAACTTTGGATCTTTATCAAACTTGTATCAATGAAGGACCCTTATGCACAGATGTGCCTAGAACAATGACGTCATGATGGCATCATGAAGTGATTTATTATTGATTTATTTCAGCCCATTGACTTTGCACACGTTTTCAAGCCAACTTTTTGGTTGTTCAGCAATACTCAAATGTCATCAAAGAAATAACTCGAAGCAAAGATAATACTAAAATAATTAAATCATGATCACATCATCAAGTGATTTATTATCAAATTTTTAAAATTTAAATATGACATTAGTGTTGTTAAATCCATATAAAATCAACTGTGGCCTCCCGCAAAATTCTGTTTGCAGCAAGTGGCAGAGTATAGTTCGGTCTTAAATTCATCTGGTGTGGGTCATATCATGTGACTCTTCCTTCCGGTCGAAACCAGAGGTGGGCTTATTGTTTTAAAAGTGTTAATAGGTATCAATTTGCTTTCAACAGTGTTAGTCTGTTGGGGTATAGCATTCTACAAAACATCGACATGTACTGATGACGACATGTACTGATGACGTTATTGTCAAGTGCCCTCTAGCAACAGATAGAAAATTTTGAAAAATGAATTTTCGATAAATGTCTGTGGCGAAATTGGTCAGAATCACTTGAAAATTGATGTGGATGACTATTACCACTAGGCAAGATTGGTTCCTTCTACTCGTTGCACTACACGTGGATTTGCAACTTATCAATTACTCTTATAAGCCTGATTGGTAGCTATTTTCCAAGGTAATGGTTGAATGCAATAACATACTGCACTGGCAGACCTCAAAAGTTCAGACAGAATGCCTTTTGATTATCCACAGTCCCGCTGTGGCATTGTCCCTAAGACAGACGGGCACTTTAAACCAAACCCCATTGCTGCAATATGCATCCCTAATCTTAGAAAGTGTGCCAGATACCCACTAAGTTTAGCCAGTGCCAAAATGACGTTACGAGACTGCAATCACTGACCAGTATTGGGCAATCAGTTTGTGATAAATTATGCATATTGACTCACATGCTCCAACAGTGAATGAAGGCTTAACAACGTCTGTGGGCTATACCATTGAGAAGTATAGGGACGTTATATAGAACTTTATAATGTAAGAATTTGGAAAAAAAGGGACTGAGTATTCAGAATTTCACCACACTTAAAGGCAAGAACTATTATATTCAAACAATATCAGACAAGCCGGCAGCTTTTCTATTTTCAATTTGAAGGAATCTGCAATCTGCATGACAGCCTCCACAATGAAGATTTATCAAAATTGTCTTACGTTTAGAATGGCATTGGCTGCCAGGCCTCTTTTTGGTGGACTAGGCAGTTTTCAAATACTTGACTTCAGCTTTGTTTCAGGCTTCAACCGTTTTTTTTTTTAATTACCTGATATTGAAGTTGTAAATAAGATAGCAAGTCTGAAAGTGCCACAAAACATCAAGTTAAATGCAAAAGAGCCAAACATTATGGTACTTCAAATTAATAATTAAAATGCTTCAGGCACGCAATCAGGGATTGGTTTTGGAGAAGAAACCTGAGATGGAGACGAAGTTGAGTATTGGAAAACAGCCTAGTCACATGTCGTCATCGTGTACTCAAGAAAATGTAGATGACTTTGCTGACAGGTCAATTGAAGAAAGAAAATAATAGTGAAAAGAGTGGGGACATGGAAGTTACAAGTTCAGATGAGTTTAATACAAGTTCTGATCAGTGATGCAGATCAAACAGCCACCCCAAAAAAGGCCTAGACATGCAGCAGTACATGGCAGGGGTCATGGTACTGGATGGAATCAAAATGCTGAAGATGTTGTGCAGTGGCAAAAAAAGGACAATGTGTACATCCAATTTGGTTCAAATCTTGCAGATATCTTGAAAAGGGAGTGCTTCAGAGGATTTTTGACCTGATATGATGATGATATCATCAGGAGACAAGTCACGTGACATTAAAGGTGCACTGTTTAAAGCCCAATATCTTGTGAAGTACGTGTCCGATCCAGTTCAGACATGTACAATCAGGTTGAAACTTTGCTGATAACTTAAAAGAGGGGGTGTTATATACGAAAAATGACTTGATATGATGATGCCTTAGTTGTTCAAATGTACAAAAGAATGCAAAAAAGCCCTCTGTTCTGTTGGCAAGCAGACAGATGAGCTCCAGTTAGCTGTTCGGCAGTTCAGCCGAACCAGCTATTGTAATCTTTCTGTTTTTTTTCTTTCCTTTTTTTTTTCTTCTTCTTCAGCCAAGTTCTTCTGCCCCTAAACTTCGGCACCTAGGAAAATCAGAACAATTTCAAACTTGGAGGATAGTTGTGTGATCATCCAAAGATTGTTCCAGAAGAAATTCAGAATGATGATGTCATAAATGTATTTATTATTGATTTTTTAATAATTAATTTTTCCCCATAGACTTTGCACATGGATTATTTTCCCCATACACTTTGCACACTACTTTCAATGCTTAATTTTGAACACTTAACGTAGTTCAATCTTCATTTAAGTTACATCATGGGTTGGCCCGAATAAAGAAGTCATACTGAAGCAGTGACGTCATGATGACCTCATCAAATGATTTATTATCAATTTTTGAACATTTAATTTTTTTTTATTTTTATTTTTCAACTCAATTCCTTCCACCAGTCGACGTTGGCAGTTTACTACATCTGATCGACTTCAAACTTGGCAGACCGTTGAGTTATCACAGTGATAACTTAAGTAGTTCATTTATTATTGATTTTTTAAGAATTAATTTTTCCCCATAGACTTTGCACACAGATTGCACACAGTTTTCGGACTGTCCTTTATCAGGCTATGAGGGCGCTATTGCAGAATAACCGCGACACCTCCCTGGGCTTTCAATTTTCAACAAACTGTCCTATATTGAACCATGGATGGCGTTGCTGCACAACATAGGGTTTGTACACACATTATCCAGCATAATGTGTGAGCAGTCCTCAACTTCGACCGAGAATTACTACCAGAACGAAGAAGAAATCAGACAAAATTTTCCCTTCCGTTCGATCGCAAATATACCCAAGTGTGCAAATAATAATAATATTTCATAAGTTTTTCCCAGTTTAGACACAAATCATGTGACATGAAATTAAAGAAGCAGTTTCCTGCACACGTGTTTCTAACCCATTGACTTTGTACACTTTTCGAGCCACATTTTAGTAACTTTGCAGTGTTTGATCGTTCCCAAAGTGATAGCCAACAAAGACCCTGATGCAAGATTTATTGCAACGGGATGACGTCATGATGACTTCATCGCCTTATTTTATATTAGTTTTTAAATATTCAATTTTTCCTCATAGGTTTTGTACACGTTTTTCTACTTAACACAAGTGAACAAGTAGTCTTTAACTTCGGCGTAAGATTACTATCAGAACGAAAGAGAAATCGGGTACTTTACGCTCAGTTATTTTATTTGACATATGCCTAAGAGTCCAAATATGAAGTAATATTTCATTAAAAATTGTTCAGTTTAAGCCCAAATCACGTGGCACGAACTTAAAAGAGCAGTGTTTCTCCAAATGGGGTTTTTTGCCCATTAACTTTGTACACAATTCCAAGGCACAATTTTGAACCCTTTCGGATGTTTGATCGTTTTCAAAGTGACAGCCAGCAAAGATCTTGATACAGAAATTATTGTATATAAATGACGTCATGATGACGTCGTCATGTGATTTACTCTTGTTTTTTGAATATTAATTTCAGCCCCTTGACTTTGTACACGTTTTCAAGCCAGCATTTGGGTTAGTTTGAGAGCTTCGATCAACAATAATTATCTTGTTGGTAAAACAGCCCGAACCAGCTCTGTGTTTGTACTTGTTTACAAACACTTCTCTCTAGTTTCTTCTTCTTCTTGTTCCCATTCATTTGTACACAGTTTTTTCTGCGCAGCACTTAGTCCCTTTGCAAGGGTCAATCTTCATCCAAGTTGCCTCAAGCAAAGGCCCGATGGCAAAGACATGCCACGAAACATGACATCATGATAACGTCATCACCTGATTTTTTATTGAATTTTGAGTATTTATTTTTTCCCCATATGTTTTGTACACGTTTTTCAACATCCAGAATGGCCTAGACTTTCGCCACTTCAGAAAATGAAACCTGATACAAGCAGAGACCATCAGCATAAATTAATGTAGAAGCATGATGTCACATTGGCATCATAAATAGATTTTTTATTTAATTTCGAGGATTTAATTTCTCCCATTGACTTTGTTCTCATAAAACTCAATGACTTTACATACAATTTTGCTATAGGGCTCACGCAAGTCCATTGCACGATCAGCTAACTTGTGCCGTGATACCCGTTGATGTTATTTGTTGTCGCACAGTCTTACTGCATGATTTTTAGATAATTTGGCTAGAACTGTGAAAAAAAATGGTTTGTGAAAAAACATGGGTTCGATCGGGAAAATGTTTTCTGGGTCCAGACAACTGCACTGTTTGCGAACTCGACTTCGGACACTCGACCGTAGAGACAACTCGACCGTCCATGCATAAAAGGGAGAGACAAGTCGACCGTTGAGACAAGTCATCCGTTGGGACATTGTCCCATGCAATTTCTTAGGTCCTCTTGGAACTTCCCGGACCTGAAATTACACCAATTGAGTTCTTAATGGATTTTGCTTGATCAAGGAATTCCAAGGTAATCGCATAAAAGCTGAAATGAAACCAAATTCATGCACTGGTGCAAGAAATTGCAGAAGGAGTTGACACTGAATAGGCATGATCACAATGATCATACGCAAGGGTGCACCAAGCCCCATTGGCTACACGTAGTGCGGCAGGCAGCTGGGTTTGGAAGCTTGCCTCAAGCAAAGGCCCGATGGCAAAGACGTGCCGCGAAGCATGACGTCATGATAACGTCATCACCTGATTTTTTATTGAATTTTGAGTATTTATTTTTTCCCCATATGTTTTGTACACGTTTTTCAACATCCAGAATGGCCTAGACATTCGCCACTTCAGAAAATGAAACCTGGTACAAGCAAAGACCATCAGCATAGATTAATATAGAAGCATGACCTCACTTTGGCATCAAAATTAGATTTTTTATTTAATTTCGAGGACTTAATTTCTCCCATTGACTTTTTACACATAAAACTCAATAACTTTACATACAATTTTGCTATAGGGCTCACGCAAGTCCATTGCATGATCAGCTGACTTGTGCCTTAATACCGGTCGATGTCATTGATTGTCGCACAGTCTTATAGCATGATTTTTAGATAATTGTTTTTTTAACAGCCCAATTCCTTCTACCAGTCGACTTTGGCAGTTTTCTCAATTCGATTGACTTCAAACTTGGCAAACCTTTGGACAACCATCCAAGGATGGTCCTAGAAGAAATTTGTAATGATGACGTCATCATGTGATTTCTTTTTGAATTTTGACTATTTAATTTTGAATATTTAATCTACCCCATAGGTTTTTCTACATGTTTTTCAACAGCCAGATTTCCATAGTGTTCTCGACCTGTCTTGATGGATGTTAGGTCAAGGTTCTTAGCCTCACAATTTTAGAGAGTAAAATATTTGTCATAATGACATCATCACATGATTTATTACTGAATTTTATATATTTTATTTTTCTGCATAGGTTTTGTACACGTTTTCTAAAGTCAGAGACTGGTACACTCGTGCATCTAAGTGACTTTGTATTGGGAGCATAGTAGTCCATCAACCCGTGGGGCTGTCAAAAATAACATCGTCACGGTAATGTCATCAGGGGTCACGTGACATAAGTCGCAGTTTTCTCCATAGGTTTTGTACACGCTTTTCTACTACGCAATATTACCGATCTTAATGAGAGTAATCCTGAACTTCGGAAGGAAAAATTGTTTTTTTTTCTCTTCGTTTGATTACAAATATATCCAAAAGTCCAAATATCAAATAATTTTTCATAATTTGTTTTCAATATAAATGCAAATCACATGAAATGACTTTAAAAGCTACAGTGTTTCTCCATATATTTTGTGCACATTTTTCTGAAGTTGAAGACTGGTGCACTCATACATCTTAGTATTTTTGCATTGGGAGCATAGGTAGTCCATCAACCCGTATTTTTGCATTGGGAGCATAGGTAGTCCATCAACCCATGGGGCTGTCAAATTAAATCGTCACGTTGACGTCATTAGGAGTCATGCGACATGAGATTAAAGCTGCAGTTTTCTCCATAGGTTTTGTACACGTTTTTTAATTCGTACTTTTATTGATCTTACCAGTGCTTTGCCTGGGGATTACTGTGAGAATTTCAGACACATTTTCCCTGACAGATAGTTTCAATGAATTGATTCAATCTGTTTTTCTAAAAAGATACAGATGAAAAAAGATAATTCCAAAACAGCTCTGCTGTTTCTCAACCACGTCCCTCTATTTTTGTTTTCTTTCGCATACTTTTCTCCATAGGGTTTGTACACGTCTTTTCTTGGAAGGGGACTTCGGTAGTTTTATACATCCAGTTGGTTTAGATAATCATCTAAGGATGGTCCTAGAGGAATCACTGGGTATTTCCAGGCGTGCAATTTTTCTAGTGTGATTTTGATAAATGAATCAAAACCTTGAGTCAATCAAGACATAGTAAAATAAAAATTTATAATTGGGTTAACATTACATATAACCAATCAACAAAACCAACAAATACAATGGTGCAACAGTTTCAGATCACAACCGCTTCAAGCAAACTCAAAGAAATATGTCCAATACATGTAAAAAGATTCAAAGTTTTACGACAGTTGTAAAATTGTGCCCTGTCCATAAAAACAGCTTCGACGGACCATGCAGAGCTCCTCTGAGCCACAAGATCACTCCAATTATCCATTAGATTTTTCAAATAAATCTCCCGATTTTCCTGAGGTTTCTTTCACTAGATCTCTTTCCTGTGAGTTATTTCTGTTCATAATGCTAAGAAAATGTATTGGGAAACATCAGGACGTTTACGTGTCTGCACACACATATCTGCTGCGATCCATGCTGGCATGATCTCTCCGTGGCTTTCACACACCACATGTATGTTGTGCATCATGATTGACTGGTCTGGGCTCAGTCTCAACGTCAAAAGAATTTGTTGTTTCACTACGTAAAGGGTGCAGGAGCCTGCATCATGAATGTATGTCGACTTCTGGAGATCGTTTTGTGCAGAAGCGAGTAAAAGTCCCAATTTTTTTTCCCAAAAATGCCCTTGTTGTGATCGGAACAATTTACAGGACAGACATCTCCACGAAAAACTTGGGATTATAAGGGAATTCATTGCGAAAATTGGACTGAAAAGTGGTGTGATCTTGTGGCACTGCATTTGATGTGTAGAAGCACGTAAAGCCATGAATAGTCTGGTGTATGTAGCATTACGCGTGCAGCAACGCTTACTGCAACGCTGTGAAACTTGCATGTGCTGAACGATTGTACACTGACAGAGCTGTCGTGTTCAACTGTTTCACCGGGAGAATCAAAAATGATTCTGTCATCACTACTGTCAGGTAGGCCTAATGTTTGAATCTTTTCGTTTCCTTTTTCTCACAAATTGCAACGTATAATTATAAAGTAAACTCATGCCAAGGAGTGCAGTACAGATGGTTTCAGGCGTGCAACTCTTTACACTTCTTGGGAAGCTTTTAGGCATGTGATGGCATGGGAGTGCAATCGCATGCTTTAAAACGAAAGGACTGCTTAATACAATCAGACGATTGAAAGTAAGGAGTCAAGACACAAAATATATAAAGGTATGTTAAATTCAGACTTTTCAGGCTGCAATTTTTGTTGAGTCTTTCCAGATAACTTGACACGTAAAATCAAAAGAAAAAAATAACAGCAATTTACTGCGAACTAACGTACCTGTGATGGTCATGTACATGTATCTGAATGTGCAATGGGTATGGTTTAAACTGAAGTGGCGTCACACTTACGAACCGGATACGACACGTACTGTGTTGACTCTGTGGGTGTGCACGACGAAGTTCAACTCAGAGAGCATGGTTTATGATTCGGATATGCACAGATGGCGCTAATGTGAAATCCCTCTGTAAAACCTACATGTACATGTTCCGTGCTTTTCTCAATGAACACAATGCTCACTTTTATTGCAAATATCCAATTGGGTTAAAACCTTGAAGGTTGCTTAGGGTTGTGTTATAGACAATAATTGACCTTATGTGCATAGAAATTACATTGAGAGATGACAAATTATGTGACACTAAAGGTGCACTTTCAAAAGTACTACATGTACATGTATATCTCGTGAAGTACATGTACATATATGATTGGGTTCAAACCTTACAGATATCTTAAGGAGGGAGTAATTCAGTCAAATATTGACCTGATGTGCTGATGACATCATCAAGTGGTATATCACATGACATTAATGATGCACTCTTAAACATGCTATGTCTCGAGAAGTACATGTCTGATTGGGTTCAAACCTTGGAGATATCTTGAAAAGGGAGTGCTGTAGACGAATACTGACCTGATGTGATAATGACTTCATCAGGTGACTTGTAACTTGACACTAAAGGTACATTATTCAGAGCCCTACGTCTTATGGACTACATAGCTGAGATGGAATTAGGTACATGTACATGTAGACAGCTGGAATGGGAAGTTTTATAGACAAGGTGACATGGTGTAAAGGATGCAAACTTTAATTCTTTACATCTCCTAATATCCGAAAGGGTTCAAGTATTTCATCATAATGAGGTCACCAAAAATATTATTAGAAACTTTGGGAATGATTTGTACAGGCAGCTCTCGGATAGACGTTTGAGTAAAGCCTGGTTTCCATGTGGTCGTTTGTAACACAGACAGTAAACAAGATGTAAAGACGCAGACAGTTGCAGTGCAACATCATTACACCTAAAGCACTTAACCAGTCTGAAAATTTTCGCCCAAAATGCCTTTTTTAGGTGGCAATGTTCCCTCTTGAAGCCAAACTGATACTCTTGTTTGATGTGCATGTAATTTGTTAATGGTCAGCTATTTTGTTGACGATTGGGGCTGCTAGTAATAAGAAGAAAATGGACAAAATGAGTGGTACTAAGAGGGAGAAATATCATTGTATGCCCGCCACGACAGCTTGTGTATTTGTATAGGCCTACTCAGTAACTCAACACAGACAGTTGGTAAAGTTGAACCGGACTCAACTTTGCCAATCCATCTGGGACTGGTTTGAATAATCAGCAATACTTCCATTTGACATGTTTCTACATGTACATGTCTGCATTGCAGTTTGCGTCTTGATTGCGTTGCTCTCTCCGTTTCTTACGTCGATATGGAAACCAGGCTGTAGAAGTGAGAATGTGGAAGTATCTCAAATGAAGGTATGCTCTTTTCTTAAGAGAAAAAAACGAAAATGCAAAAAAGCCCTTTGCTCTGTCCTTAAGACAGACAGAATCTCTAGATTCATTTCTTTTTCTCTGGATATCTGCATAATCATCAGTAATGGCTGTCCAAATTTGTATTTTAGTAAATCTTGTAGTCTTGTTGCATGTGAAGATTTTGTTAACCTGCCATATGGCACATATGCATGCATAGCACTTGCATTTTTTCTGAAAAAATGAAATGCAAAACAACCCTTTGTTCTGTTGAGAAAATCACTCTCATTTTACATGTACAAGTACATATACAATCAGTGCCCATTTTTAAAGTTTCCATTTGGTTTTGTTAAAACGAGACATACATAAATGTTACAACCAAAGCTGCACTTGCTGCTGATTTTCACATAGATCTTTGATAGAAACTTCAAGCAGACGTCGTCTATGGGTTTCCATGCAGCACTTTGTTTCATTAAATCCTCATTTTGGAAGCCTTGTGTGTTCATTCATGTACATTCTCCTGATGAATAACTTCTGAATCTCAACCTATTTTTTGTCTCTGTCAAGTTAATCTAGATTTTCATGTCAAATATCAGTGCCCTGAAGTAACTAAATCAGCCTCAACTAAACTATGCACAGTCAACTCTAATCATAAAATTCAGTGACAGTCACAATACTGGGTTTTCTCAATGCAAGCAGTAGAGAACATTCAAAATTTGTTTAAGCACTATATAAAAGTTGACAGCATACTCACAGGAAATGAGCACTTCTAGTTGCACTTTCCATGGACCAAACAAGTAAAAATGTCATAAATAATGATACAGAGGCCACTTGCAAATAACTATCATTGGTTTATAAAATTGATCACCATCAGAAAATTGTAACAAGTACTACATACAGAACATTTGAATAACACAGCAGACAACTGCACTAAACACAAGTAAAACGTGTCCTGCAAGTTTTGAATCTTCAAATATTTAGTCAAAGGTAGAGCCTGCGTTGTAAGGATGTACTCAAAACACTATTGTTGGCTCGTAAAAGTTAGAATTTCAAATTTTTCTGAAATAAACAGGGGTGTGAGTGGCCAGTTAAACTCAAAGCTGAAATCAACTAGCAAAAAGCTGAAATGTTGAATGTTCCAAAACTTTTGTACAGACTAAGCATACAAATAAACAAAAATCAGGGTCAACATCTCAAACAAACAAAAAAAGCTGAAATCAGCTAAAAAGCTGAACTCCCACACCCTGAATAAAGTTTTCATGTCTAATGTTGCCATACAGTACTTAGGATTTCTACTGAATGCATGATCCCTTTCAGCCAGTATTTTCATTTAAATCAACCATCAATATATCAAGCAGATTAATAGAAGGTACATGTACTTTACATATTAAACAAATACATGTGTAATGTCTGTGTAAAACGTAAGTTAGCATAAACTTACCTTTACATAAGTCACCAGTCCCATTTTGCTGAAAGGCCTTGAAAAGCTAGCAGAGAGAAGATCAATGTACAATGAAACATTAAGTGTACATGCAGGGTTCAAGCTGGAAAACTTCAATAGCCAAGGTTGTAGCCAAATGTTCGATTTTATAGCCATTCTACAAATTTATGATCCGACATTATGTACTTTTCAAGCCAAATTTGTTTGTTCACTCTGATCCATTTCCTGTGAACTGCTTTTCAAATGGATCAATTATTATAAACATTTCATAAAAACTACATCCCTGTACATCTCATATTTCAAATGTTTGTTGGAATACATCTCATATTTCACACGTTTTGCTGGAAAATATTTCCAAGGTACACGTAAGTACATGTGAAGAATACATATACACATGTATACGTGTATAATAAATGATTCAGAGACCTAAACTTTTCTAGGCTTTTTATCAGACCACAGTTTGAATGCCCGATGGAAAACAAACACACTTATTGGAGGACCTTCAGCAACAACCCTCATCAAGGCATCCAGAGCGTCAGGTTTGAGGTTGTACCATTTTATATAACACAAGCAATTATGTAGAGACTACGCGTACTATCCATGTTTAAGGCCTAGGAAGTACAATGCAAGTACAGATGGATCCCATGCATACCTGTTCACGGGCCTACGCTCAACCGGACGCGGGCCATGACAAATTTCATTCTTTTTAGCTTGCTCTATCGAGCAGGCCATACCATAAAAATTTGCTTGCCCAATTTAGATCAAACCTTGCCCAAGATTTCTCGGAATCTACAATTATTGCGGTTATTTCACTTACACCTTCTGCATGCATGCAGTCTTTTTCTGGCCACAAAAATATTTGTGCTTCCACTTACACAATCGGTTCGGTTGGTACATTGGAACATTTTTTTGTTTCTTTGGGGGAGCAATTTTTTGTGCTGATTGAAAGGCATGAATGGGGACGACAGCTTCTAAATTATCTCAAAATGTGATGAACACCTGTCTTAATCTATGTAAAAATTTCTACAGTCAACAATTCACTAGAATAATGGATAATTCACACAGTACTACTCAGACAATCACAACGGCAAACTGGCCAACAATGTCCATGTATCGTGTGGTAAGCATGCGTCATGCATCCAGACCAGCGGGTGATAAACCTTGTGCCGCAGCAGGAAATTTGTTGAAACACGCTTGCTTCAAATACGAGCAAAACAACCTGAAATTAAACTTGTGAACACAGAAAATACGTACATAACAAAACACAACAAGTTCTGTGATTTAACTTGCAGAAAACCTCTTGCAAAATAGGGTTGCATGCCATATGCGTGTATGGCTGATTTAGAGCGATCGACCGGAAAGTACAGTACATGTATAGACTGGTTCTGAATGCTACATTTCCATAGCACATTCTTTTGCACGTGTGCAGAGCGGCGAGAACCAGAGCAGCTTTGCGTTGTCAGAGCAAGCACTCACCAGAAGAAACCCCTAGGTTAAAGTATCCACCATCCATCCCAGAACAGTCCTAACAACTGTGAGGTGGAGCACCAACTTGATGCTGAGATGCAGGTCAGACACATCAACCAGTGGTTCGAAAAAGGGGGACTGGCAAGAACTTGAGGAAAGCTTCCGAGGTCCCAGGATAAGACAAGGCAAAGAATTATTATTGAATGAATTTATTAAGCACAAATCCAATTAAAAAAATAAAATGAATGGGTGTTCGTGTATTGGACGGATTGACGGAGCTGTATATGAAGCCATAAATTACGAAGGATCCAGGCAGATCTCCGGGAAGACAGGTTCAGCCGTATTATTCAACTGTATCTGAGAAAGCAGTGCATGTGAGTGACCTTTTGACCTCAGTAAAAAGTCTCCCGTGCATCAACACATTTCTGGACAGTTTTTGTATACATACAGATTCAAGAATGGAAGGGCTCATATACATGTGTACACTGTATTTCCAACAGTGGATTGAGTGGAGAGCTGGTACCGGTATAATGGTAATCCGGAGGTGGTGGAGCATGAAACGGGATTTGTGGGTTGTATAACTTGCTTAGCGTGCACTGAAGTATAAAGGTGTTGGATCCTAAGATGGTTGGGGGATGCAGAACTGGTGGGAAACCTAGGGTTAAGGTATACGAGACCATTATGCCAAGGGGAGGAGGGTGTTGCTTTGGGTAGAGAAGACCCTTACACCTGGGGTGGGTGCTATGGGTCTCGGGTATGGGGGACCCTACTGCCTTGGGGTAGGAGTTGTCTTGGGGTGCTAGTTGTGTGCACCAGAGATGAGGGCTACACAAAAAATACACTTTAAGTTATGTTCAACTCACATGAAAGATGTTGTTAACATAACACACACACACCTCATGGTTGCCTGCTGTTCCAGACAAAAAGCTTCAAGTAACTGATAAATTACCAGTGCAGATAAAGAGAGTTTTAGTACGACGCAGTTCAGCAATGACTCAGCCACGCTTGACATTTTGATGATAATAGTTGCATAAATATGATGACATTGGCATGAGCTGTGATTGTCTAAGGCCTATCCCATCATATGCGAAGATGAAGCATGGTGTCTAGCTGCTCGTCAGTTCTCAAAAAGTGTGATGTAGTCCTCTGCAGTCAGCGTGCAGCCCCTCCATTAATGAGCACTTTGGCAATTCCATTTACACGCAAAAACGATCTCGCGAGTACATGGGAGCTGGCGAGAAAAAATGAGAATACAGTAGTGTCCCTTCAACCCGCCAGGAAACCTGTTGCTTCATTTGTGGGTTAAAATGGCTTGGTGGGTAGATAGTTGACGTTTTTCACGATCAGTAAAGTTATGTTTCGGCGATGATCGACAATTTCCCAACGATTTATTTGCATGCAAACTTGCTTAGTGTTTTCACGAAAATCACAGGCCTTCTCTTTATTAAGTGCACCTGACTGTTTCGCAGTAACTGGATAAAATTGAGACTTACAATTCTTCAGGTAAAGGATTAAACAACCGTTTAATACTAACATTCTCGCTGCCAGGCCAATCAAAATTTTAAAGTTTTATGCACTACTCATTGAGCGATTCCGGCGATGTACAAAGGGAATAGTTACAAGATATAAAAAAAACAAAGTCGTGTGGTGGCCGGGATGGCGATCACCTGGACAAAAAAAAGGAATTAATACAGAAAATTAAATTACCCATAAATTATGCTATCCAATAGCCAATTAAATTTACTAGTTAATTTAAGCCAGTAATTTGTTTAAAGAAAAGGGTTTCTGAAGAAGAGCATAGGCCTATAGCCACAAGAGTTTACCCATTTCAAGAGACAAATTAATGAGAATACTATCAATACCAGTCTCCTGGAATTTAAGAAAACTTGACATTATTTTAGAGTGGACATAAATTAAGTCATTCCATAGTAACAAGCTGAAAAGGCAAATTCATAAAACTAAGCTATGGCATTAGAAATGGCATAAAAAAATTACGAACAAATATTTTACTCAAAGGTCCTACTTACCACCCCGACTGGCCATTCATGCCTTTAGGCCTGATGTGTGGCAAAAATAAGAGCAAGTGCTGTGAGCAAGCGATCGAGAAAGGAGTGCCACCGTGCACAGTACATGCACTTCAGCGTACCCATACAGAAAGGTGGAGCGTGACTAAGAACAGAAGAAAAACTATCAGGAACCGGTGTCGGGTAAGAGCAAAGAATACGAAAACTCGACCTGGTTACACATGTACTGTATTTCCAATAGAATAATAGCTTCTGGATATGTAGTTCTACTTTATCTTTGTAACACATAAGTACTGGTTGGGAGAGGTTTGAAAAAAGGAGTTCGTCGCACGTGTGGAATCATCACAGCGACTTTGCAGCAGAGCAATTATGATGTTTTTTGTTGCCAAGCTGTTTGTTGTTGAAGGTTGATGTGTAAACACACAGGTAATTTAAGATGTTGGCTTGTGGGTACATCATAGAATTCTGGAGTCAAACTCGGCATCAAGGGAGTTGGAGTTGGTAATGATGGATCCGAGATAGGGTAACTTGGTGACCGCTTCAAGGGCTGTAAAGGATGATGATGGTAGGTGGGGCTTCAGAACCTTGCATCATCACTACGGTCTTATCAAGATTGATCTTCATACCAAACTCTGAACAAGCCACTGCAAATGAAGTGCAGAGAAGCTGAAGCTCAGTTGCAGAGTGAGCGACAAGGGCGGCATCATCAGCATACAGTAGCTCCCCCAAGGAGGACACGCCTAACCTTTGTCTTGGCACAAAGGCGGGCCAGGTTGAAAAGCTTCCCTGAACTGCGGGTGTGAAGCAGGATACCAGATTAATCTAGAAATGTACGGTCAAGTAGGACACAGAAGAAGATGCCAAGTAGAGTGGGGGGCAAGCATGCACCCTTCCTTGACACCACAACGAATTGGAAATTTTGCAAAACTTGAACTGTTTAATTGGACCGTATTGTGGAAACACATAAGAATGGATAATGGGGTGTCTGGGCAGCCCAAACATCCAAGGATGGAGAATAGGCCTGACCGACTGAAGCCTTTGTCAGGTCGATGAAGACAGCATGTAGTGTAGTTGCTGTTCAACGCATTTCTTCTGAAGTTGCCTCAGGGAAAATACGATGTAAACAGTGGACTGGGATGGACGAAAGCCGCACTGACTCTCAGGCAGAACTCTGTTGGCGATGACCTGTAGCTGTGTTAACAACACACGGGCAAAGACCTTTCTGGCTAGACACAGCAAAGAGATGCCTCTATAGTTCCCGCAATCCAGTTGGCTGCTTTTGTTCTTATACAGAGTGATTATGCTCGCATCTTTCAGGTACTGTGGCACTAAACGGGACTGCCAGCAGGTCAGGAGAATGGCATGAATTTCAGTGATCAAGACATCACCACCCTTCTTGAGCACCTCTGAGGAAAATGCCATCAGAGCCAAAAGCCTTGTTGTTCTTCAAGCCTCTTATGGCATGCTTCACTTCAGCGAAAGAGATTGGCTCATCCAGGTAGGTCAGGACAGGGAACTGTGGTAATGCATACAGTGCGGAAGAGCTAACTGCCTTGTCAGCGTTCTACAATGTACTGTAGTGCTCTGCCAACCGGTCAAGCTGTACTGCTGGATATGTAAGTGTGTCCCCACCGGTTGATAGCATGGAACCAGATTTCTTTGGTGTGGGACTGATGGCTTCCTTAACCACTTCCCGCCGGCAACTCCAGTTTCGGGCACCGTGTATTTATACAAAGAGCCGGGGTGCCAGATTTTGGACAAAAGAGCTGGTCTGTGTAACAAAAGACTGTACTTGGATCAAAGGACCTGCTGCTGGGAATTGCCATCATTTTGCGAATTCAATTTTTCGAAGGTAATCCGGCACTGTTTTGAAACAGTATACCACTGTTTTGGGCATAGCGTGCCCGCGGATTAGCACCGCAGACAAAAGCGCTCCAGGGCCCCATTGATGAGTGACACAGCAGCGCTGCTCGCTAATCCAGCTGCGTATAAAAGAACGCTACTGCCATTCACCAGAACAAAGGAAATTATGCAACACCACACAATTCTGGGCTCTTTTACAGGGCTGCAGGCCACGGGCGTCAGTGAAGGTTGCCTGACAGATTAGTCACCAAAGAGTCATTTGTGTGGGTGTAAACGTTTGGTAAATGAACAAATTGGTTTTTGAAGAATTTTGAAAACGGAAAATCTTGAAAAGGTACCCCATCACATCCTGCTAAAGAGAAATCCATCTGGCAGAAAGTGGTAAATACCTTGATATGGGCCATGCAGGTCACAAGTGTTGGGCGATTCCAGCATTTTTGAAATCAATTCTGATTCCGTCCAGGAATCGCGATTCCACTCGGAATCAATTCCAATTTCCATCGGCAAAATGAACCTCATAAAAAAAGGCACCACAAAGCACAGAGCTATAAAAACGACGCAAAGAAAGGCATCACACGGATCATGAAGGCATGAGTGACTACATGTATTATACCGTAAAAAGAAACACAGTTTAAGTGTTTGTAATGCAAGTTTTAGAACTTGGAAACTGAACAAAATTCAAGGAAACCAGATGTAGGTCTATGAAGCTCCTGAACCTATATTTTGCATAGGCAGCGCCGCGTTAATGACAAAAGAAAACAAATTCACTACCATCAACTTGAAATGCACAGTTTACACTTCATTCAACTACATACAGTTTAGTCTGGCAGGCAGTCCCAGCAAACATTCAGTTCAAACATTTTATCAACAGGAACGTCGTTGTATTTTTTTATGTCTCACAAAGTCGAAAAGGAAAATCAACATCGTTCAAATTGCTCGCAAAAAATCCCACGCGTCATCACCGGCCGCAGTTGCACCCAAACGTATGCGGCAATGCGAATGCTGGTCGACATGTTTTCATATTCTACCTTATGTGATCGACTGATTACCAGCTGCAAACATTAACCACGTGGCTGTAGTCCATCCAGTCCCTGGGAACTTTGTGACGGGATGTTGCAGTGTTACAAAACAGGTATGGAGGAATTTATTTGATCTACATGTATTCACTCATCTCGTCCGCGACCGACACCCACATCAAAGCATTAGTGGTTATCAACAATACTCCTCCAAGGCCCTCTGTGGTTACAAGTAGCCGATGGGGACTGGGGAAGATGCACCACAAGGGCAGACCTGCCGCTTTAAAAAAAAAAGAGAACCACAATAAACTAGCGCTACGATTCCAACTTCAATATTTTTTTATTTCTACCAATTAAAAAGAGATACTGGAATCACATTTGTTTTTTATATTTAGCAACAGTACTCAGTCCAAGAATAGTGATAGTTTGAAACATGATTGGTTTAATGAAGATAGACAATTTTATAAAAAATCCTGAGGGGAAATAAAAAAATACTATGCCCTTAGATTTTGCACTGTGACCATGTTGAAACCGAAGATGAAACAAAGTACTGATTCTGCTGAGAAAACACACTTTGTATTTACACCATGGTCAGAAAGACATTGGGAAAAATATACACATCTGCAATTACCACAAAAAGGCCACAGAGCTTTAAACAGTTTGGTTAACAAAAAGACACAAACACACCGATCTTGTTCATGTTTTATTACAGATTTCCATTAAAAATGAGAAGGCTGAACAATTACTATGTCACCGCAATGTCATACCGGTAGATGTCATACCGAAAGCAACATACTATGGAATGGATGCGTGAATACAAACCAACACTGGAGGCTACACATAGAACAATGTCAGTGCATTACAATTGGGGCCACTTAACACACTTCACACATCCAGTCTCCCGCTGTGCAAGTGGTTAGGCCGTGGGGAAAATACGATGTGGCACCATTTGTGGCTTAGCAGACAAAAAAAGCCAGTATTACATGGTACCCGAGCCGACGTTGCCTACAGTTTACTTTGAGCATTTCTTTGAAGACTTGCTCCGAAATTTAGTCGGCGGGCGTTCGGAATCATATGACACTTTCGGGAATCGAATCTCAAAGGAATGGAATTGATCAATTCAGGGAATCGATTACTCGAAAAAGTGGAATCACGACTTTGATTCCAATTTTGGAATCGATTCTTCCCAATTCCGAAGTGGATTTGCCCAAGCCTGCAGGTCACCAGAGTCAGCACAGTGTTGAATGCGATTGGTAAGGCAGGACCAGTGATGTCGCACAGCAGCTCGTGTGAGATGCTGGAATTTACTCTTGGCAGGACTAAGAGAGGCTTTTGATGCCCATGTGTTGTGAGTACGACGTCTGTTTCTAGTTCGACGTTTGGCTTCCAGTGCTGTAATAGTATGTTGGCACTGTTCTGAAACCAGTCTGGTTAATTCTGTGAATGGTGACCAAAGCCAGAGATGGCACTGTCAAACATCGCTGAGCAGAACCTGGACCAGGCCCCTTCAGGGTCGATAGGCGTGGATGTAGAGCTAAACTTCCCAGAGAGAAGCTGCTGAAACTGGGTGACATGGGAGGGGTCGTGAGTATTGGTAGTGTCAACCGTAGACAAAAGTCTTGGCAGTGCGTGGTGGAACCGCAAAGTTTACAACGAACAAGGGTGTGATCTGTATTGCAGTCAGCAGAGTACATACTGCGACAGTGGATGATATCTCTCAATTATCTCAGTCTGACTATGATGTGATCGAGTTGGTGCCAATGGTGAGAGGGAGGGTGTCTCCAGGTGACCTTAGAGGGCAACGAGCCTGCAAAATAAGTGTTAGTAATGCACAAGTTGCATAAATATGATGACATTGGAATGAGCTGCGATTGGACAATCTATAAATAGGCATGCCCACACTCAATTTATATTCACAAACAGGCTTTGCGCAAGAAATCTTGAGCCAAAAAAAGAAAAACACAAGCTTTCGTGGACGGATGAACCAAGGCATTCATCCGTGTTCAGCTGATTTGTATACCATGCTGCCCACGTGAGGTTGCTGATCGCCTTGCTTTTTCCACTGTATACGAAAAACGATTGAAACGGATTGCAAACGACATCACTCCATAGACGTTTACTAGGAATGATATAGTAGTTCAATAATACATGTAGTTGTTTTTTAAGGTGTGGGAATCCTTGAATATTAAAAATTAAAAGCATTGGGGGCTTGAAAAAGAATTTAACTAAAAAGAAGTACATGTACATTACATAGCACTTCAACAATCAGCAAAAGATTTGGTTAGAACCCATTTTCTGCACCATGACAATAATTTTTTAAGGGGAAAAAATTGTTCGCATCAACTCAAAATTAAATGAAATAGGGATTACTTTGCACCATACATTGTACATGTATATGTGCACAAAAATTTGTCAGCTGAAAAACTGCATACTGTTACGTATTAAATTTGGCATCACTGTTACATACATGTACATCTTCACTTTATGTGACAGTCCTCGAAATACATGGTGCACTGACTAATTATGTGTACACAATCAACATTTAATTGTTTCTGCATTTAAAAGTATTATATTTTTCTTATCTGAAACTATGATGAATGAACTTTTTGATAATACTTCTAAATTTCACTATTTTGTCACATTTTATTCCCCAACCTGATGAAATGACCCACATGCATCATTAATATGTTTGCTTTGAGCCCACATCAGGCATACAATAGATATACATGTAGCTACAGAGGTGTTCTACGAACAAATAAAGGTAACAATTAATGATCTTTTGAAATTGTTAACAAATATTACTTTGGGGACAGGATCCAAAATACAGAGACTGTTCGCACGCGTTCCCTTCCGTTCTGCACGCCCTCCCGTTCACCCCATTCCGAAGAGCACCTCGGAACGGGTTCCTGTCCGTTCACTTGCATGAGTGATTCAGAGAGTATTGTTATGTTAATTGGCTGTTCCTGTGCCTGCGAGAATGGCAGGGTCACAATAAAGATGCAAAGAACATGCATACAAGCTGTTCTTGAACCTTGACTGAATAAGTGTCAACAGTGTTTGTTCTGATAAGATTTTTTTTTCCCTCTTATAAACGCTCATTCTGTCTCTTTGATGTAACGACTTCCCACATTTTATACATTCTTAATAAAAACCCTCGTGGTCAAGGTTTGGATAATAAAATGTCGAGGAAGAAAGAAATACTACATTTTGACGGGTTTGGTGCTTGGAATAAGGGGAAAAAATGAGAGTAGGTACAGGAAAAACAAATAAAGACCAAGTCTTGGTTTGGACAGAAAAAAAGCTGAGGAAAGAATTTATTTATTTTGATGGGTTGGGATAGATGCTCTGAATAAAAAATGCAGTTGTGCCGGGAAAAAATAAAAACCACAAGTGGTCAAGGTGTGGATAGAAAATAAATACTGAGGATAGGAAGGAATAATTAATATTAGTTGCGGGTTGGCTGCTCCGAATAAAAAAGAGACGTGGTGCAGAAAAAAATTAAAACCTTAGAGAAATGCCGAGGGGGGAAAGAATTTATATTTTTGGTGGGTTGGGTGTTGGGAAAAGAAATGCTGAGGCGGGCTGTAAATCAAAAAAATGCAACCAAGTCTACTGGAACAATTGTTATACATGACGGTCAGTTGGTCAGCTGTCCATCTTTGGTTGGATGAAAGCTCCTCAGAGACTTTATTTGGAATACTCTCCTGATTTTATTCCCTTGCTACTTTTACTTTTCTCTTGGTCTGAACAATAATGAAAGGCCAGTGAATTTATCCCATAAAAACGGCTCTTCCATAAATACTTTTTTAAAATTTCCTTTTTTTCCTCAAAGCACTTGACCAGTGTATGGTACTAAAGTGCCATCACCAACTATTACATTCCATGATTTCTCCCATCTACACGAGATGCACAGCTGCATTTTCGAGTAAAACAGGAAATGACATTAGGCAGACAACAGACCGCTTGCATTTGTCATCTACATCATTGCCTCCGACTGCAAGCTGTTTTAGATATGTCTGGATGAAAACTTTTCCATGACAGTAGGGGCCGGAAGTTTAAACGTTTAATCGTTTCAACAAAACAAATTAAATCCGTTAGAGAGATTTTCCAAGACATTTAAACGGAACTTACTGTTGAAGGTTTCACAAAGCTCAATTGACACAATCTGGTTTAATTATTATATTCAAAAGATGCTGTGAAAGTCGCCACTTCAGGAACTCTCGATAACTCAGGCTTAAAGCTGGTCAGTCTTGTCAAACCCTTAAGTACCGTTCTAAACATTGGACAAAAATATTTGGCTGTTTTAATACTTTTTAATATTATGATTTTTAATTGACTTAGATGTCAATACACCAAAAACAGTCTCTGTATTTTTGATACGGTCCTTACTAAATTTGACCTTTCAAGAGAAGATGATTCTGAATGGAAATGTAAGTATATATGCTTGAGTACACATGCAGTTTTAAACAAGTTTGTTTAAAAACCAGCGGGGTGCAAGATGCTCAATAATGGACCTCACCTTCGACTCAGTCCATCATCCCCAGATCCGGTCTCAAACAATACAGAAACTCTTTCATCACACTTTTATTAACTTTTGCTCTTGACTAGGGTGTTTTTGAAATCTGCTTTCCTCAAAAATAAAAGGAAATTGTGTACTGTAGAAATTGGAAAATCTATCTTTTTCATATTGCAGTCTTATACCAGTAAATTTCGTCAGATTTACAATCGGGTGCATTAACCCTAACACTCCTCAATCCCTCACCTGTTGGAGGACGGAGGAGTGTTAGGGTTAATACATCAAGTCATACACTTACTCTTAGTTCCTCCCCTTACACAGTTTGACCCCAGTCCGGATTTTAAGTGTGCCATCACTTCAGTTTAAACCTTGAACATAGAGCTACATGTACATGGAACCTTGGAACCAGAAGGTAACGCGAAACTTTAATGGTCATCTAATGGAAACTTGCAATCAGTGGTGTGTGCACATGTATGGTGACCACTCCTCTTGTACATAACGTAATCACATTCTTCTACATGTAAGGTGCCTTCATTTTATTATCTTCATCAACCTCATCCTCTGCCAGATTCCACTTTTTTGAGGTGGAACTGTAAACAGGAGGTTATAAGGTCCTTGAGTTTGGTAGGTTGGAGATTGGGAAGGTGGTGCTCAAGTACTTTTTCTCTTTTTTTTCAATGGTATGGTAAAAAATGAACTTAATCACTGTCATCAATTCAGTACATTGATGAAAATTCACTCTTACAGAAACTTTCACTTACCCTTAATGATGGAAATCCAACATCAACATATTCACTGCATATCTTTGTGTTGTATGGATCAGCACAATTAAGAACTGCTATTCTGGCAACTCTCCACCATCCTGAAATAAAAAGAACAAAAAAAACAAGAAAGAAATGCAGTGATAGTTTGCTGTCATCAAGCTGCATTTATTTACCTGTTCCCAATCTCAATTGGTCAAAGTTTAAGTTTGTGGCTTTTGTGCAGTTTGCAAAAAAGGCATTCTTTTTTTCGTTTTTTTTTGGGGGGGGGGCTTTTTCGCAATTTTGCAATTTTGCATTCTTTCTGTTCTTTTTTTTGTTCTTCCTTCTTCTTCTTCTGACCAAAAGCATATGTGATTTGTGCACGTGTCTTCTGCCATCGACTTTGGTCCTTTTACAACTTTGGATCTTCATCAAACTTATATCATTGAAGGACCTTAGTTCAAAGATGTGCATAGAAGAATGATGTCATGATGATGTCATCAAGTGATTTATTATTGATTTGTTAATATTTGATTTTGTAAACGTTTTCCAGGAACTATTTTGGTAACTCGGCAATATTTGATTGACATCAAAGTTACACCAAGTATTCCCCATAAATCGAAGATAATACGTAAATAGCTGCATCATGATGACGTCATCGAGTGATTTATTATTAAATTTTGAATATTCCATTAAATTCGGTCGAGTAGAATAGTCACTGTCGACATCGTATTTTGTCCAATACTGACGTATCACTTTTTTCATAACAACATTATGGAAATGTCAAATGTTATTAATTTTGCATGGATTCCACTCTTTGTTTGCTTAAAAAATATGGCTGACACTGATCTGCATGGGGACGTATTAAGTCATGAACCCCAAACACGATGGGTGATGAAGTCAATGACAAGACCAGACCCTTAACTTACAGATCTCACATGGCGTATGCCAATTAAAGGCAAGAATGGTTTCGGAGTGTGTATCATAGAGTATGTCAACTTTCTAGTCAGTTACAAAAAGTGAAATTCAGTTTTTGCAGGAGAGTGCAACAGATGTCATCGACAGCGGTCCTGCACTCTCTTTCTTAAATTTTGTACACAGAAAATCTGAAATGTGCAGTCAATTATTGTTATGTTAGATATTATGAAAGATTTTTTTTTTTAGAGTGGCAATGCATATTTATGATTATGCAAATAAGGGGGAGTTTGCAGATCCATGTCAATGGAGAATACACTCTTTAAGGCCCTATAACTCCTGAAGTACATGTCCGATTGGGTTCAAATTTTGCAGATATCTTGAAAAGAGAATGCTTTAGAGGAGTTTTGATCTCGTGTGATGATGACGTCATCAGGAGACAAATCACATGACATTAAAGGCACACTCTCTAAGGCCCTATATCTCCTGAAGAAGATGTCTGATCGGGTTTAAATCTTGGAGATACATGTATCTTCATAAGCGAGGGCTTTGGAGAATTATTGCCCTGATGTGATGATGACGTCATCAGGAGAAAAATCATGTGACATTAGATGTGAAGTCTTTAAAGCCCTATACATGTATATCCTGAAGTACACGTCCAATCAGGTTCAAATCTTCCAGATATCTTGAAAACAGAGTGCTTAGGAGAAAAACTGACCTCATGTGATGACGACATCATCAGGAGACAAGTCACTTGACATTAAAGTTGCACTCCTTAAAGCCATCTATCTCTTGAAGCAGCAGTCTGATTGGGGTTCTAATCTTGCAGATATCTTGAAAAGGGAATGTTCTAGAGGAATATTGACCTTATGTGGTGATAACATCATCAAGAGACAAGTCACATGACATTGAAGGTGCACTCTTTAAAGCCATATATCTTCTGAAGAAGATGTCCGATCGGGTTCAAATCTTGCAGATATCTTGAAAAGGGAGTGCTTTAGAGGAATATTGACCTTATCTGATGATGACGTCATCAGAAGACAAGTCATGTGACATTAAAGGTGCACTGCTTAAAGCCCTATATCTCCTGAAGTACATGTTCTATCAGGTTGAAACTTTACTGATAACTTAAAAGAGGGGTGTTATATATGAAAAATGACTTGATGTGATGATGCCTTAGTTGTCCAAATGTACAAAAGAATGAGAAAAAGCCCTCTGTTCTGTTGGCAAACAGACAGATGAGCTCTAGTTTCTTCTTCTTCTTGTTCCCATTCTTTTGTACACAGTTTCAGTCCTTGTGTAGTTGATTAAGTTTTGTTTTGTCTTGTTTTGTCTTGTCCCACGGAAAGGTACAAAAGCTTGGCTTTACCTTTTTCCTTCATGTTGACATCATTAGATATATACATTGTAAATGTACACTTAAATATAAACTTTTTGTAAATAATCTGCTTAAACACATATATAAATTATTGTATGAATTGTTATCAAGGATGTCAATGTGAAAATAAATGTCGAATTGAATTGTCTTTTGGGGTTTTTATACACGCTGATTTTTGACCAAATAAAACGAATAAATCTTGTTCATCTGATGGTAAATAATCATTCATTGTTTTTAAAACGTTTATTTATTTAAGCGACGTAAAATTAACCTCAGTTATTCGTCAACGTCGACAGACAACCGAGGCTTAAAATAATTCTTAAGTTAATTAATCAGTTCATTCATAAGTTTAATCCATCTTGAATTTCATGGGCATTTCTGATTCTGATTCTAAATCGTCAAATCCTCTAAATGCTTGCAATGCTAATTTATGCTAAATAATGCCGTCATTTCTAATTTTCAACATGGCGGTTGATACCATATGCCTAACGCTTGAACTGCAAGAGAGCGAACCATGAGTTCCATAATATACGTCTTTGGGATAAATGAACGATTGGGCATCGCATCTTTTATTTGTAAATTTCTCAATATTGGACGATGTAATGGGTCTCTTTCAGTGGTCAAATAACAGAGCGTAAGAATCTTTTTTAACGTATATGCGGTTCCTGTTGATGTACCCAGGTTTAACCATGTATGCAACTTTGCCTGATTTTTCTAAGTAGTCTAAATCATGACTGGCTTTGTAAGTGTTAACGCTAATCGACGGTACTTTCGACTTTACAGTAGCCTGCTCCTTGATAAACTCGTAAGCTGCCAAATTTATATCATCGAGTATACACATCATGGGCTTTTGTAGTTGATAACAGATTTGACGACTGACGATGTTATCGACTGTTTTATCCCACATACCGTATTTATACTGGGGATTTATGCCGTAACAAGTCGTGTCTGTCATCATAATCAGCAGAAGTTTTTCTTTGTCGTCGTGATTATAATAAATGGGGGAATAGCAGTGGGATACGTGGGTACCTTCTTTTATCACGGGTTTGAAATAATCAGTCTTCTGGCATCAAAAGGTCCGTAAACAACATTGGGATCGCTGGTGTTGGCATTGAGTCGCCCGTGGTCATCGGTTATGATGTAAATTTGAGTTGACATGCGTCTGATTTTGTATTTCAGTTCACAATTTTTTTCCCATTTTTTTAAGTGACGGTTAATCGGCCGCTTCTATTACATTTTCATTTTAAATCTCTACTCTATTTGAATCTTACTATGTCAACATCATATTCAATTATCAACCAAATATCATATAAATCAGCATCCAGCTTAGATTCAGCATTAGGTGGTAAATCGTCTGCTCGTTTGTGCCTGGTTCTTTTGTAACAGCCATGGACAAACACCACATGATCCATTCCTTCTAATTCAATCTAATTCAATTTTAACGCAAAAAGCACAATCGTAACAGCCAAAACATTCTATGCAATTGCTGCAATTAAAACAAGCTTCACAACTTTCTAAGGCATTAGAATCTTCACAGTCATAAGAATCATAACAAAATACACGATTTAAACATTCGCCGCATTCGGAGCAAGTTGAACATTGGGTACATTTCCAACAGTTGTGACATTTGTCACAGTTGTGGCATTCGTTGCAGTCGATGAATTCGAATAAACCATCAGAATTTAAACAATGAACACAGTCGAGTGCATCTACCACATTAACAGACTGAACCGTGTCTTTACAAAAGAAACAACTGACGTTGGTTTTTTGGTTTGTCATCTTTGTTTTTATGTCTGTTTCTTTCTATTGAAATTTAATTTTTTTTTTAAATCAGTAACCAAATCAATGGAAATAAATATTTGCTTCGGTTTATAAACTTTATTTCCATCTTTTCTTTTTCTCACCAAGTAAATGTGATGCCTTTGACTCTGTACGTCCAGCTTCGCTTGCTCGATTATATCACATTTCATTTCACAACTGTTTAGAGTTAACCATGCGGCGTGAGCTGCGACTAATTTAGCTTATTTAAATTTAGTGGCAAAAGTTAGATCCATTTCACTTCCAGAGGAATCTTGGGAAATTTTTTCAGAATTTTCGGGTGAGAAGGGAAATCTGAGCCGTTTTGTGAAATCTCGTCAACTGGCGATCTTTTCCCCAGGGTTTGGAGAAATCCTTGGGCTTGAGAAGAGCCCCGGGTGAGATGGGGAGAGGTCTGTAGGGTAGGGGAAGTCCCGGTTGAGGGGGGTCAGGTAGGTATAGGAGGGTAAAGCTGGTCCTGAACTCTCCTTCGCCTACCACTGACAGGGGTGAGGGGAAGCTGTGTTCCAATGAGACTTGTCCAGGATTGTAGCCCCAGACTAGTGGCCAGTCTACTGGACTCCCCCCCCCATATCCTAGGTCCCACAGCGGGTCGTACTAATCAGAGTCAACACACCGTCAACACGCGTCAACACACTGATAGTAACGTCAAAACATTGCCGACACTTACAAAAAGCATTGAAAACAGAAAACAGACGTACCGAACTATAATGTATACACTTAGAAATAATTTCTATTTAATAAAGTTTACATTTTACTACAATTCAAGGGAGTTTTTTCACGCAAAAATATTGTCTCTGAGCAGCGCCGCTGTTCGCCACCATCTTGCCTTCTCACGGCATTTGGATTGTACATGTACCATGGTTTACTGTATAAAGGTGACCCCTGTAGCGTAATGGTATGGTCCGTCTGATCGAGGCAACATGGCTACTGTCTTTTGTGGTTGTGCGGAAGCTGTTTAGGCCTGTGCCAAGTACCCGGGTATCCGCCCGTCGATTTCAAAACCCGGTTCCATTTTTCCAGGCCGGGTTCCCGTAAAAAAGTAAATACATTAGGAACAAACATTCATGCATAAAATGTCTGTGAAATTTCTTACTGAAGGACAGACTTCATGGAAAACCACAGTGCCGATGAAAACCTGGTCCCGCAGTCATACATAAAACTTGAATTCCGAGATCGACAGCTAATTTTGTTACCCACTCCGCCCGGCCCATTGTACCGCAAGTTGTTTTCCTGGTTTCGGAATTTCCTAGTTCACAAGAGCAAAAAAAACACTAAAATTCACGGGCGATAGGTCACTCACTACGTGTGATTTTAAATATTTCTTTAAATTGAATAGTCATATAAACCTTTGCATCTAATGTCTGCTTAATCAAAATGACTTTTTTAGAGTTTCCGTTTTTGTAATTTACCGAAAACTGCAAGCTTTTCTCCCACTCTCAGATCGCGCAGCGTTACCATGCAAAGTCGTTGTAAACTCAACTACACGGGCGCAGCAGAAATGTATGTGACGTAATGGGTTCGTCAACTGTGTGGCGTGGGGAGGGTAACGTTGAGAGCTCACTGTACAGTTGAAAAGTCGAGTCAAACCTTACATAATTTCTACCTTTTTAATTCATTGGAATTCTTATTTTTCATCTAATTTTCTCAAAATTAAAAGATTCTCTATTAGAAAAGCAACTTTTTACAATGGTTTTGGCTGAAAATGGATTTTTCGTATGGTTACTTTTTATTTGTGAAGACGTTTTTGTCTCGATCCTAAACCGATCCAGAACTAGGAAAGGTGTCATCGTCACTTTCGTTGATGGATCCTGTGAGTCCAAATATAAAAGCTTAGATTTTGAAAAAAAAATTGAAGTATATCGAAAACACAAAGTTGACTTCTGACCATATTTCACTCGAATTTGAGGATTTTTTAGCTGCAGTCTTACTGAATAATTTTCGCGATCCGGAACTAGGAAAATGACTGTACCAAACCTATATGAACAAGAGACCAAAGGAGTTTTGTCTTGTGACGGGAAGCGCTGTTGATGTACACTTGCATGACTGTATTTGTAACTATCAAACCCTGTCGGCCTAAATGACTTTTGTGCAAAATAAGTCATGCTTACTGTTTGAATTAAGAGTATTTTTGTCAAATAAAACAATATGAATGAAAATTACTTTATGTCGGGATTGACGACGAAGCGAGAGCGGACTGTGTAATATTCCAGCAGTACTGGGACTCCACACAGCGTGCGTTAAGTAGTGATCACGCACAAATTGTGCGGTTGATCAGCCTCTTTTTATAATCAAAGCACTTAATATGCGCTACAAACCCAAAGAGTTAGAGAACCAGTTTAGTTAAGTTGTATACCAAGAAATATTCCGTTTCAAAATTTTTTTTAGATTAAAGCAACTTGAATTTCCTCAGTGATTCAGTGGAACTGTGGATGAGGAATCGACCAAAAGAGCAGGAATGATGTTTTCTGTATGTACTAAAGCATTTCAAATCCAAGTATTTTTTCATTCGAAAAAAAGGAAATGTTGACAGGTGCAAGTCATAATACAGTCGGCCAATCAAATGTCACTTGTCAAAGTACTTATACATCAAAATCTCGACAACTGAACCTCAGGGTAATGGAGTTATCCTGAAAAGGTATAAACTAAACCACTTCATCGTGGTACGTACCTTCGTGTGGCAAAACTTTCATATCACTTAGTCATTTAACAACGTGAAGCGCTGCTATTTTTTTCACTTGGGCTTCCCTATGTGTGGTCACATAACCTTTCTTTTTACGGTCACATGGCCGCTGCAGTGTCAGCGATTGGACTGCCTGAAAGGAACTACAATTGGGCCCGCGTTGCAATCAGGTTAGTTCCAGCGTCTTGAAAGCCAGAATTACACAGTTGCAGCTACGACGATTTATGCAATGTGCTGGTCCTCGTCAGAAAAGAAATGAACTTGCGATGACTCCTAACCCTATATAGACTTCCGATACTTTCAACGCCGTTTGAAGCATTTTTGTGGCGATTTTTTGAATCAGAAACTTCAAAATAAGTGGATGTAATGGTGTGGGCACTGTTCGAGTAACGGTGGTATTTTTGTACATAAAACTTTAAGCCTTTTAACGTACATAGCACTGACCTGGTCCGCACGTGACACGACCAGCGCTCACCATTTGTGCACGTCACATGCGTTTCGCATGTATGTGGTCATGCAACATCAGGGACATTTCCTTTGAGCGTTTGCAGGTGCGTATATCATGTAGGTGGTTTGCAGCTCTGTTCTTTTTTCTGACGTTCCCCATGAAGATTTGTTTTTCTGTTTCATACACCCACAACAAATTTGCAAACTGAAGGTAACAATTTCATTTGATAAAAAGGTAGGAGAGATTAACTCCGACGGTTAGAATAATGTTCTGCTTGCTTCCTATGTACCAAAAAGAACCGTGTTTCGGGCACATGATCCACCGGGTCGCGCGCAATGCTATTTGTTATTAGACGATCTCTTTTCCTGGCACCCGATGTTAATAAAAAACGGGGACCCGGTTCTAAAACTACCCGCAAATAAAGGTGTTATTTTCGTGAAATAAAATGGCTTTTCCCCCCAAATGTCACTTACTGTTGTTAGCAAAATTGTATTTTAGGCATTATATTGCTATCGAATTGCATTTCTGTTAACTTAGAACATGATTTGGGTGTGTTGACGGCGTGTTGACGTTTATATCATGTGTTGACACATGTTGACGTTGTGTTGACGTTAATTAGTACGACCGCCCACAGCAGTTCATTCAAAAATGCCTTCTATGAAACCCCTTTTGTGTGTATGGATCACTCACCCCATCAATACTCTGATACTTTGAGCGATTTCCATTCCAAGTCCATGAAACTTCGGTTTTGATTTGGGCCATTCATTTATGGAGCCAGACAGCATCGGGTATTTTCATGGGAGCACATCATCATCAGGTGGGATGGGGATTGGATGTGCGAATGGTGTTCGCTCCTCCACACTAGTATCTGGCAACAAGTTTACATTCGATCCCAAGCATCGTATGCATTTCGGTTCATCATTTATCAACGTCTGGGGACGCTGTGAGCTTTCCAGACCAAACAGATCCAAACTGTGTTCTGCATCGGTCAGTGATCGGGAGTTAATCATTGTAGTAAACGAATAGCCCAAAAGCCAAATCGAGACAAACATTTCTACAAATTTTGAAATTGCCCAAAGTAATACATTAGAATATAGAGGGATTTCACATTAGCTCCGTCTGTGCATATCTGCATCGAAACCGAGGCTCTCTGTGTTGAACTTCGTCGCACGCGCCCACGGAGTCGACACAGTACATGGAGTATCCAGTTCGTAAGTGTGACGCCACTTCAATTAAAACCACGCCCACTGCACAAGATGCACGACCATCGCAGATACGTTAGTTGCGGTCAATCGTCGTTATTTTTTCTTCTGATTTTACGGGTTGAGTCATCCTGAAAGACTCTTCCACAAAAATTTGCAGTCTGAAAAGTCTGAATTCAACATACATTTGTACCTTTATGTATTTTGTGCCTTAACTCCTTACTTTCAATCGTCTGATCGTCCTAGCTGAAGCTGACACATACAGCCTCGTTTTCAAACAAGAAAGTGCGCAGATCGACGCTAACAGCATCGCATTGGGATCCCCCTATTGACGGGGTGAGTGATCCATGCACACAAATGGGGTTTCACAGAAGGCACTTTTGCTGAGTCCCCACTCTTTGAATGGACCGCTGTGGGGCCTAGGATACGGAGGGAGTCCAGTAGACTGGCCCCCAGTCTGCGGCCAGTAGTTAGCCTACTCGGGCCACCATGTATGTATGATGAACGGTTCCTTCGTCCATGCTTAAAAGTAACCATGGAGGTAGTTTCCTACCTCCACGAAGTAACTTAGATTACAATTAACAATGAAGGGATAAGGATAAACTTACCTTTAACGTCATTTGCAAATATCTTCCACGTTGGAGCAAAATTCACGCAGTGACCACACCAACTTGAGTAAAACTGTACAAACCAAGCCTGATCGGAGCTATATATCGCTTCTTTTAATGTGGTGTTATCAAATATAGACAGGCCCAGTTTGCCTATGTCAGAAACATCATACAGCGAATCGACAGGCTTACGTGGAATGTTTACAGAATAACAACGCAAAATGTCACTATTAAATATGAAAAATGCAATCCACGTGTATTTCCAGAACACGAAGGTTCGACGTCCTACATGTCCGAGGGCAAGGATGCCCATTTTCCTAGTTCCTACAAGTACATGTACAATCCTACTGCCGAAAGTTCTTCGTCCTGCCGCTATGATTTATGTGGGATAAGGTCAACTCGGATCCAAACCAACTCGGATCCATTCCAACTCGGACCCACGACCAACTCGGACCCACGCCAACTCGGACCCAATACTAACTCGGACCCACGACCGTACCATCCCGGACCCACAACCAACTCGGACCCACGTCAATTCGGACCCACGCCATTTCGGACCCACCTCGAGTTAACTCGGACCCACTCAGTCTTATGGTTGCATTACACCAAATACGCGCCCGTAGACCGAAATAGCGCCGACTCTTAAACCTCGCGAAGAGGTTGGCCTTAATTTTTTCACTGGAAATTCAAGATTATTGCCAGATTGATCACTTTTCGTTTCAATTTTATGAACTTTTTTATTCGCCTTTTCCTGAAGATACTCCCCCTAAGAGTAGTAAAACTATGCGCTCATATGGATGTAGCCGCCTGCCTCTATCCAAAATAGGCACGCATTGTGGGGCTTTTTGTGAAAGAACTACTCTGAACCGGAAACTATCAATCCCAAATTCGGGATTTATATAAATAATTCTATGATCCCTCGTGATTATGGGCACGTCTTATTGTAGAAAATAAGAAACCGTGGCATCACAAAATATTAATAATGAGCTCGCGAGCAGAAATACGACGCTTCAAAACCGTCTCCAAGTTTAAGCCAATGGGAAATATTCCACATTTTTATTTCAAAATGATTTGATTTGTATTGCTCGAAATTACCAACCTATTTGCGTTATTTGGACAGTCAGTTAAGGCCTGTATGGATGAAATCCTCCATCTGCCTAAATCTTGCCGGTATGGGGGGGGGCAAGGTGGAGGTGTAAGACTTGCCAGGCCCCCCCCCAAAAAAATGAAAAGTGAGGTGGGGGATAACACCATGAGACACTATTAAAGGTCAATGTTCGTGACATTGATGTATATCTGCAGTATCTGTTGTACGTATGCAGCATCTCTTATGTACATCAGAAGGCCTATCTGTGGCTTTTTATTGCAACAAAAACTTTGGGGGCTGTTTGGTGAAAGTTCATTCGATTTCTGCTGGTGATCTTGAGTGCCAAAAAAACGTCGGAGAAAGGGCGTCAATGATTTGGTACTGTCAATCACACTCCAAAAGCTGCTCCCATTGGTTGTCCCAAGCTCCCACTCCCCGATCATACGGTTTCAAGAATGGTAGGTGACAAAACCAGTCTCTGTGGTTAATCACGCCGGTACCCTGGAAGCTAATACCTGATTAAGATTCCAGATTACAAGCGGCAGATAAGACATCAAAGGAAACGCGCCTTCATAAAAATACGACGCTCGCCGGTTACTTATCACTTGTTCCAAGACATCACTGATATCAAATCTAGTCCTGTACGGTTTTTAGCCACCATGCCTGTTCAAACTCGAAAACGGAAAAATTCTGGGAAGCCTGTGCCACTGTTTCCCTGCATAACATGTAGAGAGGACGTTAAATCTCGGCATCATGCAGTTCAAAAGTGTCATTTACCAAATGTTAAAATGTAAAAGTGGACAAAATAAACATTTTCAACAAGTTAATCACGCTCCTGGGGTTGGGCCCGAGTTGACTCAGGGTGGGTCCGAGTTGGTCGTGGGTCCGAGTTAGTATTGGGTCCGAGTTGGTTGTGGATCCGAGTTGACTCGAAACCATTTATGTCTGTGGTCTGATCCAGCCACAGACGGCCGGGTGCGTTCGATAAGCTTCCCTGTATACACCAGTGTTACACGCAAGGGAAACCTCGAGATGAGGCTAATCGAACGCTGCAGTGTATTCGCCAAGGTATTCTGGGAAAGAGGTCAAGTCTTCGCCACGTTCCATCACGTCCATGCACAAAAAGTCCATCCGTGACGTCATTACACTCGGGCGGCCTCCAGGTAGAAACACATAGAACAACATGAATTTTTCTTCATCTGCGCGGTTCCCGACTAACATCAAAACTATGGGCAAATTAACCCCCCCCCGTATACACTAACTATCTGCTCCGAGCAGGCACAAAAGATGGCGTGTTTTGAAATGAAGTTGACAGTCATATTTAGTACTCAAGTATACCGCATAGGTGCGCAAGTTTATGCGCGTTTGAATTGACGCGGAGCACGCTCAGTACACGCAACGATTTTAGTCTAGAATCTGTGGCCTTTGCGTGCACACGCCGGACAAGTGCTAGAACCCAGTTGGAAAACTTAGGTCGTTTTCCAATACTCAACTTCGTCTCCGTCGGAGGCTTCGTCCCCGAAGCCGATCCCCGAGTGTGAGCGTGAAGCGTTTAAATTAAATTGAATTACTGTAATTTTGGGTTCTCTTGCATCTTAGTTTATGTTTTGTGGAACTAATTAGTGCGTTTACAGCTTCAAAGTCAGGTAGTAAAAGAAACAAAACAAAACAAAACAAAACAAAAGTTGAATCTGAGACGGGGCCGAAGTTGAGTATTGGAAAACGGCCTTAGTACCATCTGTCTTTCTTTCTTTCGCCAGTGAGGATGCACTTCAGCTCAGGGCCGGTATGACAGGTGAAGAATTCCAACCATGAAATTCCAAGAGGCCATTTGTTTATTGGGGAAAAAAATCTGACTTACTTACTTAATCTGGCCAATGGGGATTCAAAACAATGCGGTTGCAACTACTGAAAGAAAGAGACAGCAGTACTGGAGAGGCAGGAGGCGGATGTGGAGTCAAGTATTGAAATAATTGTGTTTTATTCAATTCTGAAAAGAATCAAATCGGGAAAAGGAAAAGCAATAAGTAACAGTTTTAATCAACAGATCTGGTTACGGCATTGTAAAGATAAATATATATGTATAGGCCTAACATATACATTTGGTAAAGTAGAGCCAAGGTCAAATCACGTAACAGCTTATTCGGATCGAACTAGACAGACACATAGGCCTAAATAAACTTACAACTTTTCACCCCAACAGTCCACAGTATCAAGCCGTTCACCAGTCGTAAACAGATTCAGATTCAGCAGCAGCGACAGATTCAGATTCAACAGCACCGACAGATTCAACAGATTCAGCTAGGAGAAGCAGTAATACAGAACGATCCTTAAGTCGGGGTAACAGAATAAACCGTGCGTTCCTAGGACAAAAACTTCCATGAATATAACTCAGCTTTAACGGTGAAGGACGCACACTTTCCAGCGAAAAATCAGAGTTCAGAAAAAAACATTCATATTTCTAAACACGCAAATAGGCACAGATACCTGAGAAAACACACCGATATCATTCAAATCTATATCAGATTAATAATTATAACAGAAAACCATGAACAATTGACTACTTACAGAAACACACCTTTAAGAACGGCAACTGCACTTAAACGTCCAAACTGTAAACGGGTAACTGGCAAAGTGGGGAAAATCAGCGTAAAAAAAAAGAAAACATCAAGATTCGATTTGAAGCGCTATTTAAACACTGTTGAGCGCGCAAGTCAAAGCGCCCTCAACACCTGTTCTGTTCCTCAGCTGAACACCTACCAAAGAGCAAAAAAATGGAAAAGTAGGTATATACACGTATGTAATTTTCTTAAATAGGGTTTTTATATCGGTATATTTATATTTATATCAGCATATCTATATTCAAGTATTTTATGTAGGGTTTTAAGTCAACTCGTCTTGAGAGCCCCTCGACAGTAATCTTTTTCTTTTGGGCAGTCCACCGGGACTGGTTGGGTTTGTCCTTTGTTCCATCGTGTACATTTTACTGTCTGTTTTATTATTTACCTTTATTTCCCGAGAAACGAAATGAAATAAATAAATAAACGTATTTGTACCAAAATAGCGCTGCCTGTTGACAATCATGAAGAGGTTGGCCTCCGTTTTTCCACCGGAAATTCAAGATTATGGCCAGAAGATCACTTTCGTTTCAATTTCATGGCGGTTAGCCACGAAAAAAAATTTAATTCGCCTATAAACGAAGATATCCCCCAAATAGCAGTAAAACTAAGCGCTCATTCCTGAATGTAGCCGCCCGCCTCTATCCAAAACACGCCCGCAATTCGTGGCTTTTGTGAAAGAAATACCCCGAACTGGAAACTATCAGTCCTTAATTTGGGATTTAGAGGAATATTTCTATGATGCCTCCAGATTATGGCCTGTCTTATCGTAAAAATCCCGCGGGATCACGAAATATTAATGAGCTCGCCCGCAGAAATACAATTATTTGGTGGAATACACCCATATAAACGTAAAGGCTGCCAGGTCCTATTCAAAACTACAGGGGTTGTTCGTGATTTGTGCGGCGCCCAACTAAAATCAATCAGGGAATTTCCGCATAGTCGAAGAGTTCCAGTCATAAAATTCTGTGAAGCTATTTCTTGATTGTCAAAAAAAACCCTCTACTTAGGCCTACTTAATCTGGCCCCTAGGGATTCAAACAATGAAGTTGCAACATTTGAAAAGAAGAGTTTGCAGTACAGAAAAGCAAAAAAGGTGAACGCATTTTGGGAGCACATGTAAACAAATACAGGCAATGCAAGTGCGTTGCGCGTAATGCGCACTGGATGCGCTGCCATCCGTTGCTTCGCTCATTGTTTGCCCGTCCGGTTCGTAAGTGACTTCGTCACAAGGGTGGACGCACCACGATTTGCGGGCTCCATTAGAGGATCGCTGAAGTTGCGCGTTAACTTCTGGTTCCATGGTTCCATTGTCACAATTACGAACCGGATTATTCTCAAAATCACGGTTTTACGCGCAAGACCGGCGGTTATCCGTTTATATCAAAGATAGTATAGCGCCGCGCAGACTATCTTTGGTTAGGCTCAGGAAACAATACAAATTTTGAAAATTTGTGTAAATTGAAAGCCGGAGACAAATTTTTGTATATTTCAGTGATATACCGGCCTCCTCCTCCGAAGAATAGAGTAGACGTGATCATATTACGCCCATTTCAACTCAACTTCATTGGTTACCGGTTTGCAAAAGGGTGGAGTATAAAATGTTATTGATTTTTTTATAAAGCACTACATGGGCTAACACCAAGCTATATTAGTTCTATGACCCATCAGCACCGACAATCTGGGGCCGTTCGTTCTGCAGATGAGTTCCTCCTGTCCGTTTCAATAACTAAGACAAAAGGTTTTGGAAATAGGTCTTTTCAACAGGTGGCTCCTGTTCTGTGGAACGCACTCCTCTTCGGCGTTAGGTTGTCCGAATCAGTCGGTTCGTTCAAAAAATCTCTGAAAACACATCTTTTTATGAAATGTTTGAATTAATTTATCGTATTTTTACGGTGAACATATCTGCAGAAACGTGGTGTCATCCGGCGACCATGCTAACACCCTTGCCGTTGTTAGGTGTTGCCCCGGGTAGTAGGAGAGGGACAGTTCTGGAGCACACGCCCCTTTTTGCCCGGTTTTTGCTCAAAACCCTTGGGTAGTACATCGACCCAAAAATCTCGGGAATTTCCGCTCACCTTTTGACCCCGGCTGTAAACAACTCGTGACTGGCAATCACTCGCGAGAAAAATTTGATAAAAAAAAATAATACATAAAAATAAATGACAGATCAAACTACAAACGTAAATTGTTATTTTGCAAAGATACGAGTAATTCGGTCGACTTGATAGATTCGTACGATTGCTCTCGTTGTTTTAATTTCAAAAGTTTACTCAAATGCATCGGTTGTAAAGAGTGTCGCAATTGTCACGAATGTCAAGACTGCGTCAGATGTAAGGACTGCTTCGGCAGCGACGATTGTTGTAGATGTATAAATTGCGTGGCTTGTTTTAATTCATACGACTGCAGAAATTCGAATGCCTTGGACAGTTGCGAGGGCTGTTACGACTGTGCCAATTGTATCGAGTGTTTTGGTTGTACGTACTGTACCTGCTGCGTAAATTGTGACGAGTTGGAAGGAATGGATCACGTGGTGCTCGTAGACGGCAAGCATAAAAAGCTAAGGCACGTGCAAGAGAACGAGTCATTGCCCGATTCAGCTACTAAACTCGACGCGGACTTATACAAAATTGGATTAATTATTGAATACGACGCTGACGTCGAACATTTAATTAAAGTAGAAATCCCGTCCGAATAAAAATGAGAAAAATTTTAGAAACCTAATTATAAATAAGAACCATGTCAACTCAAGTATTTATCGTTTCGGACGACCACGAGCGTCTAAATGCCGACAACTGCGATCCCAATGTTACCTATGGCCCCTTTGAACCGAGTAAATTAATCATTTCAAATCCCGTGGTTAAAGAAGGGATCTACACTTCACCCATTTTTTACCATCACAACGACCAAAACAAACGCCTGTTGATTATGACGACGGAACCCTGTTACGGTATAAACCCACTTTACAAATATGGCACTCGAGATAAAACGCCCGAAAACATCCAGGGCCGTCAAATTTGTTACCAGATACAATCACCTACGGCAAGCGTACTCGATCACATAAATTTGGCCGTTTATAAATTTATCGAGTCTCAAGGGCTAATCTCCCGTCTAACACCGTAAATGCCTACAAAGCCAGTCACGATATCGATGAATTGAACAAAATCGAATATGTAGTTAAACCGCCTTATACGGCTAAAAACCAAATGTACGTTAAAATAGATTCCTTTGCTTCGCTATTTGATAAAAAAAGATCTATCGACTCGTCAAATATCGATAAATTTATCAATGAGAGATGCGACGCGCAATCATTTATTTGTGCAAAAGACGTATACTACGGTACCCACGGTTCACTGTCTTGCGGAGCCTGCGTCAGGTATAGAGTGACAGCGGCAATGTTGAAAATTAGAAACGACGGTCTAATTTCGAGTAAGTCGGCGTTGCAAGCGTTTAGCGAATTTGAATTAAAAGACGATTAAATTTGAAAAATCAATTTAACCTCGGTTAGCTATTAACCGGGGTTAAATTTTTTTACTTTAAATAAATAAACCCTTATATAAAATGACTGATGCGGAACTTTGCCACTTGTTGAATAGAAAGGAAGTACACATAATTGGAGCAACGAGAAATGTACAACCGAGACCGCCTTGTAACCACCGAATAGTTGAAATGGACGAAAGATTTGTGTGTAAACATTGCGGTCAAATTTTTGGGTGAGTTTCTTCGTTCGGAGCCGCAGAAATGGGAGATCGATACTACAAGCATCACGTTTGGAAAAAACCTAAGCCGCCAACATCGAGAAAAACCCTACAAAAATATAACATTTGTTTTCAAAACGGCGAAGCGGGTGAAATAGAATACAAGTTGAACCAAGTTTTAAACGGTAAGATCTCTAGGGGCGAACCGTTGAAGGCTTTAATCGCGGTGTGTTATCAAGACACAACCGGGGAAACCGAATTTAAAGTGAAAGACCTTTTTCAAGTCTCGGATAAGCACTGGGAAAACGCTATGCAGAAGTTTAACCTCGCCAAACAAGACGTATAAAACGTATATAATAAAATGGAGACTCACACTTTTCACTTGACCGAAAACCCGCAGACGTTTAGATTGAAAAACGAGATCAACAACATCAAAGGCGACAAAGTCGTCCGAGTAAAGAATATTCAGTTTGAAGCTGGATATTTTAACGTAACAAACGCCACTGAAATTGAGTGGGATACAAACTTGGACGGTAGGCCAGCGGGGGTACTTGGCGAACGACCGCCCGGTATACCCTCAGTGCAAAGAACGGACTCATCTCCCAATCCAGAATTAGTACAAACAGCTAAAAACAGATTGATCCAAGCAAATAAAAGAGGCGAGTTAGCGGAAGAAATCAGAATCATCGCTGATGAAATTGAGCAGCTAAACCAAGAAATCGCACCTTTAGAAGATCAGTTAAACCAAAGACAACCATCAGAAACGCGAGCTCGTTTAGCTTTTGATCTCGACGATAAAAAAATTAAATCAGCTTCACTGCTCGAGGGGCAAAGACAAGCTTCAGATGAAATCTACGAAGGGAATCCACCAACTCGACCTACCACCACCACCAACTACCCCAGGAGACCCAGAAGAGAATTAACTAAAAGACTGTTTTTGACGGGGCTAACTGGGCATATATACGACAGACTTTATTCGCGAAGCTCATCCGAATCATTACCCGAGGGTCAAAGAGGAAGCATCGTGGTATCTCCCGGTTATTACGGCATAGACTGGTTTCACTTTTTGTTAAACTCGATACCGGGCGTTTCTTTTAAGGTTCACTCGGAATCTAAACGGGTGACTTTGGCCATTACGGACCCAATCTCAAGTTGCGACTAAACAAAGAAGTGTCCAAGCTATTAAACTTACCCAAAATAAAACTTTTACCCAACGCTATTTACGAAGGCAAGTACGATTTAAACCCCTTGAAACTCGCGTTTATTCATTGCAAACAATTAAATACATTTGACAACTTTTATAACGGCCGGACTTTAGACTTGCTGTACGTGATGACTACCGAGCCTCGCACCCGTAATCACTGTGAAACGCCTAAAAAGTTAATCGACAGGAACATCAGTGAATTGACTTTTTCTGTTAAAAACGACAGAGGCGAGCTCTTGAATAACATCGGCAAAATTTTACTCGAGTTAGACATTTTTTAAAACGCGTAATTATAAAAGATGACGACTAACGTATACCCAGATTTAAGTAAACACCCGGAGTTGACTTTAAACTCGACTGAACAAGCGGAAACCAACGTTTACAGACTCAGAAAGATCGAAGAAATTAAATCTCAAATCCAAAGAGAACGCGACGCGAGGGAAAGTAGTTACAAAAAGATCAAACGACTTTTAACAGCGCTCGGATACGTGGAGTACGGCGTGGAAGCACTGGGCGCCACATCGGCAGCCGTAGGCATTCCCGCCATTTTGGGTGTCGTTACCGGACCCGTTGGACTTGTGATGGAAGGCATCGCTATCGGTGCGTTTGGCGCTTACGCGATTCTAAAGTACGCCTCCCGTAGACTCACACACAAAACTAAAAAACACGATCAAATTCGAATGTTGGCAGACGCTAAATTAAATACAATTGAGGAATAAGTATCTCACGCGACTGAAGACGGCGACATATCCCAGGAAGAATTTGTCCTTATTTTATCCGAGTTGAAAAAGTTTAACGAGATGAAAGAAAAGATTAGATCGCGTACGTCTACAGAATTGGAAGCGAGCAACGCGAGCACCAAAGAAGAATTTGAACGTCAAGTCAACGAAAGAGCAGAAGCGCTAGCCAACGAACGGGTGGCGGTTTTAAAAAAAGATCTTATGAAAAAAATTGGCGAATAAGTTTTACAAAGTCGGTTAAGTACGACCGGAGGGAGAACGACCGGAGGGAGTACGAAGAGAATCCACCCACTTATCGAGAAGCGACTATTCCGACGGCACCTGTAAAAGACTGGTAAAGATTTTTTTTTAAATTCTTTTAAAATAAATGGGAGGCAATTTTAGTAGTCTAAATATTTTAGTAAACGAAGACAATTCCTTTACAGCTGAATTTCCAAATTTAACGCACGCGTATAATTTACCGAGAGTAACCACGGATGAAGCGGTCAATCGCTGGTCTAGTCCGAAGTCGATATCGTTTTACCAAAATCAATTGAATTTTGCGGTTTATTGTGCGAGGACGGCCTGCGGTGGGGGATTTGATCTGCTGTCCGACCCTAATCCGTACGTCTCGGCTTTATTTAACTTTCACGTGTATTACACCGTACGAAAAATATTTTACGACTGCGTGATGCCCATTCCGAGCGACGACGTATTTGACGCGTTACACAATAATTACGACCATCGGTTTACCGACACGTGTCTTTTATACGGAGTAGACCCGAATAAATCGTATAAACAAACGAGAGACACTTTGTCGAACGGATTAGGCACCGCTTATTATTACAACAATGGATATATACCTGTTCCGGATAAAAACTACGACGCGCACGACTTACACGTGACCAACGGTAAATACAAGGGATCTACTTACATGGGATTTGGATGGGCTAAGCCACCTAAAGGTTCCGGTCACGCGAGTACATACACAGTTACTTGGATTTCACAGTCGGACGCGGTTACTTTGGCCTGGTGGGATTTTGTTCCTAAAAAGTCTCGGTTGACGGACGTGGGAATCACCAAGGTAAACGAATCAATTCGAGCTTACGTCTACGCGTTACTAGGGGCACAGGCGCAGACCAAGACCAGCGTTTTGGCCACCAGCACCGGATTAGACGCGCGACGGCAATTTATTACGGTCGTGGAATCTTTAATTAATTCGGGCCCCGATCTCGAACAGTCGATCGACCAATATCAAGATTCGTTACAATACGCAAAAACGCCTTTAAACTTCGTAGTCGCCCCGGGTTTGTACCTGGTACCCTCGGACATGGACTTGCGCATCGGTACGTTTGAGGGATATAACAATAATTTACAAGTCGCGACTGAGGATATGAAGACTGGATACGTACCGAGTTTGAATAGCGAAGTGAGCGGAGCAACAAACGGAGCGAGTTTAAAAGGTGATTTTAATGAAGAAGCGATCAAACCAGAACCAGAAGTGTTACCGAGGAGGTCAATTGTAAAGCCGGTTTTTAGTAAGCCTTTAGACGCACACAACGAAGAAAAACTGTCTTTAACCATCGGAGCTGTTGCCGTTAGCGTAATTTGTTTTACGTTATACAAGGTTTTAACTTGAACGGTTTGAACTAAGACATTAAAAAATTCGCCCCAAATTTGGGACGAATTTTTATCTTATTTTAAAATCTAATTTTACCCTTTTTGCACGTACGTCAAAAGCAAAACACCCGCGCCCACGAACAAGGACACGTGATCTGCCACTCATCCAACAGCTTTACTCGCCACGTTAAAAATCCAACTCAAAATGCTACCCATGATCCCGGGTAAAGCATCCAAAGCTTTCAACCCGAGTTTCTTCAATACGTTTGCCAGGTTTTTTAGTTGACGTTTGATCCAATCGGTAATTCCACCTTTGGAAGGAGGAGCTGGCGTTGGTGTCGGTTCAGGCGTTGGTGTCGGTTCAGGTGTTGGTTTGATCGCTCCGCTAGCTCCGGCACCCCTGACGCTGGCCACTATACTACTAACGATGGTACTTACCGCTAAACTAAAAGCCGTTAAGATGCTCGCGATCGTAACGCCCTGTTCTCTAAATAAAATATTAATTCTATCGCGCAGCGTTAAATCTTTACCTAAAGCTGTTTTAATCGTTTCTTTTAACATTCTAAGTTGGTTTTTAAATCCCCAGGTTAAATTTTTTTGTTGTGTAATTGTTGCTTCTAACTCGTTGTTAAGATCTCTAAGCGTTTTAAGCTTCGTTTCTTTTTCTTCTTGAGTGATACCCGGTTCCTTCAATGCATCTTCGGTTGTCTGAATATTTTCTTTTAATCTTGCAATCTTAGCTTCTGCGAGTCGTAATTGACCCCTTACTAATTTCATGCTTTGGATGTAACCTAAAATCTCTCTTGGTTCATATTCTGAAAGAACACCTTCTGGGTCAAAGGTTGCTTCTTCTCTTGGTGCAACGTCTTCTGGGTCAAAGGTTGCTTCTTCTCTTGGTGCAACGTCTTCTGGGTCAAGGGTTGCTTCTTCTCTGCCAAAGTCTCTGTACTGTTGCGCTATTTCTTGAATTTGATCGAGTTTTCGTCTAATTCGTCTACAGGTCCTTCTTCATTTACAGTTTTTTTTATATTTTCTGTAACGACTTCCATCGCTTCTAGACTCTGTCTAGCCTGGGTTACCTTTTTGCCGTAATTTTCAAATCCTAAAATATTTTGAACAAAGCCCGTCCCGGAATATCCGGCCTCTCTCGCGTGTTTGGCAATCGTATCGAGATTTACAAATCGACCACCTCCCCCTTCCTTTGACTAGTTAATAGTACTTCCCTTCTTGCCCATATTTCATCACCTTTGAAAAATAGCCCTTTATTTTTTCGATATGTAAATAATTTGTAATTGAGTTTAGGCGGTACGTCCGTTCTACACATGTCACGGTAATTTTTGTAAAATTCATCGACTTTTGGATTAGTTACCTCTGGGCCAGAGCCGGGTCGGGGATTTAGGTCAAATTTTTGTTCAACCGGCGTTATTGTTTTTTTTTACAATTTTGTCACTAGTATTAAAGGTATTTTCTGGCTCTTCTTTTTCTTCTGCCGTTGCACCTTCTATAAAGGACGTTTCTTGTCGATCTGGAAATAAGTTATCGTTTACAAAATCTTGGTCGTTTTGATCTTGATCTTGATTTTGATCTTCCAAGAGAGGTATTTCCTCGGGATCGAATCCTCCTTCTGCCATTTTTTTTATAATATATGTTTTTAAGCAGTTGGCAGGCTCGCGGGTAGAATACCCTGCGCCACCAACCAACCTTGGGTAGCCAATGCACCGCTAGACAACACCGTCAATTTCAACGCGTCCTCGGCGGACAACCTATTTAGATCTGGTGGTTTTATTTTAAATAGCTTGCTCGATAGCATAGCGTAACCGAGTGAGATTCCCGAGACGACGGCACCGTGGTAAACCGTATTTGCGATTCCGTTTACGTCGATTGATTTAGCGTTACTCATATTTATATATAAAGAACTTTTTAATGAAGCGAAGCGTGAAACGAACGAAGTGTGAATATTCATTCCATATCTAAAATTGGTTCCTGTTTAGGAATACTCACTTCTCGTTTTGGTTGAATAACTTGTCGTGCACTAGGCTGGGCGCTCGACTTGTTTCTCCACATTAAGTAGATCACAACCCCCGCGAGCCCCAATCCACCGAGTATAAAGCTTCTGTTCTCTGTAACCGTTTGATAGATCTTGCTCTCTTCGTTGCTCGCTCCGCTCGCTTCGCCCGCTAATTTCATCTTGACTAGTTGTTGCTTCATCTATTTGTTATGTTCGGCTATTTTTTTTTAGCTTGTTCTACACGCTTCGGATTTTTAGCTTTAGTTACCGTTGACATTTGATTGTTCGCTGGTGTTGGGTTCGCTGGTGTCGGGTTCGCTTCGTTCACTTCGTTTGTTGACATCCTCTTTTATAATAAGAGAACTTTTGTTGAATTCTAGATGCTTAGTGGTAATCAACGCTGCTGTAAGTGGGGATAGGTAAACTCCGTATTTATAACAAACTTCAGTGAGTAAGTGTCCCATCATTTGATTTATAATCGGGTCGTCGTTTAAATCCTTGGTCAGTGCTTCTTCAGACTTTAAGTTGACGTTAAACCCGAGTAGATCGATCGGAGTAGCTATTCCTAGCAAGCGAGAGTAGAGGCTCAAAATCGAGTAACCAAGGGTTCTAACAATCTCTTTGCCAAACTTAACTTCGTACAAATTGAACAGCTTTTCTTGTTCTTTGGGTGACAGAGCTTCAATCTCTTTGATCGTGTGTTCTTTGCCGAGGTACTTCTTACTCTCGCCCGACGCGACTATCGCGCAGAGGTGGTCTTTTACGTTTGGTTGGTGCTCAGTTGATTCGCTTTTTGATTCGTTGAGTATAGATTTAATATCGTCCATTTAATTATATGATTTTTAAATTTCTTATAGGAGTGCTTTAGGTGTAGGTATTCAACCGTATAATAAGTCACGTTAGCCGCGATAACTAATTGAATAACTAGCTGAACGTATTCTAGCAGAGCTGTCATTTAATTATAACAAAAATAAAATTGCTTGAGCACAGCTGAGTTAGCTATGCTCAAGCAAAGGGTAACTAATTAGTAACTAGTTAATCAACAAAGTAAAGCAAATAAATAACTAGCTAAACGTATTGTAACATAGCTATTATTTTGTTATAAGTAATTAAAATTTAGTTACAACTGGGCTGAGTTAGCCCGATTATAACAAAAGTTAACTAGTTTTATAGTAATGGTGAGAGTATTCAATCTCTAGTTTATTCGACTTTTTAGCGTTGTTACATTTTAAGCAGCAGAGGACACAGTTAGGCTTAATATGACCAATTTTGTTATCCAGCCGCTCGATGGTACAAAGATCGTCTCTATTTTCTAAGAATTGCATTTCGGCTTTGCAATCTGGGTAAAAACAGCGCGGATAATCCTCAATTAACCCGCGGCAAAAGCCCGTGTCGATGAAACGATCGGGATCAAATCTATCGTATTTCTTATCTGATTTTCTAGAGTCGCTAATCCAACCTCTAATCGTCACTTTGATTGGGTCAGAACAAATCTTACAATAATATCTTTCTTTTTCGTGTTTGCAAATCGATGCTCCACCACATTCAATGCAACGACATTTTTGTTTCCCATGCTCACAAATCGATGCTCCGTCACATTTAACGCATTGATTTCTTAGTCTTCCGTGCTCGCAGATACCCGAACCGCCACATTTTGCGCATTGATGTCTTTGTCGCCCGTGAGGACACTTATTTTGTTCTTGATAATCTCGTATTTTAGCAATACAATTTTACAAGTCAAATTGACTTTACCGGTTCTTTGTACGGAGAAGTTTGTCAAGTCTAAGAGACAACTACACTTAACGCAAGTTTTTTTTTTACTTTCGATCATATTATTTAATAAAGGTAATTAAAAAATTTTTCTCGTTTTTATTGAACTAAATAACTCGCGGGTGGTTCCGTATTTAAAACCAATTAACTGAACCGAACGTCGCGTAGGTGTCTTTTGATCTCTTCTCGTTTTTCGTCTGGTACAACGTCGTTTTCGTCGAGGCATTGATCAAACGAATTACGATCCTTGCAATGAAATATCGCGGTCCAGGCTGTATTCTCTCGGAAGTCTTTTAAAACCGAATTGTACTTTTGTGTTAGAAGCCAGCAGCTGTGGAGGTAGTACCTACCCGAGAACGCCATTTTAGACAACGCGCAAACTGAACCACTTTTAGACTTCTTTCGATATTTAATAAACTGATCGGCCGCACAGTCGTCGATAATAAATAATGTATTTATCCCATCAAATATTTTCTGGTAGAGTTCTATTGCCTCGTTTAATTCTAGTCTTTCCCGATCTAAATCACAAAGATAAAACGTTTTCGTCGGTGTATATCCACAACCTGTCGAGATAAGTTTTGTTCTTAAAAAGCGTCGGACATATAATTACGATAGCTTCAAAGGCGAATTTATATTCGGTCTCTAAAAGATTTAAAATCCAGTTGGTTTTCCCGCTGCCCGTCTTACCCACGATTAAGGCGCAGTGCGGATTTTTAAACATCTCGTTCATTTAATTTTAATAAACTAAACTCTTGAAGTTTCCGTCCTCTACCGTGAGTTGCGCCAAGAACACGTACATCGTCAGCGGCCCGCTCGTTTCTGCCGTTCGTTCCATCTGTATAGAAATGTCCCCGCCTCCGCCGAGAGGTCTACCCGATCCGTGAGCGGAATTGTCGTCGGAACTTCTGAAGTCGAGCCAGAGACCGTACTTGTCTTTTAGATAGTCGGCTAGGTCTACTCCCAACAAAGATATGTCCGAGACGACCCCTCTAGCCAATTCTTTATCCGAATCGCCGAAATATTTAGTAACTTCGTTCCAATGTTGATATTCAAACAGACCTTGCGAGTACAATTAATTAGGTCTACCTTCGACCGTAACAATCGTTTTTGTGATATGTGGATTACAAATTTTTTGCGGATTCTTGATCGTCGGATCTTTAAAGAGGATCAAAATTCCTTTTAGACTTCTAATACTCTGGTCGATGCTAATGTTCCATAGCGTGTCACTCTTGTTTACCGCTTGCTTCTTCCACGAGTGAATCCGGTCGAATAGGTAATACATCGTTTTTTTATTTTTTAGTGTTTGCGCCAAGTCTCGATTGGTAACGACTTCGTATTCCAAGGTCAAATCCGAAATGAAGTATTCCGCGGCGGTATCTGACGAGTTGACCACTTTGTCGTGCCCGTTAAAAGTTAGTTGATACGTCAGAGGCTCTTTAAACCACGAAGGATAAAACGGGGTGTGATCCGTCAACATAGGCGTGTCTAGTGGAATCGCGTACCTGTTTTTAAAAGCGTCGGCGATTGCCTTGTCCTTACCGTCGTTTGTGGCAGCATTAGCATCGTCAGCCCCTAGACGTATCTTGGCTACGTTTTCTTTCTCTAGTCCACAAAGTACGCCATATTTTTGGTCTGCGACGGGGGTAACCAATTGTCCTTGAAATTGTGAAATACGTCTGCATCCCGGTAACTTACGATCTTGTTTCCCTGGAGACTCACATTTATTTCCGAAACCAGGTTTCTCGCCACGTTGTTATAAACCGTCCTGTTGTCGGCCGAGGCGCCGTCTAAATCCAGTTTAAAAGCCAACTTTGCCGTACCGGGTACAATGACGTCGTCCGTGCCTAAAGCCGGGAATTTTACGTTTAACGTGTGACCCTCGGCTATGGTGCTCGGGTTGTGCGTAATTGTGACTTCGCGCCTTTCGCCTTTGATCGCACGAGGAACTTTAAGTCTGCGACTCGGGTTAATTTTTTTGGTGTACATCTTACTTTTATATAATACGATTCTTATTTTATTTAACCTTATTTTAAAAATGGCTAGTGCTTTGATGATGGTTGGAGGAGCGATAGTAAACGCCTTGGCATTCACGGGATCAAATTTTTTATTTAGCAGTTTATCAAAAAGTAAAGTCGACGAAGAACAAAAGCGTCACGACCTCGCGTTAGAGCAATTGGCGCAAGCGAAGGAATCCTGGGAACAAAAACGCGTACACATGCTAGACTTTTTAAACGAACGAATGCGACAAGAACGCGCGAGTCAGCAGACATTTGTAAACGTAGACGAAGCCCTACGGGCGTATTCGGAATTGACCGGTAAGAGTATTACCCAGTTACCGCCAGAGCCTAAGTTATCCGATTTTTACGAGCCTTCCGAAAATCAAAAAATTCGCGAGTTTGTTTGGATTATAGGTGGAACTGCGATAGTCGGATTGTTGGCTTATCGATTTGCGTAACTTATTTTAAAATGAACCAAACTTTTAAAAAACTATTTTACAGGCCACAGGGTTACTGGCGAGGAGAAAGTGCTGTCGATCGTCTACACGAAAAGACCGGTGCAGACAAATCGGTCGTCAGAAACTGGCTTAAAAAGCAGGCTGTTTGGCAAATATACTTACCAAAACCAAATTACGTACCAAGACCTACAATGTTGCAATCAGAATCGGTCGAACCTAATTACGCGCATCAAATGGACGTTTTGTATTTACCCTGGGACCGCGTTAAAAGAAAAACGTACGCTTTGACCGTAGTAGACGTGGGTTCGCGGTATAAAGAGGCAGAACCGTTGACCAGTAAAACCGCCGAGCAAGTGAGTGAAGCAATAAAGAAAATTTAGGAGCGATCACCTCTGACCTGGCCCAAATTCGTAATGGTAGACTCGGGATCTGAATTCAAAGGTGAGTTCAAACGGCTAATGACAAAAAATAAAGTACAAATTCAAGTGGGTGAACCTGGGGTACACAGATCTCAAGGAATCGTGGAAAGGTTTAACCGCACTTTAGCTGAAAGGTTATTTGGCCACCAATACGCTCAAGAAATGATAAACGTGGGTGTGCGTAACGTGGAATGGGTGGTGCGTTTGCCCCAGGTCGTGAAATCGTTAAACGAGGAAAAAACGCGGTTAATCGATGCCGTTCCTGCAGAAGCTATAAAATTAGCGAGTGGAGTGAAACAAGAATCGAGTGCACCTGTAAGAACTACCCAAAGAGAACTTCCTCCAGACGCGGTCGTTAGGTACCTCTATTACCCGGGCGAGCAAGAGGGCGGCACCGTCAGAAGGGCGACAGATCCGATATGGTCCGTGGACGTTTATCAAATTGGAAGGCGAACAAGTCAATTTAAACGGATGAATGGCAAGAGGGTCAAAACGGGCCCAACTTTATAATATCTGTTAAACGGACCAAATAGGAGTTTCGTCAAAGAGGAACTTAGGTAGTACCCGAGGACACCGAATTACCGGGGTAGGTAATTCCCGTCAGCTCACTTCGTTCGCTTATGCCCGTAAGCTAACGTATCGATTCCATTCGGTAATATGTAGCGCTTTGTGTCCAACGGTGACAAACTAAGTTTATTTTGTGAAATGGTGAACACCCGATGTTTATCCGATCTAAATAGTTGTTGTTTATTGCAATAATGCGTTTTGTCAAATAGGCAGCTTTTATACATCTCGTGGGTCAAGCTTTTCTCAGTTACTACCTTGGAAACCCCTTTCGCCTTCTTTAAATTGTGATCGACCGTCAGAATTAAATACATTTTCGGTCTGATACAAACGGCTTCTAAAATTGTTTTGCCACCAAATTCGTCTTTCATTTTGCCTATAACTTTTTTATTTTTGACGCTGTAAAGCGGATGATCTGGCGGGTAATTACTAAAGTCAAATAAATTGCACTTTTCGTTTAGGTAACCAGTTAAATCGTCGGAGCTTCGCTCGATTTGAACTAATAGAGAATCAGTGTCCGTATAAAGTAAGCGTACTTTTTCACCAAAAGTTGATTTTAGTTCGTTGTAGTAGAAATCGTACATTAACGTTTTTGAGATATCGAGAATACTTACACCGCAATATATTCGCTTATTTAATTTTGTTTTGGTTCGGTACATCTCCACAAACGAAAGAGAACAGTCCCCACATGGTACTGTCGATTTGTAATTTGGTTTATAAGTTAATTTTTTTGTATTTGGCGGCGTCTTGTTCGTCCCTCAGTAAATGACCGTCAATTCGATATCTTACATTTTCCATCGTCTTGCCAAAGACCGAGTTATTCATCAATTTGAAAAAGTCTTTCTCAAAATCATTTTTTGCTTTCTTGCGCAATTTCGTGTTTTTGTCAATATAGCTCTTCATCCACGGCTTTTGAAGAAAACGCAGTACCCGGTGAACTTCTTTGATCCACAACCCTAGTTTGAGATATTTTTGCAATGTACGATAATGAACCACATATTTTTATTTGGTGTTGAGAACGCCACTAGTTTGTCTACCGAGGTGTCTACTCTCGTACTCGCTTCACCATTACCAATTAAATCCTGTTGGTAACTCGAAAACCATTCGTTCGGCACCGACATATTTTCGGGTGCAAGTGGAAAGTCATTATGTTTGTCATGGTGACGTTCCGGGTAATCTAAAGAGATCTCAAACATGTAACCGTAGTCGTCAGTTAGTCGCAACTCTTGGATGTAATAGTAATTAAATTTTGCTAAGTCTGTTTCCCAGGTAAATTCCCCTACGGGCAAATATTTGCTCATCGCCCAGCCGTATAAATTATTTGCGTCTAGGTACATGATCTGTGACTCTGGCTTATTGGGGTCGTAATCAGGTAGTTCTGGATTATTGGCCTTTGCATATCGCTTTGCACCCACACTCGAGATACCACCTCTTTTTGCCCTTTCAAAGAACAAGTGCTTGTCGATGTCTGTCAGTAGTTCCAGTTGGATACCCAAATGCTTTAAGAGGGCGTCCCACGACAGGCCTGGCGCCGTATAATAGTTGGCCGGGTCAAGGCCGTAGTTCTTCTTGCATACCTTCCGGAAGTTTTCAAATACACCCGCTAGCAATAGTGCGTCCGTTTCCACGTATAGGTCGTGGTAGTCGCCTAGGTTTTGGCAATTAAATTTTTCCCATACTGTCTCCGCGCGAGCATATTCTTGCTCGGTTATCCCTCCCTGCTTCAGAGAGCTATAGAAAGCGTCTACTGGTGGGAGTTGTCTCTCTTGGAACCGATCAAAGGAGTCTATATATTCATAGGGGTAAATTCCCTTTTCCAAGAGTAAATGACTATTATTTGTAAACCTTTCGCAAAGTAAGTTAAAATCATCGGTTAAACAATTTTTAACCAACCGATCTAGCGAAGCCGCCATGAAATGAAAGGAGTCTAAAAATCTGAGTTGGCCAAAAGAAAACGAAATGTAGTTCTCGGTATTTTTAGCAATCAACTTAATTGATTTCCCATAAAATTCGTGAGCGCCTTGCATAATCAAGTGTGCGTCGTATTTCTCCAAGTTGTGTAAGATCACCGGAATAGGTGTTTGATCGACCACTATTCTTAACTTGAGATTACAACTAGCGTGCGCTGGGCCTCGGTACTTCCCCGTCACGTGACAATGATCCCTAACCTTTCTAAAATTGTTAATGGGCTTTTCGCAATCTAAGCATTTCCATTCTTTGAACTCTTTGCATTCTTTGCCTTCAACTTTAACTATACGGCAAAACTTGATTTTTTTCTTCTTTTGTCTCTGGTGTTTTTGGAATATCACATTGACAGTGAGATTCATCCGCTTTTGCTCGATCTATCAACTTTTCACAGATCCAACATCTAGTACATTGTTCGTAAATTTTTTGTAATTGATCGTTCCAAATCAACGGCTCTTTGTTTTTAAACGTTTCGTTTATATTCTCTGTTTCCTGAGAAAGTGACCCTACAAAATCAACAGCCGCGTCTTGACCTCTATAAGTCTTTTGGCTAGTGCAAACTCCATCGCATCTGACGACCGCGTATGAGTATCCGCAAGGCTTGTGAATCTGTGTTTTAACCGTGTTTGTGTCTGCAGGCGGTAATTTTTCTAAAACAGACTCAAAATCGGCGTAAATGACAAAAGGCGCGTCTTGTTTATTTTTGTAATTTTTGAACTTGAGTATATTCTCACCTTTGACCGGCAACTCGACCGTACATGTGGGAACGTTTAAGCCTTGACAATCTTCTTTGTGTCTTATTAACTTTTCTTCCGTTTGGAAATGCGACATGCAATTGAAACACCAGTGTTTTTGGCCGTCGTGTTTATTGATGTCACCCGTCAACCTAGAAAAATTTTCAATCCAACAATAATGGTTCTTCTCGCCCTTGTTAAATAAAAGTAAATTGATCGATTCTCTCTGCGCTCGTAGTCCGCTCGCTCCGCTCGCTCCTTCCTCCATGCGGTTGCTTTTGTGGAGAACGTAACGACCGTCTTTTTTGGTGTAACCAAACACATTGATCGCCAAGTTATTTTGCGATTCGATACGTGGAATTTGTGAAATCGGTGTTGGAAAGCTTATGTTTGTAAAATTTAAACCATCTGATTCTGACCGGTAAGTCGAAGGTCGCTCCTTATTAATTTTATATTTTGGAATTGTTTCTAGCTGGCTTTTGACGTCGTCTGAATATAATTTTAAAGCTGCTCTCAACGCCCATCGGATACATTCTTGATCTTTATTTTGGACGTTTATGATTGCTTTTTTGTCTAACAGTTCCTTAGGCAACGGAATGTAAGAAGAACCCACTGGATTATATTTAACCACGTTGATGTAAAAAGCGACGACTTTGTCAAAGATCCAACCCGAGCCTTTTTGTGTATGAGCCTCCACCTGTTCGATTTGTTCTTCGCGTTGCTTAGCAAGTGCATTTTTAACACCAGGTTTATTTGTTACTACGTCTTGATCACTCTGAAAGGAAAGGTGCCGTAGTCAATCGTTTCGTCAAGTTTTTCCAATCTAAACTGCACTTTAAGATGTGTTTGTAATTTGTAACTCCCGATTTCTTTGAGTTCGGCCAACGCTGTTTTCTCTATCAACTGCTTGTAAAAATCAAAAAAATGTATTAAATCGTCTTCATAGAAGCGAGGAATCAACTCTCAATTACGAAAATTATCTTTAAAACGCCTTATACGTTTAATGTCTACTTCCTCGAGTTCTTTAGGTTGTGTATAAGCTTTAATCGCATTGATAAAGTCCTGTTTGACGTATCTGTCTTTGTTTGCATAAGGAATATTATATTTTTGTACCGTTTTCAACAGCTGCCGATATGACTGACTCGGGAGGTACCTAAATTGTTTTTGATCCGCTCGTATAGCGTTTATTAGTTCAAATCGCGTATGATGTTTACGTTTTGGTGCCAATAACGGAACATTATACCGTTTGACAAAATCTTCTAAAAACGCCTTCTTAAATCGATTGAAATTCGTTAGTAGAGGTCGGTATTGCTGGTTGCTCATATCTCTATTTTTATATAGGTTTCTAAATTTTTTTCCATTTTTATTCAACATGTTTTTTAATACTACTATTTTTTATATAAAGAGCATTTATTTAAGGTGGTTTGTTTTGATTTGAACAGAGCCAAGGTCAGTGAAGGGAAATCCCTTTTTTGTTTGTGCAAGTCGGTGCCAGTCACGAGTTCAGATCGGGCAAGTCGAGACTTGTTTGCGAGTGATTGCCAGGTCACGAGTTGTTTACAGCCGGGGTCAAAAGTTGAGTGGGAATCCCCGGCGCTAGTCACGGGTTGTTTAGCCAGCGAGCGAGCGAGCGGCGCCGGGGTCAAAAGGTGAGTGGAAATCCCCGAGATTTTTGGGTCGATGTACTACCCAAGGGTTTTGAGCAAAAACCGGGCAAAAAGGGGCGTGTGCTCCAGAACTGTCCCTCTCCTACTACTCCCGGCACCACTGAATGTTGCTTTTAGCACCTGTGGGTGCGGGGAACGTCGCCAGCGGTGTTCGGGCGACACATTTTGGGTGTGGTTTTCTGATGCACCGGGAAGTGTTGTTTTTTGCACCACAGTTTTGCATGTATTTTTGTATTTTTTAAATGTATATTTTAACTATTTGTATTCTTAACATATTAATATAGGTGTTATTTTCATTGTTTTATATTGCAAAGCGCCTTGGAGCCTTTTTGGATAAGGGCGCTATATAAGTGTGTAATAATAATAATAGTAATACGAATATTAATAATAAAAAATGTGGTATTTTCCTTTTTGTCGTTTTTTAAAGAACTTTTCAACCGGACACTTTTTCAGATAATGCTAAATAAACACTGAAAAGGTAATCACAGGATGAGAAATGTACTGCTCGTGACAAGCAAAAATAGAATTTAGAATTATGGATTTATTAACAGTCTCTCTACAATCTGTGGCTAGATTCAATAACTAATGATGACCACTTACATGTCATACTAGAGCAAATGAAACAAAACAATGTATTTGTATTAATATAAAAAACGAATAACCCTGAAAGTAACATGATAAACAATATGTACATTAACACATTAAAAATGATTCACTGTGGCAGTCTCTCATGATTAGTAATATTACGATTAGCCACAAAAAGTAAAACTCCTAATTCATGGTACAATGATATTTACAATGAGCAACTTTACATGTACAAAACTGGTACAATCTGATATGCATAATAACAGAATCTAAGCTCTGCCTCCAAAATTGTGATAATGGGCTCTCGTTATTACGAAATCAGCCATAATAAAATTCCGGTTATAACAAACACAAAACTGTGGTCCCGGTGAAAACGTGCACATTTCTATGGGGAGACAATCTGTTACAGCGAAATCGCATTTTACAAAGGTTTTCTTGACTCCGTTGCCAGAACCACTGTTGACGGCCCATTTATAACGAGCGTTAATGAATCGTAGTGGTGAAAACACGTGCGCAGTGCACCACAGTGGTTTCCCGCCGGGCCGAACCGTTGCCAACGAAGGCATGGTGGAAATGCTGCAACCAGTCAATGTACAGTTCCTGCCAAAACAGGTCGTATGTTCCACTGCATCGGATACTAATGCTGCTGTACAGCTGTAAGTCGAAGAAACAATGCCGTCACGATTTGTTATTATTTTTTTTAATTTTGTTTGCACGTTCATTCACAACAATTGATCTCATGTCCATTTTTGTGTTTTCCGTGTTCGTGAATTTAATTGGAGATTGTACTGCTCGTACTCAAAGCGAGCGTGCTTCCATAAAATTTGCAGCCGCTGTACGAGGCTTATCGCCCGCCCCGGCCAGATGCGTCACGCACGCTTACAACGCGATATGCATACATCGTTTGCCAGTTTCCTGTTCTCATGACAAGCATAGTGCACGATAACAAAAATCAAAGATTTTTTTTTACATTGATTACACGAATGCCAAAACAAAAAATCCCTTCCAAATTCCGATAAAAATACCCCAAATAAGTGCGCTTAACTATTCTCGCATCTCAAGAGCCCAATAATCGCCCACACTGATTATTCATATTGCTGCGAAAAAAATCTAGCGTACCTGCCAATGAGACTGTGTGTTTTCATGACGTGCTTTTGCAAGACACAGCTATCCATCGCAACATCATGCTTCTTCAGCGACCATCTCGCCCGCGGGTGGCCGCGCCGCAGTGGGCGTGTAAACTCAGACTATCGATCAATCGTGTCATGCAACTGGTGTCGAAAATAATCAGGACAAGCGGAAAATTAAATAAAAATGTCTCTCCATGACACAATTCGTGTTGGAAAGGCTACTTAGTACAGGGATCAGGGCTCCAGTTGATGAGTCTTCACATTCTTCCGGGTACACACAGGCCTACATGTGCATGCCGTTTAGTTACTGTTAGCTTCGTCGTAATCCATGGCGATCGAAAATCTTTTAAAAATCCCTGGATCGATGTTTCCACATGTATTTTTATTTATTTTTCTTAAATCTTACATGCACATTAAACATGTTGTCAGTATATGACAGTGAAGTTTATTATTCTAAACACATCACAATATATTTGATTAATCATAACCGAGAGATTAACATCAACCGCGTTCACGTGTATGCATGTACACTACATAGCATTGTAGATGATTATTGAACCTATATTAATAAGCACTGTATGCTAAGTGCTTGTCCGAGAGCTTGCGAAAAAAAACGCAAAAATACATCTTGAAAATTATTGAACCTGTTCATTCAATGCACCGTAGCCATTGCATTGCGTTCCGACTACAATGAATTTCGGATACACCGAACGATTTTACTTGGTCCCGCGGACTTCGTAATAACGAGAGTCGACTCAGTGCAATATGCTGACTAATTTCTGGGAGTTCCTTAGAAAAATAAACTGAACGGGATTCATTCTGATAAAAGTAACTTGTGTGCGATCAGGTGTCATTATTGTATAGGAGGACTGTTGGGCTCCGGAGACTTGAAATGCGAGCATCCACTGAGAGGCTGGTAGAAAGGGGGCAGATCACACTGTACCTTACACTAAATATTGTCGCAAAGGATTTTGCAAACCAATGTATCAATTTGGACAAGCAGTTGTTTTCTGTTGGCTTAACATTTGTACTTTATCACAGTTAAAGTGAAGCAAAGCCCATGTCCAAATAAACTGGATGGGCTAAGAGTTCTAAGCACGTCTACACAAAGTGGCTGCTTTCGAGTTTTATTTTTTTTCCTACAAGCAAAACAACATTTAACAAGCTTCAGCAACTACCAACTCATTACAGCTTGCATTCGGACTTTGTAGTCATCGCTTGATGTATTCATAACCCCTATATTGCCAAAGGGAGGGGATACAGGGAGTAACAGCCAAAGTTTGTTGGGTGTACATGGAATGATCCACCCAGTATGAGCACATCCCAAAAGTGAACTACAGAAATAAACCAATCTAGCAGTCAAATAGAGGAAAGAACATGACAGAATAATTTACGATTTACATGTACGGATATGGCATTACTGTAGTGCTCACTCTACGTGTATTCCATGGTCAACAATGGGCTCACACTGTAGACAACATAAACCGGTGCAGTTGGGACTTTTCTGTGACATTTGTACAACACTTGTTTTGATCTGTAATAGTTAATAGACTATAGTATGTAACTATGAAATATGGTGAAATATGACTTTCACTGGTGAAACTCTCAACAAAATCAAGACAATTTTCAGATAAGTTACCCATTTCAAATATCAAGTCTTAAATCCTCAACATTAAAATATGAAAATGTTTAGGTGCTCAACGTCCAATTACAGTCTTTCCTCATGCATGCTGAACTTGACTTAATTGTTTGTGTTCCATTTACGTAAGCATTTGTGTCCCAACTATTATACAACATCGACATAAACCATCATGAAAACAATGGCACTGCTTCAAAAGCCAAATGCTATTTCAAAGAAAAATGTTCTTCCTAAAGACGGTGACTCTATACCCAGTCATTCTCATCACTGACTTTGCATTAGTTAGGTAATGATCTCAGAGAAGCTCAAGCTTTGACCTGCCCAAAATACTGTACAGACAAGTCTTCCCACGGCATACTAAAACATACCAACACAAAAAAAAAAAACCCACAAAAAACAAACAAAAAACCCCCAATACTCCATGCCATACAAATGACACATACACACAAAAAATGCTGTCTGAGATGAAGGGTAAGTCACAGTTAACTTATCAACTACACGTACATCATGCAAGCCTCTCTTGATTCTCCACAAGCATCAACAATCAGAGCGCCATATTTTGATAGTTTTATCGTTTTCAAGAGCAGCAGAAGCTATCAGATTCTCCGTGGGATGACATGCTGTGCATAGCACCACATCTGCATGAAAAAATAAGTTAAGAAGTTAATAATTATTGTTTTTGTCTTTTCGAAGCTTTATAAAGTGATTGTTCATACATTTATGAATATGATACATCCTCTTTGTTGTATTCTTTTTTATAAAAGCATCATTTGACAAAAAATCTAAAGAATATATTATGGGAGAAAGTGCATTCCTGGTCTCATTTTTTTTTATTATCAAGCCAAACCATGCTGTGCACACATATCCATCAAATATGAGACATTTACACTTTTAAATGTTAAAACAAAGTTCAAGGTCCATTTACAAGTTTAAAATTTTAAAGTTTGATACTTTATTGACATGTTCTGGTATTCATATTTAGTTTCGACAATGGCTGTAAAGTGTAAATTTGCTTATATTTTGAGCATCAGGAGAAATCCAGTGTCTGGTCACTAAGGATATCTTCTTTTAATAATTTAATGTCAGTTTCCCATTATTAGAAAGTATAATCCACTCCCTGCCCGGGATTCCAGATCCGGACACGTATGCTATGTATGCGTGGCCGGGGTCTCTGAACTCGGACAAAGGGAACAGGGCCTTGAAACAAAAGACCGTACTTGGAACAAAAGACCCGGCTGCTGGGAACTACTGACATTTTTTCACTCTCAAAAGTGGAGATAATCCAGCCTTGTTTTGAAACAGTATACCACGGTTTGGGGCCCATTTGAGTGGGCGCATTCACACGTTAGCGGCCCATACAATCCACACAACCCTAGCTGTATGAGAGGGGGGATTGTAAATTTTAGCATTTTTCCCTTTTAACCGCTCGAACAGGTGTTCCCATTGAGGATTAAGGCCTAACCGCTTGAGTGGGTGATTCTCGATAAAGTGGTAGGATGGGGACAAGGCAAAAGTGATTCACTCGAATATGTGGCTCTGACGAGGATACAGGCCTTAACCGCGAGTGGAAGTTCCCTAACGGGATGTGCCTCCTGCTCAACAGTCGTGCATGAAGCCGACTGATGCGGCTAGATCAAGCCAGCGTTGTTCGCATGATCTCTTATGAAACGAGGGCAAGGCCAAGCCACATTAGTGGGTGCTCTGTATCCTAAGTGGCTCAGATGAGGACTCCGGCCTTAACCGCGATGCTGGATTCCACGGTAGTCAGAAATCCCCCGGGACATCCTTTACTTATGACCATTCTATCTCTCTGCCCTCCAACAGACAACCTAGTCAACTAAGCTAGTGCCTCCACTGACCGCCTAAGACGCAACGAGTCAGCTGAATGACCACCCAGCAAGTTTTTGGTGATTGCGAGCCAGTGGGAAATCAAGGGGTGGGGTATACTGTATTTGTTGTCTGGATTTTTTTTTTAATTTTCAGTACAGAAAATATAAAAAAAAATTGGAAACATTGCAGAGTATTTCCAAACAGTATTATTGTTATTTATGTATCTTTTGTTTCTTTTTTTGGGGGGGGGGAAATAATTTCCATACATAGTTTACAACTTGCTCTCCTATTTCATGTTTAGGAAGGAATGAAATGGAATTTGAATTTCTGAAGTGGAATTTGGGATTTGGCGAAACGGAAAATTTCCATTTTTGAAATGGAAAATCATTGGTTCTACCCATTTAGGTTTGGCTTAGCTGTACTTAAGCTAAGACAAAGCAATGATATTTTCAGCTTCATAATTGTCTCCAAATACATAACAAGTTGTTCCTGGATGGCATCGGCTTAGGTAGAGAAGGTTGAGTTTCATCTGCCAGAGCTTTGGAAAGAGAACATTTAGAATATTTGTTCCATACACCTCACTCACTCACTCACTCATTCTGTGGTACTGATGTACCAGAATTGGAGGTCTGTATCTATTACTGCCATCAGCACAATGGAGTGGATACCATTGTAACAGTAGAATGAACTGGAGCTTGCAGGGGGTTGGATAACAATGTGCTTGCCATCAATTGCTCCAAGGTGCATGGGAAAATTCCACACTTTGTCAAACTGTTTAGAAATGATTTCCACCCAGCCTTGGAACTAGACACAATGATTTATCCGTGAAAAATACCAACTAATAGCTTGTTGAGTCCTTCTTAGAAGGTTCCTTTAATGTACTGCAGTAATAAGCCTGCTCTTTCCAACACCAGAGCCAATCCCTTGCCTAGACTCATTTCTCAGTTCCCTTCAAGATGGGAATTGATGTTGCTGCAGTCTTTTGTTCCCTTGAGGTCATTTTCAAAATTCTCAGCCAAAAGCAAGATACTTCGTAATGTTGTCAAGCACTACTTGGAAATGTTAGCTACTGCAGTTTTAAACATTGCCCTATTGCGAATTACTTGTGTCACATTCACTTTGCATTTGAATTAGTTGATGTGACATTGAAGTTGCCTTGACTGAATATAAAGTGAAACAGACTGCTTGTAACTCAATTGCCTCATGTGAAAATACTTCAATTTACATGTTTTTTACCTGTGTGGCCTTGTAATTTCTGTACAATCTCTTTGGTTTGTAGGTTCCAAATGTAGACCATGTTGTCCTCTGAACCAGACACTATCCACTGTATCATATCAAAATCGAGAGAAATAAGGAGAAATTCAGCAAGATTTCTCCTAATAATGTAAAAAATTGTGATTTCATTATGTGGTTCCACATTACGTATTACAGGTGAAACACACGATACCCACTAAGTTTGCACACAATCTGTCATTACCTTTTATTAATCTATAAGTCCCATACCTTCCCATTTCAATATGTGTTTTTACCTATGCAAATGAGTGGCAGCCTGGACGACAAAATGTTTCAGTTTGAGGATATTGGGCCAACAAACACACCTACAAAAAGTTACAAATAAAACCATGGACATTCCTGCATTTTTGTTAAATGCATGTTCATCTCCATGCATGTTTCACCTTTCAGCTCGTCCTCACTGCAAGGGAAATGCAGTACAGTTACGTTGGTTCCTGTTAGTAAAATGCCATTTTTGTAAATGGACCACCCCAGGAACCAATTTAATACAACAGCACCACTTATACTTGTCCGAAGTTTGCAAAAAAGTCAGGCAAGCAAAATCATCAAAACCAGCAAGATATTTTGAAACTTTCTGCAAATTAATAACAAAATGTTACATGTAGGGTCTATCCACATATACATTTGTTTCTTTTTGTGAGTTTTAAGGTCAAACCTCCCAACTTATGGCAAATATCATGGAAAATTTTCTGCAATGGAGTCATTAGTGTTGCATACACGTATTCCACAGCTGCCTGTAGACATGCGCACATTACATACAATTGTGGATTGAAAGTTATGACCCAAATGGTTGAGAATGCTTAATTAGAATTTATAATTTTGTGCAGATTCATAGGTGCATGTGTGCACAAGCACACGTAAATGAATATGTGAAAGTACTTGAGGACTACACAAGCAAGGTGTCTCCTTCTTTGGGCACATGCAGCTAAGCTGCAACTATGTGCATTAACCACTTCCTGCCGAGGACTCCGAGATCGGAGACGTATGGTTTATATGGGTGGCCGGGGTCTACGAACTCGGACAAAGAAAACAGGGCCCTGTAACAAAAGACCGTACTCCGAACAAAAGACCAGGCTGCTGGGAATTACCGACATTTTTCCTCTCAAAAGTGGTGATAATCCAGCCTTGTTTTGAAACCCGTATACCAGGGTTTGGGGCATTGACAGCGAGCGGATTACCACTGGGGACAAAAGCGCTCCACCACTGCAGCGATGAGCCACAAAGCACCATTGCACGCTAATCTGACCCCTATTGAAAAGAGGTCAGCAGTGCACTAAGCCAGGTTCGTGAACAAAAGACAGTTATACAACACCGCACAATCTGGGCTCTGTTTACAAGGCTTCTAGCCTGGCTGAAATACTCGGGCGTCAATGAAGGTCACCTGTCAACTTAGAGTAGTGCCTAAAGATTACTTGGTGCGGCTATAAACGACTGTTAAATGAAAGGATGAATTTTTGAAGGATTATGAAAACGGAAAAAAAGTTTATACTGTTGCATTCAAACTAAGTTCAAAATTGGCTTGGGACAACTTCCTTTATTTTATTTTTTTGTCTTATTTCTGTTGCTGGGCCATTGGGTCTGCTATTGTATCCAATATGTGCTTCCAATATGTGGATTCCCAAGGAATGCACATGCCAAATTTGAAGTTCTCAAGTCATTGCACTGACAAGATTTCTATCGTTTTAGCAGTTGTGACCTTGACCTTTATTTTTCAGACCCAAATTCATAGGCCACTGAGGATCACCAATAGTAATTCACAACCAATTTTGAAGTTCATACGCAAAGACTTTCTCAAGTTATTGCGCTGACAATAATATTGGGGACATACACACCCATAATTACTTGTTGCATAGTGGTGGGGACAAACACGCGATATTTCACCTATTTTGTGGTGAACAGACATGTTACGGGGACAGAGAAATGTCCCCAAGACCCAGTTGTTATTTGCCTTATAAAAAAATGTCCCCTTAACCTGGTGAATGCCTACCCACACACACAAGGACAGGTGGAAACAGTATGCCCCTTCGACTTCGCTGGTGGTGCATAAAAACCAGCACAAGTCTTTCTACCGTCAAGCCTCAAATACATAACTGATAACACATGGGCTAACATGCTATACATTTCATGAGCGTGTTATGAACGACGTCACAGACAAGAAAAAAAACAAACAAATAAAACTAAATGGAGTATGATTTGTAATAACAAACTTACCTTGCCTCCTGTCACAGAGAAATTTGCAAAAATGCAATACTTTTCATTTTTGTGTCCAGTGTAAGTCTTCAAACATTTGCCTTTGCTGTAGTCCCACAACTTTAACGTGCTAGTGATAAAACAAATTGAAACAAAATGAATCAACCAAAGTGAGTCACTCAAGCATAAAGACTCCAGTGCCACTGTATATTAAACATTGCACTATTGCTACCTTGCAACCTGATCCAGACTGCGGCTTTGAATCTAACACTTGGCCAACCTGTGGATCAAACAAGACACTTTGGTCCTCATATTCCTATATTCCCAGCGACAATAGAGATGGTTACTGTCCTTGAACTAGCTGTGTTGACATCAAGCCAAAATGTTTTATGGGCCATACGAATGACAGTAAATGAGCGATAAGGAATGTTGAAAACTATGTTAGAGCAGTCAATGTCTGTTCTGTGTGCTTGAATAGCAGCTGACATTATCCTGGGTTTTAAGTGTTTTGATGAAGTTCATATACCAACTATTGAAGGTCTGAGATATTATTCTCTGTTTGCCTTTGCAGTTTTCCGTCAACAGTACATTACATGAACTTAAATACTTACTTCATACATTAAACTTCCGCCCCCCAACACTAGTTGGGGTACGAGTCTATTAGAGAATACTCACCTGAATCACCTACAAATGCATTACTTCCCTAGCACCAGCTAGCCATTCGCTGAAACTTCATAAATTGCTATGTGCCCTCCTCTGCCACACTACAACGTATTATTGCCGCCATAATTGTCCCCTTTCAAAAATGTTCCAGTGTCATAGCCAGAGTGGAGAGGACGGGAGGGAATCTGTGATTCGGGTAGGTATTCCCTAGTAAACTAATACCATACTACTGTGGGGGGGAGTCTACTGTGTTCAGTACCTGAATCACCTGCTAATGCAGAATAGCACTGTTTATCGAAGGAGGGTTGGCAAGGACACACCAATCTCAGGATTGTATGATAAATTCTGCTAATGTGATAGCAGATCCAGGTTCATACAATTAATAATATAAATTGCACCTGATCAAAGGGTACATGGAATCACACATAATATAAATTGTGAGATCTAAATGACACTCAGCCACAAAGGATGCTAGATAGATGGACTTCTACAAAGTGGGGGTTGGGGGACTTTGGTATTGCTGATGTAAGAACTGCCCTGCTGTGGGTAGACTCTGTAAAATACCTGCCACTGGACAGAGAGTATACGTAGAAGGGAATTTCCAACATGCCACTTTGCAGATGTCAGCAGTAGGCACACCCTTGAAATATGCCCAAATGAGGCTAATTTGTATTTAGAAATTTGATAGTGGCTATTGCAGTGGGCAGTGGTGTTACGTGTCACTGGAAAAGGGGCTGAGTTGAAGTAATAAATAATTTTCAAGTTCCGCGATGGACATACAGTAGGTGGCGATAAACATTCCCCCAGGCCCAGAGCTTCAATGGTTGTGATTTAAACTAATGGGAACTGCTGCAATAGCTATTGCTACTTGAAGGCCCAAATTATAAAGATGGAAGAAAATCTGTAACGGTACTTATAGATGTATCAGTTTGTGATAAAGATTGGTCTGTGCACCAATAATGAAACCCTGTGTCGATTGTTGTAAATCTCACCATTGACAACCGCTGTTCTTGTGCAGCGGTGGCTGCTGCGTCGCTATAAAGGCCTGTCAACTTGAAGGATCATTGCACAAGGGCCAGCAAGCCAGGTGGAAAATCTCTGACTGTAAGTGTAGAATCTTGGACTTTGGTTGGAAGAGGATATCAGCTTGTTTTGTAAGAATAAGTGGTGGATGGACGAGGGGTCTAGTAAGCTGAGGGTACTACAGTTGGCGTGGCCAAAACTGAGCAATGAGATTGATGTAAGACAGCTCTTGCAATATCTTTGCCAGTACTTCTCAGGAGTTTTATTTGTGGGAAGGCGAATGGGGAATGTAAACATGTCATTTCAACTGATTGCCTACGCCTGTGGATGGGGCAACCAGGAGCTGAATACCGGACAGCCGATATTTCCTGTTGATACGAACAGGTCATTGCCAAGTCTGGCAAGTGTGGAAAATACTGACTGGGTTACTTCTTGGTGAAGTGTCCACTCTGTGGGAATAATAATAACAACAGCAAGACTAATATAGCACCATTCCATCTAGATCATGGCGCTACGCAACACATGATAATGAGACTATACTGGAAAAACATGCCTTTTTAAGTGTTTCCTGAATTATAATATTGTGTCCTGCGACCTAATGTTTGATGGTATTATGTTCCAAAGCTTTGGGCCAGCAATTATGAAGGCTTTATCTATGGAGGTGTTTCTAGATCTTGGGATTGAGAGGAGTGTGGCATCACAATTGGATTGAAGACCAGGTTGGGACACGCTGAGGTGTATGAGGTCTTGACAGTATCGAGGAGCTGTGCGATGAAGACATTTGAAGATGAGAAGAGCCATCTTGAAATAAGATTCTGTTATGGACAGGAAGCCAATGAAGTTCAGTAAGTAATGCAGAAACTGATGTACGCCAATCCGTGTTGAATATAATGCGTGCAGCCTGGTTTTGTAGCCATTGAAGCCTATCAAGCTCCGACTTTGTGATGCCATATAGTAAAGAGTTACCATAGTCCAAATGGGACAGAATCCATGTCACATGGTGACAAGTTTCAAAATGCAGAAACCAGCGAATCCGTGAAATGTTACGAAGTTGGAAATGGATGCTGTGGTTGAGGTTTAGAACGTGATTTGACATTGACATGGATGAATCAAAATAGACACCAAGATTGCGAACTGATTGATTGTTTACATTTAGATTCTGTTTATAGTTTTATTCATAGAGTAATCTCGCGATCCCTCCCTGAAAGATTTCAGTTAGTTTTGTTCTTTGTTTCCGTAAAGCGAGTTCCCCACATGTTTACATTTTGTTCTTTTAGTTTTTTTCCTTTATGGCTCTTGAGCTATTTTTCCGGGTTACATTATCTTGATTGAGAAAAGACTGTTTATGCATCCCCCCAGGCCCCTAATTCTAGTCTTGAATTAAAAAATAGCAGCAGCAATTTGGTTAATGAAAAGAATACAAAGTGGCCAAAATATGCCCAAAATGGCTAGTTGTAGTACTAGGCCTAAGAAATCTAAGAAGCACTAATTGGTCCTTTCAGGAGGTTCACATTCTCAGTGTCTTTTTTTCAGGAGAATACAAACAAGCTATTTGGAACATCCCACAAAGGCAGAGAGTGTGGAGAGGGACAAACGGAAGTATTGGAAGATGGCAGCTGACACCCTTAGGGCCAGTGGTGGAGAACCAAAGGACTTGCAGAAGATTAGGAAAAAGTGGCAAGATATTGCATGTGATGACTGGAAGTACTACAGGGAAAGACAAACAATGGTATTTGGATATGAGACAGTTTCATTGATTCTGATGGATCAAGGGTCTGTGTGCAAGTGGCTCACCAAGTCCATACAAGGAGATTCTTTTGGACAACTTGCGTCAGGAATACACCATAAAATGGACAGAGGTGCTCAGGAAAATGAATGTAAATTCTAGAACAAAATTGTCAGAAATCCATCATAAATGGACTTCTCTTCACTCTCTGACTAAAAAGGTATTTTAAAGGTAAGAAGGGGAATAGATATGTGCTTGGCCGGTCTTAATCTAAGGTTTAAGACTGGCTCAGAAGACTGAACACTAATTAACCCTATTATATGTTGCTGTTTCAGGAAGAGGACAAATGCCAGTTTCAGCCAGCCTACAACATGACACTGGCATTGTGGATAGAGAAGGAAACCTGCCCTGAGGCCACCGAAATTCTGAACCAAGTGGCAGAAGGTAAAAGTGTGATAAATTACTTCTATGAACTCACAAGCAACTGTACCTTATTAACTATGATGTCTGAGAAAGCATATCCCAACTTTACAAACGTACAACTTGAATAGTTAAAAAGTTTTTGAATTCATTTGAAAATTCCATGGAAAGGTACAATTACATTAATCTTTAATTTTATGCAGCCGTCAGTCATACTGAGGACCATGTGGATGTTGGGGAAGTAGTGGTTATGATGCAACAAGGTTGTGACCCTGAGTCACCAAAAGTGAAGAGGAGAAACTCCTCCACTGCAAGAGACAGCGACGTCAACTATGACAAGTTTGGAGACAGAAAGAGAGAAGCTTGCTTTGGAGAGGAAAAGACTGTAAATTCAGAAAGAGCAGCTGCAAGTCTTAAAGGAACTCAACACAAACCATAAGTAGTTCTTCAAATAGAAACCTGAAATAAATCACAGAACTGTAGGGCCAACTTATAGCTACAACCTTCACATACATTCCATATATAATTAAAATTTTTTGTTTGCTCAGCTTGTTTGCACAACTTAATTTGAAATAAACTGGAGTAAAACAGTGCATACTCCCTTGGTTGACACTCACTTTCAATACAACTTGTTCAAATTTGGTTTCATCAGCTGCCTATGAGAACCCTTTCTTTTTGAGACTTTTGACAAATTCACGTTATTGAGGAAAGCTTCCCAATTTTGTGTTACTCTCAATTAAACTGGAAAATAAACATTCACTAAAACAAAAAGTTGGTTACCTTGTGTTTCATTCTAGTTGTTTGAATTTTAGTCTTTTGTAGTACTACGTGTACTATTAGTATGCAACAGTGTTGTATTTGAGTCGATTACAAGTCTTGTCACAAGTCTGTTCACAAGGCTAGTCATAAGTAACAGGGTGAACTATGACAAAGAATGCTTTTCTCACAGCTCATTTGAATGGCTTGTGAATTGCTTCAAACTGAATGACTTGTGATGGACTTACAGGGACTTGTGACAGACGCGAATACAACACTAGTATGCGACAAACACAACATTATTCTGTGTTCCATGAATGCAAGTGCAATAGTGAATTTGTCTTAAAGCAAACTTGACATGCATTACAGATGGAATATGTCTACTGTATATAAAAAACAAGTGAACTCAATATGCAAATGTGCACACATTTTATAACAATTTAGATTTATTATTTTCCTTACATCAATAACAAGAAAGCAGTGTCTTCACAAAGGATGGGAATTGTATATAAACTCATGGAATTCCAGGATGTTGATGTGACTCCCGAGAAGGGGCAGACACCAAGTCCCTGATATTTGTAGGGGAGGCAGGGAGGTGCCCCATCCCCACTGGGAAGTGTCGGTCGTGATGGCAAGCTGCGGAGCAGGTCTTGGGGAAGGAGAGGCCTTTAGTGAGGTTGGAGCTTGATAACCACCAGCTAAGATGCGGGATGATGAACTTCATCGCCAGCATGGGTAAGTCTATTGGGTCCCGGCTGGGGTGGAAGAATGCCAGCAGATGCAGTTGAATTGGACGCATGTAGGGACGGCAGAATGGAACCAGGTCCATGAGACTCGCCATGAGGCCAAGGAGGTGAAGCCAAACCTGGGGCTGAGTGGCGAGGAGGAAGAAGTTGACGCAGGTGACCATGTTGGTGACGTGATTTAGGGTATTGAGTCACGCTGCCCCACTGGAGGTCGCGAGTTGCCCCAAGGTAGGTTCGACGTTGAGTGGGAGTGGGTCTTGACTTCTGGTGGTTTATGAGGATCCCCAGGCTCGTGGAGTGGTTGTAGACGAGGCAGATGGAAGCCTTAACCTCGATTGCGGACTCGCTGACAATGAGCCAGTTGTCCCGGTATTGAAAGATTAGGACGTCTCGGCAATGGAGGTAAGCCATGATAGACCTGACGACATGTGTGAAAACCATGGGGGACGTCGAAAGGCTGAAGGGAAGCACCACAAATTCAAAGGTTTGGACGTCATAGATGAATCGCAGGAACTTTTGGTCCTTGGAGTGGATCAGAATGTGCAGGTACACGTCCTTCAGACGCACTGTAGAGGCCCAGGTTGGGATGGGAAGAGACTGGGTGACTGTATGCAAGGTCTCCATGCGCAAGCGCCAAGGGCAACTTAATCTGTTCAGCAGTTTGAGGTTGAGGATTGAGTGCAATGCTCCTTCTTTGGGGTGAGGAAGAATGTTGAAATGAACTCGTTGCAGGATGGGTGAGAGACTGGGGCAATAGGTCGTTTCTGAAGAAGGGAGCTGGTTTCCGACTCCAGAGTCCGGCATTGGGTGGAGTGGGGATCATAGTCAGACAGAGATGATGCCAAGGAGGCCCAAAACTTGGATCATGTGATGCTTGAGTATGCAGAAATGGGACTCGGGAGGGGTGACGCTAGCCACGGAGTCGATATCGTCTTCCCTGGAAGAGAATTAACCACTTCCTGCCGGGGCAGTTGTCAATGTTGATGATGCTGAGCTGGGATATTTATCCTTTGTTTGTTTTCAAAATTCTTTAAAAATAACTATCTTCATTTACTGGACATTTACAAACACGTGAAGAACTGTCTGGTGACCACTCCAGCGGACAGACAAAATGTATTGATGCTTGAGTATTTCAGCCAGGCCTGCAGCCTTGTAAAAAGAGCCCAGATTGTGCTGTGTTATATAACTTTCTTTTGTTCACGAACATGGCTCAGTGTGCTGCTGACCTTTCAATAGGGGCCAGATTAGCATGCAGCGGTGCTGTGTGGTGGAGCGCTTTTGTCCCTGGTGATAATCTGCTCGCTCTAAATACCCCAAACCGTTCAAACTGTTTCAAAACAAGGCTGGACTATCTCCACTTTTGAGAGTGAAAAAATGTCGGTAATTCTCAGCAGCCTGGTCTTTTGCTCTGAGTACGGTCTTTTGTTACAAGGCCCTGTTCCCTTTGTCTGAGTTCAGAGATCCTTGCCACGCATATAAAGCATATATGTCCAGATCCGGAATCCCCAGCAGGGAGTGGTTAACGGATGGACGACCGAGGGGAACGGAGTGAATCTCCTCAGGTATCCAAGACCAGAGGCAGAGGAGGTTGTGAGGTGCAGGAGCCTTGACAGCATAGTAGACCGGTGGGTTCGGCAGTTCTGGTGACTGGTCCACACTCCAGTGACTCTTTCAATGGGGCAGCCACAGAAAGTGACGGGGAAACGGCCTGTGCTTCGCACTCTTCTGCTTCACACTTTTCTGCTCTTGAATTGGAGTCCAGTGGAGGGTAGAGGCATGAAGTGGGTAGTATTGGTGGAGGCATGGGCTTGCCTCTGTGAGGTGTCTGCAATTCCATACCATCCGGTGATACCAAAAATGGTACAGCCACCTCGCAATTGTCCACTCTCATAGCCGGGACAGGGGCTCAGGGAGCTCTATTACACATGGGGACTGGGGCAACGTCAGCCCAATCCTCTTGATCCTGTGTGGTGCTCAGGACGGTGAATTCCCATGGACACCCAGCTCCCATACTGGTGCTAATAACGCCAAAGCCAATGGGGTATTCATACCTGGCTCTAAGTGGATGTACCCAGTTGCTTCCAAGATGACCTGTAGAAAGCGTGCAGATATGCACGGAGACACAAGAAAAAAGAGAGACACATGCAAATGTACCAAAGTGGCATTAGCTGGAATCGAACCTCCAACACTGCAATCAGAAATCAAAGGCTCTAACCACTAGTCTGCATGCCCCTGAAATTTTGAAAGGTGGCAAAGGGGAAGCCTTAAAGGGATCATTACCAGGCAAAGTTCTGTAAAAAATAATGACAGAGGGACTAAAAAAATTCTTATAACAAGTAAATAAAGCCATAAAGGGTGACTACTGGCCCCAGGAATACAATTATCATAACAAGTGTGCTAGGAAGGACTTGTAAAAATATACAAATGTATAAGAAGGAAGCACTGACTTGGCTAAAGAAAAAGTCTTGGCCAAGCTGTACAAATAGTGGGGGCGCTGTACAAACAGCATTAGCAGGTACGGTGATAAATATATGTAATAGCATGAAAACAAATTAAAATGTATTATTTTGCAAAAATGTGACACAATAGTGACACAAAAAAAAGATATGAGATAAAAGTATGGAATTGTACAATACTCAACAGTTGATCAGGATAAGACAGATCAGCTTTAGCAAAACATTTAATGTCATTACACAATAACCACAACTACTTTGCTATTGAAGGTGAATGAGAACATGGAGATAGATATCATGGAGATTTATGAATGATGCCCATGTGTGCTGTAAAATTTACTATGTGATTGTTGAAGTATCTCCATGTTGAAGCACTGGAGGTGAGTTAATGTGTTGAGAGGATGCAAATTAATGATTTGACATTATTTGCCAAGATCTTTCTTCAAAGCCAGGAAAAAAGTGGATTGAAAGTTGACTCAATGTCTTGAGCGTTCAACTTATGCCATTGTTTCTGTAGGAAGGATTGGTTGTAACGAATTACCCCAACAGCAATCCATCCTGAGTTATTCCTCATGACTCTATGGAATGTTGCTGTTGGCCATCAACAAGTTCAGAGGCTAGGGCTAGTGTAGAGTCGCTAAGCTAATTTACACCAGCCTCCGAAGTAGGAGGCACATGTCTTAATGCAGAACTCAGTACATCCACATGGAATACAGTTTGTTTTGGAAGAATGTCATGTGAAAAGAGGGGTTCCCTCTGAAAGGTCTGAGGAGGTCAAAAGAGATATGCAGGTCCCACACAAAAGGAGGGTTTATATGTGCAGGTCATGTGCATAGTCATGTGGTCACACGGTTATGTGCATACCATCAGTGTGTATGACTTCAGCTTCGAGCAACTCCATGAATCGATCAGCAGATATATAGTTTCCAAAGTGTGGAAGGCCATGTAGGCAGGACTTGACATAAACAAAACTCCTATTGTATTTCAACATGTCTAGGAGATGGAACCATGATTGGTAGTTGTCAGGAGTAAGATGTGGGTGACTGCTCAAAGAAGACACCACATTCTTCATCCAGATACAGTAGGATGAGCCAGTAACCACAGATGGTCATATTCTCTTGAGTTTGGTTAGTGGAGGCTCACCAAGTTATAGCTTTGGCCAAACATTTCATGTGACTGTACAAACGTTTAAAGGAATGTTTAGTAACGTCGACACAAGACGAGCCTCGGGGCAAAAGCTGGAAGCCTGTATCATACTCTATTGAAATGAGCAAACTATCTTGGAAGACAATCAATGTCAACATCTAATGACAACTGTAGGGGAGTAGGACTTGATTGGTCAGTTCCATGTAATCCTCCCCGATTGATTGTGTGGGTCGGGTCTACTGGAGAATACCTACCCAAACAGTCCCTACATATGCAAATTTCCCATGTGCCCATGGCCTTTCGCTGAATAAGACTTTATCATCCAATATGCCCTATGACCTGCAGTCTCACCGCCATGATAGTCGACTAAAGTCGTAGCCTGGTGGAGAGGATGGGCAGGAGAAGACTGTTCGGGTAGGTATTCTCTAGTAGACCCGACCCACACAATCAATGTGGGGGAGGAGTCTACTGCGCTCTACCTACCCAAACAGTCACTACATATGCAGAATGGCACTGTTACTGGTGGTGGGTTGGCTACTGAGCATGGCTACATAAGTCTTGACTTCTCTCGATTGATGATGAAGCCCAGGCGAGAAGAAAGGTCGTAGGTTGGACGAGTTGATGGAAAATGAGCACGTCCAGCTGGCGTAAATGGGCGGCAATGGTCTTCGCAACTCGAGTGCCAGTGTGTAGCCTTGCTGATTGAATAGAAGATCTCAATGCAAAAGCAGTCAAGTGGGATCTCTGGGAGATCCGAGACCCGAAGACTCCAGCCTAGTCACATTGCATTTGAAAGATGCGTGGCCGGTGCCCCTCTTGGGGGGAGCAGGAGCTGGAAGGCCGAGGACTTGGATCATATCATGCTGCAGGAGATGGAGCCTTCAGAGGGGGTGAGGTCGCCCGTTGAGTCGGCGTCGTCTTCTCCTGACGATTGTGTCTGCTGAGGTGCAGCCATGACAGGGTCAGATCTATGGGTGCTCCCGTATGTGACCGAAGGTTCAGGAGGGGGACACCACCTTGGCCCAGGCTTCAGTGAGTACTGCGCTCCGAGTAGTCGTTCGTAACCGCAGAGCGGGTTGAGGCTGCGGGAGCCGGGTGCGAAAGATCCGGGTCCGGAGCGGTGGAAACTTGCTCAGGTCTGTCGCTTAGGCAGCGAACAAAGGAGATCAGAGATTCACTGATGGACTGGAACGCTGTCAACCATGGCTCAGGGGAGCATTCACATTGTTTAGAATGACGTCTCTTCTTGGTCTTCAAAGCAACCAATGAAGGGGAAGAACAGCGCTTGCCTTCTGATCTGGAACGAGGGGGAGATTCAGCAGTCGACGCTGTGGGTAAAGTCAAAGGCTGATCCCCCGGAGGGCAGACAGGAGTTTGACTAGTACAGAAGCCGTCTTCTTGGGGCGGTGGACCAGCCGCACCATCTCCCAAATTACTGGGAATGCCAAGCCAGAAGCCAGAGCCGTGGATGGGTTGTGGAGGTCTGAAGCCATGGCGGCGAAGTAGTCCTGTGGGTTCCGCAAAGCCTGGCGAGTTCTTCCTGGGTGCCCTGGCACCTTGGATTGGAGAACCATCAGGCAATCCCAACCCAGTGGAGCACAGGGAGCCTGCCCTGATGGCGTTGGTATGAGGCCGGCTAGGTGTTGGGTCGGCCGGTGCTACCGAGGATGCAGCCTTGTGTGTAGCAGAGCTACGGAGGCCGGAAGCCGTTGCAGGCGGTTGGAGAACAGGAGCCCCGTTAGTCCGCTGGCTTTTGTGAGCCGTAGGTGTTTTGTCGGTCAACTTGTTGGGTCTTTGACGGTCATAGGAAGCGCTGGCTCAGTTGACTCCGCGGTCTGTTGGAAGGCGGAGAAATAGAAATTATAAGTCCACAAATTCCCCATGGGAGTCTGACTACTGCGGAATTGAGCGTCGCGGTTAAGGCCAGAGTCCTCGTCTGAGCCGCTTAGGAAATGGAATGCTCTCTCGTGTGGCTTGGCCTTGCCCTCATTTCGTCCGTGATCAGAGCTCACGCGTGAACACGCGGGCTGGATCTAGCCTCATCAGAGCCACATATTGGGGTGAAGACCCATGCAGCTAGGCCTTGTCCCCATTAAACCACTTTAAATCAAAAGTGCTCTCTCAAGCAGTTAGGCCATAACCCACAATTGCTGCTACAATTGCTCTCTCATGCAGCAATTGTTGTGTGGATTATACGGGCCACTTTATCAAATGAATGAACCACACAAGCAGCCAAGCCTATGGGGAGTGTAGGGTTGACTGTTCCTTTTAGAACTCACGGTAAACACCTGCAGAATGCACACACAAATAAAAAGACAAAAAAGGGCACCGAGAAACAAGAAAATAACACTCTTACCAACACAAATGAAATCACATAAGGTAAAGGTTTATTCAGACATGATGACTGGATGATACAATCAACACAGAAGTGTGTAGCGAAAATGGAAAACTCGAATATGTCTAAAAGACACGTCCTTTGCGATACGGCGCTGAGAAAAGAAGGATGATCATGACGGTGAGACCGCAGTGCATTGTGGGAGATCATAGGGCATCTTGGATGATAAAGTCTTATTCAGGGAATGGCCATGCGCACATGGGAAATTTGCATATGTAGTAACTGTTTGGGTAGGCAGAGCGAAGTAGACCCAAGTATTTTCCTATGAACAACCATTATCTGGTATGGGTCCACATACAGTATTTTCTTATCAGGAGGCAGAGTAACTTCGGAGCCAAAACTGACCACCTCAAGCTCATCGGACAATGCAACCATGCTGCGGCTAACAGGCAGTGGCTGCCGGACCACATCTACCTGGTGCAACTATGTCAGCCTGGTCTGTTAGGCTGGGGGATTGTGCGGGGTTGGTAGTATGTAGCGATATCAAAGTTGAAGTTCCGGTTGGGAGACGTAGCCACATGTGAAATCATTCAGTGGTTAAGTAGGGTGTTTGAGTAAGGTAGCTCACACAGATAGAACTGACTGGACTACCTCCATGAGTTCTTGCTAGAAATAGCCTAGAGACGATTTGTTATCACGATAAGACACGGCTGTTGTCTGAGTGTTACTAGCTCACAAAGAGCCAGTTGCAAGCACTGAGAGGGTAATTCGAAGCAGAGGTGAAGAGTCTCTTCGGGAAAGTTCGGTAAGCTGTCTACCAACTTAATTCCAGCATTGATGGGCGGTGGAATAGGATTATTGTCCCAGCAATACATGCCTAAATGTCTGACGGTTTCCATCAATGTGAAATTTATTACTATACACCATAGAACATTACTTTAATTAATGCCTAGATGAATACCCTAAAACATGCAAGATGAAAGGGAAATGATCACGTTCCCTGTGGGACTTGCATACCGGTAAACCAGGAAACTAAGTAGTTAGTGCTAGCAAGGGGAAGGGTTCAGCATCTACGCACAGAGAATGCCCCATATGACTACTCATCTACTTCTTACCATGTGCAGGTTTGTGGTAAAGAGTCCACCCATCCTTTCAATTATATCTAACATGACTGGAGGAACCAACTCAAGGCACTCAGATTACTTACTTTTATGATCACGGTGACCCTGACTGTGTCAGACCTAGTAGCAGGCAGTGGATACATCTTGGACACGATCGTACCTTGTGCTTGTCTGCACTAGACCTCATAAGCATATACAGTAAATGACTCGGAAATGGCCACACTCCAGTGAGTGCATGATCGGCTCTACTGGGTGTTCAGGGTAGGCCCATCCTCAACTGGCACCGATCTGGTATTCTATAACCAGGCTGACACCGTTAGGGCAGACACCCCAACACTGACTATCAAGAATTAAGAATCCTTCTCCCCACAATTCAACAGGATGTCATTGGAATACAGCCTACTGAACATGTGACCATATTGAAAATGGTATTTCACTTGTCAATAACAATACATTTGGGTAATGGTGTCAGAATCCATCACGTCAGCTTTCCATGAACATGGAAAAACCAGCACTGCATTGTATAAGAGTTGAGTCTGTGTCCATGATGATGTAGAGTACCGCACGTACTCACCGATTCCACAAAATTTTGATTTCCACAAGAGTTTGCATCATCTGAAATGGTCTGCAATAATTTTCATTTCCTAATTGTCTTGATTCACTGCGAAATTCAGTGAAAAATTCACAACATGGTGCTTAATCTTGGTTCCTAAATGTTCTAGCTAGCAATGCATAGTATTATATACAACATAGCTTGTTGATAGAGGGTATTTTCGTCCGTTAACAATTTTGTTATCTCGTCCATGATTACGTCCATCTCACAGCTGGTACGCATCAAAAGAGGGGACTGCCCCGGATGTGGCAAGTGCAACATGTACTGCACTGACTGTTTGCATAAGTTGGATAAGTCGTGTTACTGTACATTCACAAGATTACATGGATTACGAGTTTCCAGTAATACATAGGCGTGTCAAAATTGTGATTTGGTGGAAATTTTAGGGGCAAAATCAGAATGGCGGAAACTAAGTGAAAAAGCCAAATTTTTCCACCGCAGTAAAGAGGGTTGGGAGGTCTTCTGGGGGTATGCAGTACTTTCTCTACTATATTCCATTACTGTTGAGGATGGCAGTCACGGGATACGATGGAGGCAAGGTCCATGTTTCCTGACCAGGATGAGGCCACTAGGAATTTGCCACACTTCTTAGTGTGCATGGCTGTCTCAGGATACAGGACAAGGTCTGTGTTCCCTGATCAGGGTAAGGCCGCTTGGGGCATATTGCACTTTCTTGCTTTTACCCCATTCTCGCCAAGTGCCGCTGTATCAGGATACAATGGAAGTCTGGGCCCATGTTCCCTGACCAGGATGAAACCGTTTGCGGCATACTGCACTTTCTTCGTTTATTCAACTCTCGGTGGTCAGCAGGTCGTGGCAAGCATGCTTTGATACTATCATTATCAGGGGAGAAACAAACGCACACTTAAAGGATGTACAAGGAAATTCAGAAAATATCCACGCAGAAAAGTGGAAAATTTACTTCAGATTTATTCTCAAAGATTACATAAAAGAGAAAACACAAGACTTTATAAAAAGACAAACCTACTATGAGCTCAGTTAATCAAAATATTAACACAGAAGTGAAACAAGGATCCTGATAAATAGCGAGGTATCAAATACATGTCCATAAAGTATGATACTAAGAAAAGAAGGACGATCACAGTGGCAATGATGCATTGTATTGTGGCAGATGAGGGCACACTGCACTTGATCAAGTTTTAGAGAATGGCAAACTGGCATTAGGGAAATAATATGTTAGCAAGCGTTTCAGGTAAGTTGAACGCAGAAGACTTGACATCATTACTGCAGATGCTACAGATGGGAGAAGTTGAATTTTTACCTTTTTTTAAAGTTTAATTACATTATTCAGTGATAACTCTGCCCACAACAATGGCAAGAAAGTTTGAGGACCCTGGCCATCACAATGCTGAAACATCACTAAATGTGAACTGCAATAGTTATTTGCTACTTGCAACATCAAGGAACAAAGAACATTATTTTGAAATCTGAATACCTTGATATGTGAACTTTATATTTAATGGAAATCATGATACATTAGCAGCCAAATCCACATTAAAATATCTTCATTTTTTTTAGACTTGCAATGCCACTACATGAATTTGTCTTCAAGTCACAAATGAACATTTTATTTATATACACAAAAATTGGACTTGGCCCTTCTTTTATTTAGTGAACACTTACTTGTCTAACGTAGCAGCCAGTATGTACTTGCCATTGGGTGAAAACTTGACAAATGATACTGGGGGGTTGTCATCATCTACAAAAAAGTTAAAAGAACTTGAAAGGCTACACTACCTCCTAAATACATGTTTTTGTGTAAGGTTAAATGATGTAATATTGAATGTGTAAGTTTATTTATGTTACATACTTAAAATGAAAAAGAAATGAGCACATGGATCCCTGAGCTACTCTACACTAACCCAGCAAGAATCCTGCAAAGGATCAATGTACATGTAAAGTATATAATCTAGGTCTCAGTTAGCATTTTTTTCCCTCACTATATATCAGATCTTGCTCTGGGTCTGATGCTACAGTGTTGAGTATGAACACAATTGCTAGATCATGCCCAATACAACTCAGTGTAACCATGTATGAAAGTTCTGAATTCACCCAGCACTACTTCAGACTTGCCCACCCTGAGTTACAGCATGTGACTGAGTATGAAACATTAACATAATTTTCGGAATATAAGCCATGGCTTATACATTGATTCTAATGCTGAAAAATGACTCTGCGGCTCATACGCCAGATGGCTTACATTATGCAGCAACATTTGAAGGATAAATTCAGTCACTGTATGCACAGTGCTTGTCCGAGACTCGGACCGGCCAGCCAACCCCGGCAAGCTTGGTGGTCGAGTGGTTAAGACATCTGCACTAATAAGCAGGAGGTCGTGGGTTCGAGTCCCACTCGAGTAAGCTTGTGAGGTTTCTTTTCGCAAGCTCTCGGACAAGCACTGTGCATACAGTGCTTATTAATATACGTTGGGTAAAGGGCAAACCCGTTATATAATTAACATCTCCCCAACGCAAAAATACATCTTAAAATAGTTCGCGGTACCCGCTGCTTCATTTGACTCGGACCGGCCAGCCGACCCCGGCAAGCTCGGTGGTCGAGTGGTTAGGACATCTGCACTAGTAAGCAGGAGGTTGTGGGTTTGAGTCCCACCCGAGTAAGCTTGTGAGGTTTTTTTCACAAGCTTTCGGACAAGCACTGTGCACACAGTGCTTATTAATATACGTTGGGTAAAGGGCAAACCCGTTATATAATTAACATCTCCCCAACGCAAAAATACATCTTAAAAATAGTTTGTGGTACCCGCTGCTTCATTTGACTCGGACCGGCCAGCCGACCCCGGCAAGCTCGGTGGTCGAGTGGTTAAGACATCTGCACTAGTAAGCAGGAGGTCGTGGGTTCGAGTCCCACCCGAGTAAGCTTGTGAGTTTTTTTTCGCAAGCTCTCGGACAAGCACTGTGCATACAGTGCTTATTAATATACGTTGGGTAAAGGGCAAACCCGTTATATAATTAACATCTCCCCAACGCAAAAATACATCTTAAAAAAAAACAACAGTGTTGTAGTCGAGACCACTTAAGACCTACACAAGACCAGCACAAAACCAACCAAAGACGTCCAGTCTGAATTCAAGCCACACTCTATTCTACTGAACTGCAACAAAAAAATTCCTTTGTCATTGATTAACCTGTTACTTGTGACTGGTCTTAAGCATGGTCTTGTATCTGGTCTTGATTATGTAAAACACTGATAAATAAAGGGCAAGAGCTGCTGCACGGCCCACACATGACATTTTTGACGAGAAAAAGTTCGCTTATGAGATAAAACAATCTTTTGATTTTATTGTACATTCCTGTCCACATAACTTTTGCTAGCCTCTTGGAAAAAAGGGCAAGAGCTGCTACATAGTCTATGCAGAGCAATCATCTAGCATGTATAAATCCTTAATTTTCAGGACTTAAAATTCATTTCTAGTAGTGGTATTCATTTGCACTTTGCTTAGATTTATTAGGATTGCATGTGTAATGGAAATATTGATGTATTGTACTGGCGTTTTACTTCAGCACATAGCACAATGACCTTTGTGGTTAGATTGTCAGCATTGTGATGTGGCTGATATGCCAGTGAGGCTTATACAACGACTTTAAATCTTAATTTTCCAATTCTTGTATGCTGCGGCTTCTACACCGCATGGCTTATATTCTGAATATTATGTTAAGTTACAAGATTTTGCTTAACAGGAACACAAAAGAACTTTTTACAATAAAAAAGGTCCTTTAAAATCTTAAACCTTATCAGAGCTCATAAACTGGGATTGTCGAGCAAAGTTACAGTGTACATCTACTTACTAGAGTAAGCTGTTATCAGCTTAGTTGACCAGATAACTCCTTTCTTCACAAATCACCAAGAGAAGAATGGAAATTCAGTTAAGTCCATGCAAGAAAAACATCACTTACCGATCAATGTCTTCAAGCACTGGCCTGATGCTGTATCCCAGATTCGACTATAAAAGTACATACAAAAGATGCGTATCAACTTTTAAACCCTTGGATTTTCACAAATTTTCAGATGTACACATGTACAAGGTACAGAATGTTTGACCATGTAAAAATGAAAAATTTGACACAACTCATTTTTAAATAAGGTGTGCACAAGGTTTGAGCTAGCTATATGTACATCCGAACAAAATTGTGTCTGGGAATTATGAAAAGTCTAGTCAAGTGCACACAAATTTGTTGCAAACTCAACTACACAGTTGTAGCATAAATGCACATGTACGTGATGTAATGGGTTTGTCAACTGTATAGTGCAGGGGATAGTATAATTGATAGCTCGCTATACAACTGAAAAAGTCGAGTCAAAATTTACGCAAGTTCTATTTTTTAATTCATTGAAATTCTTAGTTTTGAACTAATTTTCTCTTAATTAACCCTTACTCTGCCGCAAGCATACCAGTACGTCCACTTAATTCCCCATCCATAGGTTGCCCGAGTACCAGTAAATTCGTAAGGTAAAGGTAAGGGCAAAACCCGTATAAAAAAGCCCAATAATTTAGTCATTTACATGTTACGGCTGCCTAAGTAAGTGAGGCAGTTTGATTGGCTAAATCCTTTATAATATGGAACATGTTAGCTCATCACAAGATGTAAAAAACCTGCATCATGCATGCAGCTTGTGTTGAGAATGGCATTGTGCAGCAAGACAAACCAAAAATCTGGGAGAGAAGTTTTGGATTCTTACTGTTCTGTTATTTTCACGAGTTCCCTTTGTGTTTTGCCGTTGCAGTTGTGAAAACACGTGTGAAAAGCTCAATGCATCAAAGCAATACTGTGCTGGTTCCTGCAAAGCAGTGCCTATGCAAAAGAACATGTGATAGAAATGTGGCAACCAGTCTAGCAATGGTACACTACACCAGCCATACTTACTTGCAAGCCTATAGTTGCATGTTGAAAACTATCGATAGTACAAGCAGATTTCTGGAAGTTAATTAACAGAACTTAGTCTCTTTTCTGTGAGTATGTTTTCTATGTTAGAGAGTTTAATTTGAGGTTGTTTTGCCCGTACTCGAGGCAAGCATGCTTTCACAAAATTTCCTTTCAGCTAAAAGTGTGAGTTCATTCATTCACGAAGAACTTTTGACAATCAGAATTGTGCACCACACATACAAGCACTAAGAAAGAGAAAGTGTATTAATACAGGCATTTATTTTTGCAGAAGAGGGCATTGCTGCTTGAAGTATTGGCACCTTCAGGACCTGTGTTTCTGTGTACAGGAGTTTATCACATTGTACAGTACATGTACACTGCATGATTTGTGTGTATATGATGTACATGTTCATGAACTGTGCATGCACGGAATTGACATTGAAGCTGGCTTGCCAGCTTCACACGTTGCAACATTTGTGAGTATCAATTCTGGAAGTATTTTGTGCCAATACATTTGCAATGGGACTTATTTTAAAGACTACTATTCATTCCTATTGGTCAGTTGACAAGGTAGTTGCTACTCCATTTTGGGAAAATTTCATGTAACATAATCGGTATCAGCTGTTTCTGAAATTTCTACACCTAGAGAATAAAAGCAAGGCTGCCCCACACCATAATAAAAATTATGATTTGCTGTATAAGGTGCACCCTACATGTACATACGAAAAATTCTGCAACTGCTGAAGGGTTGTGTACACTCCAATTTACACTTTCTGGACTCCTGGTTGTGAGCTTGTGTAACCAAGAGGTCTAATTAACGAGAAAAAATATTTGAAGGAAACAGCACTACAGAAGAAGAAGCAGCAACGAACAGGATCTGGATGTTTTCTTTAGGTAATTAAAAAGAATCACACCCAGTCAGTATAAATTACAGAGTATCAAATTTAGAATCCACCAGAGCCTTGTATAAATTAAACGACAGTCAACTGGTGGCTAAATCAACACTAGATGATGTCAAGACCAATGGCAGGTCAAGAAGGTGGATGAGGTAAAACTTTCATACCGGTATGTATGCAAGACAGATATTCACACAGCCTTGATGATCTGTGCCACCTAGCCGCTATGAATCCCCCAAATCTAGGGAATGATCGCACAGAAATAAAACTCTGCACTAGTGCTGATCAACGGTATAGCTGATTATTACCAATTTTGGCAAGTGTATGGAAGAAGTGCTCTTCATGGAGCTTGGAGTGGCTCTACTCAAAAATTGTGCTATCATGGATCATGAATGACTATCGAGGCCAAAGGGACATTTTGCAAGCTGTCTCCAGATTACAAGCCAAACTAGTTAATAAATTTTGCCTCACAATGTAAGGAATTTACAAACACAAAAGGATGATGTGTCTGAAAGAAATTCACCTCAAAAAGGGGGAAATTATTTTTAATGAGCATGTTTTATCTGCTGTTAACAGGCCATAATATAGTCAGCCAGTCAAACGTACTAGTAACATCTTGACAATGCGAACCTCAAGGGAATAGAGTTATCCTAAAAATTTCTTATGGATTGAAATAAACCACTTTATTGTAGTACCTTTGTGATGCAAAACTTTCATTTCGCTTAGTCTTTTTTACAACATGACACGCTGTACATAACCGCTGCAGTGTCAGTGATTGGACTACCTGAAGGGGGTTACATTTCCGTCCATGGTAGCAATCAGGCTACCTTTGGTAGCTTGAAAGCCAGGATTTGTTGCAGGTTCAAGAATGCAGCTTGCACAGAAGTGGTCCTAGTGAGAAACGAAATGCGCTTGGCAGTGATGACTCTTAACCCTAGACTTACAATGCTTTCAATGCCATTTGAAGCATTGTGGTGGCAGTTTTTTGGATCAGAAACTTCAAAATAAGTGGATATAGTGGTTTGGGCATAGTTTGAGTTACGGAGGTACTGTTGTACATAAAAGCCTTTTAATCCATGATGTACGTAGCACTGGTGTGGTCCACATGTGACATGACCAGCGCTGACAATTTGTGCAGGTGCATTCTGCGTGTATGTGGTGGTGCAGCATCCGGGACATTTCCTCTGTACAGTAGCTGGTGTGAAGGTGTTTTGCAGATCTGTTGTCTGTTCCGATGTTCCTCATCAAAACTGTAGTTTTTCTGTTTTATATACTTACAGCAAGATAATATTTTCGCTTGATAAAAAGGTAGGGAAGATTTACCCTGACAGAACAATGTGTTGCTTCCTGTGTAGAAAACAGAGTCCTGTTTCAGGCAGACCATGATTGCACGCAATGTCATCTGTTATTACGCTCTCTTTTATTATTATGTACATTGTACATGGCCACATGTAAGCACAAATCAGCAATCACAACACCATTGTTCGGTAAATTGTTTTGTAATGTTATTTACATTTTTTTGGTTGGCATGACAATCGCACAGAGTTTTAGCTGGTAACCTTTGTTTTTGAGCAAGTTTTTTTGGTACATCAGCAAATTTTGTACTGAAGCAGCTCCGTGAAATTGGGTCACGTATCAACAGCATTTGCTCATTGTTGATGCTTTTACATTTTCAAAATAAGTGGATATAGTGGTTTGGGCATAGTTCGAGTTACGGAGGTATTGTTGTACATAAAAAATTTTACCTTTGCTTTTGCTGTTGCATCACAACTGATTTTTTTGTGCTGTATATTTATACAGCACAAAAAAATTAGTTGTACTTCTGTGTTCTGTCAAGGAGCCTAAAATATAAGTATACAGTTTCTGAACTAGATATAATCTGCAACAACTTCATACCTAAAGATACTGATTTGGAAATGCTATGGCAGATTTTGATGGAAACAATCAGTTGCAAACAAATTTGTAGATCCATTGTTCGCATTCACAAACATTTCGACACACAAATTTGACTATTTTTCCCACACTTAAAGTACTCTGACTTGTACTCATAATTAGAAATAATTGTACTTGTACTCGGAGATACAAGTACTCATACTCTTACCTGTAGGTACTAGTACTCGTACTTGAAAATCAGTTTTGTACTTGGCTGGTAAAGTAATCGGACTTTCAGGTACTCAGAAAATTAAGTACTTGGCAGCACTCTGTACTCGTAAAAAAGTACTCGACTACAACACTGTGACAATCTACAGCCCAGGATTAAAACAGAGTTTTAAACAGATTGAAACTCTGCGGCAATATGGTGGGTAACCAGAAGACACTAAACAATTTCAGGAGTTTGATGGATTTCAGAAATATACACTGACTAGTTGACGCTACTCAAGCTCCTGTGACTTGAGGTGTTGTGACCAAAGTTATATCAATGCTGTGATAAACTTCAGCTTCCCAGCTTGATTCTGGGCAGCATGGATGGCCTAGTTGTGTTGATGGCCAATGGTGTGACGGTTGTCTTTGACTTGGGCAATGTAGGTGCGGTGAAGGCCACCTCCTTGGCAAAAAGATTCTGATGTTTGGTTATGAGGGTCCACGAAGATAGCCAAATGCACCTCCGCTCCTTAAAAGCCGTGGCTGATTAGGCGAAGACGGCTTCTTAGCGGTGGCAGGTGCTACCTGGGTGCAAGCGTACAGGTCGGTAGAAGACAGCCGAACCGGGAAATGCACACCAAGGCAGTAGCACATAAGGGCATGATGCGAAGCATCAAAACGCCTGTCCATGATTTCAGTTATCAGGGTTTCAGTTGTAGAGCAGAACTGTCTCGACTGTTGACTTAAAGAGCTGCATTTTGACACTACCGCAGGCTGCTCCATCCCAAACAGATGTAAGTTTTCGGGAAGCAATCCAGGCCAGCTGTTGACACTGTTGAATGGCGCTTCTACTATCTGCCACGTTGCAACCAAGGTAGCAAAAGTCCTCGCAGACCGCAAGGGCAATGTTGGTTGTTGTGCGGATGATAGAATGTGGAGAGTCTCTAATGTACATGACCTTTGTCTTGCTGGCATAGAGTCTGGCATAGTAGGCCCACTTTGGCTGATGCTGTCTCAAAATGATGTAGTTGGCTTTGTGCTGCTTCCGCATCATTGGACATTAGCACAGCATCGTTGTAATCCGTCACACTGATAGACGTCCTCTCACAGTGTACCCATCTTCGAGAATGAGCGACATGCACAAGATGTAGTTCATGACGATGACAAACATGTCGGGCACCAGTGTATCTCCTTGAAGTACACAGGATGTTGTGTCAAACTCATCAGTACAGCCTGAGGATGGACGCACACATGCAGCTGTGTTGGCGTACAGAATTTCTCTAAGAGCCCCACGGACAGCACAGTCGAAAGCCTTGGAGAAATCCACAAAGGTTATCACCAAGCTCCACTTCTTTGAGCGGCATGTGTTGATTACCATTCGAAGACATGTAATTTGTTCAACAGTATTACAATAAGGTAAAAAACCAGCCTGCCATGGCAGGATGAGTGTCTCCAGCCGCTCCCGTAGACGAATCAATAGGACACGGTTGAAGAATTTTGTATGAACTGACAAAAGACTGAGTCCGCACTGATTGGTGAGTGACGTACTGTTCCTTTTTGGGGGATTGCGACGATGATGGAGCGTCTCCATTCCAGTGGAGGTCCGCCGCAAGCCAGCATGGTGTTCATGATGGGTGGAACGCAATCCAACAGCGGGAGGGTGCCAACGATGTCAGATGGCAGCTCATCAGGACCTGCAGCTTTCCCAGATGGAGTTTGTAGGGCAGCCTTGCGGAGTTTGTCAATTGTGATGTAATTGATGCTGACATTGATATCTGATGCCAGCGGCAGTGGTCCAGGTGGCGACAGATCCAGTTCTAGGGGCTGGATATTCAAGAGCCCACGAAAGTAGCCAGCTATTTTCGATAGCTTGTCTTGTGTGGACTCAGCAGTGATGATGGCAGTGGGTCACACTTTTTTGCCGGTGATCTTATCAATAGCTCGCCAGATGGCTTGGCTCATGGTGGTGTTGTGAAATCTCAGTGGTTATTTGATGTATAAGCTCCTCCCTCAGCCGTTCATATGTGTTTTCAAGGTTCACCTTCCATTGTCGGTGATTTGAATTTGGATTTGTTTGGGGAGTAGCTCTGAGTTGATGTCTGGCTTGTTTTTCCTCTGGGTCTGCATCCCATAAACATACTCTCCGTGAGGGGTGATGCCCGGGTATAACTTTGGCTGTGATGTGTCTAACTGATTCAACATAAGCTGTGTAGCCTGGTCTTCGGTCCAGCTTTCCCAAAACTTTGTCAATAAAACGCTGTCATGTGGCGGGCATTCTCGGAGCAGACCAAAGCAGTGGATGATCTTTCTGGGCGTGTTTCGTCGACTCCCACAATCTAAGACTGAGTGTGCACGTTTACAAGTGTGTGATCTGAGCAAACGCATCCTGGTTTGATGTTGCATACCTTGTGTATCGAAGTTGTCCATTTCTTATTCACGAAGATGTAATCTAGCGCACACTTTCGTTTCTGTAGTCCATGAAAAGTTGGCAGCTGGGAATGGCACTGTCACATGACACCATTACATGCCACTAGGTCGCTGCTAACGACAAAGTCCAAGACCGCTTCAATGTGAGGTGTCATGCGAGCACAAGCTTGATGATGGCAGCTGTTCTTTACCGTGAAACCATCCGGTGGGAGATCAGCGTTTAGATCACAGACGAATGCCATTATGTCACGACGTGGTTTCGAGGCCAGATATCCACCGACGATGTTGATACAATCGTTGGTCTCAGTGATGTCACCAGCACAGGCAGTTGGCACATGACAGTTTGTCAGGTGCAAGCGCTTATTGTTCAGTTGCACAGTTGTTGAGATTATTCAATAGTGTATCGGTTCTACATTAAGTACAGTTTGATCGACTCTGGGAGAGACCGGAAACCTCCACCCCTGTGGTCCCATGCAAGGGCAGTGGCAAGATGTGCTTTCCAGCCACATCCAACGTCAATGCACATGGTAGGCATGTCCAAAACCCTGCAATGTTCCTGAATCCCATTTATGTCGTAGTTTTGGGCTTTACAGAGCTTGGTCAGCTCATACAGTTGGTAGTCCTTCTTAAGAATTTGAACATTAAAAGTTCCAATGGTCACTGATGCGGGGGCAGATGTTAGTGCCTCACGGCCCGAGCTGGCAGGCTCCAGGTCCGTTGGTGCTGCAGGTTTAAGACGGTTTCCATACACATGGTTTTCAAACAACGGACATTTTGATCTTGTGGTGCTTTTTCCTGCCCTTGTTCCTTGTCTGGTCCTGCGTTTGCACAAACCAAGCCTATCTTTGTTGTATTGTGTTTGGCTATTCACCTTGTGCACAGTCCATGACAGGCTCATCAAGACGATCCTGCTGTATATCATGGTTGCAAGGCACTCCTGAATTGGCAGTTTGCTTGTAAAAAACCTTCAAAAGCAGGAAAAGCAGGATATCCAATATTCTCCAGAGTAATCCAGAGTTGTCAGCGGTGTTGGGAACTCTGATTTGCATGCTCCTCAGGGGTAACTACATCCTGGAAAAGCTAAGAACCTGGATCTTTTCGGGAGCTATGGGAGCAGCCTGTTGTTTGTGGCGCTAACAACTACAGAAATATACGCGTATGCGATAATGATTAGGTCTCTAGGATGAAAAATATACTACTGTACACAGAGGAAGGCTGGGTCATCACCGTCATGCAATTCTAATATTATGGCCCTGATACAATAAAAAGTGATGAAAGAATGCTTGCCTTCATTATGAGACATTACTGTCACGCGCACAACTTTTCTTTGATGAGCTGAGCATGTTCACACGGGCTGCTATTGTCACGTTGACAAGCACTGGGTGGGCATCAACCGCAACCACATAATAAGGCCGTATTCGAAGCGGGCTTCCAGAGCTACGGCTAGGTCTATTGTCTGCGCGTCTCCATGCATTTCCAATGGAGTGAATACCATGACCTAGCCCTAGACAAGAGATTTGGATGCAGCCTAAATCAGGCACTAATGATGTGCCCTCAAGCACTTTGTACATGTATCACATGACCCAGCACAGAAACCCTGACCGACTGGCCCGCGCGCTGCATTATGCGGTAACAGCCCTATCACGCAAAGCAAATGAATAAAATCCCCAAGACGTAGACACAGGTACCGGTACATAACTTCATTGGTTCATTGTTTATTAATGTACCACATAAAAATATGTTTAATGATGATGTTTGAGGAAAACATGCACAGTACGGATAGCCTAAAATCCACTTCATGTGCAACTCAGCTTGCAAGCCAACTGCCGTAAGCCAGTAAGGTAGTGTGTGCACTGAAGCGTGTAACATTCGATAACTCGAACGTCGGATAACTCGAACTTTTCGTCCATTCTCCTGAGCTTTGACTTATCGAGATTTTACTGTATATACTAAAGTCACAGCAAAACATACTAAAGTTACAAATTCAGGGCCAAGGGTTATGAAGAGACAGCAGCGAAAGCCCTCTGAAAAAGGAATGCTGCTCATTTCTTAGTGCAGTTCATAATTTATGAGCTGCAGAGACAAAAGCCTGCTTACCTAGCATAGACAAAGTTCTCCCCTAGGAAAATTCAACAAAATTTCTATGAATGATCGGGGCCAATTTCGCAGTGCTGCTTAAGCGGAAAATTTGTGTGAGTGTGTATGAGTTACTCATAATGTGCCATTTTTCCCAGTTACACTTTTTTCAATTTTTGGGTGGAGAATCAGGGTAGGGAATTATGGTATTTTTAAAGGGACTAGGTCATTTTTCTTTTTTTTTTTTGAAGGGTTGTCAGTCTTTTATGTTCATTGGTCAGAGGTTAGGTCCTAACCAACACAGTGTTGTTTTAGTGGATCTGTGAGTGGACACGATGGCGGAAGCACTGACTACCCTTCAGTTTTGTGGATTTGATCCACTTCCCAATGGTTTCACCCAAAGTTGCCAAGAGGAACCAGTGACTGTTGACCAACAGTCCAGCATCTTACAGTTATTGCAGCATCAAGCCTGTATGCAGAGAGTCATACTGCAACAGTTTCACCAAATCCACACATTGAAGGCGATGAGCACCCAGATTATTGGTGAGCAGCAGCGACAGAATAATTACATCCACAACTTGGAATCCATGCTGAACTTTGACAAGACAAAGTCTCCCAGTAACCCCAATCACCATCAATGAGTCTATACCCAAGAGTCCTGAAGCCCCTAAAGTCCCCTCTAGATACCCGAAAGCAGCCCCTGCCAGTGCTCGAATTGATGAAGAGCCAAACCATGAGAGTGGAGGCGTAACAAGAAGTGGCCACAGTCTGCAGGAAGCCCAGCAGCGAGATCCAGCCATACGGAGGGTCGCGGATATGAAGCTGGACAGTCTCAAGAGGATGAGTCGTAGTAAGATGGCCCATGAGCCCAAGGTGGTGCAGCGGCTGCTACAGGTGTGGGATAACGTGGAAGTGAAGGGCGGCCTACTATTTACAGGACTGGTGGAACCAAGCTCAGATACTTGAAGTACTACCCCACATGATTAAGTATGACATCTTCAGGAGCCTTCACCACAGTATGGAGACATTAAACTTTGGACAGGTGCTAAAACTTGTGAAGCAGAAATTCTTTTGACCCAAACTTCATAATGAGACCATGGCATACACGAGGCAACACTGGAAACAATTCAAACAGACGTCTATGGCTTGACTGCAGATGTCCACGCATGCCATTCCTCCACCAGAGGAGTTCCAAGACTCATGTACGTGGTGAGTCGTTAATACCGGTTTTGTCCCTAAATGCCTGAGTGTATTTGGTTGGTTACCTGTACAATAATAACTGTTTCATGTTGCTAAGTTATGCTGTATAATGTGTATGAATATTTGTATTCAATTTAGTTTCATTTGCATTGCTGAGGACAGCAATGATTTAAGATGGGGCAAGTGTGGCAGAGCCAGAAATGAGTATGTTATTTAAATGCATGTTTTTACACAGCAGTAGTTCCCCTTTAAAAATGTATAGCTTTAGTTTGGAGTCCTTGATTTTTTTTTAGTAGTGTGCCCCACTATTTGTTTAAACCCCAGCTTCCCCCATACAGTGGAATGCTGCTATAACGAACAAAACAGGGTTAATGCTAAATGTTCGGTACAACGGTCGTTTGGTATAGCGAATTTAACTGCTGAACATTTCGTTGCCATGTTGAATAGCGCCTCTCTTGTCTAACCAAAGTGCACCCTCTTGTGATACCTTGGTTCGCTGTTTTCGTGATGTTTTGCCATTGCATTCAAGTTTAAGGTTTCTAGAAATGTATCTGTTAACTATTTTTGTTTTTTATTTAAACTTGAGTCAAAAAGTTGATATCAAGTTTATCCTAAAAGTCGTGAAACTACTGCTCAGGATTGATCTCTGATGCATGCTGTGGCGAATTTCGGTTGACTTGTGTATCAGTGGCTCCCTCTTTAGACTATTGTTAGTGCAATGCCACCGTGCGCGTACGTGTGCTTTTCTTCCGATCATGTAACCAGTGTCTATTCAATACCGTTGACAAATAGTGGCTTTCCCTTCTAATCCTTGGGGAAATAATGGCCACTTGTCACTTTCCAACATGAAAAAATACTGACTGTTTATCATGTTGACGTTCGGAAATTACAAACGGCAACTGAATACTGTTCGGTGGTTTCCATGCACAAATTCTTGGGAGCCAAGGACGATGTTCGATACAGCCAAATGTTCGGTTTAGCTGTGTTCGGTATAGCGGCGTTCCACTGTATAGTGTGGGCTCATGGTCTGGCCACACTCAGTGTAGCAAATCACCAGAGACCAGTCAACTTCATATGTATTTTCCCTCCTAACTGGAGTGTGGTTTTTCTGCTTGAGCCCTATTCTGCTAGAAGTCAGTAATTGAAGTCCTAGTGTAGACGAATAAGGTCAATTTTATCATACACACAATGTGTTGGTCTTGGTTTAGTCCTTTTTTTTTTCATTTTTTTCCAGTACTTTTTCATTAATAAATTCTTGTTTCCTTTTTTGAAGGCAAATATTGGTGTGTGAGTCCTTATTAATTCAGTTTCCTGTGACCTTTCCCTAAAAGATCCCTGGTTTAGTTAGATTTATTATTGTTTTGTGAGGTTCCCCATAGTGTGCCATTTTTCCCCTTTACATGAATAACTATTCGCTGAAAAGACTTAATCATCTGAGGTGCCCCTCGACCTCCCACTATGTACTGTGGTCATGCCACCATGTTTGTCCTCTTCAAAGTGACTAAAAATGTCAAAGTCAGGTGGGGAGGACAGGCAGGAGAGGACTGTCTGGGTTGGTATTCTCTGGTAGACCCGACCCACACAGTTACTGTGGGGGAAGAGTCTACGGTGTCGGTGACAGGATAACAGATGGAGCTGGAGAGGTCACATGCAAAGCCTGCACCAAGGTACTAGATCGACCATACTCGCCATCAGCCTGAGGAGGCGAAGCCAAGTGATGGCTGGTGAAAACTGGGTTGAGCAAAGAAGAGACACACTCCCGGAGCTTGGCAATACGTTCGGCTGTCGGGGTGATAATGCCCTTGTGGAGGTTGAGTTTCACCCCGAGGTAAGTCGGGAATTGAGATGGGACAGACTTGATTTTTCCTGATTGATGATGAAGCCAAGGCGGGAAGAAAGGTCGTAGGTTAGGCAAGTTGATGCTACGGCCTTCTCTGGGGTGCAGCCTATAATCAGTCAGTCGTCCAGATACTGGAAAATCAGGTCCAGCTGTCATAGATGAGCGGCAACAGTTTTTCGCCATCCGAGTTGAAACCCTAGTGCTAGGGCCCCAAATTCGTAGACATCTCCCATGTATATGAACCGAAGGAACTTGCAGTCTGCTTCATGGATGGGAATGTGTAGATAGGCATCCCGAGGGTCGATCTTCCTTGCCCAGGATGGAATTGGGATGAAACATATCACTGAAAGTATGGTTTCCATTCGGAATTTCTGGGGCGGATGTATTTGTTGAGTGGCCTGAGATTGATTGGTTATTTGTCGGTCCACTTCTTGATAGTAAGAAAGAAGGTGGCTAGGAAGCTGTCCTTCACGCGGTCAGGTTGAATGTGACTGACAACTTGGTTCTGGAGCAGGGAGTGTAGTTTGGGAGTGTATGACGGAGGGGTACTCTTAAACTTTAGGAAGTAGCCGTGTGCGACAGTTGACAGGATCCAGCTGTCTGAAGTGATCTCCCACCAGAACCCTGCTAAACTGCTATAGATGACCGCCGATGGGTTCCAAGTTGGCAGCTATAGAATTTGAAGTGTAGGTGTAGTCATTGGTGACGTTCCCTGAAGGACTGGGGGGGCGTGATGAAGATCCTCGACCTGATGGGGCTTGGTTCAGTCTGGTTGAGGTGCGAGTTGAGGCTCAACACTGGGTCGGTTGCAGAAGTGGAGGACGAAAAGAGTGGCAAGAGGAGTATGTCTTGGGTGGCAGTGGCTTGGGGTTCTGAAGCCGGCGTGGCTGAGTTTGGCGTAATACCGGGGTCATTGGCTCTGAGTAGTCATGTGTGACTGCAGAACGGCTTGAGGGTGGAGGATCCATGGGAGGTAAGTCCAGGTCTGGAGTGGAAAAAGCCGGTGGGGGTTTATCGCTCAGACAGCGGAAGATTGAGGAGAGAGTTTCATTAATGGACTGGAATGCTGTCATCCATGGTTCAGGTGGAGATAGCCGTTGTTTTGAGTGGTGTCTCTTCTTGGTTTTTGAAGAAACCAATGAAGAAGAACGCTTGCCCTTGGGCCTGGAAGGTGGGGGTGAACCGGTGACTGATGCAGTGAAAAGGGACGGAGGCCCATCCTTTGGCGGGCAGTCGGGAGCTTGCCTGGCGTGGGTGTCGTCATCTTGGGGTGATGGACCAGTCATAGAAAGTTCTGGTTTACCAGGAATACCAAGCTGAAAGCCAGAGCCGCCGACTGGTTGTGGAGGTCAAAGACCATGGCGGTGTAGCAATCTGGTGGGCTTCACAGTACCCGGTGAATTTTGTCAGATGCGACAGTACCGTGGGTCAAGGAGGTATCAGGCAGGCCAGTCCCAATGGAATGTGCGGAGCCTGTCCTGGCATTATTGGTATGAAGCCAACTAGATGTCTGCTCAGTCGACGGTACCGAAGAGGCGGCCTTGTGTACTGAAGAGCTAAGGCGGCCGGTAGCCGTTGCGGGCCTGCAGGCTTTTCTTAGCCACAGGTGATCAATGGGTTGACTCATTTCTTGGGTGGTCAGTGTAGATGTTGGCTCGGTTGACTCCGTTGTCTGTTGGAGGGTGGAGAGATGGAATGGTAATGAGTCAGGAATGTCCCAAGGGGGGAGGTTCCAACTAACACAGAGACCAAGCTCGCGGTTAGGGGGCTTACCAGTAAGGCCTGACCGTTCTCCCCGGGGAAAGTCTGTGAACTTTTTTTTAACAAAAGAGCACTTGACAATGACGACCGTACGCAGCAAGAACGGTGTATGTTAATCAGCAAACATGAATATTCCGTTCACCCTACGTTCAGAACGTGCATTGTTGTACCTATGTACATTTATGCATGTACATGCACAGGTGTATGTGCATACACTTTAACGCATGGTTGATGTAATATCGAAAAAGATCTCTTGGTTATAGTTCATCAAATCTACTGTGATATGTTTACAATAATAAAATTCACTGTCATATGAAAACATATTAAATGTGCATGTGAGATTAAAAAAAGCAAATACATGTACATGTAAAAACATCAATCCAGGGATTTTTGAAAAGGCTTTCAATCGCCATGGATGACAATGAAGCTAAACAGCATGCACATGTAGGCCTGTGTGTACATGCAAGTATGTGAAGACTTATCAACTGGAGCCCCCATCCATGTAACTAGTCTTTCCAACAAAGATTGTGTCACAGAGAGACATTCTAATTTAATTTTCCGTCTGTCTTATGATTTTTGACACAACCTGCAAGGCATCAGTAGTCCCAGTTCACTCGCCCACTGTGCGCTAGATAGTTACTGAAGAAGCATGACACCATTGAAGGAATATTTCGATTGGATAGCTATGTCTCGCAAAACTTACGCCATGAAAACGCACAGTCTCATTGGCGGATACGCTAGGTCTTTTTGCAGCAATATGAATAATTCAGTGTTCAGCGATTAGTTGGGCTCTTGAGATGTGGGAGTAGTCAAGCGAACGTATTTGGGCGTATTTTTATCGGAATTAGGGAAGGAATTTTTGTTTTGATGTTTGTGTAATCAATGTAAAAAATCACGGCTGTAGAGCTGCATTCTTATACAACGTTCATGTACATGAAGTGGAACGTACGCAACCCTTTTGGGCAGGTATTGTACATTGGCTGGTTGCCGCATTTCCCTCACGCCTTCTTTGGCAACGGTTCAGCCCGGCAGGAACCAGTGTGATGCACTGCGCACATGTTTTAACCACCCTGATTGGTAAACCATTTTTACAAATGGGTCGTCAACAAGGGTTTTTAACAACTTCCTGCCGGGGACTCCGGGATAGGAGACGTATGGTTTATATGGGTGGCCGGGGTCTCCGAACTCGGACTAAGGAAACAGGGCCCTGTAACAAAAGACTGTACTCCAAACAAAAGACCAGGCTGCTGGGCATTACCGGCATTGTTCACTCTCAAAAGTGGTGATAATCCAGCCTTGTTTTGAAATCCTATACCAGGGTTTGGGGCATTGAGAGCAAGCGGATTACCACCTGGGACAAAAGCGCTCCACCACCGCAGCGATGAGCCATACAGCACCGCTGCACGCTAATCTGGCCCCTATTGAAAAGAGGTCAGCAGTTCACTGAGCCAGGTTCGTGAACAAAAGACAGTTATATAACACCACACAATCTGGGCTCTGTTTACAAGGCTGCAGGCCTGGCTGAAATACTCGGGCGTCAATGAAGGTCACCTATCAACTTAGTAGTGCCTGAAGATTACTTCATGTGGCTATAAACGACCGTTAATCGAAATGATGAATTTTTGAAGGATTTTGAAAATAAAAAAATGATAGTCATGCCGGCCCAGCATCATCAACATTGAAAAATGCCCCGGCACGAAGTGGTTAAGGCAACGGCCTCACGAAAACCATTCGTTTTAACAGGAATTTCGTACAATGTGATTTCGCTGTAAAAGATTTTTCCCCCAAAGAAACATGCGCGTTTTTGCCGGGACCACAGACGTGTGTTTGTTACCTGAATTTTGTTATGGCCTATTTCATAATAAAATCCGTGGAAAGAACGTAATATGTGAATGTTTCTCCAAGTTTGATTAACTTAACTTTTGTTCGAACATCGCCCGGTCTGCAGAAAAATGGCAATATGTAAATGTATCTGAGTTGATCGTGTTTTCCAACATTGTCCAGTCCGCAGAAAGAATGCAGTATGCAAATATCTCCGTGTCTCTTGTGACGTAGTTTATCTCTAACAATAGTGGGCGGCTGGGCCAGCTCATTAACTCATTGCATGCTCGAGTGCACACGGGTGTGCAGTTCGCTAACTTTCCGGCCCCTAAGCAACGACAGACTTGCCATGAATAAAGCGGACTTCACGCGGAAGAACGGTAAAGTCTTACTGGTAAGCCCCCTAAAGGCCAGAGTCCTCGTCTGAGCCACCCAGAATACGGAGTGCCCACTCATGCAACTGGATCTCTGCCCTTATTCTGTATGAGATTGGACCTCTAGCAAACATCGTAGGCTCAATCTACCGCTTCAGTCGCCTCCATACTTGACTTTGAGCAGGGGATGTCCCAATGGGGGATCCCCTGCTTGCAGCTAAGGCCTATATCCCTATCAGAGCCGCACGGAATTGAGTGCATCACTCCAGCAGCTAGGCCTTGTCCCCATCTGATTGCTTTATAAAGGAGCGCCCACTCAAGCCATTTGGCTTTTATCCACAAATGAATGCTTAAATAATAAAGTACCCACTCAAGTGGTTAAATGAGAAAACCACTAAAAATTACATTCCACCCTCTCATACAGCTAGTGATTTGTGGATTAGAGTGGCCACTAAAGCATGAAGCCCCCACTCTAGCTGCTAGGCCTATGGGGACTGTAGGGTTGACCAGTCCTCGTAACACTAACGGTAATCACCTGCAGAATGTACACACAGAAAAGATAAGAAAAAAGACACCAAAAACAAGGAAATAACACTCTTACTAACAAGATTAAAAACCACACTAGGTAAAAGTTTATTCAGGAAAGACTACCTGATGATTCAAGCCAACACACGACTGTGTAGTGAAAACGGAACTCGAAAAACAGGCAGATGTCTAAAAGATACGTCTGTTGCGGTATTGCACTGAGAAAAGAAAGACAAACGTGGTGGCATGACCGTAGTGCATAGTGGGATTTCAAGGGGTACCCTGGATGATTGAGTCTTTTCAGCGAATGTAGCTAAACGTGCATGGGGAATTTCCATATACATGTATAGTGATTGTTTGGGTAGGTAGAGTACCGTAGACTTCCAGGTTTAAAAGAAACATACAATTGCGTCATCTGCATAGCAATGCACATCAGGTAAATGTGACTGAAAACATTGAATAAAGCAGATGAGTACATAATAAATAAAAAAGGTCCCAAACAGGAACCCTGAGGGACACCACAAGTAACGTCAAACTTGTCAGACTGTGTGCAGTGTAAGCAGACACGTTGAGCACGTCAAGATAAATATGAAGAAAACCAATTTAGTGCTGAGCCCGAAATGCCAAATCTGGAATGAATATGGTTCAATAAAATGTCACGATCAACAGTATCGAAAGCAGCTGAAAGATCAAGTAAAACAAGGAGGATCACATGCTGAGAATTCCTTTTCAAAAGAAAATCGTTGCTCAGTTTGAGTAAAGCAGTTTCGGTGCCATGATTTGTCCAGTATGCAGACTGATATGTGGGATACAGATTATTGACACTAATAATAGCAGTAATGGAATAACGAGTAACTCTTTCCAACTAGTTGGAAAGGTCCCAGAAATTAATGAACCATAAATTATTTTAGTGATAACTGGCAAAAGGACATCCAAACAGTTAATGACAACTGATGTGGGGACAGGGTCAAGGGAACATGATTTAGGATTCCCGACTTCCCTTTTGGTGACGGGAGAAAAACAATCTAATTGAACTGGGCAATTGTTGTTGACAAAACCTGCAGGAAGATGACCAATCTCTTCCAAACTAGATAACTGCTGATTGAGTTCCACACGGATATTGCCAACCTTTGACATGAAAAACCTTCCCATGCTTTTAGCAAAATCAAATCCACCATCATCAGAAGGGATGGAGGATCTATCTAGATTAAGTAATTTTTGTGTATCTCTGAATAATTTTCTCACATCACTAGAATGTTCATCAATGGTTTTAGTACGAAATTGCACCTTGCTTTGTTCATAAATACTGGTAGCAATATTTCTACTAACTTTATAATACTAAAAATCAGTGGCATTTTTGGTGGATCACCATTTACGTTCAGCTTCCCGCTTCATTCGTTTGGCAACATTGACATCGTGGTTATGCCATGGAACCAAGGGGCCACTTTTGATTCATTAGGTGCATTCAGGAGCATGGCGATCCAACAACTGAGTAATAGTAGTGTTATACACACTAACCATGTCAGAGATATGTCAATGATCAAAGCAATCAGATTCATAGCACATTTTGAAGCCAGCAGATTATTGTTAAATGCTTCTACCTCAATTGCCCTTATGTTCCTAAACATTCGCATTTTGAAACTACTAGAAGGTTTGAAAAATTTAGGTCGCGTAACACTGAAGGGTGATTAAAAATCAAATTACTAATGACAGGCGGGCTATGTATAATAGAATCTGAGTTTCGTGTAATAGTCAGATCAAGTACATGCCCGGCCCGGTGGGCTGGTTATCAACAAACTGCTGAAAGCCAAAAGATGTAACTCAGCAAAGCATCATGATTATTCATTTCATTAACATTAAAATTGAAATCACCAGCAATTAACAAAGGTTCACTAACCAAAATAATAGATTCAAGATAATTCTTCAAAGAATACAGAAGTAGTTACTCAGTGATTTGGAGAGTAAGGTGGCCTATAAATAGCTACTATATGTAATTTATGAGAGCCCAGTTGTAATAACCATTCATAATATTCAAATTAAGACAGTTCTTCTGCGGCAACTTTCTCAGCTCTGAAAGAATCACGTAAAAGTACTGCAGTGCCCCCTCCCATGCAATGACAATGAGGGTGATCAAAACAATGAAAGCCATGTGGTGTTAAGCTCAGTTCTAAGGACAGTGTCAATGTCCTTGAGCTAATTTTCTGTCAAGATGAGAATATCCAAGCTAGTGGAGGAACAGTAGTCTTGTATTACAGCTGCTTTGTTCCTCACTGACTGAGCGTTGATACAGCTAAACTTAATTGATCATCCACATTTAGGTTGACTCAGTGGCAGTAGCTGAGATCTTGCAATCTCTGTCCAGTGTCAGCCAACGGTTGGTCATGTGTCTGCTCTACTACATGTACATGTATGTAAGGCAGGCAAATAAATATACCACAACTACATCTCCATACAATGCTTGAGTATGTTGCTTTGCTAAAAGGTTTTGACTGGTGTTGGTAGAGGTAGTGGGACATAACGTACATGTATCCCTATGTTACAAGAGCACGTAAACACACACTTGCAGTTTATGTAAAATTCAAACAGTGTTCAACTGTGTTCATACAAATCACATAAAGGAAGCATTATGGGCTGTAACAAAACCAACAATCTAGGACACCATTATCATTTTCAGGGTTTGAATTTTATGAAAAAAAAAACACTCAGGAGTAGTAACTGCAGAATTATACTGGATCAGAACTAGTTTTACAAGGCCAGTGGTGGTGGCTTGGCATGTACATCTTTCACTGGAATGACTGGTATGAAGGCAAGGAAGCATCACCATATTTTGACACAATGCAAAAATTTTTTTGTTCAACTTCAATCAATGTAATGAAATTAAAGCATGCCATTAATTAGACATCAACTGAACATATTTGGGTGTCATTTTGTTAATATAGGCAGAATAGAGCTAGCATCAGACAGCAGGCATCAACATTCACAGCTGTCTGTAAACGAGGACGAGTAAGCCTAACTTATTCTTTGGAACAAGTAAAGCTTTAGAACTTATTGCCATGGATGGGTACTCTTCCCTTCAAAGTGCTTTTTTACAACTTACAACAGCAGTCCTAAAATGAACCTTTTACCTTTCTTCCTTTTCACATGCTAAAAATGCTCATGTGATTTTGTCACAAAATATTTCATGCATTGTTCATGCAACCTTGCACATACAAACTGTGCATATGATATTGATTTCAACCCCATGGTGTTGCACAGTGCTCCCCGTGGCTATTCCAAAAATAAAATAACCACTAGGGATGTTGTTGGTATGACGTATGGTTTACATTCAGCAGGGCACTTTTCCACACATGGAAAAAGGCATACAAAACTGAGTTTTAAAATACCAGGGGTTTGAACTGTTAAAGCCTACTTGCACTGATCTATACATTTGGAATTGGCTGACATGTCTCATTGCCCGTTTAAAACAAGGAGCAACTAGCCTAATAATTTAATTCTATATTACTAATTTTGGTAAATTTTGTAGACATTTAATGAACTATGAAATGAATAATTAAGCCATGGAAGTCTTCTGTGGAGAGGCAAGTTCGGGAAACCAGAGATGTAAGTGATCAACGAAGTAATTTCCTGAAAATCGCTGAAAGCCAATAAATTGTGCGAGACTGCGGGGGATGGCTTGCACGACCAAGAAACTAACGGCAGGGGTCCAGATGCCCTTACGTTTTGGGTTTTAACAGATAAAAATGAATAGTTTGAGATACCTTTTTGACATAAAATCAAACACTAATGAAGATGTGATGTGCCATGGAGGGGCTCCAAAGGGCAAATTACATGATGCAGTCATGGCAGTCATGTCAGCAGGCACAGCTCCTTTTTCCCTTTCTAGCTGGGACTTGAACATATTTTGTAATGTTTGGTTTGAATCTCTGTCCCTCCTATGCTGGTGGGTTTCGGAGTTACAGTGTCCAATTATCATCTTCTTCCCGCTTGATAAAATAATAACATAGTTGCAACTTCCATGTGATGCATTTGGCCAAGGCCACTGTTATGAAGCTTGCGCACATAGTCTGACACAAAATATCCATCCGGGTCCTTTTCCTTGAGCCATGTCCACTTGAATTTATTCTTGATTCCCTTGTCAATTTCTTTGATATCCGCTTTCCGATCAACTTCCATGCTGATAAAAAATTTCTATCCAAACACGCAGTCACTTGTCACTAAATTTCGCACATGATCATTCGCACAACACATGCATTGACACGCAATTAATCAACATTTCCTGGTGGTATCGCATTCGCAACTCCATTACCAGTGATGGGATTACAACGGGAACCAACAAACCAGGGAGAGGTAGAAGGTTGCACCAACCTTGTTCCTACTACAATTACAGTACATGTCACCAGTGCGCCCTTGGGATGATACATGTGATAAGTGCATAGGCCATGCATGCGCTTTATGCGTGATTTGCTATGTTGGTGAACATCGAATTGCAGGCCGCCTGCATGTGCCAGTATGGATCATGCATGTATAAATGTACATTATCAAAGTGGAAAATGAACGTTTTGTCATTTCTGGTAACGGTAACTTTTCACACTATTTCCAGAAATCCAGAAATTTCCGGAAATCTTACATCCCTGAGCCAACCCATACTTTAGTGGTTAATTTGAGCGACTTTCCCTTTGTTGATTAGGTAATTGGAACCCACAATTTTAAACTGGTGGGGTCCTGCTAGGATTTTGTTACAATACAGTGCACATACACGTCCATCGGACATGGTAAAAAATTTATTTTGTGGCCTGCTATTCAGTCTGACATGTGTGATCCAGGTTTTGATAAAAAAAAAGCTGAGATGGGGATGGTTAATATTTTTGGCGGATTGAATGCGCGGAATAAAAAAATTAGTACACGGAGGGGCATGGAAAAATTTAGACCACGAGTGATCCAGGTATACATAAATGCTGTTTCAGGAAGGAATATTTTGGTGGATTGGATGCCTGGTATCATTACGAAGTCCAGGTTTATGGATAAAAACAAATGCTGAGACGAGCCTTGTCCATCAAAAGACTCGGCCACTAAAAAAGGCAACTGGCCCCATTACTTTGCAAAAATAAACATTTTACATGGTCAGTCGGTTGTCAATCTTTGTTTAAATAAAAAGCTCCTCAGGGAATTTGTTTGAAATTGAGTGTCGTTGTTAATGTCCGTCCAAATTGAAAATCCTCTCCCACATTAAGTGTGGGTCGGGTCTCCTAGTGATACTTACCCCTGCCCAGCCTATATATGCATATTTCCCATGTGCCTATTACAATTCGCTGAAAAGACTTCATTATGCATGCTGCTTGATCCTCCACAATGCACTAAGATCCCACTGCCATGTTCATCCTTCTTTTTGAAGCAGTGAAAAACCACTGGAGCCAAAGTGGGGAAGGATGGGCGGGAGTGGCTGGGCAGGGATAAGTATCACTAGGAGACCCAACCCACACTTAATGTGGGAGAGGAGTCTCCTGCATTCACATACCCCTGCCCAGCTTACATTTGCAGAGTGGCACCATACCCTGGAGTTGGGTCGGCGACAGGAGTGTAGTTGCTAATAGAAACATAAGGCAGGCGTCGCCAGATCAAGCACTTACAAGAAGAAACTCCAAGAATGAAGTATGCATCGTCTGGCCAGGAACAGTGCTGGATATTGTCCAGATTGCTGAGCACAAGGTAGCTGTGCCATGGGCTGTTTCGCTCTGCAGAACATCTTTCAAGTAACAATCGGTAAAGGTGGAGAGAGATTTCCAACAAGTCCCCTGGCAGATTTCTGCTAGAGGAACTCCTCTGAAGTACGATCAGGATGCAGAAGCGGCCTGAACATCTACGCCCTTACGTGAAATTGGGTCGTCTCATCATGTTGTGTTAGCCAGTTTCAGTTAGCGAATATGATGGCCGAAACCATCCATTGGGTAATAGTGTCCTTTGATGCCGGATGAAAGGGTTTTGCCGTAGTGATGAAGAGTTGAGAAGCAGATTCTTGTCGATGTTTGATCCTGGCAAGATCCCACTTGAGAGTCTGAACTGGACACCACCAGAGTCAGAGTCATCTCCCAAAAGTGAGGCTATGTCGGGAACGATTATATCGAGAGATCAGAAGGTAGGCATCTGGTTTTTCGTCAGGAACCGGATGGTTGGGACAAGACGAACCTTGTGTGGCTCCTGGCGGATGAGCCCATCGGCAATCGACAGGGCATGTAGTTCGCTATCTCGTCTCGATGTAACAACCATGAGGAAGAGCACTAGCTTGATGCTGGCAAGAACTTGAGGAAAGCTTCTGAGGTCCCGGGATAAGATGAGGTGTTTGATGTGAGGACGCTCGACAAATATCCTTTGAAGGAAATACAGGATAGCAGAAACCTGAGTGGACAGTCGGCAATGCCAACGAGTAGTTGCAGATGGCAGTAACCTGGAGGCCCGAGTGAAACAGATACACGAACAAACCTGAGCTTCCGTTGGAGAAACATCGTGATCGTTGTACCCTCTAGTAAAATGCAGTAGGCCGAGGTAAATCTTGTTAGTAGACAGCCGTTGACCCTGGGCCGAACTAGACGCACCATCTGCAGAAGAACCCGATGCCCCAAAAAGTCGTTGGACAATGTCCAGCACATCAAGTGAAAAACTCTGACTGGAGGGACCAGCAGCTGTTGTACCAGGAGTCTCGTCAGTCTTTGAAACCACAGTTGGCAAGGCCAGAATGGGGCGATGAGGAGGATTCGACATAGCTCCGTTCTATCTTGGACAGGACCAGCGGGATGAGGGAGATTGGAGGGCCTGACCAGTCAATCTGTAGGGTGTCTGTCACCTACGCCCGTGGACGAGGGAACCTGGAGCAGAACATTGGAGGGTGGGCATTGTCGGTGAGAGCGAAGAGGTTGAATTAAGGATGCTCAATCTCCACGAAAATTTGGATGACAACATTCAGATAAAGAGTCCACTCTGTCGGTTGGACAGCACCCAAGAGAGTGCATCTGCTATTCTGTTGCTGGTTTCTGCTATGTGAAGAGCTTGAAGGCTGATCCCCTGATTGATTTTCCACATGAAGGGGTGTCACGCAAGGGTGCAGGAGTTGAGGAGGGCGAGTGCTGCTCTGACGATTGATGTACGCCTCTGTTGTTGAAATGTTGCTCTGGACTCGAGCAGAACAACCTACGAACTACTGTTGCAAGTGACGAAGAACGTTGAACACTGCTTGGAGTTCTAACACATTGACATGTTTGCCTAAGGTGCAGAGTAGAGAGAGACTCCCCATCTGCATAGCGACGCATCCATCGTCACGGTCACATCTGGACTTGGAGGGACGAAAGTAAGGCATGCAAAAAAAGGCTGAAATATTCACTAAGAAATGAATAATGAGCCTTGTTACGTAGCGCTTGGGCGTTCTGGGCATCTTCCCATGACCCTGTACCGCCAACTCCATACCTCCAACTCAAGATGTCCCCGCCTCTTCGGCCAACCGAAGATACACAAACCGGACATCCCTCTGCACCCCATCGTAGCGTCTCGTGGGGGTCCAACCTACAATGTCGCCAAGCTCCTTGCCAAGATCCTTCACCCCCTCGTTGGCAACAGGGAGCACCACATCAAGAACTCAGATCAGTTCGCCTCTTTCATCCAAGACCTCACCCTGCAACCTAACGACATCATGGTCAGCTTTGACATTGTATCACTCTTCACCAACGTCCCCACCACCGACGCTGCAACATCGCACGAGAACGCTTGGAACAAGACCCTTCCCTCCAAGAATGCACAGACCTCACTCCGCACCAGATCCAAGACCTGCTCACAGCTTGTGTAACGACTACCAGCTTGCGATGGCGAGACAAGTACTTCGAACAAACCACGGGAACCTCTATGGGATCTCCTATATCCCCGGTTCTTGCTGATATCTACATGGACCAATTCGAACAAACAGCCATCACCACAGCCGATCTCCGCCCCACAGTCTGGCTCAGATATGTTGACGACACGTTTGTCATATGGCCCCACGGTCAAGACAATCTAGTCACATTTCTGGCACACCTCAACAGGCTCTGTCCCAGCATCCAGTTCACCATGGAACAAGAAAGAGATGGCACCATCTCCTTCTTGGATGTTGAGGTGGCCAGACAACCTGATGGGACCCTCTCCCACAACGTGTACCGCAAGCCCACCCACACGGACCGGTATCTCCACAATCGATCATTCCACCATCCCAGAATCAAGAAATCGGTCAACACCACACTTGTCCGCCGGGCGTACGTGTGCGACAAGAACAACTTGCCAGGCAAACTACAACACATCTCCACAGCACTACAACGGAACGGTTACATGACAAGTCAAGTCAAGATCCAAGCACCTACACCCCACCCCGACCAACGGGTCTCCTCTACCCCAGGTCAACCATATAGACACATTAGTTCAGTCACCCTCCCGTTCATAGGCCATACATCCCACCGCATCTAGCGCATCCTTCAAGAACAAGGAATCAGAGTATTCCACACCGCACCAAGCAAGATCAAGCACATTCTCCAGTCACACAAGGACACCCAGGACCCAACGACAAGACCCGGTGTCTACAAGATACCTTGTGAATGCGGCCTGGTGTACATCATGGAGACAGGCAGGGATCTGTCTACACGTCTCAATGAACACAAGGCCCATGGCTGACGAGGAGAATTTGACAAATCATCCATCATCAAGCATTCCCACAAAACAGACCACGTCATCCAATGGCAGAATGCACATCTCATCACCAGCATCGAACGGTGGCATCCCCGACGAATAAGAGAGGCCATTGAGATAAACAAACACAAGACAGTCACCCAAGACATCGGCCTTCACATCAGTGACATCTGGCGCCCCATCCTGTCCAGTGGGTCCCCTATACCCGAGGACACTTAGCGTATTGCCACTTGGGTCCTCTATACCCAGGCAACCACACACCTCAACAGTCCCACACACACTGACACACCTGAATGAGCAGCAACACATCCACCCACAGATACAAGCAAGCAACAGTTCCCGCCTAAACGCCTCAGTGAACCCGCAGCCAGGATCCCATCTTTCACACCTCACCGCACATGCCCAGCATATAAAGCCACACTCAAGTTAGGGTCAAGCAGTCTCCTGACGACGGACAGAGTACACTGTTCCGAAACGTTGAGTAAACCGGTTCTTCTCAGAACCACACATACTCATAAAAGAGAATATTGTACATGGTGTAACTGCAAAAAAATCCTTAACTAAGAGCCTTGTTACATTATACTTTGTTAGAAGTGGCCGTTTGTATCCTTGAGTTAGAGGAGTACGGCCACATCATTATATGCATGGGAAATAAGGTAATTCTGCATCACTGCACAAAATAGAAAAATCTGCAGGTACATGTAAGGTGCGCCCGAAGACGGAAGTCGCTCAATGATTTAAGAATCCAGAAGTATTATAATATTCCCAATTATTTGCTAGCACAAAGAGCATGAGCAGATAAAATGGTGATGTTGAGAAAACCTTGCAGATTATTCCACTTCGTTTTGATTCTGCGGGGTGCAGTCGAAAAGACAACCATGGCAAGCAAATAAAAACAAGAGAGCCCTGACAGTAGCCACACTTTTGCCAGACCTGGTAACATTCACAGTATATACACTCTGGACACGTCCACTACAAAGGAACTCATGTCCGGATAGTATGTGGGGCGTGGCCAGGCCGAACAGAAGAAAACATGGAGATCCCAGAATTATTAGATGAAAGGAGCGTGTGGAATTTGCAACAATGTGAAGTTTGGTGAACTCGGACACCTGAGGCGTAGACACTGAATTGAATGGCGTGATCACCAGTCAGAGATAGAGGAGAGCCTGTCCGGAGATCGTGGTTGATTGTTACTGCACTTGAGTGCCTCGATGACGAAGTTTCAGACATCGGAGGGCTCGATGGGACATTGGGTTTGCAGGTAGGGCATTGAAATCTACTGCAGTCATAAATGACCCAAAAACGGTGGGGAGAAAAAAAACACACAAATGGTTGGCTGATTGTATCGCATTTTATTCACCGGGATAACTCCAGAGAGTGGTAGAGAGATGCCTAAATAGCAGATTTCTCTGATCCCTGCCTAGCTGCCCCCCCTCCCCGCACGGGAGTCTCAGGTGCGAGCCGTTGGTCTGATGTGTAGTGTAGTGGGAGGCCTATAAGCAATTGTCCGAGTCGCAGTCTGGGTTCAACATGCATTACCCAGACTTGTATTCACAAGTATATAGGTACGAGCAAATAATGTAAGATAGCCCAGGAGAGTATACATATACATGTACCTCCTACATGCCTGGATGCCCCTAAAAGTGGACAGATCAAGACATAGGCATAGGCCTGGATAAGAAATGTCACCGCACTGTAAAGAAAAGAATTGGTCAAACAGTGTTGGGCATTCATTATTTGCCCAACCTTGGTTAAAGTTGCCACATCATTGGTTGATTTCCATCACTGTTGGTCAAACATTGACCAACGATTGGAAAAATTTGCACAAGGTTGGGAAGTTGATATTTACACCAACATTGGGTAAAATATCAACCAAAAAAGACCAACCTTTTCACAATGCAGTTGTACCTGGATAAGTTGAAGAATTATTATTGAATGAATTTATTAAGCGCAAATTCAATTAAAAAAAAAATGCATGGGCGTTCATGTATTGGATGGAATGACGGAGCCGGATGTGAAGCCGGCAATGAAGCTGGAAGTCGGAAGCGGAACCGGTTACAAATCCAAGTGAGGATCCGGATGGGGATCCTCACGCAGGGGATTTGGGTCAGGAGCAGTCGCCGGGGAGTGGAGGTTGACTTGAAGCAGCTGACTAAAAGTGGACAGTGTCTCTGAGGGAGCGAACCACCGTCATAAAATTAGATGAAAAAATACATGTATCTTGCTTAGGTGTAGAGCAAGATTTTGAATTTGAAACCCCGCAGAAGACGATTGCTGTGCACGCTTCTTATGTGCAGGTGATCCGGCCGTAGAACCTGAAAGAAAAACCTGTGGTGTCAGCAGAATGTCCAGCATGCTGGTCGTGATCGGCTGAAGTGGACTGAAATGCCAGGGAGCTGTGGTGGAAGCATCCTGGCCGAATAGCCCTCGCCGGCAGCCAGTGAAAGACAAGATCACTCATCATTTCCACGCAAGAGCGATCCAGCCGATATGAGGCATGAAGGGTGGTGCTTGAATAAAGTGTGTCCTTGCCCCGCAGGCGTAGGGTGTGATGACAGGAGTCCGAGAACATGGATTATGTCACGATCAAGAAGGCGGAGGCGGCCCCTCAGGTTGGGTCAGGCCAGCAATAGAGTCAATGTCGTCACCCACTGGGCCATCGGTCGGTAGAGTTGCCCGGGGATGCGGTAAGTAGCAACGCCCGGTACCCACAGCATAGAGAAAGGAACCGCTCATCATTCTCTGGTCACCGTGATCAAGGGTAGTGTTGCGGCATAGCATGCTCAACCCGATCTGAAGAAATGTGGAGTGGGTGTTGATGACCAAGGGTAGTTTTGTGGCCCAGTACGCTCAGCCCGGTCGGTAGGTGTTCGGAGCAGTCATCAGTGATCAAAGGCAGTGTTGTGGCATAGCACGCTCTGCCAGATCAATTCCGGTGGTGGTCATCAGTGATTGATGGTATTGGTGCGGCATAGCACGCTCAACCCGATCATGTAGATAAAGGTCCGGGGTAGTGTTGCAGCATAGCACGCTCAACCCCAGTCTATTTACTCCACTGGGTCTCTCCCCGTCAAGGCTGTTAATCAGATAAAGCAAACTGCACCACAAAGGAGTGGGGCAGCCCGCCAAGCCCCGCTCCACGGCCAGATCTATACAGTGTTGGGCCGTTATTATTCGAACACACGCACCACATTGAGAACAAAGGGCTGCCCAGCCCTGTTCAACAGCCATACACAACACACTAGGACGGTAGGTTACACCCAAACCTGTCAATAATGCACAGAAAAAAGAGGCAGAAAAGAACAACAGAAATACGAGATTCAAAATACGAAAATAAGCACTCTTACCAATAGATAAGAAATCACTTTTTATTCATACACAGAAATCAAGTCAATTCACAAACACGAAAGGTACAGAACTGGAAACTCTGAAAATGCCATCAAGACACGTCCACAAATGATAAGCACTGAGAAAAGGACGAACATGGATGCATTGTGGAGGGTCAAGGGGCAGTATGCATGATCAAGTCTTTTCAGCGAACTGTAATAGGCACATGGGAAATTTCCATATATAGGCTGGGAAGGGGTATGTGAACGCAAGAGACTTTACATTTTGGAAATAGTTTTGTAGTACATGTATCTCCTGCTCATAGCACACTGACCATTTCACTGGAATTTGAGGTCTATTTGAGCTGAAGGCAGACTGAATAATTTTCAGATCTGGATGTAGGAAAATGACTGTACTCAGGCCTTGAAATTCAATCTGAACTTTTGATCTGCTTAAATTTCAAAGATGCAGACACTTTTCTGGGTTCCCTCATGTTCTCCCTTACTTGTAACTTGGGACTCACTTCCACAGGACTCACTCTGTGGCCGAAATTGACAATGGACATCAGCGAGCTTTGTGTGAGAGAGGAATTTCCCTATTCATGCTGCTTGTTAACATAACAATATTGAACACACAATAGGGATATTGTGCTGCGTGTAGCGGGTGGACAGGTAACTTGGAAAAATGTGCCGTGGGGCACCGTGGCGTGCCGATTAAAATCTTTTTGACATTTGCCTAACTTAATTACTTACCAAAGCCCATCATAGCTGCTGGACACAATGAGAGACCCATCACGATTGAAATCAACCTGTCATGGACGAGGAGAAAATATATGGTAAAATATAATGTATACATTGCCACTGTACTTCTAGGAGAGTCAATTAAACCAGAGGAGCTCAAAAGTGGAGTCAAATGGCTTCCCAAGTGCCTTATGTGACCCGTATCACCACAAAACACTTCACATATATTTCGATCAGGAAGATTACGAGCACTATCCACTCTTTCGAACCGGTTCAGATTTTCTTTTTTACCCAGTGCTATTCTCCTTTGTAATTCAAATTTTAGTGGATAATTATTGTATGCATCCAATGCTTTTTCAATCAGATTAGACTTTTTAAAATAAATTATCTGGCATATCAGTATTCAGATCTGCTTCATTTATCATTATGGGTTTTTATTGTTTTTTTTTTCTTAGGTTTGGCCTTTTTCAACTAAGGTTTTATGTTGGTGGTTAATATATATTTCTTTTTTACCTTCTTTGTTGTCTTAAGCAAACGTATGTGTTTTAAATTTTTGTATCTTGTTTTTATGTGCACATTGGGAAGAATTTCACTTTTAAAGTTTTTTTAATTGTGATGAAATAAAATATTGAATTAATTTCATACAATAACCTTGGTACATGTATATACGGAGTAAAACTATCAGTAGAACAATACAAACAGATAAAATGAGTTTCGCTCTTTCCTGATATAATACCCTTTACATTGAATGCTGTCAAATGTTGCTGTCAAAACAAAATTGCCCAGGTGGGACTCTAACCAATGACCACTGGTATAAACGTGTAGACAATGAGATGAGGGTAGTTATTAAAGTGGTCAGCAGGGTGGTTCAGATTCAACACAGCAAGGGGTACCACCATCATTGAGTGTTAATGAAATACTGTTAGCAGTAGGGAAGAGAACAATTTCAACATTGGGTTTTCCCAAAACCGATGAAATGCAATTAACACTACTACTCCATACTTTACTGTGAATCCTTCTAGTCTATTCCTTTCATTTTATTCATACCAGAACTCTCTGCGACTTTTCTTCAGAACGGTCTTCATGATTTTTCTTTTAAACTTTGCAAGATCATAAATTCTGATCCCAAGATATGCATACAACCTAAAAGTGTGATGTCTTGGTGAAGTTATCAAATACATGTATTTAATCACAAATTTATGAAAATTGTTAGGTTTTAGATATAATTCCTACTGAATACCAAAGAAGTGGAAACAATGTCATCACACAATTTATTATAAATTTTTCAAATATTTGTGAGTTTCTCCTTGATATTATCTCTCTGATCTACATGTCCTGTTAAGGTCAAAGAGCACATACTTTATAGAGAGATATGTTTTACATAGTACCGTAATTTTAACCACTTCCTGCCGGGGCAGTTATCAATGTCGATGATGCTGGGCTGGGATATTTATAATTTTTTTTTCTGTTTTCAAAATTCTTAAAAATTTCTATCTTCATTTACTGGACATTTACAAACACGTGAAGGATTGTCTGGTGGCCCCTCTAGCCTGACAGACAAAATCTATTGACGCCTGAGCCATTTCAGCCAGGCCTGCAGCCTTGTAAAAAGAGCCTAGATTGTGCGGTGATATATAACTTTCTTTTGTTCATGAACCTGGCTCAGTGCGCTGCTGACCTCTTTTCAATAGGGGCCAGATTAGCATGCAGCGGTGCTGTGTGGCTCATCACTGCGGTGGTGGAGCGCTTTTGTCCCTGGTGGTGGAGCGCTTTTGTCCCTGGTGGTAATTCGCTCGCTCTCAATGCCCCAAAGTGTGGTATACTGTTTCAAAACAAGGCTGGATTATCTCCACTTTTGAGAGTGAAAAAATGTTGGTAATGCCCAGCAGCCTGGTCTTTTGTTCCGAGTACGGTCTTTTGTGACAAGGCTCTGTTCCCTTTGTCCAAGTTTGGAGACCTTGTTCACACATATATAGCATACGTGTCCAGATCCCCGGCAGGAAGTGGGTAAGAATATAAGCTGTGGCTTAATTGTTGATTCGCACGCTGAAAAATGTCTCTGTGGCTTATATGCTGGGCAGACTAAATGGAAAACTTAGAGGGATAAAAACCAGTTGCAAAAGCCACGCACGGGCCACACATACCACATGCTGGTGGTGCAGTCACGTTTTCATTGGTTGCTGTTTACATAACTTGAACCTCAGAGAATAAATAAAAAATTGAGTTTTTGGATTTTGAATTATTAAATGGAATTCCCCAAGTCATGGTGTCACTGAACACATACATGAACTGTGTACGTTATCAAAACAAACTTTACTTGCTCTGTTGTGTAGCTTTTAGTGATTTTCCCGCTTTTTATTCATTCTTATGGTATATTTTTTGCACCCAAATATTCATTTTACTGACACTTTTTTTGCAACCTAAAGGTTTCTTTCCACCGCCAAATGAAAATCAAACGCTTATATAATACGTGTACCTTATCACTGCATGTACCAAATCTTGTCTTTTCACTGATAGTATTTGGTGTGACATGTCACAGAATTTCGGGTTTGTTTTCAGTTGGGTTTTCTGATGACATCACTTTCTGTGGTCACGTGGTTATCAGGATGAATCAGCGATTGGGTCTGCTGTAGCAGTCAGGATAGCCTGAAAGCAGGATTTTTCGCGGTCAGTACAGGGTGTGGTGTACGCAGTGAGTTCCGTGCTGCGCAGTATGCAACACAGGCAGTTGTGCTTGGCAGTGATGACTTGAACCAAGGTCTCGCAGCGGTCCTTTACCTGCTATTCTGGCAATGTTTTTTTAACATCACAAAAACTTTGAGATAGCCAGATGTATTACGGAGGTATTTTTGTACATATATCATCTGCTTTTAGCGAGAAAAAGTTGGCCTACGAGATAAAACGGTCTTTCAACTTAACCCCTTCACACCAGGAGACAGCTATAGCCGTGCCTAGAGAAAAGTCTAATTGCCGGGAGACGGCTATAGCCACATACCACACATGCAACTGTTGTTCAGTGTACATCTGTAATTTACTGGCAGCTTTGCATTGAATGGAAATCTGGGGCGACTTGGAGAGTTGGTTGATCCCAATACTCAGTAAAAAGGAATTTTTCCTCAGAATACCCCATTGTCTTTGATTGAATATCCTGGGTAATTTTCGGGGAGCGTTGCTCGATGCCGCGGTCAGGGCTTATGCAACGTGCTTTGTGTGGGCTCAGAGTGCTTTGAATACATGCCATTGACATGGTGTGCGTGTGCAATTGTTTACGGTCCTGCTGGGCTGTGAACACGTGGACAGCACCCTAGCACTAGAACTAAATCATACAGATGGTGTGATGTTTGTTCTAGAAATGGTAAAAGAAAAGAGACAAAATTCATGTGTGAAATTTGTGAAGTTCCACTTTGCGCTGTTCCTTGTTTCAAGGTTTATCACACTTGAATCAATTGCTTAGTTATGCAAAGTTTCCTTTATTCCAAGACATCGTGTAATGAAACAGTGCATGCAATTTTAGGGCAACTCCTTCAAGGTTTATTAACTTGAATCAATTACTTATTAATGTACAATAACTTCTATTCCAAGATATCGTGTAATGCACAACCACCCGTTAAGGGGTTAACTTACTTTGAGTTATCAACATTTTATTGTACATCCCCGTCCACATAATTTGGCTGTCTGCTTGGAAAAAAGGACAAGAGCTGCTGCATGGCCCACGCAGGACAATCATCCAGCCCGCAAAATTATTAACTTTTGAGGACTTAACACCTGTTTTTAACGGTGGCACCCATTTGTACTCTGCTAGAATTTACTGGGATTGCATATGTGTAGTGGTACCATTGCCAGACATGTAGTGGAACCATTGAAGTACTGTGTCAATGGTTCCACAACACATGCAATCCTAATGAATTCTAGCAAACATCTAACCTTGCGATACGGATAATGAGAATAAGTTTGGAATGATGGTTATTTACATTTTTGTTGACAAAAGTTTTAGAACCCAGCAAGAAAGTACAAATGATGGTGGGGGCTTAGATGAATTAAATAAAATTTTAAGTAGGCATACCTGTTTTTTATAGGTAGGATAATCACACATGTTGAGTTAAAACCCTGAGAAACTATTCAGATTGAAGTTTTTCAAAATGAAATAAAAACTGAGGTGTACGGTATTGACCTGTTAAGCTAGTTTGTAGTTGTTTTTCATTGATGCGCATCAAAATAATTTTGTACCATAACAATTGTGCAGTAACGAAACATGTATCAGATATCCCATAGTTTATTAGACATTTTCCCCTTTCCTCAGCAAAAGTACGAAAAAAACACAAAGCGAAGCCCCATCCCTCCAAAGAGCAGAAAAAAGGGTAGAAGTCAGTCTCAAACTGATAATTTTGCTGTTTACAAGGACCAAATGGGAGAAATGGGAATCTGAAACAAAGCTAATACATTTAATGTAATAAATGTTAAACAGAGCCCTCAGGTGTCAAATAATATCCAATCACCACTCCCCCACCCCGTATCGGCAAGTCAGGCAGATGCCTCTATCCTTTAATTTCATCCTGGCTAGAATGTTGCCTGTGGTCTGGCAATATTATTCTGATGTGTAACATGACATGACCTCAAAGGTTCACTCTTTGCAGGACAATATCTAGAGAAAAACAAATCTAATTTGCGTTAAAGAAAGTATGTTTTCATGTGCAGGCAGGGATGTGTTACATGTGTAGTAAAAAACTGATACCATCATTAGGATTATGTGGTTGTGTGTCACGTGACTCATTGTTATAGGCAACTCTTTACAAGCCAATATTTGCAGAACTGCAAATCCCATCTGATTAAAAGCTACAGGTAGTACATTTACAGCCAACAACGTTTTACGAGTAAAAGGTATTTTAATATGTTTAAAAGTATTACTTACATGTATAAGCTTGTTAAAATACATGTACTTTTAAACATGACAATGTTTTCAAGGGACACTCTTCACAGAACAATATCTGAAGAATTACACGTATATCCAACTGATAAGATAAAATTCTTGTAACAGACATTATTCAAAACAAATACTGGTAGCCACTGAATTTTCTTGGTCCAAGTATCAAATACCTCCTCCACATACACTGTACGTGTGGGACAAGTCTGCTAGAGAATATCTACCCAGTCACTACATATGCAAATGTCCCAAGTACCTATTGTTATTCGCTGAAAAGGCTTATCATCCACAGTACCCCCTGACTTCCCACAATGCACTGTGGTCAAGCCACCATGTTCGTCATTTTCAAAAGCGACTCAGGTTGGAATCAGAGTGGGAAGGACAGGGGGTGAGGACTGTTGGGGTAGGTATTCTCTAGCAGACTCATCCCACACATTCGTGGGAGAGAAGTTGCATTCAACCTACCCCAAACAGTCACTACACATGCAGAATGGCACTGGTCTTACGTGAAGGGTTGGCCACAACACATTCACTGGACAGGATGAGCACAAATTCATAAATTGTAAATTACGATAACAAACTTGTGCACTAGAGCAGGTCAAAGACCAGATACATCATAATTAGGTCTTTAGGATGACTTGCCATCTACCCACTCTGCAGGAGGTCCCCTTGACCTCTGTGCTGCCGACAGTAAGATATTCTTGCCACTTGCGGAGTCCTTCTGCAAGGCATCCTTCAGAACGTAAATGGTGAAGGTAGAGGGAAACTTCTAACATGCAGCCTTGCACATGTCTGCAGTGGAAAGCCCCTGAAAATAAGACCAAGATAGCTGCCCTTACATCATGGGCTTCAATGTAGCGTTAACTTTTTTCATAAGGGCAAGATGGCCACTTTGGAATGGCAAATTTGATGGCTAAGACAGTCCAGTGGGCAACAGTGTTTCTGGCCACTGAGGTATGGGTAGTGATACATATTTGAATAATGGTCTTTTTCAGATTCTTGGTCTTTGCTGAGTACCACTTCAGTACGTGGACCAGGAAAAAGAGTTTGTCCGTGTTGTCTCTGGTGTGTAAGGCAATCAAGGGCACACAAATATCCAGCGGCTCAAATGATGGAGTCTTTGTGGGAAAACCAATAGTCAGGATGAGATGGACACCACGCGGCTCCCAGCGAATGCAACCTTCGGCAACAGAGAAGGCTTGTAGTTTACTGCCTCTTCTGGAAGTAGCCACAGCTAGGAGGAAGGCTAACTTGGTGCTGGCATGTATTAGGGATGTGTCACTGGGGGGCAGTAAGCATGTGGAGGACTTGCTTAAGTCCCAGGACATGACTAGCCGCTTGTTTGGGGGGGGGTCAATAAACATACCATGCAGGAGATGATGAAGGGCAATGTTGTCGGAGATTGAGGACTGGTTTTTGAAGTCGGCCTGTATGGCAGCCAAGGCTGATCTGTGGTTGCCGATTAAAGAGATTTGTATCCATGAGTGAAAAAGGTACATTAAGAAATATACAAAAGCGCTTAGAGGAGCGATGGTTGGACCACCTGGTGAAAGGCTATATTCTGCTGTTGTCAATTGTATGGGTGGATAAGAGTCGTGCCTGCTCAGCAGAAGGTTCACTGGACAATGTCCAGCATGTTAAGTGAAGGTACTTGCCTGCTGGATCCCTGACCTGGGCTGTTGGAGGATGTCTGGTCTGGTCGGGAAGACAAATGGTTGGTGAACCAAAAGCATGGTTAGTCCTGAGAACTAGTAATATCTTGCAGTGTTCACACTCTATCTTGGAGAGGACCAGAGTGATCAGTGCGATAGGTGGGAAGGCGTATGCTAGTAGGTCGGTCTAATTGATCTGTACAGTGTGTCTATTGCCCACACACTTAGATACCATGCACTGGTTCAAAACACCAGAAGGGTGTTGTCCACTGATAAGAAGAGATCGATGTGGGTCTCTTATCACCAAGAAGAGTGCTCTGACTATGCCGAGATGTACACTTCACTCAGTTGGGCAGAACGTTCTGTAGCAGATAGCATCTACTACTGTATTGTTGAGCCCTACAATGAGGGGTGCTTGTGAACTCGAGGAGTATCCATGAGAGTCATGAGTACTAATCTGTCCGAGGTAATGTCCCGCTAGAACACTGCCAACTGTTGTGGATGGCTGCCAACAGGATCAGGACCGGCGGTCGTAGGTGGTGAAACGATGTGGTCATCGGCAACATCCCCGGAATGAACACGGGGCACATGAATAAATACCCTTGTCCCTGATGGGCTTTGACTCAATCTGGGAGAGGTACGAGTTGAGGCCCTGTGCTGGCTTGGCTGCTGCAATGGGGGGACAAAAGGAGCAATGAGCAGGATAAGTCTGATGAAGTGAGGGTTTGGGTTGGCAGATGTTGCGCAACTGAGGTTTGCTGTGTAGCCAAAGGTGCTGTTTCATGGAATGATAGTTCTTGGTAGTCAATCCGTTTAGCATCGGCCTTCAATATGTTAAAAAAAATTGCCACTGAAAAGATCCTCTCCGTTGAGCAGGAGTTCCTAGAGGCAAGCCTTCACACTTACATAGAGAATGTGAATAGCATCTAGGGCAATGGATCTCCAGGTAGAAGTTGCAAGGCAGAGAATTCGAACGAATTGTCCAAATGCGCTGTTAATTCCTTTGTCAAGGCCGCAGAAGGCTAAAGCCGCCAAGTCCAGGGTAACCGGAGAAGTCTCGAGAATTCCCGAGGTCTTTGGTTGACTCAGGTACTTTTGGAACTGACAGGAAGTTATTGAAGTGCTAAGTAGAGGTAGTTTGATGCAGCTCTATTAGAGCGCATGCTAGACAATGGTATATTCCAACAACAAAGAATATTATTACCATTCCCATGACAAAGACGTGACACCCTAGACCACGCTAGGGCAAACGTGACTTGAACTATGTCTTTAAGAAGGAGCCAGAGATACCGGTAGGTCGCCCCAAGAGAACCCATCATGATAATATATGACCAAAGTAGGATTAATATTTCCCGCACGGGGTAAACCTCAGCAGCCATATTAACCACTCTGATGTGGTAAATAAATGTGGTAAAGGGGCTACACACGTTTACTGTCCTCAATTTAGTCACGAATGCTAGTTGTGTCAGGCCTTGTAACAGTTACAGTAAAGAGGTCTTGGGCATGCCCACAATTATGGTAAACTTATGCCTGAAAAATGCAGGGCAGGTCACCCAAAGGTTAGGCCCATTCACGTTTGGTGTGATACCGTACTAGGTCGCCGGGGGTATATGCTATGTTTCCTATCTTACCCTGATTTTGGTGCGCGTGGCAGTCACAGGATGCTATTGGAGTGAAGCATGTGCTCTCTGACCAAGATACAACTGCTTGTGGCATACCTCATTTCCTCTCTCATATCCCATTCTCAGTGGTTGTGGCAGTCACAGGATACAACGGAAGCCAGGTCCGTGTTCCCTGCAGAGGAGCATTTCTGGTCGTAGCCAGTGTGAGTTAAGTCATTCCGGGTGAAAGGACCAGTTGAGGCATGGTTGGATGTTCTGGAGATATCACATTGAAACCTGGGGTTGCGGATGGGCTGTGGTGGTCTAACACACAGTCATTTTGCATGTCCAAATTCAATTACAGTCACAGAGCCAATGGTATTACAGTCCCACAGCTATCCACAGTGTACGGACTGATAGGATGGCACAATTCTGTGCCTTATTTCATGTAGTTCTTCATGCTTTACTTCAGGTATCGGTGATCTCCGCTGTAAATGAACTTGCGTTCTTTATTTGCACGGAGCTCACGATTCTGGATCTCAGGTAGGTGTTCTCTGAAGTACATGTATATTATCCTACTGCATTGTTCACCCGGCGCCTGACTATATCGTGCTGGTGTTGGTTCGCGAAGTCCGCTGATGTCACTCTGCAGACTTCGCACACTTGTGCTTCCGTCGTGTTCCCCGCATTCCTATGCATGTGGCAACGTATAAGGTTGTAGGGGGCTGACTTTTAAATATCACTGCAGCGCACATGCAATCGGGTGGAGATTTGAATCAGCTTCCCACAGCAAAGCGACCAGACTGGTCCTGATCTTACATTTTGAGTGATTGGGGTTTTCTTTGTTTTTCAATTGTTTCAGTGTGTTCCGTGTGCTGCCGGTAACATTTTGGAAACTGCTTGTGTCTTGTGATAACGTGACTGTGAACATAATTATAAATCTCCGTTGGATAAATTAAGCGCCTTTTTAGGGAATCCCTTCCCTCCTATAAGTGTATGCATTTGTAACACCTGGTTAGTCGAAGAGCACTGTATGATGAAAGTTTAATAATAATATAAATAATGATCGTTCTTCTGCTGAAGAACTGATTGTCTGGACTATTGTCACAGCTACGGTGGCCAAGCTCATAGTCTCATTAATTTCACACCCGTCATATCCTCTCTAGGCCATTTTGGAAACTGAACAAATAAATCATGGATTTTTTGGCCTGTTTTAATTCAACCCACAATTGAGACAATTGGAAATAGGTTTCACCTGGCAAGCTACGCAGTATGTGTCATCATCAATACTTTCTCCAGCACGGATAACACAGTGCATGTAGGCCTATATGTGTGCATGTCTACTGTATAACAGAAAAACCTGAGCTTGTCATCTGCGATGTGCGGACTAGAACTTGCGAAAAATAACTCTACCCCAACATTTGAGTCATTCTTCATCGCTCCACTGAACTTACTGTGCAACTAACTGTGCACTTTTACATGTTGTTTAAATAGCCATGTGTATGGTTCGCATACCGAGCAGTCGACTTGTTCCTAGAAGTAGTTTATGTAGGTCCTATTCCATTACACCATGTGACCGGCACCTTACCATTACACACTGTCGGTTTCCAAACCCTGTTTCCATAATTATTCAGGCTTCATTCAGACAAGCCGGAGGGCGTAAAATTTTGGTTTCTAAAACGGCTCTGACATTGCGCGCTGCGCTGAATGAAAATCCCGCGCTCACTTAGATGTATATGCAACGACTGTTTTATGTACATGAATGATATCTGCAAAGGGAGCGGGCGCGTTGGGCTGTCAGTCGTGGATATATTGAACAAAATCTCCTACTTTACTTTGCTTCTCTTTTTGAAAATAATTATCTATAAACATGAAGAAGAATCAAAAAGCAATTAACTGATGGCAACATTGTTGACTGTCACAGTCACTTTCTGTGACTCCCTCAGACAAATTATTGTGTGGGATAAATGCCATGCACTCATGAAATAATTGGAAAACATCCACAATTTACGTTTCTATTTACAGTACGCCAACAAATTTAATTTCCTTACTTCCAATAAAGTGATCCCGTGTATTCTAAAGATGAACATATAAACCCCCAGATAATTATGTGCAGTTTCTTTCAATACAGTTCAATGATATTAATGTCAGTATATTTCACTCCAAGGATTTAAAGAGGATTCTACCCCCTCTATAAAAAGACAACTTTTCAAATTTCACCACCAATGAAGTAGGTTAACATTTTTCATCAAAATTCAAATTTACACCAGTACCAGATTGAAATGAATTTCCCAGTAATTTAACCTTTTATATGATTATGACATCACATGTCCATTAAGCAACTCATAAATGAAAATCTCGACTATGAATGTATTGGATCCAGACAACATTTTCCTTCAATTCACAGCACAACATTACCACAAATTACAGCTTCCACCAGTTTATAAATTCTCTTAATTCTGGATCCACTGAACTCCTAAACCTCATTCAATACTTTAATTTATTCAATTTCTATATCCTCTCTGGATCCATCAATCTACTTCTTGTCAGCTTCACTGGGATATATTCCAACTGTATCAATTCTCCAGGTCCATTTACAAGATTTTTACTTTTACAAAATTTTTGCACTTTTTCAGTCTCGCTTCTATCAGCCCTTCCACTGGGAACTCAAACGATACTGCTGAAATGTCCACGTCAACCTAAAACAATTCAGTTCTTGCATGGAGAAGCCAAATCCAACTGGGAAGAGCCATGGCCATGTTTGCTCAGAGTGGTCCCTTTCATGTCCCTTTCCTATAGACTGTCTCCTCCAGGTTAGTGCAGTCCAAAGCTCCCCAGCTCAACTGGTGAAAGCTTTCTTCTATGGGCTTCGATTCTCCAATCCCCAAATCTTAAGTGCCATCTAAAAGAGTAATGTGTCAACATCTGATTTACTCTCTCTGCACTGAGTGAATTAGTTTCTGAATGATATTTGGCCTTACTGCAATTACAATGGTACAGTTGGTGTAAATTAAAACAAGATATTTGTAAAATCAGGCTAAAGCTTTTACTTACGGTTAGGAGATTTTCTACCTGTTTTAAGAAAGGCAGCAGAGATTGCTTGTCTGAAAATGCGGAACTTGATGCCTTGAGGACCGATCGCTCGGAGATTCCCAGCCTGTTATAAATACTTCATTCTTTGGTAGGCTGTACCAGACCTCAATGTTCGAGGTATCGTCTTCCAGGCGGGCGAAAAATCATGATCATTTTTAATAGCTGATCCACCGGACAGATAGAGACTGTGTTCCCACTTGTAAATGCCCCCGTATTTCGATTGTAATTTGGGAAAAAGTTAATTTCTTAAACCAGATTTAGCAGAATAACAATATAATTATGGTTCCATTATCCGTTAACACAATGGGAATACTATACATTCCTCCACATTCCTTCGGTGCGATCACTTCATTCTCATTCTCAGTTTCACGTTAATTTTGTACAATCGTGTTTCCTTCAATTATATTGTGGAAAGGCCAAGTCCCTGCATTACGTTTTACCTAATCATGTTAGGAGCTTACAGCAATAGCCATTCTGCTTTTTTATCTGAATGTTTTTGCATTGCATTGAACGATATTTGAACAATGCTTTTTTCTGAATGCCAATCACAAACGTTCTTTGGAATAAATGACGATGTACATGAAGCATGGCAAGTAAGTTTGCCGACTTAGCGTTATTTAAATAAGACGCCCGAATGTCATCAAATATTCGTTAGTATCATTACCATAACAAAGGCGCAGGACATGTGACTACTTCATTAACTTGACCACACATGAACGATTAGCTTCGCTAAGTGCGCGAACTTACTTGCCCTTCACAATGGCCAGATGTTTGCGAACCTTCGTGAACAGTTCTCAAAGTCAATTTTGAAGCCACCCCTAAATGGCTAGGCTTGTAACTAGTACAATAGGGTAGTCATGGCAGATCACACTTCATAGTACTGACGGTAGACACCTACATGATGCACATACAAAGAAACTGAAGTACATCACCAAAATACAATAAATAACAATCTCACCAACAAATATAGAGAGCTCTTTACTTTATTCAGACAGGAGAAAAAGAGTTGACACTGAACTGTTTGGTGAGAACAGAGACTTGAAAAATCAGAAAAACCTGCCTAAAAAGACAAGTCTGTTATGTTACAGTCCTGAGAAAAGGACGAACATGGCGGCGTGACAGCAATGGCTTGCTGACATTGTAAATCAATTGTTGACAGACACGCGTACCAATTAGGTTCATCAAGTCCTTAAAAAATCAAGTTTAACCAATTGCTCCCGGGGAGCCCAGTTTCGAGCTCATAGGCTTTATACAGGAAACCTGCGAGCCCGAAACCACACAAAAAGGATAGGTCTTATAACAAAAGACCATACTTGGAACAAAAGACTGAGCTGCTGGGAATTGCTAACATTTTTCAATTGTCAAAAGAGGAGGAAATCTGTCATTGTTTTGAAAGATTATACCACTGTTTGTGGCATTCAGCACGAGCAGATTACCACTGGGGACAAAAGTGCTCCAGCGCTCCAGTGATACAATACTGCTACATGCTAATCTGGCCCCTAGATAAGACTTGAAGCTATGCATGGTGGAAGTACTAAATTAGGTTAGGCTTGCAGTCACACCATGTACAAGAAAATATCTCTTTCATGAGTGTGTGGTTCTGAGAAGAACCAATGGTGAACACTTGACGTTCTGAACAGTATCTGGCCCTATTGTAAAGACGCCAGCCTGTGCCAGTTACGTAACACTGCACCATCTGGGCTTTTTTACCAGACTGCATGCCTGTCTGAAATACTCGAGCATCAATAGATGTTGTCTGTTAAATTAGAGCAGCCACCAGACAGCCATTCTGGTATATATCAAACGGATACGGACATGGTGTTCATATTTTGGGATCGGACAGAACTTGAATCAGAGTTGATAATATTTATTTCCCACGTTTTGGAGAATAGCAGGAAACTGTTTTCTTAGGAAATCGATAAACGCATAATAATGGGGTGTTGGGATCTGTATAAAGAGGGAAGAAAGGAGTATTGTAATCAGTGCTAGCAAGCACTCATTACAAGACACATGTACATTTATTTTATTGGCATAACTATTCAATAACGTCAGGGTTAAACCCAACACCCGTGCGGAGGAGGATTCTAAATGTTTTGGGGCGTAGGTTTTTCAGGGCATTTTGTAATTTTTTTTTCCTTGACATAGAATCCTCTGATGAAGCGTTCAAGTATTTGAAATGGCAGGAGATGCAATTTTGTCATTCTTTTCAACCTATTTCAGCCATTGTAACTGGTCTTATTGGTTTTAAGTGGGTACCACAAATTACAAAAATGCACAACCTGATGTTTACCAGAAGTCCATGAAGTATTTGCGTACAACATTGATACTATTTTATAAAGTCTTATAAAACTGTTGTATAAAGCATTCAATAAAGGGACCTCTTATCTCCAGTACTGTGCCATTGCCCATTTTAAGAGGGTGTTTAACCACTACCAGCCGGGGACTCCGAAATCGGAGCCGTATGGTTTATATGTGTGGCCGGGGTCTCCAAACTCGGACAAAGGAAACAGGGCCCTGTAACAAAAGACCGTACTCCGAACAAAAGACCAGGCTGCTGGGCGTTACCGGCATTTTTCACTCTCAAAAGTGGTGATAATCCAGCGTTATTTTGAAACCGTATACCAGGGTTTGGGTATTTAGAGCAAGCGGATTACCACCGGGGACAAAAGCTCTCCACCACCGCAGCGATGAGCCACACAGCACCGCTGCATGCTAATCTGGCCCCTATTGAAAAGAGGTCAGCAGTGCACTGAGCAAGGTTCGTGAACAAAAGACAGTTATATAACACCGCACAATCTGGGCTCTGTTTACAAGGCTGCAGGCCTGGCTGAAATATTCGGGCGTCAATGAAGGTCACTTGTCAACTTAGAGTAGTGCCTAAAGATTACTCCGTGCGGCTATAAACGACTGTTAAATGGAATGATGAATTGTTGAAGGATTCTGAAAACGGAAAAAATGATAGTCATGCCGGCCCAACATCCTCAACGTTGAAAAATGCCCCGGCACGAAGTGGTTAACAAGCGTAAAAATAAGACCAATTTTTTAACACCCATGACGGTATCATTGCCAAGTCCCTTATTTTGCCACTTACTGAGAAAATCAATGAGACTTGAAAATTGTGGCGAAATTAAGGCGTGGCGAAATTAAGGCCAGGCAAAAAAAAAAAAACAGTCACAGAGGTAAGAGTGTCAATGTCATCCGACCCTTGATTCCTATGCAACAAACGGTCTAGGGTCAGATACATTTTAAACATGTGAATAATCTTAAATGAAGACACAGGTCAATATCTTTGAAGGATATTACTGTGAAACCTTGTACACTAAAAAAAATCTTCATGATGAGATGTTATATGTCATCGGGTGTCATATTACACAAAACTGAACGTTAATATTTTTAACTTCAATATATTCATATAAAATCAATCATGCAATCTCTCATCTTTCTTTTGTGGCAAGTGTTGACAATAAATTTATGCTCTTGTCCTGAAGGTGAAATCACCTGACCCATGTTTCCAGTCAAAACCGGAAGTGCCTTGTAATTTAAAGGCTGTCTATATTATTTACAGGATTTCAAAAACGGGACTGCAAATTATCTTGAAATATCTTAGTGTAAAGTAAGTACATAAAATAGTGTCAGACAATCTGTGAAATCTTACCACCTGGAATGCTGTCATTTTTGAGAAAAGACAAATTTTAATTTTTTTTCCAAAGGGAAATACAATTCGTCCAAATCATGTTAGAAATACAAGGAAAAATTGGTGGCTGACAGGAGTAAAAAATTGAAGAATTCAAGAGGGGGATTGCACAGGGTCGGGAATTGCCAGGAGCCACAGAAGGAGAGGCCCGTAATTTGAATGATGAGGTTGATTTAGTGGCAGTATTCTTTGGGATGATGCTGTAAAGGGCCCTCGGGATGTAGGTGTTTGTACGGGAAATAGCAACAAGGGTGTATCAGCTGCACATGAATGGGAAGGTCATTCAGACATGGATGGGCCAGCAGAAGTGATACTGGATACTGGCTTGACAGAGGAAGAAGATAGAATGAAGATGGGAATAGAAGAGATAATGTCATTACAAGTTAAAGATAGCATTCTTGCACTACGTCGAGTTGAAGGAAAAGGTTGGCTGATGCTACACGGACTGTTAACAAGATTCTAGATCAGATCAGAACTAATATATCTGATCTTAACAGCCTTGTTTATGCAGGTGCTGTTGTTGTGATGGAACAGGTCGGATGTAAGCAACCTGACAACACCAACAGGGGTGTGACACCTTGGTGGAAGCATTAGTTCGAAGGACAGATCAAGGAACAGCAAAGGGATCTGAGCACGATTGAGCAGAAGGACAGAGGTGCAATGAGGATGTCTGACATGAGAGACAAGCTGCTGGTCAAGAATGGAGTTTTTGGTCAAGGGATGACAGCCATCTAGGAAGAGATCAAATAGCAACCCCAACTATGGTAAACAAAAACGGGGAATACAGTTTAATATACTCGCGTGGTATCTAAGTAATATATACATGTATAAAGTGGTACTGTGACTGCTGAATAAATACTAATAATGTGATAAAAATGTGATAAAAATATGGACCAATTCTATGGGTTTTTCAAAAACTGTCCACGTTTGTACCATTTGGTGGTGCTGTGCAGAAATGCTTTTTTTACCACCGAAAAACTTCATGACCTCACAGGACCTGGTTTCATGGATATGTTTTTGTATGAAGGCCTGCATGCCTGAGCTGCACGGCCTAGCCTGACACTTTTTTGGGAATAAAATAACAACATAAAAAAACATTGAAAACGTCTGTCCTTTACTCTGAACTTACCCACCCATATTTATCAAACGATCTTGGTCTCCTTCACCACCTCGTTCACCGGTTGTGGCCCCATCGTAAGCCCGATCGGGATCCTGTCGGCGCTTTGCTGGCATGATCAGTTCAAAGTGGAAAGGCTCTGTGCCTCGGACTTGGGACAGTGTATTGCTACACACTTGTTCCTATACTTCGTGTAATTATGTGCATTGACTTGACTGTGCCAACTCCGGCTCAGTGAGAACATACATCAGCCGGAGAACCGTTTCCACTGTGCTATGTCGACAAAATCCTGGAAAAGCTCATGAGATGTAAATGAAGCGATGATGACACGCTCCATTCACGAAAGCTAGCAATGGTGCTTGGCAGAAACAAAAGTTATTTTATTTTACCACAAATATTGCTGAATCCGGGTGTATATGGCATGGATGTCTATAATGGGATCCAAGTAAACATACCACGGCCAGATTTCTCATTTTCTTCCACTGATGTGATTGCTCTTTAAGCAGTGAATCAAGGCAAAGGCGGCCAAGGTGAAGAGGTATGAAGATAGGATTAAACAGTTTCATCAGAATAGTCTGTTTAGGGTTAACCAAAGACAGCTATTCCGGAAATTGAATGGGCAGAGGCAACCGAGGCTAAGTCCTCTTAGGGAGGCATTTGGGACAAGCCAGTTTGTCACAACTGGGCAGAGTAGCTTCAAGAAGTGAGGGAAGAACTGAAAGGTTCACAGGAAGCACAGATCAATGTGGAAAAGGTGAAGAAGCAGTTGAGGAAGGTAGTGAATTGGAAAGTGCCGGGTGTGGATCACGTTCACAGGTACTGGTGGAACAATTTCTGCAGGTAGACTTGCAGGGCATTTAGAGGAGTGTGTCGGGTGTGGGAATCTTCCAAGGTAGATGTTTGAAGGTAGGACAGTTTCACTTATGAAGGATGTCAAGAAAGGAAGGGTTGCAAGTTATTACAGACTTATTGTCGTCCCATTGTTTACAAGCTCTTGACAGGGTACTAAGGATATCTATACCCATTTGGAGAAGAATGGCTTATTCCAGATGAGTAGAAGGGATGTAAGAAGACGATAAGAGGAATGAAGTATCAACTGGTGATTGACAAGGCCGTGTTGAAAGACTGCTTTTGGTTGTACTGGTGCTGATGCCATTGTCGCTGATTTTGCAAAAGGTTAGTGCGGGTTGTATGAAGAATAATGATGGCTGCCGAGTCCATCATCTCCTTTTTATAGATGACTTGAAGTTGTTTGCCAAGAATGAGGAGATTGATTCTCTGGTGCAGACAGTCCAGGTGTTCAGGGGATATCAGAATGCAGTTCGGTATCAAGATATGAGTAAACTTTGCTGTTGAGAAGGGGATAGAGAGTGGACTCTGATGGCATTCTTCTACCCGATGGATCTATGCTAAAGGCATTGGTGGAGAAAGAAGGATACAAGTATCTTGGGGTGTTGGAGGCGGACAGCATGATGCATGGGAAAGTGAAAGAAAGCATAAGTAAAGAGTACACCAGAAGGGTTAAAAAGTGTCTGAAGTCAAAACTGAATGGTGGCAATACGGTGAAGGCGGTCAATACCTGGGCTGTGTTGCTGATGAGATGCAATGCTGGGATTGTTGACTGGACCAAGGCTGAGTTGGAGTTTCTTGACAGGAAGTCCAGGAAACTGATGACAATGCATGGAATGCTGCATCCGAGGGCTTTGAGGAATGAAGGAGGACGGGGACTGATAAGTGTGGTGGATTATGTGAGCATGAGAAGAGGAGTCTTGACAGATAAGTTTCTTGGGCTCAGTGTTGACTGCTGAAAACGGCCAAGAAATATGTTGTAGGAATGGAGCCAGGGTGTACAAGAGGAAGGAGGAGAGGTTCCAGGACTGAGAGGTCAAGCTGCTTCATGGTAAGTTTCTAAAAGAAACGGAGGACGAGGCAGGAAACAAGACCTGAGGAAGGTTGAAAAATGGTGACTTGAAGGAGATGGAAGGGTTGCTAACAACAGCACAGGACCAAGCACCAAGGACTAACATGATGTAGGATGTGTGGGGAGAGAGAGGAGACTGTATATTATTTGGTTTGTGAATGCAGCAAGATGGCCAAAACAGATTACAAGGGAAGGCACAACAAATCAGCAAAGGTAATTCCCTGGGATCTATGTTGGAAATGGGGAGTGGCAGTCAAGGGGAAGTGGCGGGAGTGTGTCCCAGAAAAGGTAAAAGAGACAGAGTATGTCAACGTTCTCTGGGTTTTTATCATCCAGACTGACCATATTATAGAACATAGGCGGCCGGATGTTGTTGTTCTACATAAAAAGCTGCGGACTTGTGCCACATTATAGATGTGGCAGTACCGGGAGACACCAGAGTTGCCAGCAAAACATCTTGATACGATTGGTTCAGCAGTCAAGGTGGAATTGCTGCAGAAGGCGGCTCTCCTTGGCACTGCTCGAATTCTACAGAAGATGCTCAAGATCTGGGGCTAAGGGATGCAGCTTGACTCAAGTTATTCCAATGGATAAGAATGAGATCTCTTATCTCGTTGTGCATAATCAAATAACAATCATCATCATCATAATAAGCATTTATAAAAAGCACAAATCCACCTGAGAAATCAGGTACATTTTCATCTACAACAATTCCTTTCCTCGTAATCTGCAATGGTTGAGATCAATGGGATAAGTTCTTCAGGAAGTGTACTTTTAATGTCACGTGACTTGTCCAGATGAAATCATCACCACGAGTTCAATAATTTTCTATATCACTACCCTTTCTAGTTATCCACAAAGTTTCAACCCGATGGAGCACAAATGCCAGGGGATGTAGGGCTTTGAGGAGTTCACATTTTGTCTCGTGACTTGTCACCTGATCATGTCATCATGTCATCATGGCAATAGTCATCTAAATAGCTTCCCTTTAAAGATATCTGCAACGTTGAACCCAATTGGATATATACTTCAGGAGATTTAGAGTTTTAAATAGTGCACTTTTAATGTCATGTGATTTGCTACCTGATGACATCATCATCACATGAGGTCTATTTTGTCTAAAACACTTCCCCTTCTAAATACCTGCCAAGTTTCAACCAAATCGGACATGCACTTCAGGAGATATAGTACTTTAAAGGATGCAACTTTAATGTCACGTGACTCGTCATCATGTGAGGTCAATTTCTGTTTATAAACCTTCCCTTCCTAACTACCTGCAAGGTTTCAACTCAATCACACATGTACAGTACAGTACAGTATTGTAGCGAAATAGTGGGGTGGTTAGAGCGCCCTTTTTAATTATTTGCAGTTAAGCATTTATACCCCATAATCATAACCCGCGCATGTGTATATAAGGAGTGCGCGCGAGCTACTCGCGGTCTTTCCTGTCTTTCTGTTGTTCGGTCATATTTGTGCATGACGAGTTCGTACTGCTGCTTGGTTTGGCTGTCAGAGCAGAACGCTGTGCTGGAGAGTGATTACTGGGCACTAGGTTAGTGCGACTTCATTCAGTTATTGTAATTAGTCCTGATAAGCACTCACATCTCTTTTATGGTCATCTTTTATGTAATTCAGCAGTAAACAGTGCAAGTCAAGACGTAGGTGGTGTAAACAATTTGCAAATCCACAAGCCGCCTAATTAGGAGTTGCCTATTTAGGAGTCTCCTGTTTAAGAGAGTGCCAATATTAAAATAATCAACCAATCAAATTGGAAGCCAACCAGAGTCTTTATTGAGTTCGTCCAGGAAATCCCCCAGTACCAGTAACCCACGGTACCGGCCCCCTTTCTGCCAGCCCCCAAGACCAGACCCGTGGGTGCAACTTGTTAGGCTTCGGCGCCTGGCGGTAGACTGCCTCCAAACGGACCTGCCCCCCTGGTCGCCTCTACAGCCGCTCGTCGGGTCGACCAAAGGCACGCCCGAGGCTCCGTCGCTGGAGACCGCTACAGTATTGATATTGCGGCAAGAGCTTAGACTAGAGATTTTAAACTTATTGTAATGGACATTTGTACAGCTTTTTCACATGTTTTTATTGCCATGTTAATCTATCGTACGGTGCTGAGGGCTGCCGGTGAAGGGCCTCCAGCGGAGTGCCCTGACCTGTTTCTTTTGTGCTGGGTGTGCACCGGAATTGGCTTCTATTTTGGGATTCTTGTGCTTTGTCGGGAGCGGGAGGGGATTTGGCAAAATGCCTAGACGGCCTAAGGAATTGTTATACTATGTTATACATTGCTTGACGTGTTTTTTTTTGTTTAGAGCTTGAGTGTCAAGTTGGCAGTTGTTCTGACAGCAGTGCGGAAAGTTGTCCACTGAGTTTGTGTAGTGAATACATTCAGTTTTTCCAGTTGGAAATCCCGTGTCCGCTCCCTCTTCCTGTTAAGCAGTCATGAGGGATAAGAACCCCTGAGTCCACGCTACAATATGTTCTATTGGCGTTCCATACAATGCGATCTTATCTCCGCACCATGTGCTCGGCGATTTGCCAGGTCCCGAGGTTCAGGCAAGTATATGCTCTATGCACAGCGCGCTGTCTATGTTACAGGCAGATATTGGGCATCCAATGCAAAGTATGCGAATGGGATTTTCGAGTTCGCAATATATACTGTAAGGGTTTTTTGTCGACGGCGCTTCATCTGTGTGAAAAAGTACACCAGTTAAGCACTTCATGCAGCTGACTCCAACGTTTTAGCTGTCATCTAATGGAAACTTCACGCTTGTATCTGTTATGGTTAATTTTTTTTACCAAATTCTGAAGAATAAAAGTACTTTTTATTGTAACTTCCGGTCTGATGATGTCACCGGCCGAAACTTCACACATGTGTTGACTGTGTAAAGATAATCATCTAAATCAATTTTCAGGTGCTTTGGACAAACTTCGCCACAGACATCTATTCAAAATTTATTTTTCACAATTTTTAACCTGTCGCTAGAGGGCGCTCGACAATTACGTGACGTCATCAGTAGATGATGTGAAGAATACTATACCCCAACAGACTAACAACGTTGAAAACATCTTGATACCTATGACCACTTTTAAACAATAAGACCACTTCCCATTTCGACCGGAAGGAAGGGTCATGTGATTTGACCCACACAAGATAAATTGAAGACCACATTTTATCCTGCCACTTGCTGCAAACAGAATGTTGCGGGAGGCCATGTTTGATTTTATATGGACTTTTATAAATTTAACATAATACTTAGATATTGGAAATTTAATAATAAATCACTCGATGACATCAGCATGACATAATTATTTCAGTATTATCTTCGTTTTATAGTTAGTGCTTTGTGTAACTTTGATGACAATCGATGATTGCTAAGTTACCAAAATGGTGCCTTGAAAACGTGTACAAAGTCAATGGGCTGAAATAAATATTGAAAAATCAATAATAAATCACTACATTTATGACATTATGACGTCATTGTTCTAGGACCATCCATACTTATTAAAGGGTCCTTCATTGGTACCAGTTTGGTGAAAATCCAAAGTTGCAAAAGCACTAAAGTCGTGGGGACAAAAAACGTGCACAAATTGAATGGGCTTTTGAGTAGAAGAAGGAAAAGAGGAATAAGAAGAAACGAGAGGTTATCTGTCTGTTTGCCAACAGAACAGAGGGCTTTTTTGCATTCCTTTGTACATTTGAACAACTAAGACATCATAACATCAAGTCATTTTTCGTATATAACACCTCTCAAATTATCTGCAAAGTTTCAACCTGATAGGACATGTACTTCAGGAGATGTAGGGCTTTAAAGAATGCACCTTTAATATCACGTGATTTGTCTCCTGATGACGTCATCATCACCTGAAGTCAATATTCCTCTAAAGCACTTCCTTCACAAGATATCAGCAAGATTTGAACCCGATCGCATATCTACTTAAGGAGATATAGGGCCCTTAAGAGTGCACCTTTAATGTCCTATGACTTGTCTCCTGATGAGGTCATCATCACGAGGTCAATATTAAGCCACAAGAAAAAAAAAAAGAACAGAACTAACGCCTTTTTTGCAAAACTGCAAAAAAGCCTCCTTCTGAAGATGGCAGAGGTCTGCTGATGCAGAGGTCTGCTACTAAATGCCTACCCCAAACAGTCACTAAATATGCAAATTTCTTTTGCATATGATTCCATTCGGTAAAAACTTTATCAACCATAGTGCGTCCTGTACTCCGAAGATGCATAGTGGGGCATACGCCATGTTCGTCCTTTTCAGGTATAAAACTGTCTGAGCCAAAAGCGATGAAGGATGGGACGGAGGAGACTGTTTGTGGTAGGTATTGTGGCCTAACCCCACAAACATATTTATTTAATCTTACGCAAGAATGAGCAGCTATCCAAACGCAAGAGGGGATATCAGTTAACGAACGGTGGATTATGCCTTAGGGGCTGTTCGTTTGGTGGAAGTTACCACTGCTCTATGATTAGGTAATTGATCCCAATGTCAATAAAGATTACAATTAATGTCAATACCAGTGATACAATCTCACAGTGACCAGTGATTTCTAAGGCAATTATATGATTGGTTTATTCAATGTCAGTGCTCAGCTATCTGTTATATACAACAGCAATTAACTATATACAAAATTATCCTCACGAGGATGTAGTCCTACGTGGTCAACTGCACCACGAATGTGATTAATCAGCCTTATCCTTAACCTACACCAGAATAACCCTCACGGTGATCAGGGTAAACCTCACAGCGATCAGGGTAACCCTCACAATAACTAGGTAACCCTCACAGTGATCAGGGCAACCCTCTAGTCTAAATAAATAATCTACCAATGGCTTATAACTGAAAAGTCTTAACCACACAAGCGAATACAATCTTCGTAACTGTACAACACAACACAATGGTGTAGACTTGTACAACAATAATCTATACTGCCTTACGAAGCAACACAGTTCCCAAACTGCAACAAGATTTAAGGTGACTTCAATAACCCTCACCCACTTCAAGTTATTACGAAATAACACAGGTAAGTTGATTAAGAAGGCGATTATAATAGTCCTCACCAGACTCTAACGGAAACCTGCAGCCAGTAAACCTCAATGAGGAAAGCAAGCTCCCAGACAAAGATGCAACCAACTGTCGCTATGCCAACAAGCATCGAACAACCACACACAATCCTTTTAGTCTAAGCTCCGCTAATTCACCAATTAACTGATTCACACGGGTTCCCTAACCCTATAATCTACCACTTCTTAAATAAACGAGACTGTCTAACGATTCCCCAATCTTCAAAGAGATCTGATATAATCGGCAGCTCCGGCAACTGAGAACAAGCACCACACAAACTGATTGCACCAGGTACACTTGAGGTAGATCCCCAACCACCAGCGGTCGTACGTCAGATTTACACACGAAACTCAGAACACAACACAACTCCACAGAGCTCTGGTTAGCACGCTGCCATCTTGAGAAGTCCTGGCAACCCACGCAGCAAGCGCCCAGACCTAAGGTAATGCGCGTCTCTGATTGGTTGCCGCGCGCATGTTTAATGCATGAATTAGACGCTCCTGAATTATTAATGATCCAGACTAAACACAAGTCTGCGCAGCTACCCTGTTTCGCCACAGTATTGAATAGTAAACCTCTCCCACATTTCTGTGGGGGAAGAGTCCTCTGCTTTCAACCTACCCCAAACAGTCAGTAAATATGCAGAGTCGCACCAATCCCCAGGAGGAAGGTAGGGCAAGGACGTACTATGTCCAGAAAGTGTGTTAGAAGAGGATATAAACCTCGCTTAGTATAGTGCGGACTCACCAGATCATGAAGCTGTTAGATAGTTCCAGTGGTGGTCTGCCCAGCTGAAGAGCCCTTCTGCGATGACATCACCGATGACATCCATGTGAGGAGTCTCTTTGTAAGACATTGGTGAGGCAGCATGTGATGAATGTTGATAATGTTGATGAAGACTTCCAACATGCCGCCTTCCATATTTCGTTCATGGGAACGTCTCGGAAATAGGACCATGAGGTTGAGACTGCCCTGATGTCATGAAATCTGATAAGACGTTGAGTCTGATTGTCTGTGGAATTTGGCCAGTTCGGGTTGGCAAATTTAATGGCTGAAACTGCCCACCTGGCTAAAAGTGTCTCTGGTTGCCACTAGATATGGCTTTACTGTTGAGTAAATGAAGAGCTAAAATGTTGTACCTCCAAGCATTCCTAGCTAGGTACCATTTAAGAGTTTGGACTAGCCACCAAGGCTTGTCATTTGGGGTCCCAATGTGTTTAGTAATGTCTGGCACAAAAATATCAGGAGGATGGGAGGACACAGACTGATTCTTGGTGAGGAATCCCTGAGCAGGGATGCGGCAAACACCATGGGGTTTCCATCAGATGTGGCCATCAGCGGTGGAGAACGCTTTCAGTTCGCTGCCTTGATGTATGGGAGTAACTGCTCATAGAAATGCCAGCTTCAATGTCAGGTTGAGTAGCGAAGCTTCACTGAGAGGTTTGAAGGGTGGACCAGCAAGCAGATGAAGCACAGCTGACAGTTCCCAAGAAGGAATTAACCTTTTGGTAGGGGGCACTGAAGAAACATCCCTTGGCCTTCTTGATTAAGGGCGCTGTTGTTGGATACCGTCGAATAATCAGGAAAACCATCATGATAGCTGTAATAGCCGAACGGTAGTTCCAGCAGATTAGAAATACTGGAGGGAAGGTATAGGCCGACATACCTTCCCAGATGATCTGACAAGGCGTTCATTGCCCAAGCCTGTAGGTGGTAGTGCAGAGCACTGGCAGTAGGGTATTCTCTGCTGTTCAGTCTCCTGATCTTGTTGAAGACTTGTTGGACCACACCGGTGCGAAGAGTCCACTCCATTAGGCAGATATTCCCACAGGAGAGGGCATCTGCAATGGAGTTGTCAATGCCCGGTTTGTGGGTCACCCGGGGATCAATGTTATGATCCTGAGCCAACAGGAACATTTGTCTTGTCAGGAGGCAGAGCCGAGGAGAACGCATGGTCCTGACGGCTGACGTACAATACCATTGTGGAGTTGTCTGAACAAATGAGGATGAGTTTGCCTAGAAAGCTCTAACAGAAGGACTTCAGAGCATTGAATGCTGCCTAGAGTTCTAAGACATTGATGTGACTCTCTCGGAACTGGAGTTCCCAGATTTCTGATGCTTGAAAAGGAGGGAGGCTCCCCAGCCGAGGCTGTTATGATTGCTTCTGGCTCCGCTTTGCCGAAAGGAATTCTGGATGAGAGGTGGCTCTTAACCAGCCACCACTGGAGATGAGGGTGGATGAAGTCTGTTATGGGGACAGGGAGATTGATGGAGTCTCCTTTTGGTCTGTAGAAGGCTAGTAGATGAAGCTGTAATGCGCGCATACACAGTCTGCAGAGAGGAACTTAGTTCACCATGCCAGCCATCAGTCAGAGAAGTTGGAGCCACACATGGGCGGGAGCTGACTGCTCGTAAAGAGGACCTTCACGCAATCCAATTGAGCTTAGACTTCTCCAGATTGATAATGAAGCCCACGGCGCTTGCGACATTGCAGGGTAAGATGAGTAGAGGATGCTGCCTCGTCAAATGATTTGCCAATGATGAGCCAGTCATCAAGATGTTGGAACAGCATGACGTCCAGCTTTCAGAGATAAGCTGTATTGATCTTTACAACCCTTGTGAACACTATCAGAGAAGTGGAGAAGCCGAAGGGAAGAGCTCCGAACTAGAATAGTTTCCCATCCTACAAGAAGCGCAGGCACTTGGAACTTTGTGGGTGTATTGGGACATGAAAGTATGCGTCCTTCAGGAAGAGGCCCAACAAGAATTTGGAAACTTGAAAAACTGTCTGTAATGTGTTCATGCAGATTTTTTTGGGCTGAATGAACATGTTCAGAGGCTTGAGGTTGATGATGGGTCTCCACATGGGGCACACATTGCGTGTTTTGCAGAAATTACCTGGGAGTGAAGAGCAGTCCCCCAAAATAAACAATATAAACAATTGTGCTGTATTTGTTTAACTCGAAGTTTTGGTGTAAAATACTTCCACAAAGTGTAAACAGAACGCGGGTCTAGGAATCATTTCTGACACGCAGACTTCGTCTTTTTACACCGGAACACTTGCAAGTGCGCTACAATGATGATCGATCTAGACACATAAACCACACCGGGACCGCAAAATCAGACTTGCAGGAATTGGCCCAATTATTACCGTGGGCCCATTGTAGCCAGTGCGTCGGCAAGCCAACTGATGGCTCTTTACGGTGGCTGCAGCAATGCATTGGAGATCTTTTTGTATGCCGCATGCGCCATACGTACCAAAGTTACCTCTGGCCTAATGGTCTGCCCAACTGCTTGTGTTCGCCCATGCGATGGTTGCCCAATTAGAGCCACAAACCACACCATGCTCACCCGCAGTGGACCAACCATGTGACTGCATTGCAGAGCCTTTGCGTAGCAACAAAACAACAAAAATCCTCAGCAAAAAGTCTTTCAATGAACAAAATAACCACAATGTTATTTCAAAAGTCATCGTAGGAAGATTTACAGTAGCTTTGCGTCAGCGTATAGGTACATGTTATGATACACATCATATTAATGACTTAACTTCAAAAGAAATTGGGACCTTCTTTTAACCACTTCCTGCCGGGGAATCCAGGATCGGAGACGTATGGTTTATATGGGTGGCCGGGGTCTCCGAACTCGGACAAAGGAAACAGGGCCCTGTAACAAAAGACCGTACTCCGAACAAAAGACCAGGCTGCTGGGCATAACCGGCATTTTTCACTCTCAAAAGTGGTGATACTCTAGCCTTGTTTTAAAACCGCATAACAGGGTTTGGGGCATTGAGAGCGAGCACACTACCACCGTGGACAAGAGCGCTCCACCAACGCAGCGATGAGCCACACAGCACCGCTGCACGCTAATCTGGCCCCTATTGAAAACAGGTCGGCAGTGCACTAAGCCAGGTTTGAGAACAAAAGACAGTTATACAACACTGCACAATCTGGGCTCTGTTTACAAGGCTGCTGGCCTGGCTGAAATACTCGGGCATCAATGAAGGTCACCTTTCATTAAATGAAATGATGAATTTTTGAAGGACTTTGAAAATGGAAAAAATGATAGTCATGCCGGCACAGCATCATCAACATTGAAAAATGCCCCGGCATGAAGTGGTTAACTCGAATTTTGGATAACTCAAATTTGTTGTCCATTCCCCAGAGATTTGAAGGTATTGAGATTTTACTGTATTACAGTTTATTTGCTTGTAATATGACATCACTGTGTCAACCTTGTAGGCACACCTCAGGAACAGGGTTAATGGTAATACCAGCTTTACAAGTTCATACATTATACATTAAACAAAATCTTGCATATAAAAAACAATGGCAGCATAAAGTGGTCAAAAAGTGTATGATTCACTATGTGGCCAATGCAAAAAATACATGTACTTACAGCTGACACAGGGTCTGAATGTGCTGGCAGAGTCTTCAGACATTTTCCAGTCTTCACGTCCCATATCCTTACACTCTCATCAAACTAAGCAAACAATCAACAACAAAAATCACTTTTAGATAAAAACTATTATTTACAATTGTATTAGCTGTGAGGCTTTCAACCTTGTATTTTTCTGCACTTGAGTTGTTCTTAAATATTTTACCTTTACTACCAAGTTTTCTTTTCTTGTATTAAAAGCACTGTACATTTGCTAAGGTTTGTTCAAAATAAAGGCATGTACCAGTAGTTACATGATGGTCAAAAGGGCAGCAAGAAACTGGAGCAACTCGAGGTAAAAAAAAATGTACATGTAAACAAATTGTTCTGCAATGTTTGTCATCAAGAATACAGTGCCAAAATCAAAAGAATCATGGAAGGATTTGACGAACTGTTTTGTCAAGAAATTTTATTTGGAAAAAAAATAAGATTCACCATGAATGAAAATTATCATCACCTTGCTGTATGATTGGATAAAGCCTTTAATGGTTTGCCAGAGTTTTGATTATTTCTGTTTGTATTTGTCATTAATAAATTTACCATGCACAATAAAACTAGGAACATGTATGTACAAAGGTTTGTGTGGAGGCAACTTGTATCTTCACCCTCATACCAATAACCACAACAAAAACTAAACACACACACACACAAAATTCAAATTGCACTAGTTCATATGGCCAATACTCGCACACGTTTTGAATATAAATTTGAAATGTGAAAGTATCACATGCCGCTCTAACTGCACTTAAGCTGCTACATGTGGTTCAGAGAAGAAATAGTTTGTCTAAAATCTTGACATTCTTACTTTTAAAAATGTTACATGCATTTTTGTTATTTAAATTGCATTTTAAGGGGGAAAAGTATGTTACTTCATTTTAATTGTTAAAACCCTATACGGAGGCATCCGCTGATTTTTAAGAATCAGTTTTTGCTAATTAGTTGATTAGAAAAAAGAATTTACGACCAACTGCAATCACCTTCCATCTAATCCTACCTCTGTTCATGCTAAACAGCCTGGTTTTGTCACCATAAAGGTTAGGGTGTTGCATTACTTGTTATTGCTCAGTGTTTTTAGTTTACACTTTTCTTTATTGCGTTTTTTGTCATATAAGTTCAAAACCCATCAGCTGGATCTTGTACTTATTATTGATTGTTACTCTTTGGTTGACAATTCTATTTATTTTTGAATAAATGCATGTGAACTACACTTTGTTTTCAAACTGTTCTATTACAAGAATGTGGAATCATGTAGTCAACTCAAAGTTGGTTTTTCAGGTCATGCATCAAATGTTATTTCAGATCTGCAGTTGGAACACCCCCCCTAACACCCCCCCAAAAAATACCTAAGAAAATTTTGTTTGCCGAATTTATTATTTACAGGGAGCAGAGGACATCCACTTATGAAATTAAAACTGTTTAGAAGTTAATCTTTGTTTAGAAATTGATGATAACAGGATTATAAGACCTGTATCCACAAAATCCACATGTCCAGCCGCAATGGGGGAGGGGGGAAAATTAGGGGTTGAAAAGTACATGAAGGTAAATGTGGCTAGTTTCAAAGGGGAAAAATACTTTACTTGACTTTATCTGTACATTCTGTGCATAACTGAACTGCATCAGCAAAATAATGAATTGCTGCTTTACGGCATTTGCATAAAGGTGATCATTGTAAGTACAGCTGCATCTGAAATATTACTTACCGAGCCGGAAACAATCAGGTTGGACTGTGGATTGAAGTTGCAGCAGAACACATAGTTGCTATGACCCTTCAACGTCTTCAAACACTTTCCCTGATGGCAAGATTATAATAATTTTTGTCTTTTGTTTGTTCAACCAAGATGCACATCCAAGTCTAATTCATAACATAACTATTAGCTGAAGGCTGTTAGGTAAAGGTTTTACATGTATGAATTACAGAGCATTTTTATACATATCCGATGCGTTTTCATCTCCATTCATGAACACAGTACAAACAATCATGTACAGTACAATGCTGCTATAATGAACACCACTACATTGAAATAATGGGTATACCGAACATCTCCCTTGGCTCAAAGATTTTCTGTGCACTGTTACCAAACATTAAAATTTCATTTAAATAAAAGAAGCATACAGTGTACTTGGGACGGATGATGATGACTCAAAAATTAACCACTTCGTGCCGGGGCATTTTCCAATGTTGATGATGCTGGGCCGGCATGACTATCATTTTTTCCGTTTTCAAAATCCTTCAAAAATTCATCATTTCATTTAATGGTCGTTTATAGCCACACAAAGTAATCTTCAGGCACTATTCTAAGTTGATAGGTGACCTTCATTGACGCCCGAGTATTTCAGCCAGGCCTGCAGCCTTGTAAACAGAGCCCAGATTGTGCGGTGTTATATAACTGTCTTTTGTTCACGAACCTTGCTCAGTGCACTGCTGACCTCTTTTCAATAGGGGCCAGTTTAGCGTGCAGCGGTGCTGTGTGGCTCATCGCTGCGGTGGTGGAGCGCTTTTGTTCCCGGTGGTAATCCGCTCGCTCTCAATGCCCCAAAGCCTGGTATAGAGTTTCAAAACAAGGCTGGATTATCACCACTTTTGAGAGTGAAAAATGTCGGTTATGCCCAGCAGCCTGGTCTTTTGTTCGGAGTACGGTCTTTTGTTACAGGGCCCTGTTTCCTTTGTCCGAGTTCGGAGACCCCGGCCACCCATATAAACCATACGTCTCTGATCCCAGAGTCCCCGGCAGGAAGTGGTTAAGGAAAATTTGCTTGAAGGAATAATGGCCAATGGCAAATTTGAAAGACCAATAAACAAGTGGTGTGGTCTACATTGGATATCTTCAGGATACATGTATATGTGTGTGCATGCACCGGTGGCCAATACAGACTGACCACTGAATGCGGGAATCCAACACGTCTTTCTTTTGATGGGACATTTTACTGTTGTGGCTCCAGTGCACAGAATGGCTCCTGGCCCATCCATTACTGTCCAATAGCAGCAGAAACCACGGTAAAAAATAATAAAAGTCAAATGTAATCTTTGTAACTATAGGAAATTTTATGGAAACTTAAATTTGTTTCGTAATTTGAACTCTTGTGAGATCTACCTGAAAGGTGAAATATAACCAACACATGCTCATATTGGCCAGAATGGAAGACCAAATGGGCCAAGGAACAGGCACACAGGTGACTAAAAATCACCAAACCGAAGGACTACTACAGTGTATATGTATATCGATCATTTTGTGTGGACCCCATAGCAATATTGGAGTACTCCTACTTATACACAACTGAGTATACCTGAGTACTCAACCCCAAATTTATGATAATGATTATCAGTACTAGAGAAATAAATGTACTTGGCCCGTACTCAATTCTAGGTACTTGGATTTTGGGTGTACTCAACCCCTTAGGTACTTGACCCCAGTACTTGAAAAAAGAAAAAAACAGTACATCATTTTTTATCAATAGCATTTTCTGGTGTTGGGTTGAAAAGTGAAAATTGCATTGCTCAACCTTCACCACAATGCAATTTGACAGTACGTTCACTCTGTAGTCTGTAACATGTACAGAATGCTTACCATGCCCTTGGTACATGTACAAGGGACCTTTCTGCTAGTCTCATGTCTGGCTCCACAGTTTTTACTATAAGAAATCGTAGTGTGATGAACCGAGTTTGCACTTCATGAGCATCACATTGTTTTCCATGGTGCACGCACATGGACTGACACTGACAGATATTTTGTTGCGCTTTCTCCTAGCTTCTTCATAGTGGAATATTTCAGCAATTTCCGATATGTGATTTACTTTTAACTTTCAACACTTTATTTTTTCTGTTCAATTCTTTGGCACTAGGTTCTATGTTTTCCATCATTCTCCAACCTGTAGGTCTCAGTCTTGGAAACAAATGGTTGTCTCAGTCCTGGTGTCTACTCAGTTATCCATTTTTTCTATTGCTTGTTGTAAGAAATGCTCGGTCAACACAAGCTGCTAGAGAATTCGTTGATTTGTTAATATGTAAACAATTCTGCACAAACACACACTACAAGTGTTACTACTTGAGAGATTGCTGCATGGTATGTTTGTTTTAAATAATATACATGTACCGGTAGATGTGTTCACACATTTCATTTATTTATTTATTTCTATTCTTGGTATTGTGCACATGTATTTACATGCATGTAAATGTGCTTGGACGCAGACTTGGGTACTTGGACTCGACCCAGTCCTTGGCCTCGAATGTACTTGGTGCTTTGGACGTGGAATGGATTCATCAATGTAATGGTACTCGGCCCGGGATGCGGCTCCTAAAGTACTCTATACTCAGATTCGAGGACTCAACTCCAACACTGCCCAACAACAGCCTGACGTCATTTGAACCAGAAAGTGTAGTGCAAACAAATGGAATACGCATGTGTTGGTTCACACATACATATATAATTGGGTGTGTGACGTATTCACATCAGTAAGACTATAGTTCTGTATGACATTATAAGGAGAGTCCATCACAGTCTTTCACCAAGTCCCTGCAATTCATAACAAGTGATTCAGTCATGAGCCAAGTCAAGTGGGATTCAAGTGAACTTTGATGAAAGCATTGCTTTGTCCTTACTCACCCTGTTACTTATATGTACGAGTGGTCTAGGTCATTTGATTGGACTAGAAAAGTTGTGATTGGCTTGACTACAACACTGATGGTTAAGCACTTTATTATTAAGGGAAATTTTTGTTACTGTGGAAAGTCACTTAATAACTGCATATCAGACAGGTTTCCACCTTGTGTGTGAACATATAATATTGCATGGGTACTGTTTTCTATCAACACCTTCGCTTACAAGTACTGCAGTGGAATGTCACTATAATGGACGAAGCTATATTGAACATTCAGCTACACTGAACATCCCCCTTAGGCATTTTGAGATGTGACAAAGAGGTCGATGTGGGGTCTGTCTATAGCCTCAAGGACTGAATGTACTACTGATTGTTGTGGTTTATGAAGAACCCAAGACTCTGTGGAGAGGTTGTAGACAAGGCAGGTGGAAGTCATAACCTCGGTTGCAGACCTGCAGATGATGAGCCAGTCGTCCAGATATTGAAAGATCAGGATGTCTCAGTGATGAAGGTAAGCCGTGATAGACCAGACGGCGTGCGTGAAAACCATGGGGGACATTGAAAGGCCGAAGGGTAGCATCACAAATTTGAAAGTTTGGCTGTCGAACATAAAGTGGAGGAACTTCTGGTCCTTGGGGTGAATCAGAATGTGCAGGTACTCATCCTTCAGATCCACTGTCGAGGCCAAGGCTGGGATCAGCAGAGACTAGATGACTGTACGCAAAGTTTCCATGCAAAAGTGCCGAGGGCAAATGAATCTGTTTAGTGCTTTGAAGTTGAGGATTGGGCACCAGATGTTCAGCTCCTTCTTTGGGGTGAGGGAGAATGTTGAAACGAACCCGTCGTGGGATGGGTGAGAGACTGGGTTGATGGCTCGTTTCTGAGGAAGTCACAGTTGGCCCCTGACAGGCCCAGGTTTGGGGCAGATAGCAAATCGATGGAGTTATTAGTGACCGTCCCCTAAATGAATGGGGTATGTGCCCGGAACTTGCACTGGATTTGTGAGACCTGCTGGGAGGCTGTGGTCTGTTGAAGGAGGAGCTGTAGTGTACGGTCAGGGGACAAAAAGAGCTTGAGGTAGAGCAGGAACCCCAGCGGCAAGGCGGAGCAGCCCTAGGCGCAGGGGGCAGAGAAGAATCCGGGAATAAAATCTTGTGGGATGCCTTGATCAACTTGCCTCTGATTGTAGGGTCTTGGTGAACTGACGCGCAAAGAGGTCTTTGCCATAGAGGGGAAGACCCCTGGGTATAGGATGTGCATAACTACCATGGTATTGGGCATTGTTTCAAAATTCCCATCAGTTGGCTTTAGGACAGGGCTATCCGACTGATAAAAAATGGACCGATAGCCACCCTATCACTTTTCCCTGTGGCCATCGGTTGGCTTACAGGATGGAATGTAGGGGGGGCGGGATTGCTTTGGGGCCTGGGGACCTGGAGGACAAGTGGCTAGTTGGGCATTGACAGATGACAGCAGATGGTAACCATTAGCCTGGTTTGGGGTTATACCGAGTTAAAGAGGTTACTTTTACTTTACAATTAGTTGCTCATCTCATGTATACTGTTGGTGTTTTATTCAGCTCTGAGCTTGACTTTCTTTCACATGTCACATCAGCTATTTCTCTGCATAATGTTCATGCCAAAACCATGTACTTATGCTTTTAAAATAAAATTGATCATAGAAGGGGTAAATAACTATTTACTCCTGATTTGTTTTAATCTTTTGGAGGGGGCTTACTGGTAAGGCCTGACCATTCTTCCTGGGGGAAATCCGCTGGAGTCCATGAACTTTTTTAAACAAAAGAGCACTTGGCAATGATGACCATACGTGGCAAGTATGTTAAAATGCAAACATGAATATTCCATTCACTCCACGTTCAGAATGCCCTACCCAAATTTAGGTCAGGTCATTTAAATATCAATGTCAACTGGAAAGTCCACAATTGGAACAGCTGATTCCATGACCTGTGTGTACCGGAGAGTCCAGCCAATCCGCAATTGGAATGACATGTTCATTATAATCGTCGGCTATTATGCTAATCTGAGTTTGGAACTCCTGACATAAATGATTGGAGCAGGTTCAGTGATGATAGTAGGCCAGTGCAACTAGTTGAATGTACATATACATGTACATACCACGCAGAGCATGCAGTGCCGCACCACACGTGCACAAGATACACTCACGATCGCCTGTTCTGAGCAGCAACACGTTGGGAATGCACCATGCCCAATGAATGTAAACATTGTGATAGCGTCTTCTTTACTTGTCAGAAATTTTATTTTACAAATCAGTGTTTAATTTTGTGATGTTTAATTCCAAATTGTTCCCTGTAATTCCTCCACCATCGAAAGGCTGAATTGTAAACTGTTTGGTGCCCGGTTGAATTCATTCACCAAAATAGGGATCATTTATTCTTTTTCGTGTTTAATTTTTAATGTATAAACATTTGTGAAATAAAAAAGTTTTGTTTGCCTAAAGTAATAATTACTTTCTGTGTAAGGTGATTTAAAAATATTTTATTTGCTATAAGCTTTCCCGATGTTGTTTCTATAAAAATAGGGTTTCATCCCTCCCCTTGAAGATGGAAGAGTCTGAGTCATGTGAACATGACTGACCATCCAGGATGCACCTCGTCCGTCAACATGCATCATGCATGTTTGTAAAAGTCATTAGCATTCAGGTGATCTACTCACATGCACAATACAGGCATAATTTTGTGCTCAAGGTTTTGTATATGTGACGTTATTTTACTTCACATCGCGTTCACAAGAAGTACAACTCAAGATTCATGATGTAAAGGTAGAATAATGGACCGTGATACAAGTTCCTTTAATGCAGGGTCACACCAATAGTGATGCCATAAAGCATTTGCTGCTATAAAATTTGCCAGAGGGCAAATTATGTTCAACATTTGCCAACTCTCAAATAACCGGCGCGAACGTGAATGTAATTTTTTTACGTAAGTTGGTGCCGAATTTGTGCTGTGAATTTTCTAAACTGAACACCCGCTTCACAAAATTCGCAGCTGATAATGCATCTTGAAGGTAAAACTGCATTTCAACATACACATGTGCAGTCGACTCTCATTATTATGAAATCCATGTAGAAACATTCGTTCTATCCAAAATTCATTGTAGGTGGAAGGAACACAGGACAACGGCTTTGGTGCATTGTTGTACATATGCACATTTATGCATGTATGCGCATACACGTGAATGCGTGGTTGATGTTATATCAAAAAGATCTCTCGGTTATAGTTAACCAAATATACTGTGATGTGTTTAGAATAATAAATTAATACAATAACGTTTAATGTGCATATACATATGAAAGAATACAAATACATAATACACATGAAAGAATCGATCCAGGGATTTTTGAAAGGCTTTCGATTGCCATGGATGACAATGAAGCTAAACAGCATGCACATGTAGGCCTGTGTGTAAAAGGAAGAATGTGAAGACTTATCAACTGGAGCCCCCCTCCATGTAACTGCTCTTTCCAACACAAACTGTGACACAGAGAGACATTCTTATTTAATTTTCCGTCTGTCTTATGATTTTCGACACTAGCTGCATGGCATCGATAGTGTGAGTTCACTCGCCCACTGTGGCATGGCCACCCCTGCGCAAGATGGAAGCTGAAGAAGCTTGATATCATGAAGGAATTTTGCGATTGGATAACTGTGTCTTGCAAAATGTACATCATGAAAACACAGTCTCATTGGCGGGTACGCTAGGTCTTTTTGCAGCAGTGTGAATAATTCAGTGTTTGACAATTAGTTGGGCTCTTGAGATGTGGGAGTTGTCAAGCAAACATATTTGGGCATATTTTTATCGGAATTGGGAAGGGAATTTTTGTTTTGACGTTTGTGTAATCAATGTAAAAAATCACTGATTTTTGATTCGTGCTTTACGCTTGTCATGACTACAGGAAACTGGCAGACGATGCCTGTGTCTATTGCGAAAAGTGTCAAACTGTGCAGTCACTCAATGACACGTGCAGGTACATTAGAAGAAAGTACAATTTTCTTTTTTTTTTTGGAGGCAATATTGATTGAGGAATGCAAATAATATCTTGCCATGTTTTTTTTCCAACACCATTCCAGAATCATTGAAACCATGAGAATGACAGGTGACGGACGAATGCAGGGGAAATTGAACCCAATTATAGTATTTCCAGCTTAAGACAATTCAATTTTCTTGAAGATAGAAATATACTAGATTTGGAGTTTCATGAATAGACTTCGTGATGCAATTAGGATGTTACAAAATTTTACCCTGGATCAATAAAATTAGGCCCGCTATTACAGTCGACACTACGTTTTCTTGCCAAATGTTTTTCTGGCATCTGAAGGAGATCATTATATCTCTTCTTGTATTTGTGTAGAAGTTAAGAATTTTTAACTGGTTTAAATGCATAGTTTATAACAGTTCAGTTGTAATAAATGTGTTTTAAATTTCAGTTAACTTACAAAAAAAATTCAATATTTAAAAATTTTCAATAAATCTAAACATAACGTTTAGTATACTCTGATCAATTCTAGTTTTGTTTAGCTTGATACATGTACATATGATACGTCTTAATATTGTATTTGACTTCCACCTGAAGCTTAAGCTGACATATGTACATGTATGATTATACTTTGGGCATAGATTAATTCTGGAATTGAACAGTAACATCCTAAACATACATGTATGATGCTCACTGAAACAATTTATCAAGAACTTCATTCAGTGTTTGTATTTGTTATATTCCTCACTTCAACCTTTCTTAAAAGACTATACTTCATTCTTTGAAGTGTGGGAAATACGCATAATCCTTTAATATTACATTTGAGTATTTTCCATTTCTTGCTTTTTTATTTCGTGCTACCGTGTCAATTGAATAAAAATTAAGAATAACCTGATGTTGATATCGATCAATTAATGATTAAACATATCTGCAAATGCAGGAACACGTAACAGCACATGTACTTAATAACCACAAACCTATTAGGGGAAAAAGAAGATCTGATGGTTCCAAAATATTTTCTTGAGAGGTCAAAATATTAACTAAAACTTGTTGAGCAGTTATGAAAGGCATATTTTGATTTGTTTTCAACATCATTCACGTTAGATTTAATTCCTTCCTGCAATTGACTCTGACCTTAATCAGGTCTGAAGAAAAACAGGCTTGTGGCAACACAGTAAAACATATTATACTATAAAGTCACAGAGGAATACTGAAGAACAGCCTTGTATTGAGGAAAAGGAAAGAGAGACATTAAATCATGCCAGCCACACATGGTATATCCATCAACAGTGACTTCAGTTTAGTGAATAATGGTGGGGGTGCTGCTCCACTGAAACCACATAGCCTTGGGAGTAATGCACTGTATCAGTCCAGCCCCAGGCTTTTTTCAGTTGGAATTGGCTGCTTGAGAACAATTCACCTGATAGCCAACTAATAACGAATGTATCAGACAGACCATTCTGTTGGACACCTACCCGATAGGAATTTTGAAATGGTGCCTTAGCGGGATGGGAAGAGGTAATCAGACAGGATATTCATGAGAACTATTTGAAAGCTGTAGTGGTGTTCTGGTCAAGGGTCTGGACAGCATAGGCTGCAAGGTCCAAGGACACCAGTGAATCATCCTCGCAGGCATAGAAAAGCTACTCCACAAGAAGAGACAGGAAGGCTGTACAGTGTAGGCTGGACGGTAGAGCTGTGAAGCAAGCGGTATCGTTGGAAGGGTGGGCTGGCTTCTGTGAGGTGATCACAATGCCAAAAAAGGTACAGCCAACTTTGCAGTGGTCCAGTGGACTCTGCTCTCTTGGCTGCGACAGGGGCTTGGGGAGCCCTAACATGCCTAATACAAACAGGGGACCAAGGAGACATCAGCCCCATCCTCTTGATCCTGTGTGGCACTCAGGATGGTCAACCCACCTAGACGCCCAGCTCCTGTACTGGTTGACACTTAAGGGAATGGGGGTGTTCACATTTGTTTTACTGAGTTATTGGAATCGACACTAAGCTCTGAGCAGATGTGCCCAGTTACTCCCACGATGACCGGTTGAGTGGCCTCCAGATATGTACAGACAAGAAAAAGAGAGAACACACACAAATGTGCCGAAATGGAATCAACCCTTCGACCTTGCCATCAGAAGCCAAAGGCCCTAAGCACTAGGCTACATGCCTCTGATATTGAGGTAGCAAAGGGGGAGCCTTGAGGGATCGTTACCAAAGCAAAGTACCGTAAAAATAACGACAAGGGGATGAAAAATTCTTATACAAGCCAGAGGAATCGTACCAAGTAAATAATGCCATGAGGATAACTACTGGCCCGGAGAATAAAATTATCGGGCCAGGAAAGACATGTACAAATATATAAAAATAAGCATTGACTCATCTAAAGCAAGGTACTGGCCAAGCAATATAAATAGTGGGGGCGCCATACAAATAACCTTATTAGGTATGGTGATAAAAATACATAGTAGTCATAAAGACAAACATAAAATGTGACTTATCACAAAAATGTGATTGAATAGTGACACAAACAGATATGGGTATAAAGGTATGGTACAGTACAACGCCTCACAGTTGATTAGGATAACACAGATCAGCTTCAGTGACACAGAACGCTCGATAAAATGGAGATGGTCGAAAGACACATCTGTAAGCAAAAAGCACTAAGAAAAAGGACGAGCATGGCAGCAAACACACCTTGGGTGGACCGATAGGGGGCGCACTACGGTTGATAAAATGTTCAGCGAACAGTAATAGAGCACTATGGAAACATGCATATATAGTGACTGTCTGGGTAAGTTGACCGCAATGGACACCAGTGTAACTGTGCCTACCAGTCACACACAAATTTCAAGTGATGACTCAAGGGAAACTTGATTTCATTGTGCTTCTAGTGAAGACTACCCGAAAGGTGAAACATGAAAGATGATGGACATACATTTATCAAAATGTAGGAATTTGAACTTTTTTATCTTCAACTTTATTTCTGTGTGTGAGTGCTGGCCACAAATCCTCACACTTAAACTTTTGTGGGGCGGCCGGCAGTGGCACGTTTGAATGGGCCAGAGTTCATAACAGAAGTATGCATCTGTGACTGAGAACTGCTGTACTGAGCAACTGTTCAGTACAGAGAAAATTTTCAACCACAACATATTACAACTATGCGGAATATTTTGTGTAGACCCTGTCAAGTTTGTTTTTATGGTGTTCCACTGTACTGGTCCATGTGAATAGACAATAAATCACCAACTGCTGGAGTTGTCAAGTGGATATTGAATTTGAAGCAAGTGCTCTAGGATTTTGTAACAACTATTTATTCAATACGTACATGATAACATGGATAAACATGAAGAAAATGTTTCTCTAAAACTATTAAATATTTATTAGATTCCCTGAGTGTCTCTGCTCTGTACTTGTAAGTATACTTACGGTGCTAAAATCCCACACTTTGAGAGTTTTGTCATCTGATGCCGACACAAGCAGGCGGGAGTCACTTGACCAAGCAACATCTGAAATTCCCTATAAACAATCATGACATGGCAAATTCAAAAGAAAAAAATGAATAGCTTTAATATCCATATAAGAAAGCAAGAGTTTGAGTATTCTCACTAGTCCAAAGCCTGCCATTGGCAACTTTTATCACAGGATAAAGCACATCGATGTAAGGTATTTAAAATATGTAAAAAATTAAATACATAGCCCCAAAATCAACACAGCATATGCCTGCCTCTGAATTTTTTCAGAGCTTTTTGAAGATTCATGAAAACTGTATTTGGGGCACTTCCACACTAATAGGGTACAACTGATAGCAAATTTAGGATTTGAAAATTGGCCACTGGAGGGTATCACAGAGCAAGACATTGTGATAATTTTTTCCTGTACATTTTGAGCCGTGATAACAAAGTGATTGAAAAATATGAAGGACTTTCTCTGTACTTAAGAAAATACTAGGGCCACTGACAAGAATTATGCAGATAACATGGACTGAATATTTGCTCTTAAGGGTCCACGAAAATCTCCGTGGACACACTGTTCATTAACTGTTTAAAATATTCACTAGTATGCCAATAACAAAATGGGGAATGGAAAACGGAACAAAGGTCCCTTAGTTAATTTTACTGACCCCTCACACGAATGTTTCAATCCTGACTAATGATGGTATTAAGTGTGACATACATTTTAGAACCACAAATCACAGCAAAATTATACAGGTAGTCTAAGAGAAACATGGACATGGCCGCGGAATGTTGAATGTAAAATAAATACATTTACATGTCTATGTATACAATGAATGGTAAAGCAGGTGTACACACAGTACACTCATCGTCGCAGCAATCGGCAGCATTTCTTACCCTTTGCTGTTTGCGTGAAAGCTTCTCTTTGACATTGTTCACAGGCTTTCTTGGATTTCCTAAAGATCATCAGCATGGAATCTGACTTCAATAATCATTTGAATTTCATCCCAAATGAGTCATACATGTTCTCAAGAAAACACTCTGGCTCAAAATGAACACTATGCAGTTTGGAGCTTGCTGTTGGTCCTGACCATTATTTTGGCCCTGGTCAGCCTGACTTTCAATGCTCAAACTTGTCTAAATATTTCTTTGATTGGAAAGTTATGCAGACTTGTCTCATCTTTATAGATATTGCTGCAGCCCACGGCAACACCTAGCAGTGCACGATGATGTATTCTTAAATGCACGCCACAGATACTCAATTTTCTATGTTAATGAGATACCTCTTGGGGGTGGGGTCGTTTCCCAAAATAATTTTAAAAATCTTTTTCTTCAATTTATTTTTCAAAACAACAAGTTTTGCTTCCTGGAAATACTTTAAAAACCTATAATTTTCAGTTATAACTAATACATTTCATTTTTCACAGGCCCTTTTAACCCCTTCACTGTGGGATTTTGACCGCGACTGCTGGGCTGTGGTATGCCCTAAATGGAGGGCTTTGTCCAGCAGCAGACCCCATTGAACCAGCAGCTGCATGGTGAATAGACTGTATGTGTGGTATGCACTAATTCTCACACAGTGGTGCGGTAATAGCAGTCCTCCACAATGAAGGGGTTAAATTGACCCGGACACTTTTTATTATGTGCATAAATTTACCAAAACGTCACCTCATTTATAACCATAACCCATTTAGGATTGAAAACAGCCAAACCAAGCAAAATTTTCCAGGTCTTTAAGACACATGTATGTAATGTACGTAATGTGGGCAAATCTGGGACATACCGGTATCCGTTGATGATACATACATGTATGTAACATTGTGGACAAAATACCCTGTGGCATCTTAAAGATACAATAAATTCCCTTAGTTTTTAACTTTTTACAGATAAACACTGCTGTGGGGATCAGAATTACAGGTAGGTGACAACATTGGTAAAATAAACAAAAATGGACTGCCATACACCCCAAAAACTTACTTGAAAGAAAATACATGTACATGACAGCCTCAGTCAATCTATAACACATTTTCACCTAGAATGCTGTATAGTTTTTAAAGAACAGACATTGTATTTTCTTTTTTCACAATGGTCGGCCAGTAACTGTGTAAAAATTTGTTTCATTTTAAATACCACATCTGTTACCAGGTGCCGATTTCTGTGTGTGGTATATAAAGATGTTATAAGATCCACTACAAATGGGTAATTCCTCCCCCACAGTAGTGTGGGTCGAGTCTACTAGAGAATACCTACCCAAACAGTCACTACATATCCAATTTCCCATGCATGTATAGCTATTCACTGAAAAGACTTGATCATCCATGGTGCCCCTTGACCTCCAACTATGCGATGCAGTCATGCCGCCATGTTCGTCCTTTTTGAAAGCAACTAGGAATGTCGTAGCCAAGTGGGGAGGACGGGCAGGAGAAGACTGGTTGGGTAGGTATTCTCTAGTAGACTCAACCCACACTACTGTGGGAAGAAGTCTACGGCGCTCTACCTACCCAAACAGTCACTACATATCCAGAGTGGCACTGGTCTATCATCGAGAAAGGAATATGCCTGTCACGAGTCCAAGCCAGATATGGACTCAGTATTAGGAAGAAACATTGAAAAGGACACAGCAGGAAGGAAATACCTGGAGTCATGTGTCGTCTAAGGAATGGGAGTCGATGGTGGAGCACATTATGTAACTGTGACAGCAGACAGTTGCTAAGTATGATTGAAAACTGCAGTTCCGAGTCTCATAGTAGAAGAAAAGAATCGTTACTGCACTTACTGGTCTTTGAATTGAACCACTACAATGTACACTGTTCATCCTGCCTTGAGTAGTGGGGAACTGTTTGCTGCTAATGTAGATGTTAGGGATATTAGGGATCTAGGAAGGTCTGAACAACACAAAGAGAATTGTCTTTCCTGGCCAATTCTGACAGAATTACCGGCAGTAAGGTTAACAGAGAGGTATGTACATGTAGGTCTTACATGTCTGACATTTTTACCCTGTTGGAAGGAGACGAAAAGGGTTGTCTGCGACTAAGACCTGAAGACGAGTGGGTCTGGCGCAGGACAACAGTAGCTAGATGTTCCATGTGAAGGAAGGGACAGCAATGCACAGAGTCTGTTGTCAGGTACCTAAGGAACTGACTAGGTCACATTGTGATGTAGTGTCTATTCTACTGCGTGAATCTTTCTCTGACAGCAAGCATATGTATTAGTTAAAGGAGTTGTTGGCCTCGAGATGTGGATTACCTTCGGGTTAATCTCAAAGTCCAATGTTCATAAGAACAACTGTCTATTGAGGAGGCCAAGGCGTAGGGAAAGCATACCTCCGTAGTGATTTATCTGGCATAGGGAGGGCGTACCACTGTAGTGATTTATCCGGTGAAGCTACAATGTGATAACCAACGTTAGAGAGTCTGCCCTGAATGAAGTAGAGGAACTTGAATTTGGAATGGGAATCAAACAATTTAAGTCCAAAAAAGTCTGGGTTGAATCTGACAGGGGTTGAGCTACTTTAAGAGGAACCCCATGTACATGCAATAACTACGTGTGTCAACAGAGATAGTAATTCAATGAGTTTGGCTGAACCAACAGGCAGACATAAATCCAAGAGGGTAGCCGAACGAACAGACACAGGTATTCATCTGATTGAAGAGGTGTCTCCAAACCTTACTACTATAGTAGGTAGCAAAGTAAGTGAAGTATCTAAAATTGATCACGAAGGTACCTGAGAATTAGGTAGCCATTAGCGTCAGGTCTAGGGAACAAGGCAGCGTTGAAGTTCCTTTTTGGTCTGTATCTCCCTACGTTGCCTGTGAGAATTGTGGAGAGGGCAGAGCAGAATTTGGCCATTGTGTGGAACGGTGAGGGAAGAAGAACTGTGGTAGTGCTTGTTCCCAAAATCCTTCGTGACCACTGGTTAGTTTATGAAAGGGCAGGCTTACACTCATCCCTGAACAAAGGTTTTAAAGGGAGGTGTAAATAGAGGTGACACTTTTTGTTTGAAACCCCAAGTACGAGTGTTATTTGCCCTGGATAAGGACTGACCTCATCTTTATCGGGTAAGGAATTGTTGTCGGAAGACTAGTTAAGAGTGGCAGATGACGTCACTGTATTGAAGAACTACGGGCATTTAAACAGCATAAATGGGGGATTAAAGTCAGACTGCATAAATCTGAAAGGATGAAAAGTTGGGAGTCATGAATGGAGCGTCCATGCAAAAACTTAAAATCATTAATAGTACTGCATGACGGAAATACAGTGATCATATTTTGCATTCAGAATCAGAAAAAGTGCAGACATAAGTACCTTTCGAAAGTCCAAATCAATTTCATTTCAATGAATAGAGATTGTTCATCGAATATCAAAAATGATACCAGTCAAGTAAAGCTCTTTGTTTCAATCACGCGGGGCGTAATTGGAAGAGATAACACAAGGTATCATTTTGACAAAATTTGCGGCCGACAGAAGACCCACTTTTGTTGGAACTCGCAACAGTTACAGTAACTACATCTAGACATGCCCACAAGGGGAGAACTCATAGAAGATACAGTACACATGTATGAAATTTGGACACGCCTACATCGGAAGATCTCGTGTGCGGACAGTGAACTTGGCTGGTACGGACGCCGTCTTGTTGGGTTGTGGAGGTTGTAGTAGCCAGGTAGGCTACACTCCACGGTCCCTGGTGAGTTCTTGCTGTGTGTCCCGGCACCGTGAGCCGAGGAATCATCAGGCGGGCCTGACCCGGTGGAACGATGGGGCCCAACCTGGTGTTGTCAGTATGAGGCCGACTAGATGTCTGGTCGGCCAAGACTACCGAGGATGTGGCCTTGCGTGCTGCACAGCTACGATGGCAGGTAACCATTGTGGGCCGCGGGGGGAGGGGAGGAGAGGAACCCTGTTGGCCCGCTGGCTTTTCTGAGTCATAGGTTGTCAATCAGCCTCGTTGAATCTTAGGCAGTCGGTGGAGGCACTGGCTCGGTTGACTAGGTTGTCTATTGGAGGGCGGAGAGATAGAATGGTCATAAGTCAAGAATGTCCCGGGGGGGGGGGAATCTGACAACTGTGGAATCCAGTGTCGCAGTTAAGGCTGGAGTCCTTCTCAGAGCCGCTTAGGATACACTCACGCTTACAGAGCGTTCACTCATGCGGCTTGGCCTTGCCTTTATTCCGTAAGAGAATGAGGGCAAGAGATCAGGGCTCGATCTAGCCACATCAGTCAGCTCCATGCACGACTGTCGAGCAGGAGGTACATCCCCTTAGGGACCCCCCCACTCGTGGCTAAGGCTTACATCCTTGTCAGAGCCACATATACAAGTGAATCACTCATGCGGCCAGGCCTTGTCCCCATCCTACCGCTTTATCGAGAATCGCCCACTCAAGTGGTTAGTCCTTTATCCACAACAGCTGCTTAAATAAGGGAACGCCCGCTCAAGCGTTTAAAGGGAAAACTGCTAAAAATTACAATTCGCCCTCTCATGCAACTAGGGCTGTGTGGATTATATGGGCCACTAACGTGTGAATGCGCCCATTCAAGCAGCAAGGCCTATGGGGAATGTAGGGTTGACCGTTCCTCGTGACACCAACGGTAAAGACCTGCAAAAGCAAATACAGAGAAAAGAAAAGGGCACCAAAAACATGGAAATAGCACCCTTACCAATAAAATTATAATCTCATAAGGTAAAGTTTTTCAGGATGGATGATTCAAGTCAACACAGAACCATGAGGGGAAAATGGAACTCGAAAAACTCAAACATGTCTAAAAGACACGTCCATTGCGATAGGGCACTGACAAAAGAAGGACGAACATGGCGGCATGACCGCAATGCGTTGAGGAAGGTCAAGGTGCACCATGGATGATCAAGTCTTTTCAGCGAATAGCTATACGCGCATAAGAAATCTGCACATGTAGTGACTGTTTGGGTAGGTACACCGCCGTAGACATCATAATTTCATCAACCACATTAAGTGTTGGTCAGGTCTACTAAAGAGTACCTAACCAACAGTTATTACATATGCAAATTTCCCCGGCGCCTATTATTTATTCATTGAAAAGATTTGATCACCCGCGGTGTACCCTGACCTCCCCCAATGCAACACGGCCTCGCCGCCATGATTGTCCTTTTTGAAAGCAACTCAAAAGGTTGGAGCCAGAGTGGGGAGGACAGGTGGAAGAGGACTGTTTGGGTAGGTATTCTCTAGTAGACTCGACCCACACTTACTGTGGGGGAGAAGTCTACGCACTCTACCTACCCAAACAGTCACTACATATACAGAGTAGCACCAGTCTAGGTCAGGGGTTGGCAACAACACAGGTTATGCCTAGAATACACTTTCACATATAAACAAGGAAGAGTGTATAAATTTAAGAAATAATGAATCAACTTCAAGAGGACTTGTCGTCCGTACATCCTAAAGGAGGTCACTTTGACATCTGCACTGTGGACAGTAGGATTCCCCTGCCATTTGCGGTGTTGCTCTGCAGGACATCCATCCAAGTAGCAGGAGGCAGAGGGAGACTTCCAACATGAAGCTTTGCATATGTCTGCAATGTTAACGTCTCGAGAGTAAGACCAAGGTGCAGATACTGCTCTTTCATAATGAACCCTGATGCAGTGTTGACTATGTTGATCAGAGCTTGACGGCTAGACTGGATTAGTAAATCTAATGGCCAAGGCCAACTAGTGGGCAATAGTGACTGACGCTGCAAGACGGTATGGTCTCGTGATAGTCGTAAGCAACGGGGTTATCGTCTCTCTCATGCTATCGTTTTAGTCAGGTACCACTTCAGGACACAAACAGGGCACCAAAGTTAATCCGCATTGTCTCCAGTATGTAAGGAGATGGAGAGTGCAAAGATATCAGAAGGATCAAGTGAGGGAGTCTGATCCTTCCTAAAGAAGCCAATTGAAGGAATGACGTGAAAACTGTGGGGCTCCAAATGTAGACAGCATTCAGCACTGGGTAAAGCCTGTAGTTTGCTGCCCTCTCTAGAGGTAATCATTGTCAGGAGAGAGGTCAACCTGACGCTGGTGTACTTAAGGGAGGCATTATTTAAGGCTCAAAGGAAGGACAGGAAAGTATTTACAGAACCTAGCTTAGGTCTCGTGACCAGACCAATTTCCCGACAAGGGATGCTGGATGAACATATGAAAAAGGTGATGGAATGCCATGCTGCTAGAGGCGGTTGAACAGACTTTGAAATTTACCTTGATAACAGGAGAAGAATGAAATAGGTCGGAGATCGAGACACAGACTTCATGTAACCTAAATAGATGTAGTTTCAGTCTTCATTGAGCAAGGAGTTCCTCACTAAAGGCTTGCTAAGTTGGATGCATAAGTTGTTTTTAGTGGCAGTGTACAACACCGGAACACATGGAAGAGGGTTGAAGACGTTCATGTCAATTTGAAGGTAAGCCAAGTGCCGTGGTAAGCCGTGTTGGGCGTGGCCACCAGCAAACTGACTGCGACAGAAGACATTGATCACTTTCATTCAAGAGTGAAAAAAAAAAGGCTGGTGTAGAGGAGTCAGGCCACATGACAATTGTGATATGAATAATTGAAGGAGCGTCCATAGGAACTCACTCAGACAAAAAGAGAACTCACTGTAGTACACGTTAAACGTGACAACAGGAAATGGCTAATAATTTCCGCTCACAAAAAAGATATCCATAGACAAAAAACCACTTCAATATCCAAAATCGTGCTAAGGATTAACAACTGAAAGCATTTATTTCAGAAACTGACAAGGCGTGATGAAGTACACCTCTTCATTTCAATCACGCTTGGCGTAATCAGGAGAGAATGCCTGTTTCACCATCGCACTAAAATAGTGGGCTCACAGCAAGCCTACTTTTGATGGACCTCGTAGCAGTCACAGTGAGCAGATTTTGGACATGCGTACTTTGAAGTAAATGCACTTGGCTGGTGTGCGGTATGGCAAGGCTCCATGGCAGAATTCATGGTCACGTGGAGCCATGTGAGGACCACAGATTGGTCATTCCGTGAATCACAGAGTTGTATGTGGTGAGCCGCCATGGAAATAGATTCTCACCCCACCTAGAGTGGGATGAGTCTACTACTGCATACCTACCACATTACAAATACATATGCATTATTTCCTATCCATTACTTCCATTCGCTAAATTCTCGATCACCAGCAGTATGCCCTCACTCACTTGACTCCTGCGAAGACGGCCGCCATGTTCTTCTTCTTTTTCGACACCCAAAGTGCACCGAGGCTGCAAGGGGAGGGGAGGAGGGAGGTTGGTAATCTGATAGGTAGGCAGTAGTAGACTCATCCCACTCTAGGTGGGTAGAGAGGCCACTGCCTGTAACCTACACAGATTACCAGTACATATGCAGAGTAGCACGGAACCAGAGGATGGCATGAAGGCGAGAGTGCACTGACAACCCTGAACCCCAGGTGTCATATACAACCTGCAAAGAACAAGAACGACGGATTAGTAAAAGGGTTTACCACTGATGACAAAGTTTCAGACACCAAAAGGATTAGGTGTGTGGAAGTCATAAGGGGTCTGCGGGCATAGCGCAGAATTATCTCCAGCTGGTTCCGTCCCAGGTAACACCCGGTAGGCTGGTAGAAGATCCGGGTTTCTGGTAGAAAATCTTAAGGAAGCCTGTGGGCAAGCAGTACAGTGGCAGGGAAAACCAACCAATGCCCCAGCTACTCGCGGAACCCTGCAGTATGGCGTTGCTGGACCGGACGACAAGCCAAAGTGAGTTGCCCGTGCCACCTGTTTGACGGACTCGCTTACGCCCCAGACGGCCAGTAGAAGGGCGTAGATTGGCCAGAGGTTGCTGGGTGCTAGAAGACTGCCTGCAGGGAGCATCCAACATGCTAAGATTGCCCAAGCGGTGTTACCAGAACCGGATGGTAAGCCGAGCCACGTCAGCTATAAGTCACCCAAAAGCGCGTCCGTGGGCTTGCTCCACCATGCCCCAGAAGGCCAGTAGGGGGTGCGTGGACGGGCCAAAGACACTTGAAGAAGGCCCATGGGTGCGGTGCTGATCGACCGGATGTATCATCCCATATGAGAGGACCAGCCAACAGACTGCTGCAAGTCGTGAAGAACTCAAAAAAATAACTCGCAATGCAGGTATCGCATGGTCATACTTTGGACCGACTAAAGGGAATAGTAAACCTACGCACTGTCCTATTCCCTAGGTTAGCAAGGACCGAAACCACTGCACCACTGTCCTTACTAACCAAGCAATCCCTGGCCCGGGAATGGGCGAATTTATACTCGAGGCAGGGTAAAGAGGAAACTCTCCAAATCTCCCTCTAGAACTTGAATCTAATACACAGAAAGGGAGAAGCAATACCAAAAGAACAAAGAGGAAGCCAAAATTTCCAGCAAAATACAAACAGAAATCAACAAGCAAACACATGTCACAGAATAACGAGACAACCATTCTCAAAATAAGATAATCAACAAATATATACAGATAAGTAATGGGAACAAGCAGAATAAAGAGACAAACATACTCAAATTTATTCTGGAATCATCAAATATATATAGAACAAAGCAAACAGTGCCACCAGGTGAAAACCAACCAAAAACACAGGTACGAAAGCAGACCCCAAGAGGTTCCCATTGAATATGGCCATCAGCAATGGACAGTGCTTTAATTTTGCAGCCTTGACGAGCAGTGATGACGGCTAGAGGAATGGCCACCTTAATACCTTAAAGGTCTCATGTGGAGTCGGTATCTGTCGACCAACTTGAAACACATTTTATCAGATTGTCCATGCGGGCATCCACAGAAACAGCCATGCAGCGGTGGAGATCCAGAACAGCCCAGAGAAATGTGGGCATCTGCGACAGAGTTGTTCTTGACTTGTCGTAGTTGATTAGACACCTGAGACGGGTAAGACCGTGGTGGTGGCTGAAATAGCCTTGGCTCTTGAGCGACCCGGGATTAACAAGTCATCCAGGTACTGAAAGATGAGAATGTCACAGCAACGAAGATAAGCCCCCACTACTTGGACCACTTTGATGAACACTCTCGGTGCAGTGGAAAGACCGAATGGGAGAGTATGAAACTCCTAGGTTTGATCCCGATACGAGAAGTGCAGGAACTGGCGATCGTCGGGATAAATAGGTATGTGAAGATAAGCATCCTTCAGGTCTTTGGAGCTGCCTAAGTCGGAGTGGAGATTGAGCAAAGAACTGTGCAAAGAGTCTTCATCCGGAACCGCCTGGGACAAATGAATTGGTTGAGTGGCCTTAGGTTGAGAATTACTCTCCATTTTCCCACTCTTTCTTCGGGGTTAGAAAAACGGTGGACCAGAATCCCATGCAAGCATGGAGCACTGTAGTGGAATGATAGCCCGTTTCTGCAGCAGGTTTGCAACTTCCAACTCTAAGGTACCATGCTTGGACTGATTTATGGGGATCTGAGTTGGCTGAAACACTGTATTGGATGAAGAGGCACTCGTGAACTCGATGTGACAACCATGTAGAAGAGTATCAAGGACCCATCAGTCTGACGCTATTTTCCCCCATCCCAGAACCCTGTGAAAGTTGGAAGATGGCCACCAATGGGTTCAGGATTGACGACTGAAGAGGGAGCGGAACAATCACCTACGCCAACCCCTGAATGACCACGGGGGCGGCGGGTGACACCACGCTGGGCACTGGAGGAAGCCGGAGCTGAGAAACATGTCTGCTCCCAAGCAGGTTGCAAAGGCAAGTGAGCATGTCTAAGGAGGCCCTATAGGATGACGCACCAGAGGAGTGGAGTGTTGCGGATGTCTTGGCAGAGTCGAACGAGAAACACGAGGGCAAGAGTCGGATGGCTGATGAAAGGAGACCTTCCAACCACTGTTGATTCACTTGACCTCACTTTCGAGAAGAGAAGTAAGCTGGCCCACAAAGATATCGTTAGCAAACAGGGGAAGACTCTTGAGGGCAGAATTAACTGACTCGTAGGGAATATTCATAGCCAGAATAGCTGATTCCCTAAGTCGTGACAAGAAGAGATATCTTAGCAAACTGCTCAAGCCATGTAAGCAAGGAATCATCGAGGCAATGACAAGCCATAGACACAAGCTCTGGTGAAATATCAGAGCCTGGGACAGTAACTTGGTAAGGAGGAGAAAAGAATGCAGCGAATACCCGAGTGAGCAGCTATGTCAACATCCTTTAGAGCTGACTCCATTCGCTGGAGATTCTTATCTTGAAATACGTTGTGAGCAGACTCCACTACGCCCCAGAAGGCCAATAGGGGGTGCATGGACGGGCCTAAGATGCTCGAAGCTCGAAGAAGGCCCCTGGGTGCGCAGCTGGCCTTTTTTTATTTCTGAGAACATATATGTATCGAGAAGAACTCAGAGAGTGAACTTATGAGCTCAACAGTACAGAAATGGAGCAAATGCGTGTATCGCACGGTCGTACCTCGGACCGACCAAAAGGGAAGGAAAAGTAAACTTATGCACTGTCCTATTCCCTAGGTTAGCAAGGACCGAAACCACCACACCACTGTCCTTACTAACAAAGCGATCCCAGGCCCACAAATGGGTGAACTACTCAGAGAGGAGTGAAGAGCTAACTCTCAAAATTTCCCTCTAAAGCTTAAATCTAATGAACAGAAAGGGAGAAATAACACCAAAGAACAAGGAAACGCCAAATTTCTGGCAAAAGAAAAGCAGAAATCAAGAAGCAAAAACAAATCACAGAATAACAAGACAACTGCTCTCACAGACATCCTGATAAAAATCGATAAATATATACAAAAATGCCACAACTGGAGCAAAGCCAATTTAGGTACATACAGACAAGATATGCAAACAAGTAGAGTAAGAGACAAATTTATTATGAAATCAATGAAATATGCACAAGACAGTGCCACCAGGCGAAGTTTAGAAAAAGGAAATACGAAAAATAGGTCGATACAAAATCAGTCTGCCAACCTATGCAAGACTGAAATTATACATGTATATAAAAATAAATATAAAAAAATATATGTATACACAAAAGGAAAAAGGAACCGTCTTACTGTTCACAAGAACGAGAATGAACAAACAAATGAGATGATTGAGAAATGACACAAAAAACACAAGTAGCGAAGGAAAAACTCTGCAAAATTTTCGAAGCCAGACCAAACACGTCCAATTGTAATGGTGCTAAAAAAGAGGAAGAACATGACGGCCGCCTTCAAGGGAGTTGAGTGAGGGCGCACTGCTGGTGATTGAGAATTTAAGAAATAATGCATTTGTATTGGTAATCTGCATAGGTTGCAGGCAGTAGACTTGCAAAATTTCTTCCAGAGGGCCCCTTGGGAAAACGCCAAATTACAGGCTGCTAAGGAGCATGAAAAAACCCCAACAGCTTGAACATTATTAGATTCGGATGCCTGGGGATGCGACTGGAGAGACTCAGCGGTAGGTCTGCATCATGATGGCAAATTCACTGGGCCAGAGCTAAAAAAAGATGGGAAGACTGTCCGGAAAATGCTATTTGTTCGTTTTTGATTGGGTACGGTCATTAGAGATCACCAGGTAAGGCATGGACTCACTTCCCTGTTGCCAGGGTGGGCCTACCAATGGAAGCGAGAGCCACCCCAGAAGGCTGTGACGGAGACTCTGGATTGGGTCCTCATACCGATGGTTTATTCACCACAGCAGCGATACGGGAAGTCAGCCTGGGAAGTGCTACTGTCTGGATGCCCATGCTGTAGATATGTCAGGGGCTATGGGGTATCTCTGTGTAACGGCTGCCTGGATAGGTGGGGCCGTGGCTCATGTTCATCTCCGCAGGGAGCCTGATGGAGTACCGCAATACAGATAAGACAAGCATTGATAACATAAGGAAAATTTTCAGGATGTATTTTTTTTTATTTGTTTGTTTGTTTATTTTATTTATATTTTTTTGGGGGAGTCCCAAGTCTTTCTTATTCTTTGTTTTCCATAAAGGTATTTGTAAAGTTCCAAGGACCTTGTTAAACCGTGTTCCACTATAGTTATCTCAGAAACATTCTTCTGGATGACCCTAGATAAAGGGCAAGCGACGAGAAGCACAGCATGCATTGCCGGGAATTGTATACACTGGGGCCGCTCTGGATTACAAGAGGGAGCGGTTGCGTAGGGTAAAGAGCCTACTTCACACCTGGAAGCCTTGGCGGGTGGTTAAGCAGAGGACCGTCAGGCTGAAGCGGACTGCGATGCATGCCAAGTTCTGGCTACAGACCAGAATATATCTCCACGCATGAACGATCAAGTGGGAGTTTTGGAAAAGTTGACCCAGAAGATTCCAGTCACGCTGTGTCGGTTAAACAAGCCATGACTGATGTCCTCATCTGGCAGAGTGGCTGATGGCAGGCCGAGCACTTGAATCATGTCTCAATGAAGAAGATGGAGGCGACAATCGGATGGAGTGAGGGCACTGATGGAATCAACTTCGTTTTCATCAGAAGACAATACTAGTTGCCCAGCTGGGAAAAGGGCAGTGCCTCATTCAGAGCTATGCGCAGTCCCGTGGGCAGTGGTCTGCTCCTGTGAGGAATGCCTGGCTGGTGTGCATTTCTGGTGTGGAACCCTGTCATCATGGTGAGGGTGGAGGGGGCTGGTCTGCGGTGGAGGCAGGTGGCAGTCTAACGCCAAGGCGGCGAGTAATGGAGGTCATAGCTTAATTGATGGACTGGAAGGCTGACAGCCAAGCCGCAGAGGTATGTTCATTGTGGTCGGAGTGGAGCCTCTTCTTGGGTTTCAAAGAATTTGATGAAGAGGAGTGCTTATGCTCGCCTTTCCCAGTGGCAGGCAATCCGGCGGCAGAGGTAGCAGACAGGGTTGCGGGAGGTGCAACGCCCGGGACACATTCCTGGACGAGATAAATGGGAACTGCAGAATTCCGGCAAGAGGGACCATAAGAAGTAAGGTCAGATGGCCTGGATATGCTCAGCTGAAAGCCTGAGCCATGGATGGGCTGAGGCAGAAGAACCTGGCAGCTTTAGAACCTGGTAAGCTCTGCGGATCCTGAAAAAGAATAAGCAGGTACTGTGGTGTCATGGCTCCACAGTACACCAGCGGGGCAGGCCCCAGCCCTTGTGGGAAGCCCAGCCTGGTGACTTCACTATCTGAGCGAGGGGGAATACGCGTGGGGGCTGCCAAAGAAGTGGTCTTCTTGGCCGATGTCAAACGGCAGGTGGTACTCTTCAGCGTCCCTGGGGGAACACTGGCTGAGATGCCGTGTGGATTCCTCTGCACCATGTTCGGCGAAGGGAGTGGCATACTTCACGATGATAGTAGGACGGGCCCGGGAGACGTCTGATGGTATACACTCTGGGGAGTCCCGGCCGGCACGTCAGGCCAGCAATTGACCGAGGAGACAGGGTTCTTGCCAGATCCTGGTGGTGTTCTTGCTCGGGTCTTCCATAGTTGATCAAGGAGCTTCCCCGTCAGCTCCGTGGAGCCGAACAAACCAGGGGCCTGGCCAGATCCTGGCTGAAACCCCATGGACAACGGTAAGGCCTTTTTCCTTGTCCTGGTAGCTGGAGAAGACAGGGGAGTATGACAGATCCTGACAGCGACCCCCTGAATTCAAGGCCTTGCTAAGGCCTCTAATTTATTGGTAGGGTAGACACAGGCGTAGCTGGAATGAACCTCATAGTACCAAAGGTAAACACCTGCAGGGTGCACATACAAGAAAACTGAAGAAAAGAACACAAAATATACACGAAAAGAACACTCTTACCAATAACTGGATTAAATCAAGGTAATACTTTATTTACAAAGGAAGGAAAGGTGATCAAATCGACACAGAACCGTGTAGCGAAAATGGAAGCTCAATAATCGAAGATGCCGCACTGCATTGTGGGAGGTCAGGGTGCACCATGGGTGATCAAATCTTTTCAGTGAATAAATAATAGGCACCTGGAAAATTTCCATATGTAGTGACTGTTTGGGTAGGTAGAGCATCGTAGACTTTGGAATAAAAGCTGTGTGGTGTATAAGCCACAGCATGCAAAAAGTTAAGATTTAAAATCCCAGTATAAACCGTGGACTCTTTCGTGACCACAGAAAGTGATGTTATCAGAAAACCTAAGTGAAAACAAGTCCTAAATTCTGTGGAATGGTGCATTGTTGATACATTTGTGTGTTGCTGCTGTGACCCTAGGTTAGTTTAGCCCTTACTCCAATTGAAGTAAAAGACCCAGGTAACAAAACAACCCTTCTAATCACTTTACTGTACATTGCATTTATTGATTATTGCTGAATAAATTGTACATATTTCCTGTACCAACAGTTCTCTTGTCAAGGATTTCTTTCTTTACAGGTTCATTGTGTAAAAGGCTAATTAACACTCACAGAGCATGAAATTAGACCAAAAAGTGCTTGGAGAAAATGTCATCACACAATCAGTTTTGTTCTGCCATTTCCAGCTTCTGATCTGCCATGACCGAGGGCTGTGTTCAAGCAAACTACGTGTGTTCTGCAGGAGTAAGACTCGCAGGTCAACGAGGGTATACTCTCATTGCACATACAGAAATACACCACACTCAGGTGGAGGAACAGTGTGAATGCAGCCAACCACTACTGGTCCATATTGTCTGGTACCCAGGCAATATGTCATCCATGGTTACCACGGAAAATTGAACATTGGTTGACAGCATGACCTACGTTTTATGATGCACAAAGAATTATGGGGCAATTTCATGTCTGTGCATATGTGTGTTCATACATGCGTGGCGCAGGGTGGCATGGGCCAGTGATGAGCGATCAGCCATGATGAATGCCTTAGGCGTGATCAAAGTAATTCTAACATAAAACTAATAATAAATTGGACGCCATAATCCCACATATTGGGTTGATATTTTAAGAGCTGTTATTGATATGTTGGTCGGACAATTTACCTGAGCGTCTTTAATTTTTTTCTGACAGACACAATAAGTGCTCAAAAAATGTCTGATGTCCAACCGTACATGTAATTTCACACTGCACTAAGTCACAATTGGCAGTATATTCCTCCAAAACGGACCCGCACCCTTAGCCTTGAGGTCGCTCTGTGTGGTCTCTCGTCTAGGGAAGAACGTAAGGTTGGGAAGCTTGACTCTATCACTAACAGTGCTAGATTTGATCCCATCAACTAAGGGTTTGGCTTGGGCGGTATTTTGGTATTACGGAATACTGCAGTTTTGTTTTTAATACCGAGCAATACCGACTAACAATCCATGAATACCGGAATACCGACTAATTCGGTATTGAATTTCAATACCGCGGTATTCTGGCTAATTTTTTCAGAATGTTCCCACAACCCTCATAAGATGAAAGCAGACAATTATATCCACAACATTGACTGCATACTTTGTGGTTTCAGTCATCCAGCATCACGTTTGTATTGTGTCTTTTGGTGAAGAGATAAGACATAACGTGGTACTTCAGCACGCAGCCATCAACCTGCCTGTCAAAAGGTTTTGTTTCCCTATCGCCGCCGTCAAGTTTGCGGTTTTGGAATAGCTTTTAGGCAGTGCTTTTTGTATTACTCATTGGAACATGTACACACGTACATGTATCACAGCCCTACACGTTGGGAATTAAAAATCAGCTGGTCTTCCGTGTCCGCACTCGACTTTATTTTCCGAATATTTTTATTGGCGGATCAGAAAATGCGAATGCTGCTTGTGCTAGCCTTGTGCTCTCTTAGGGTCTTTTTTGTCCTTTATATACAACATGTACAAGTATTGTGTGAAAATCTATCTAACCAAGGCCAGGAATGTGTGTTATAAACTATACAATGATTCCATAAATCTGCATCTGTTCAACATCCACAGCAATCAACGATCTTTTTTATTCTCACATTCGTTCCAACCATAAGAAAAGAGAAGCAAAAACCCGATTCCTCACTTGTCACAGCTTGTATTTCAGTTTTTCTGGAATAAAATTAGGATAACGTGGTTGATCAAAAAGATCTCTCGGTTATGATTAATCAAATACCTTGTGATGTGTTTAGAATAATAAACTTCACTGTCATAGGACAACATGTTTAATGTGCATGTGAAATTCAAAAAGGCAAATACATGTGAAAGGATCGATCCAGGGATTTTTAAAAGACTTTCCATCGCCATGGATGACGACGAAGCCAACAGTAACTAACCTGCATGCACATGTAGGCCTGGATGTACCTGCAAGAATGTGAAGGCTCATCAACTAAAGCCCCCATCCATGTAAGTAGTCTTTCCAACACAAATTGTGTCACGGAGAGACTTTTTTTGTTTAATTTTTTGCCCCTCTTTTGATTTTTGACACAAGCTGCATGACACGATTTATTGGTAGTCCGAGATCACTCGTCCACTGCGGCACGGCCGCCCGCGCGCGAGATGGTCGCTGAGGAAGCATAATGTCATGAACAAGTACTGCGATTGGATAGCTGTGTCTTGCTAAATGTACGTCATGAAAATGCACAGTCTCACTGGTGGGCACGCTAGATCTTTTTGCAGCAATATTGTGAGGGTCGGTAGCCTTTTCAGGGACACTGTAGTGTTGTCTTCTGGAAACTTCTGGAAAGCGAATTACCGCCCAAGGGCCTGTCGCCCTTAAGCAATTTAGTCCAATCATATTGTAATAAAGTCTCGTTGGAATCTATCATTTACGTGCCAATGTAAAGGTAATTAACCTACAAAAATTTTCAATAATTAATATTGGGTCTAAACTTGCGCGTCTTCATTTTGCAACATTTTTGGTATTGTTCTAGCGTATGAATATTATGGGGAAATGTGTCTTCCACGTACGCCGGACGAACGCTCGCTCCTTTTCTGGCTGACACCGAATGGTGAGACAAGCGTTTTTAATTGGGCCTATTTTTCTGCTTTTTGTTTCTCACATATGCCACTGTTGTTGTAATCTTGAGGTTGGGAGAGTGCATTCACCCTCCCTATGATTGCTGGTTGACTGTCCAGCCAATTGGACGTCTCCTAAATGAGATATTTTGTACCCAAAAATCCTGTCAACAATTCCAGCGATCACATGTGTGTTCATCACATGTGATCGACCGTACGTAACATGTGCGACCATATGTGTACCGTACTGCATGCTCATGTCATGTTGTGCTTTTTCTTGTGTACGCAGCCACTGTGTAGAGCGAGGGCAATCCCGACTGGCGTCCGGGGAATTTAGATTAGGAATTTACTAAGTCCGGGGAATTTATTAGAGAAACCTATCTTTGGGGAATTGTCTTTTGTATTGGAACCTTATTGGGGTAACTTTGTCATCTTTTTTTTGTGATCTGGAGATAAGTTAACAAATATTACAGTGAAGTTAAAACTGAATACTAGTGTGATTGATGATTGATTATTTCTGGTCTGTTGTCTGTTTCCCTTGGAGCATCCGGTCATAAAACACTGGCGGACTCACCACAACGAAGTGCAAAACTGCACTACCCTGTCCTGACCCGTGACAATATGAATAATTCAGTGTTGGGCGATTAGTTGGACTCTTGAGACACGAGAATGGTCATGCGAACTTATTTGGGGCATATTTTATCGGAAATGCAACAATCCATAACAATGACGTGGAAGTGTGTTGGTACAAGGAGAAAATAGGACAAATAGCTTGACATTATTATCCTGATTTATTTCCCAATCCTATGTCACACTTTTGTACCCATTAGTGTGAATATATAAAGAAGAAGCGTTTAGCAATATTTGAATAGCCTTTAGCTCGGCACATTGTAACACCAGATCAAACTTCTGTCATCACACATTTATTCCCTATGTACAGTATATGTGCAAACACACACACACCAAGATTGAAAAGTCAGTAGAGTTGTCTTGTGTGTTAAACTTAACAGCACTTTTGCCCCTCCCCCCCCGCTTCCAGTTTCTGGTCAGTGCATGCGTCGCCATAGACCTATGTGTTGGCAAAATAAAGTAGTTTTTATTTGGTATAAAACGATATCCAAAAGCTGCCAAACTTGTTTTATTGACTGTAATCCTGGTACTGCGTAATTTTAACATGGTTTTGATGGGGTATGTTTGAGTAGTATGAACAGTAACGGAGTCCCCCTAGTTCTCTAGAAATTAACTCGGGCACTCTTTTTCAGATGATGTCATTTCTGTATTATACATTTACATCTGGGAACCAGACAAACGAGGTGCTCTTATGTCCTGTGTACATGTTCAAGCTGAAAATGCTTTTAAATAGTTAAAAACTGCAGGGGCCAGTCTCTTGTAGTGTTGGTAGCAGCTGGTGTTACGTGTGCAAGAAGTTGCAATGGACGTTGTGCGTTATACGCATATCATTTTCAGAAAAAAAGAGCAACGAGAAAAAAGCCACGTCATCGCACCACTTTTGGAGCCAGTTGCTGACCAGAAACCGGAGACTGTTGGGGGGGCCTTATAGCCAGCTTTTTTTTAAAGCAAATAGCACTCTTTGGTAGTGTCCCGGAGTGTTGCAAAATATGAGGTTGAGGTAAAAATGAAGTGTATGAATATAAAACAAATAGTAATATAAAGAATTTAGGGGATACAGATTCTTACCAGTTTGTGGCCAGAAACAGTCTTCTCAAATTTTCCATCATATGCACCCCATATTTTGATCAATTTATCTGCAGCTGTCAAAAAAAAAAGGTTGGATAAATGTATGAGAAGCCCAGTTCAACAATATTTTACATGCATACATGTACATTAGCAGTTTGTATTAAGGTAAATGTTTGTGTACATTTAATAAACTATAATATGGAAACACACATTTTTAGAAGTGAGACAGTGTAATTAACTGAAGCACTATTTCAAATAAAATGAGCCAACAGTACATGTACATTGTACACTCACTTTAGCCTATCAAATTCTGCAGCTGGCTCTGTGTAACTTGGTCAGGCATAATGCAATACACATGTACTCACTACTGTACTTTGAGCCTGGGTGTTACTTCTACTAGTGAAAAAAATCCTTCAGAGTGTTTCATGACATTTAATGCCATATTACACCACCTGACATGCCTGATCACGACTACACGCACGCAAAGGAAAGTCACGTTAGATGCGACTGTCGCTACACAAAATGGCAACCGATGAAAAAAAAGCCAATGGCGCCCTCTTTTTCTCCTGTACATTAGCGCCCTCTTTTGCCATGACTCTTTATGTTTTTTATTATTTTGTTTTTTTATTTTGTTGGAAATCGGAACGTTCTGTGTTTTTGCGGTCTGTAAACTTAAAAATTAGGACAATTCTGATTTAATCGGAACGGTAGGCACTATATGGAATTGGTGTTCTCTGGATTCACTTCATATTTCTGATGATTGTCTTGTCTATTCCCTCCAATAAAGCAAAACCTCTTTTGTGCGTAAATCCTGAACTGTGTGAGGTCAAGAGTTTTTTTCAAAAGGGAGTTAAATCAATACGAAATTTGGTTCCTGCTATTTTGAAATGTGAACCATGGGTTATACTTCTTTGAAACCAATATGTATGGCAGCTAGGTCTGATCTGTAGATACATGTATGAGCTGTAGAGACTTGTAGCTCCGAATGAAAGAAGAACATAGGGAAGTCTGTTATAGCACTCATAGGAGCATTAGCTGGAGTCAAAGCCTGACTATCAAAGCACAACAAAATGCTAAAATCTGCTGTCACAAATTTGAAAGGTGGGCAGATGACATTGCGTTGCTATAAAGTCCCGGTAAACAGGAAGATCTTTAGAAGTTGGGTGTTGTTTGAAATAGCAAACAGATCGACGTACATGTAAGGCCGCTCCCATCCCAGGGAGAGTGTATCCCCCACTACGTTGTCAGACCCTGCCATGTGGATCGTCTGCAGGTCAACTGCATAATCCTATGTCCTTTCCGTTCACATGGCTTTAGTTGGTGATGCGAAAGAGGAGGCAAGAAAGCCGCAAGACTTACTCAAAGACTGATGTGACATTATAATCCAGAGCCCCTAGTGTAACTGTCGTGATAAGAGGGAAAGTAATGAAATAGGCCAGAGTCTGAGACAAAGACTTCATGAAACCTAGATAAAGTTGGTGTCAGTCTTTAACGAGCAAGGAGTTCCTGATGGAAGGCTTGCTAAGTCAGATGCATAAGTTGTCTTTAGCCGCAGTGTATAACACCTGAATATGCAGAAGGGTGCTGAAGATGTTCATGTCGAATTGAAGGTAAGCCGTGTCCCATACCTGGCATGGTGGTCGCTGCTCTTACTGTTATGGAAGACTGATCAATTTCAAGCATGCATAAAAAATAATTATTAGTAATTTCCACTCAAGGGAAGGATCTCCACAAATGAAAAAGCACTTCGATATTGAAATCGTGTTGAGAATAAACAACTAAAAGTATTCATTTCAGAAACGAAAAGGATACCCACTCTTCATTTTGATCATACTCGACGTTATCGGAAGAGAAAGCCCAGGACACTATCCCAACAAAATGTTGTTGTTGGTTTAATGGCGCTTTCAGCAACTCAGACTATTTGCGCCAATAACTGTACATTTCTTCATACACTTTATTAATCAACATCACATTATGGAGTTAGGAAGAAGGTCCTGTTTTTGAGGTAGGAGGAAACCAGAGTACCCGGAGAAAATCTGCGAGAGTGGGTATGGAGTGGAAACCAAATGCACTTAAAGCCTGGGCCAAACCGGGACTCGAACCCGGGCCTCACTGGTGCAAAGCGAGGAAAGAACCACTACGCTAACCCGCTCCCCCTCCCAACGAAATGGTCTACTCACAGCAGGCCTACTTTTGATGGACCTCATAACAGTCACAGTAAACATATTTTGGACATGCCCACTTCGAAGTGAACACACTCTTGGACAGTGTGCAGTATGGCCGGGTTGCACAGCAGAATCTGTGGTCATGTGGAGCCACGAAATGGGGGCCACAGAATGGTCATTCTGTGGAACACAGGGCTGTATGTGGTGAGCTGCAGTGGAAATAGATTCACAAAATTTCTCCTGCAGGGCCCCTTGGGGAAAACTCTGCATTACGGGGTGCCAAGGGTACGGAAAAATCCAAAAGAATTGAAGATAGTTAGGTTCAGATGCCTGGGAATGCAGACTGAAAAGACATAGCAGTAGGTCTGCATCATGATGGTGAATTCACCAGGACAGAACTGAAAAAGATAGGAAGACTGCCTGGAAAAACACTATTTGCTCATTCCTCTCTGGGTGCCCAATGACGTAGTCTCGATTTCCGGTAGATTTAGACCTCTGGCGGTCATCAGAGATCACCAGGTAAGGCATAGACTCACTTTCAAGTGGCCTGGGCGGGCCTACTGATGGCACCAAGAGCTGCCCCAGTATCTGAAGACGTGGGGCAGTCGGTTGACTGCCATGGGCATGGTCGGTGTCTTCCTCCGGAAGGAAGACTGAAGGATCCAGAATCTGGAACATGTCAAAGGCGGTGAAGACGCTGATAAAATCGGTGTCATCTTCAACCAAAGACACAGTCACCTCGCTTGGACTGAAGTAAGGCCATGCTATAGTCAAGCTCCAAGGTGACCCATAGATTCACGGGTGGTTAAGGGGAGGACCATCAGGCTGGAACGGACTCGAACACGTGTCAAGTTCTGGCTGGAGACTAGAATATCTCTATGCACAAACGTTCAAGCAGGAGTTATGGAAAAATTGGCCCGAAAGATGCCAGTCAAGCCATGTCATTTAAACAAGCCGTGATTCATGTTCTCCTCAGGCAAAGTGGCTGACGGCAGGCCAAGAACCTATATCATATCTCACTGAAAAAGACAGAGGCAACAATCAGAGTGAGGGCGCTGATGGCATCAACTTTGTTCCCCTCGGAAGACAATGCTGGTTGCCCAGTCGGGGACAGGGCAGTTTCTCATTCCCAGCAATGCGCAGCACCCAGGGGAGGGCATGTTTCCGGTCAAGATCAAGCTACGGTGCTGAGAAAAGAAGGACGATCATGGCGGTGAGGCCGCACTGCATCGTGGGAGGTCAGGGTGCATCATGGATGATCAAATCTTTTCTGTAAATAAATAATAGGCACATGGGAAATTTGCATATGTAGTGACTGGGTAGGAAGAGATCTGTAGTGACAAAGAATTTTTCATGAAAAAGCGGAATATTCTCCGTACTACCATGAAGACGGAAAATTAATGCTGCATTGTACAAGTTCAAGTCCATGATGATGTAAAGTATCGCATGTGCTCACAGATTCCATAAAATTTTGATTTCCACAAGAGTTTACATAAACTGAAATGGTCCGCAATAATTTTTCATTTCCTAAATGTGTTGATTCACCGCAAAATTCAGCATGAATTCTGAGCAAAATTCCCAGCATGGTGCTTGCATACTTGACATGATCGTGGACAATTTCAAAACAGTGCTCTTGGATCCAAACGTTCTTAGCTGTGGTTCCAATGCATAGTGTTTAACAGTTACAATGCAGCTTGTTAAGAGCAGGCATTTAATCATGTGATTATGTCCAACTCATGGCAAGGACATGTCAAAAGATGGCGCAGCCAGGGATGTGGGGCGTTGTAGTACAGTACACGCACAAGATTACGTACAAATTTTCTGGTAAATGATAGGCATGTCAAAATTGTGATTTGGCAGAAATTTTAGAAAAATTGCAGAAACAAAGTGAAAAAGAAGAAATTTCCTGCCAAAATCGGGAGGGTTGGGAGGTCTGTCGATAGTATTTTCTTACATTGATAAAGGTAAATATTAAATCACTTTTGTGACAATTTTTGGTAGCTGACCTCCCAAAAATTCCCCAACCTACCAACCCTATTTTTAAGAGGCATGTAATCGTAAGAAGAGTCTTCTTGGCCCAACTTGAGTTATGTGTTTTTTTTCCCATCTTTATGTGCTTCTGCATGTTCTGAGATCCAACATGGGCAAAATTTAGAATTATCATGTCACAGTTATATGTGCTGCAAAACACGTAGGCTAAGCTTCTCCACAATGAGACCTTGCAACAAAGACCCATATTTTTGGTTTGTTTGTCCCTAAACTTCTGCTGACTTGTTGCCACTGTGCAAAACAAAGTCCAGTTGCTTGCCATAAAATCCCAGAATCAAGTCCTTGATAGTCTTCCCCCAATCAACTTCGCACAACTGTGATATTCAGGATGACTCAATGTGTGTGACAATGTTGATGTACATGTACAGTACAGTGCATGAACGTACACAATCACGTTGGCAATGAAGTGCTTTATATATTTCCCCAAGTTCATCGTAGCATTCATTGGTGAGACTAGGTGCTTCACATTTCTGATGTGCCCATTACGAGAGGCTGGCTTCGGGTGCATAGCTATACACAACTATGTAGTTTTGTACCTTGGAATTGGAAATTGCAATAATCTAATCCTGGATCGTACAGTCGTAAATGGACAAAACAAATCATAAAACTCATGCTTAGATTGTACAAGTTGGCATCTCTGAGGGATCTTTTATGGGTCCACTAAGTTCATCCTCTAGATTGATCCTCTGAGCAGTATCATCAGCTCACACAGTGGTATTTGTCACACGATGTACAGTTAAGGCCAGAGTACAGGTTCACGCAATGACATGATATATTGATCACACACACGTTAGGTGCAACACACGTTCCTGATATATCATGCAGGGTGTCCTCAATACACACACTAAAAAGGGTTGGCCCGACAACGGAAACGTGTATTGGGTAAACCGCACGTGCTATGCCTTAAGTGGTGTCACTGACCTGTGAACGTGAAGTAGGGAAATGCCGCACGCTCGCAAACTGGCACTGCATTCCGTTCACCACAATTACATGCATGTTGGCATGTCTTTGAAATCATGGCGTACGTGTTACACCCCTTTTAAATTGAAGAGCCGAATGTTTAAAAATCCGATCACGACGCACAACGAACTACACTGAGTTGTCTTAACGTGCAATAATGACCGTAAAATAATGCTTATGATATCGATCGGTGCACCCTTAGTGTAGATATTAATGTCACCAACAAGCAGTCTGTTCACGAAGATTGCTGGCTTGATTTGATTCGGCACAACTGATTCATGAAATCTCATGAAATGGGATTAACAATCCACCTTTAGTGAAAAAGATATCTCTTGTCGCTCTGAAATGATCTGGATTGCACAGGATCACCAGGAATACTTTCCTGACGGGTCAACGTACAGTACATCTCCGTACATGGAAAAAGACAACATTTATCCACTGAGGCATCCATTTCTTCAGCAAGATCGAATCAAGTAACATGCAGATGCAAAAATCAAGCATTAACATTCTTTTCAAGAAAATGTTGGTCAAGGTAAAAAAAAATACGCTCGTGACACCTGTAACTATATTATTTTGCAGGGCCCGCAGCGGGATGCCCTGACGAAAACAAAATTATGCCTGGGCCGCTCCGCTACAACTTCCCCCGCCCAGATTTTGTCCACTGGATTTCCATTCTGCTATCCTAATTTTCCAAAGTACAAAAACGTTTATTGCGCTACGATGGAATAAGTTTGTCGACATTTATATTGGAAATTATGCAGTACCGTCTTTAGATCTGGATACAACGTAGACCCATAAACAGGGCCCAACAAATACTCCTCTGTCGTACCAGTATAGGGCAGAGGAAAACAGAACGTACCATGAAGAAACTGAAGAACGATTTCGTAGTTTTAGATTGCAAAACCAATTCAGTCCAACTGCGGACGGACAATCCACAACTTAATCGCCCACATTGTGTGATCCTGTGTTTTCTTCAAAATAAAAGCTTTTAATTTGATATACAGGATTGTCACAAGCGTAGCTGCCATTTTCTCAATCGGTTTATAATTATCCGGATCAGCAAGTTCGGACAAAAAAATCAAGCTAGAAAGTGAGAAATCGTACGTATCAGTCAGAACCACCCGAGAAATTCTGATTATCTGGCAATGCATATAATTTTGGTCGTGTAACGAAATTCTATTGACTCTGAAACAAAACTCAATTGGGTGTATGTTTTGAAAATTTCACAAATATTATGTACAATGGCTTAACTGAACACGGACCTTCATATGCATCCGTCTCTCAAGAACAAGCAACGTGAAACAGGCACGGACCGACTACGAATGTACCACCGATTGACCAGTCACGTACCTGCATAGCACGACGTCACATAAAATTGATTATGCACGTGTAGTTGGGTAGGTGATCTGTATTACGAACATTAACGAGGCCAAAAGTCTTTAGGATAAATTTAAGTGCCAATTAATTTTTTTTTAATAGCCATTTGATTCAATCAGTCATTTTGTGGCAGGGAGAGCCAGCTTTGCCTTAATTACAAGTTTCATACAGTTCTTTTTTAATAAAAGCTAATCCACGCCGCGTCTGGACTTTTCACTGGTACTACATGTATATTCGCTTCCTAAAATAAAAAAAAATGAAAAAGGAATAAATTATTGCAAGAAAAATCCTGCTTGTCAAAAATCAGCTTTTAATGGCCAAATGCACGTCCCATCAACTTTAGTGTTGTAAATTTGTTTTTAAGAGCCTGAGGAAAGTGGCCAGGAAAAAGCCTCAGTCCAAATGGACTGATGTCTAATAAAGAAAAAAAAAACGGGGATCGGGGGAAAGGGGCGGATGTGGGCGGTGATGCTAAGAATTCATTTTGATAGCTAGAAACACTATTTTCAGACCATGTTGCACTTAGGTGTAGTCATGTGGATGTATTCAGTGAGTTTCAGCCTACATGTATTTCCTTTTCTTTCAGAAAGTGATTCATTGTTTTACGGCCGTCAGATTTTTTTTATCTTATCATAAATTCTTTCAGCTAGTTTGCGTCATTGACTTGGTTGTACTTTCTGCAAAAGTTACTTATTCGACAAAGTTTTGTAAAGCATTGAAGGTATGTTCAAGATTTTGTTGTGACAAAAGCTTTTGAAAATAGTTGTAGCTCTTAAATTATTCATTAAAACCGAACAAGCACTTTTGCCAAATAAAAGCTAAAGCTGGGGTAGCATCTTCATCCAGTTCTCCAGCATTTGTATTGAACATCGATGACACAGGAAGATTTTGAGGGTTTCCTAAATGAAAAAAAGGTAAGTCAGAGATAGGACAGCATATATATCATTGCCACATCTTTTAAAACTGCATCTTAGAACGGTACAGTTAACCTTTAGCCTAAATTACTGATTTCGAGCATACAAAAATCGGTTGAGCACTAACAGTTCTTTCACAAAAATGGTGCAGCTCGTATTTACCACAGTAAACGCTAAACTTAACTCTAAACTTCCAGGGTGATTCCCGAAAGAACACTTCTCCCTTATTGCAAATTCCAGCGGTTGACCGTGTCAAGTGGAATAAACAGGCGATAAGGAAAACCTCAAATGTGATGGCTTTTGATCATTAGGTGAAACTTTGTGCTTGTTTCAACGAGACAGGTTTTGAGTTAATAGAACTATTAAGGCCAAAATGTTATTTTGGACATTTGTCACCCTTGATAAATACATGTACATGAATTCTGATATCTTTTCATCACTAGAAATTTAAAAAGTGAATCAATGAACGTGTGAACCTGGTGTCTGTTGTTAATTCTTTTAATACCCAGAACATGAAAGTTCCTCAAGTCATTTACACCGTAATAGCGAGTGCTCAATACCACAAACTAAACCATGCTATGCACTCGTACTACTCTGTGATTCCCTTGCCCCATAAGGATTGTAAGGAATTGAGTTACAGACAAGAAACCAGGCAAAGCTAATCATTTACGAAAACAGTTTTCCAGAAGACTCGGTCAGATCCAAATTTGTTCTATGCATGAAATCTCTGTAAATTTTTCATGTTTGCACTGTTGGTAAACGCGTATTTTAGGATTAAATATATATTTCTTAAAACAAAAATTGTCAGGGATTTTTATCCGCTTTTCTCAAATGTTTGGGAGTTCGTGCAGCTGGGACCTGGGCACTAAAAATAATCCTTTTCAACATATAAATTTGCTTGTTCATAATTTAGCGGTTGTGTGTTCTCACACAGGTCGTCGAAGTATTTTCTGTTGCGTTTTCTTGTGTATCGTGCTGGGTCACACAACCATGGCCGATAAATAAAGTGAATTCAACATCGCTTGCTCGTGTTGTGTGTCTGGTGAGGTCAGTTGGGGAAAACATGAGTAAACAATTGTTTCCTTGTCCCCAGGAATGGGTAGTTTTTTTAATCATTTCTCCCAGGAATTTCAAGGAAGAATCAGCAGCACTGAATTTTTTTTCTCGGCGTAGGTCAAAGGGTTGTCAGCAGGTCGTCTCTTTCTCCAGTGGATAAATTTGTTCACGCCGATATTGACATCGGTCAATAAAATTATATGTCGCATCATGTCCACAAAACATCGTTCGTATAAGTGTACTTGAGGATGTTTGCATTTACAGATACTTTTTCTCATACAAGTTTATATTTTGCAGAAGCTTCCTGTCAGCTTTCCGTGAAGTGGATACTTCCAACACGAATAACTTTGTCAAATGTGTGAGGATTTATCTGGCCGTAGGGCCGCTACTCACTGTTCGTTGGGAGTTGTGAATTCACTTGCTTCGATTACTGACAGTTTTACAGATGTTTGTTCTCAGTCTCACACAGGACACACAAACACTTCCTTTTAGGCTGTGTGTGTTTTCGTGGATCGCGCTGAATATGGGCTGATAAAAAAGTGAATTTGACACCAATTTGCCAACCGCTTGGTCGTGTGTCGTCCAGTTAGGTTAGTTGGGTAAGACTTGGGTGAAAAATTACGTCCTTGTTTACACAATTTTGAAGGTCATCATGATTTTTAAAGGAAATTGAAGACAGGGTCGGCTGCATAAAAAAGCATTCTTCAGCGATAGAAGCCACGGGGTTGATCGGGTGGTTGGTCACCCGTCCACTGAAAAAAAAATTGCTTCATGATATCAGTGACGACAGTCAACTCTACGTTTTGCATGAAATTCGCCGGGTATGACACGGTTTCCTTAAATTCAAAGAAATTACGGCTTTGCTTTCCGCCAAAAATCTGTTTGCATGATCGTGCAGCTAGGAAAAATAATTATTTCAAAGAACGGTTTGCAAAATCATATTTGAGGATTGGGTATATTCTTTTTCTCGAACAAATTTATATTTTACGGAAACATTCTGCCGGCTTTTGTTTTCGTGAAGAGGCTACTTTAAACACAGATAGCTTTGTTAAATGTGTGCGGGTTCATCCGGCCACTGGGCCACTACTGCCAATTTTTTTTCCCGTTGGGAGTTATTGAATCTTTGTTCAGATCACACACTGCACTTTTGTTCTCACACTGGACACGAAAATATTGCCTGTGAGGCATTGCGTGTTTCTTTGTGTATCGCGCTGAATATGAGCTGATAAATATGTGAATTTGACACCAGTTTGCATAGCGCTTATTCGTGTATCGTGTTCGGTGACGCAGGCAGGGATTGTGGTTGACTGTAAATGGCTTGGGATTGGTTGGGGCTTAGTGGTCTCCCGGGCTAACCACAACTGCGTGTATTGCGTTCTTGCACACACGTTATATAGAGCGTGTCTTCCACTCCCTATACATGCACGCACCCGTTATCATGTATCGTGTAAACCTTTACTCTGGCCGTAACTGTATGCAGATGATACGTACATGTAATTGTATCTTATCAGCAATTCCAGTAAGCAAGTGTTGCTGTCAGTTCTCTGCAGGAGTACATCAAGGATGTTCAGTCATGGGCTACTGCTGACATGGTCAAGTCTAATTGTTCAAAGACTGAGGTCCTTCACTTGATGTCACGATTTTGGAAGTCCAAGAACTTAACACTAATAAATATTGACGGTCAGTTATTGGGATCTCTGAATCTCTGCAATCTGGGGGTAATTCTGGACAGCCATCTGCATCAACACATCCGCAACACTCCTCGAGCAGCATCATACAGATTGTATAAAATTGGGAAACTCTTAAGGGAGCCCGGCGGACAGACTGATGCGTGAAAGCCTTTCAAAGGCTGAGCCAAGCTTCAGCCAAGCCTAGGCCAATGGACCTTCATAATCCCCAGCCGATAAAAATAGACTGAGCTCCTATGAATAGACCTCAATAACGCTCTCTTCTCCAGCTCAGACTTGACTGGACGATCAGCCCTCTTTTGTGTTCTTCCCAGCTGAGTGCATTCCCGCATAACAAAAGAAGCCCGAGCAGCCTTGTTGGGCCTCTTTGATTTTCGTGATTGACATACATGTATGGGGATTATAGGGTTGGTTTTGGCTGGACAAGCTGGTTCCTACTAGGCAAAAAGGCCGGGCTTCTGGACGGCGGCGCCGCTCAATTATTGTTGAGTATTGTTATTCTTTCTGTTTCGAGTCTAATACAGCAATTTGCGTGGTTCGGGGAAGATTATTTTTGTCATGTTTTTATCAAGTATAACTTTTATATCAAATTGGCTCTCCAGCTAGGTGCATGTTTGTGGTATTACTATCTTCGTAAAAATTATTTAAAACCAATTTCAATTTTTCCTCTGACACTCAAAGCAACAGAACAACAAAACAACAAGAACAAACTCCAAACAAAACAAATAACAATTTCAGTATTGTTGTGCCCTTTGGATGTGTTTCTTTTATGTAGAAGTCTTGGCCCCTAGACGAAATAAATGTATCAGGCCACTCTTATTACGAAATCGGCAACAAACCTGTGGTTCCAGCGAAAACGAGCACATATCTGTGGGGAATAAAATCTGTTACAGCCAAATCGCTACCACGAACTTCCTGTTTCAACAACAGGTTTTCGTGACTCCGTTGCCTGAAAAATCATTGTTGAGGATCTATTAATAACGAGTGTTTGCGAATCGTGGTGGTCAAAATATGTGCCCAGTACACCTCACTGGTTCCCGATGGGCCAAACTGTTGCCATAGAAGGCATGATGGAAATGCGGAAACCAGTCAATGTACCGTTCCTGCCAGAAAGGGTCGTACGTCAGCTCTTAGCTCTATAGTTGGAAGTCGAAAAAAACACTGCCGTCACAAATTTTTCTGCAGGTTCATTCACAAAAATTGATCTCATGTCTAATGTTTGTGTTTTCTGTGTTGATGGGTTTGAGGTTGTACTGCTTGTACTCGAAACGAGCATGTTTCCACAAAATTTCCATCCACAGCAGGAGGCTTATCGCCCAATGCATCGATCACACTCGCTTACAAAACGGTATACAGACATCGTTTGCCAGTTTCCTGTCATCACAAACGTAAGGCATGATTCAAAAATCAATGAATTCTTACCCATACTGAATTATGCATATTGTTGCAAAAACCCGTACCCGTCAACCAATGAGACTGTGTGGTTTCATGACGTATATTTTGCAGGACACAGCTGTCCAATCGCAATATGTATTCCTTCATGACATCATGCTTTTCAGCGACGATTTCGCACGGGGGCACGGCGGGCAGACGCGCCGCAAGTGAGCGAGTGAACTCGGACTAGGAATCATTCGTGTCATAAAGTCAGTGTCGAACTCAAAAGAGAGACGGAAAATGAAATAAAAATGTCGCTCCATGACACGGTTTGTGTTGGAAACACTACTCACAAGGATGGGGGCTCCAATACATACAGGCCTACTTGCGCATGCCGTTTAGCTTCGTCGTCATCCATGGCGATCGAATGTCTAATCTCACATGCACATTAAACACGTTATTATATGACAGTGAATTTTTTTTCTATTATGATTGATTGAATCAAAGTGCTGCGCACTGCATGGTATTTTTCTACAATTGTGAACAGAAGTGAGGACAGCCGTCTAAGTGCGCCAAATTTTACAGCTGTACTATACAGTATTCAAAAGTAGGCCGACACCAGCCATGTGGATGCAATGCCTAGGGCCATTTTCCCATACCTGACTTCGGCTACGTCTCATGCTTGAACTGTTTTTTTTTTTGTAAGTGCAGTAATAAGTCTGATAGCGTCACGAAACATCAAGATGCAAATGAGCCAAAGATTAACTTCATTTTAATTTTAAGCTTTTGAGATCGCCATCATTTCTTATTAAAATTATTCTGCCTGCCCAGTTTAACAACGTGGGAGAAAAGACAAGGGGGAAAGAAAAATTGGGATGCCTTTCTTTTGGGAAAAACCAAGTTATTCAGCCCTAGAGAGCCACTGCAGAGATCATTTACATGAAAAAAGAAAGGTAAAGTTGAAATAAGAATAACGCCACACTTCTTTAAATCATTCTTTGACAGGATAAGTTTCCCTCTTCCAGGTACATTGTATGACCCAGCCCCTACTTTAATATCAAAAGGAGTTCATCACAATCAAAGTTTAAACTGACGTTTGAATTTTAATAGGAGGAATACTGCTGCTGTGAGACGAGAAAACTTCGAGGTACAATTGAAATTCAAAGCATGTTTTATTTCATTCCATTTTAAGCAATTTTACAGTTAATTGCGACCACCTTATTCTTTCTTGTAATTTAACAGCTATGAAAACAGCTTAGGCGGCTTTGCAAAAAGGTTGCCGCGGTTTGACCGTTGCGGTCGCCGCGGTTTGGCCGGGTTGCTAAGGATCGTACAAACCACGGTTTGGCTGCATCAAAATCACTCATGCGAAGGCAAGTTAATGAGCTACGAGTGGAAATTGCAGCATTGTAATGCTAAAGCACGTCATGAATAATGCATTATCAGCTGTCCAAAACGCGGTGATCGCGGCACGTTTTTATGAAGACCAAAGTTTTTCGGAACGTCGGCGATCGCTCGTATGCCCACTGACTTGCGTAAATATGAACGCGGTGACTGTGTTGATATCGAAGGAGAATCAACGATCACACATAGTATGAATGAAACACAACGTTTTCAAACGTGATTTTGATCGGGTAATTGCTTCGAAATATAGAACAGCAAATGCTAGCTTAAAACTTGTATTACATACGTGCTTAATGTTTCTTCCACCTTGGTGGTACGAGTGTATAATTGCCTTCTACTACCGGCTTGTATCAAATCCATTGACTTTGCGGTAGGCCGATGTCATGTGCGCTCCAATGGCCGGCGCCAATAAAAAGCCCAAATGAGAGCTGCCAACTTTTACAAACTCATTTTAGTATTCAGAAAAGAAAAAATTGTAGAGAAAATTTGTATTTTTCATGCGGCACTCTCAGTGAAACACTGTACGTGAAAAGCAGGATTTTTTTGCGCCGCACTGATTGTTCGAATTGCAACAACAGCAATGGTAACTAAAAGCGAGGATGAAATTTTCTTTCGGAAAGTTGTAATCACAGTGGTGTAATAAATCACTGGTATCAAAGATTGTGCGCTTCTTACTTTACGGATTCCTGGCCCGGCCAATGGACATCGTGAAACGCCATGAAAAAAGGCGAGACCATGCAACCAGCGTATATGCATTAAACACGTAGTACCACCATGTCACGCGCTCGCAAATAAACTGTGATCCAATAGACAAGACATTCAGTCATTTATCGGTCATATTTTGCCAGCTCTTAGATGCGTTGTGCACGTACAATACACGCACCACACTCAAAACACAAAAACAAACAAAACGATCCGTTCATCACAGACTGGAATTTAAGTCTATGGAATGTAGTGAGAATTTAGGTTCAACACTACGCTCCTTACGCAGTTCTTCGCGCTATAAAATCACATCGTTGTACTTCTCGCAAAATTCTTCATGCGTGCGTATTCCGATGCCCTTGTGTTTTCTTTATCGGGAGCAACTGAACTGCAAACAAGCCAAGTAAAATCACACATCGGACTTATCGATGTCATTGACGCTTATTATCGGGCTTCCTACTTCAGTATAAAGCTCGTACGCAATAATGCGCTCATTTTAACAAATTAAAGCCGTATTTTTAACATGAATATCGTATTGTCGTATTCCTGGTGAATTTCCATGCGAAAATCCGTACTGGTTGGCAGCTCTGCCAAAATAAACCAGCATGCCCATTGATGATACGGACCCGTTGGTCAACTACACATAATTTTACAGTGTTTTCCTACCGGTACCCCAGGCTTTTGACGGAATGGCGAACACTCATGTTCAACATCAAGTGACTGAATTTTTATAATGGTCATTTTATTAGTGTCTCTATAAGCCACTTTGGGACAACAAATATCAGAAGTATTTCACACACATGGGTGGTGGGACACAAAGGCCTTATCTTCCACCACTGCCCAAGAGTTTAATCCCTGAATATGAAACCTGCAAGGACGCTTCTTGCAAAGTTGAAGTCAACGAGTGACTGTCCTTTACTGTTGTTCGGCATATCCTAATGCTTCTAATTTGGTTATGAAAGCAGCCCAAACGTCCGCTAATTTTATTATCAAAACAACTACATAAAAACAAAAAGAGAACCACGGTTATGATTAAACAGACAACGAATCAAACAATAATCACAGAGGAAGAAAACAAGTGTTATTTATGAGAAAACCTAGGATGAGGACATTAAAGGAAAATATTTAAATAGAACAGCAGAAAGTAACAGGAAAACTTAAAAAGCACAGTTGAATGCGCAAAATAGATACGATAACTTTTAATTATCACAAATTAATATTGTAACCAGGAAAATCGTAGCGGCTCCTTTCCCCACCGCAAGTTGTACAACTCCACTCAAAATACATGCAAGGTCCAATTAAAGAGGGTGATTGACACTCCACTGCAAGTTCATCAGGTTGATTGACACTGACCCAGTTATCAGGTCTGCTGTTGAGGCTCCGTTCCAGGATCAAAGGATTTTGCAAGAAGCCGCTAGAATTACAAATAGGGAAATATGATTCGTTCATCCTTGTTTAGCTTTAGTGGTACTTTTTGCGAGCTGTGATTTGGGGATACCGAATTCGGCAGTCGCAGACTAGGGTTTTTACGTTCAACCGCCAATGTGTGTTCTTGTACATATATTTGTTAACGGGAACGGGGAAGAAGCAGGTGTTTACGGAAGAAACAGGTCGGTTGTCATTGTCCTATATGGAATATTCCGAAAAGGAAAGTCCATGTCAGTTGGTGGGATAGCTCTTCATTTGTACTGTTTGGGTTGTTGATAATTTTTTTATTCTCTCTTCTTTGTTTTTGGTTTCACTGGCTGTAAATTCATATTTAAAAAATTGGGCCCAGTTTGGAATGTTTTATGGATTGAGAGATTGCGAAGCACTTGCTCGAACCGATTCACTCGTACCCACCGCCCGTGCAGCGCGTACTATATACTGTAGCGAATTCAACCCACCTTCACTTCACGTACACGGCTATTGTATGTGTACACGGCTATTGAATGTATACACGGCTACTGCATGAATGGGCCGTTGCCTCCCTTTCCGATTTCGACGCTGTCATGGAGACATTTGGGGTAAACACAAAAGCCTGGTAGAACATGTACTAGTGCGTGCATCGCGGCCAACGCGGTCGTGTCGAAGTGATCGAAGCAAACGTTGTTGCTCATACTCTATTTCCATTGCTATACGGTGTTTGCTGATGAATTATGAAAGATGTCAGAACGTAATTTTTCTTCAAATAATTTGCTCCCATGCGTGGCCGAATTCATTCGGCAGAGGGAACTGATAAAGGCCACGCACATTTCTTCGGATCAGTGTCAGTTGTCGTTCGTTTCCGTGAGCGGGAGTGATGCATCTCCAAAATGTCCAATGCGTCCTGACTGGCAACCATTATCTGGTAAGTGGTAGGCCTATGCAAGAATTATTATTTTATGACAGTTGTGATATTTTATATGACAGTTGTGATAAGTTATATTCATTTCTTCAACCTTGCCCTTCCAAGTCTTTCAAACAGTGGTAACTCTTGTATGTGAAAACATTATTGGCCTAGGCAAATAAAATGCAACTTACTGGGGCATGTACATGTTGGCCTACACGTAGCCTTCAGTCAGTCATGGCAGTAGGCCTAAATGTCATATGTTAATACTTGCGGTTCTGATTTTAAGGAATGTTTAGGTTGGTTCTACATGCTCTAAAAGGCCCCATAAACGTAAGTTCATTACGCCAACCCACGTCATATTTGCTGGCCGCTTGGGGACCAAAAATAAAATTAAATTTTGTAGTCAACATGCTGTAGGCCTACACATGTACCATACTCGTATTTCCAGAAATCATTAGAAACTTAAAAACATTTGAACTATTTAAAACACCCACAAGCTCTTCCTTTGCTACCAGAAATTGAGGTACAAGTGCTTTAATTTCAGCTACTAAAATCAAGGAAACAAATGTCACAGTGTACCGACACCAAAATTCACCGGCCCCCACAGTTATGGAATCACCCATTTTGTATATGTAGTCGACATGCTTTTGGCCTACACATGTACCACACATGTATTTCCAGAAATGTAATGTTCATTTAGGCTCTCAATTAACCTTTACACCAGTTACAGGGTGTACATAGACACCCTACATACACCTTGTGAGGTACGTGGACAACCCTACATTGCATGTATTGTTAATATATGCCTAATTGTATTACCTATGGCACCCCCCCCAAAAAAAATGCTGCTTGCCCACACCACTTTTTCTTAGTCAGATGATAAACTAATAATTTATATGAGAATTTTATTTTCTGTAGAAAATGACCTTAAAGCTTGAATGAGTAACAGATAAAGTGACAGGTGAAAAAACAAGGCAGTTTTGTTAATATTTCGTTAAATCTCCAATCTCTTTCTTGTTTAGGTCTGGAGAACACAGTTACACTTCCAGTACAGTCTAAGAGAAAGTCATCTTCACAAGTCAGTGTTTCAGAATCACAAATACAAGTTAAGAGAGGTCGTCCATCCATTGAGGAGCTATTTCCTGGCATCATTGAGGTAACAGAGACCTTCATTGAACAAAATGGATTTGAGGCCCACCGCAGACGACAAGAGACAGCGGGGCAGTGTGGAACAACACTAAACAGCATACGTGATCACCTTTTCCAAGTGGTTCCTGGCCTAAAAGATTACAAAGGAGATTTATGTAAGTCACTTTTTCTCTAAATGGGTAATTCTATAAATAAGGGTTCCAATTTTGTGACATTTTGGTCTCTCCATTACACATGAAATATGCGGTATTTTTGTACCTAATATTATAACAACTTTAATAATGAAACATTAAATTATTTACAAAAATACTCAATGATTTCACATGTAACGGAGAGACCCCAGAATATCCATTGAATCATTGCAGAACAGGTACTGAGCAAATCAAATCAACTCTGCAGGAAAATGTAATCAGGAAAAATCCAGAAAATTATTTTCACATTTCACTTCAGATGTAGAAATACTGCTGCTGTTACTGGCATGATATCATAGCTTTACTCATGAATATGGAAATTCTCATTAGCATAAAACAAAACTTGCAATTACAGCCCATAGCTTTTACGGATTTGAATTTAATGGATAGTGACATGAGAAATAAGTTGTTTGGCATGATTTAAGGGAATGAAAACTGTATTACACCCACCCTTTAATTTGTTGAACATTTGTTTAGGATAATTGGTTTCATTGTGATTTTTTGCAGCCTTATCCACCATCCGCAGATGGATGACAGCTCCAAACAAGCTGAGGACTTCTGCAAAAAAATACAAAGGAGTTATTGATGCTAAGGTCCCAGCCAAGATCAACTCCAGGCGAAATCCTAACGATAATGAACATTATTACTCAGCCCGAGTGAAATATGCCCTGGAGGCATGTAGCAGAACATCGCCATCATTGCTGATGATTTCAGTTGACAATAAGAACAAATTACGGATTAGTTCAGCCACAACAGCAGTAGACAGGAGATGTACCATTACACATATCTTTCCCTCCAATGACACACCCAATTACTGGGATCATGACTTTCCGAACCCTGGATATCTAATTACGCCAGCTGGATATCTCATGATGTCTCCCCCAGACCCTCCTCAGATGACCCATGACAAAAATGGCCGAAAAGCTTACAGGTAACTTTTTAAAATCTTGTTTAGAAAAGTTCTAATTTGAGTCGCCCAAAACAAAGCTAAAAGCCACTCAAGGTTAAGGGTTATAAGCAAGACAATTGACACATGTTCACAATCTTCTTAAACTTATCAACCGAGTCAACCAAAGTGGGGGGGGGCTGTTAACATGGCTCTTCGTTCTGCAATATGATATCTTAATAGTAATGTCTTAATGCTGAAGTAATCTGATTATGAAAGCAGGTGAGTGAAGGGAATTTAATTTATGATTAAAGAAAGTGCATGTATAATCCTGAATATTGTTTCTTTTTTCTTAGCCTGCCTACTCGAAGTGGGATCAAGGTGATAAACCGAGGACCACACTCCAAGACCAGTATTGCTAGCCATGCAAGCGACTTGTTCCCCCTAATCCAGGAAAGTAAGAAGACTTGCATAACCATCTTGGCCGACGGGGGGTCAGACTTCAATGTCAATCATTTGACGAACGAATTTTTCTACATGAGACTATTCCGCGATCTGCACCTTGATGTTCTGCTGGCCACTACCCATTGCCCAGGGTTTTCAGCCCGTAACCCCATTGAGCACGTTTGGTCCGTACTGACAAGGGCATCTGTTTCTATTTATCTTCCGGACCACCTCCCTGGTAAGTCCAATCCAGCCAAGGAGCCAGAAGGAAACATCAGACGAGAGAAGGAGAGGGAGGTGTTCGATGCAGCCCTTGAAAAGTTAGACAGATACTGGAGCAACCTCTACTACGACGGGCTAAAGATTGGTGTTGGCCATAAGAAGTCGGATGATGAGGATCATCCATACACCACAGCTGATTATGAACACTCCCATAAAGTATTGACAGGGTCCTATAGGAATCTCCAGCAAGAAGAGGACATGTGTGAAGAAGTCCGTTTCTTCAAACGTCATGTAGATCGGCGGGTTGGTATGGTAATTTTTGTGAAATGCCTCCCACCAGATCAGTGTAGCCATTGTGTGAGACATTCAATCATCAATGAAGAGGCTGTCAAACTTTACAGGAAGTTCCCTTCTCCCATCCCTTCAAGCACCCATCCCGGACACTTTGCTTCATTCCTGGAGGTACTCGAATATAATAATACCGGTGCACCAGATGAAAATATGCCCTACGTCTCCAGTAAGCAGCTAGGGAGATGTCAGTACTGCAAGTACGTGTTCACTTCTAAGACAGACCAAAAAACACATCGACGATTATTTCATCATAATGGGGAACAGTAACTTCTAACTTCGTCTGGGAAAGGAGTGTGTCAACGTGAGATAGAAAATGAAAGATGAGCAATCCAAAGAAGGGGGACTAGTTCCTTTTTCTTGCTTATTCGATTTCTCTCTGCTAAAAGCATTGCCAAAATCTGTTTTTAAAAATTGTAGACAAGTCAAAATGCATAAATTACAGAAAGCATACCAGACTTTTATTAAATCTTTTTATTATTCAGTTATCAAATATTTTGGTAAATGCAACATCGTTATGAGCATGTAGAAGAAATTTTCCTTCTTTGAAAAAGGTACTTATTGAATGCATTGAAATAATGATGTTGAACTCAGCCCACACTAGTTGTTAATTTTTGAAGACTGTAAAGATATTAATATATTGCAGTTTCATGTGCAAAGCTGATATAAAACACATTAAGGGGATTGCCATCACCTTGTACTTTCTGATCATGACATTTTCAGTCCATTTACAAATTTAAAATGCAAATAATGTATAAAATTGTCAAACACTGGCATTGAACTCCGCACACACTATTAGTTAATTCATGAAGACCGTGAAGACATTAAGTTATTACAGTAACATAATCAAATGTTTCTCCCCTGTCCGATGTTGAATATATTTAGAGTTTACGACATTTAGCATTCACACTGTCTCTAAGCTGACGAAGTTCTGCTCCTGATGAACATCCAGGGTACTCCTTTTCTACTTGAGACAACAGGGCCTTAAATTTATCCTCTCTGCTAAGGGCTAGTTTAACAACAGGTCCCGATTTACTTGGAGCGACACCACCATTATATGAGCGCTGTAACAGTTCCTCCCTGGAGTAGAAGATTGGTAGCAGCTTTAACAGGAGCGCACTACCACTGGTACTCTTGAAGAATACGTCTTCATAGACCCGCTTTTCGATGGCAAGGGTTGCTATATCCGGATCACCGATGGTCACGATACTGCTGTTGGAGTCAGGTGAGATGTAGGATGGATGCCGGCGGCTTTCTCTGCACGGAACAGGATTAGGAACTGAATTGTTCGCAAGAAGTGCAGCTGTTAGGGCCGAAATATTGTCCTTGAATAACTCACTAAATGAGGAGAACTCTTGGGAGAGTTTTGCCAAATCGGATTTGACCGACTGAACCTCCATCATGAGCATCTTCTGGTTTGCCTTTATCTCCTGTAGCTCATCAGTCGGTGCAAACAAGCTGTTGAGAAAGTCACTTGTTAGTGATGTATCTGCTCCAGCCGGCTTCGGGGAGGGAGGCGGAGGTGACATAGCAGATGGAGGTGATGGGGGAGGTGAAGATGAGGGGGCCGGTGGAGGCAACTGGGCAGGTGGAGGCGACGCAGGTGGACGCAACATGGCGGATGAAGGTGACATGGCAGATGGAGGCACCAGGGCACGTAGAGGTGACGGGGCAGGTGGAAGTGACAAGGCAGGTGGAGGCGATGCGGGTGGAGGCAACGTTGCAGTTGGAAGCAGCATGACGGGTGGAGGCGATGGGGCACGTGGAGGTGACGGGGCAGGCGGAGGCGTTGTAGGAGATGGAGATGATGTTGGTCGACGCTTGGCACTTTCAGGTCCACTGTTTGCTGACAAATCGCTGAGTTCCACCTTGCGCTTGTCCCCTGGCTTTAGAAGTGAGACGAGCGGTTCATCATCAGAGTCAGTGTCCTGGTTGGTAGAAGAACCTGAAACAAAGCAGTGACCAAATTTGAAAATAAACCCTTAAAGTATGACAGTAACATGGTACATGTACCATCAAAAACAAAAAGGGGACTTTTTGTCCATCGACACTTCCGTTAAAGTACTCGTTACTTGGGGAACAATATTTCAATCCATATCCATAAATTTGATATACCTAACAGCTCAACCATATAGATTACAAGGCAAAGCATCCATCTGGAAACATAAAATATCTTGTGTGGTAAATTTTGCGTGTGGAGCTATGCTGTTAACCATCAATTGACTACTTCCAATCAAATGACTTGGATTATTCATTTGTACATTTTGCAGGCCAGTCATTTGAAACAATGTAGGGTATATAGGAAGCTATTCCAATCTTTGATTTTTCTAGGAAAAACTTGGGTTGAAAACTCTAGTTCTTGCGTAGATTTGGCTGAGTTCGGGTTTAAGACCCTGAGTAGAATGGATACACTTATTTGGGGTTATGAAGTGAAAACCATGTGAATTGCAACTGGATTCGAAAAAAAACAAAACTGAGTTCAACGAGTCATAATTACAGTGTCTTAATGCCTATGAGAAAGCCGTCTTCTGTTTTGAAGTATAGAAGTATAGAAAAAGAAGATAAAGAAAAGCAAAAAACTCACCAGGCACTCTGACGATCTTCGCTTTGTAGCAGCCGGATTTATAGGTGACTGGCACCACTGCATCAGCGACGATATCGGCATCCTTACATTTCAGCCTCCCCCTTGCTACATCTTCCACAACTCCAGCATATCTCGCTGGAGTTAACCACGAAACAGTAACTTGATTATGCATTGCTTGAGCTTGACGGTGATTTACGTTGACTTCAGTACTCTGCAGAATCGCAAGTTGGAATGCCAGGAACACTTCGTTTTGCTGCTTTTTAATACGCCGTTTGAAACTTCTTTGATTGACACTTGACAGGTGATCAGCGGCAACATAAATTATTGCGGCGCATCTTTAGAAGACCTTCACATTGACTTCTGCAAAGCACTGGGCGCTTTTGTAAAAAGACACCGATCCAGAAACAATCATAAGCGTATGGTCGCCATTTTCCCTTTGACACAATAGAGCTTAATTAGTTGGCATGGCCATCAACTTTAAGCGTTCGTGAGGATGTATTGATCAGCACGGAACTTTTGACAACTTGGAGGAACGACGATGCGTCCACCAGGCCTGATGTATTTTGCAATGGGAATACGAAGTCGGCAATTTCAGTGGTGACTGATAAATACATGTGTAAATCTGTCTGTAATTAATGCACCTTCCTCGCGAGTGGTATTGTGTTTCCATGCTAAATGCCTAGTACGAAGAGTATCAAAAATCCGACACATGAGGGGAATGGATATTTCAGAGCAATGCATTGGGAGAGTATGACATTACATGTATTTGCTGAAGGTGGGTTTATACTGCAAGGGAGGCGGGGAGAGAACGAGAAGTATAATCCCAAACTTCTTTATGGTTTATGGTCTACCCTTTTGCAGTTCATTGCAGAAGCAGATCTCCCCCATTGTTTTGGGGAAAATGCTACTGAATTTTTTTTTCTCGAGGTGACCATGTTCAAAGAATATTGGGTATTTTTTTGAACATTTTTACACAAAACGACTACTGGAAAACTTTTTCGAGGTGACCATGTTCAATGAATTTTGGTAAACTTTTGCTTGGTTCAACATAGCTGAAATATTTCCTAAAAATTTCTTGATTCAAGCTGCTTCCACAGAACGCCGAAAGCCATTTCTTTTCCCCCTTTTTTTTAAAGTTTGACTATGGATCCGCTGCTGGAAAAAATATATAATTTATACGGACAACAATCGGATTTAGGAGAAAATGGGGGGAACCTTAGTATTTGAAATGTGTATGTAATCATGGCGCCGGAAAAAAAGAAGCTTATTAACTACCTTTGGCCAGTAGTACAGACTACAACGCTCGCAGATCTACTCCCTTTCATAAATCTCTGATGAAATTATGTGAATGCGACTTTATTTTGAATGATGATTTCAGTAGGGATAAAAACGTTTGGCAACATGCTAACGTTGATGCTGGTTTTTACTTTTTACAAAAACGCAAACTGTAAGTAAAGTTGACATTAAGAAAAACACAACGAAATTCACCAGGGTTGCAATGTGTTCATCAATTTTTGCAGATAAAAAAGAGCGCGAATACCTTCTGTGTCATGTAAATATAGCAGGACGTCTTGCTCGATACGTACATGTGCATGCTGATAATTCAATCAAATGCATTTTTTTGCAGGAAACTTGAAATTTAAAGCTTCAGTTTATTCACAACATCAGATGGTTAACGTTATCAAAATTTCGTTGGCATTTGGATTTTTTGATCACTTATGGGTCTCAACCAAAAATACTACTTTACGTATAATACATGTACGTTACGGGGATCATTTCCCAGAACTACAAACCAACATCACAAAACACAAACAACGCAGCTGGGGTAAAAGTATGTTCTTAGGAGCAAAACAGTGACATACAATGTGCGCGTTTTTCCCCCTTAAAAAATGCCCGAGAAATATGGGAGTCGGTATGCCGGCTTCCTGAAAAGTACCTAGACAGCTTTGGAATGTCACCGCGGTGGCCGCAGTCAGTTGCTAATTCCTCCGTGGAACCGACCGCGGTCCGAACGTATTTCACACTGGGGGCTTTTCTTTCATATGCTCCTATTTGCAGCGATCCAGCGAAGCGCAACTTTACCTCACGACTGAGGCCTGAACACGCTAGCAAGACCACTAGTACATGTACAGTCTACAGCGCTCGCCGATCTATCACCTTTCACAAATCTCTGATGAAATTACGTGAACGCCACTTTATTTTGAATGATGATTTCAGAAGGGATAAAAACGTTTGGCAACATGCTAACGTTGAGGCCGGTTTTTCCTTTTTACAAAAACGCAAATTCTAAGTAAAGTTGACATTAAGAAAAACACAACGAAATTCATCAGTGTTGAAATGTGTTCATCAATTTTTGCAGATAAAAAAGAGCGCGAATACGTTTTGTGTCATGTAAATATAGCAGGACGTCTGGCTCGATATATACATGTACGTAACCCAGCCCTTGACTTTTTAGTTGAACGTACTGTACATAACGGTTGTGTTCAATACATGTACAAAAGTGTTGAAGTCAACATGTCAAATTTAAGTCAAGTCGGGAGTCGCAAGTAATATTTTTTCAAGTCAAGTCGTGCCTCACATTTAGTCACAAAAAGAAATAGAAATGCGACTCCAGTCATCAACACGGCTCATCCAGATATTTACTCTATAAATCATAAACTGTCAAATGCACTTTTTTCGTGCAGGAAGCTCTGAAATTTAAAACTTCAGTTTATTACATGAGATTCTTATTAGCGTTATCCAAACTTTGTTGGCATTTTGCATTTGTCATCACTCACAAGTCTCAACCAAAAATACTACTTTACGTATACGTTACGGAGATCATTTCCCAGAACTGCAAACCAACAACACAAACAACGCAGCCGGAGCAAAAGTATGTTCTTGGGAGCGAAACAGTGACATACAAGGTGCGCGTTTTTCCCCCTTAAAAATGCCCGAGAAATATTGGAGTCCGTATGCCGGCTTCCTGAAAAGTACCTAGACAGCTTTGGAATGTCACCGCGGTGGCCGCAGTCAGTTGCTAATTCCTCTGTGGCACCGACCGCGATCACCGCGGTCCGCACGTATTTCAATAACAATAGGGGCTTTGTTAGTCAGTTGCTCTGATATGTAAAGTGAGCAGGACACCGCGGTCGTCGGCTTGTAACTAAGGATTGGACAAACCGCGGTGACTTCGGTCAAACCGCGGTTCAACCTTTTTGCAAAGCCGCCTTAGAGAATAAATAGGTGTTTATTCTAATTCTGTTGTGAGTCACCCTGGTGGGATGAAATAATGACGACACTAATTCCCCCCAACCCTCTGTGAAGCCTTCTTGCATTTGTTATTTACAGCATCCCGGATCGCTCTCGCCCCCATCCCAACAGTGTCCCCTGGAAACTCCTTTTCTGCCTGCACAAGTATTGCCTGATACCGTTCTTCATCTATCAGAGCACGTTTGTGGACGATGCCATGTGCTGTCCGGGTTGGTCCTCCGTTGACGTTGCTGCACACAAGCTCGTCATCCCGGAATAGATGGCCAACGAGTTTCAGCACTAAGTGCTTACCGCTTGTGGACATGAGCAATTTATCCTCATAGACGGCTCTTTTCATCGAGGTTGTTGCCCTGCCTCCCCCAATGATGACATCATCGCTAGTTGATCCGTCTAAAAACCGAGGGGTCGCGGGAGACACACTAGGTGATTTGGGAGCATCCTTTGCTCAAATGTACTCTAATAGTTTCGTTTGCAGTCTGTTTGTGTGGTCCACTTTTCTGTTCAGCTGGGCCATGTCGTCTCCCATGGACTTTTGCTGACTGATAAGAGTCCTTACGAGTCCTGGCAAAGCCAGCAGTTCAGCAAACACCGCGTCAGACGAAGATCTGGCCAATAGGGGTGGCGACGCTGGCTCAAGTGCGGCCAACTGGGGAGGCGAAGCTGGCTCCGGTGCGGCCGATGGGGGTGGCGAGGCTGGCCCCGGTGCAGCCGACGGGGGTGGTGAGGCTGGCTTCGGTGCAGCCGATGGGGGTGGTGAGGCTGGCTTCGGTGCAGCCGATGGGGGTGGTGAGGCTGGCCCCGGTGCAGCCGACGGGGGTGGCGAGGCTGGCTTCAGTGCGACCAGGGGGGGTGGCGAGGCTGGCTCCGGTGCAGCCGATGGGGGTGGCGGGGCTGGGTCCGGTGCAGCCGACGGGGGGTGGTGAGGCTGGCTTCGGTGTAGCCGATGTGGGTGGCGAGGCTGGCTTCGGTGCGACCAGGGGGGGTGGCGAGGCTGGCTCCGGTGCAGCCGATGGGGGTGGCGAGGCTGGGTCCGGTGCAGCCGACGGGGGTGGTGAGGCTGGCTTCGGTGTAGCCGATGGGGGTGGCGAGGCTGGCTTCGGTGCGACCAGGGGGGGTGGCGAGGCTGGGTCCGGTGCGACCAGGGGGGGTGGTGAGGCTGGCTCCGGTGCGACCATTGTAGCTTTTGCCGGGGGGGAGGTTGGTTTTAGCTCCGACAGGGGCACGTCGTCATCAGAGTCTTCACTGGATGACTCGTTGAAGATTCTTCGCTTTGGAGCTGTAAAGCAAGAGAGAAGAGGAAAAGTTGGGCAATGTAACAAATCACTTCACAACGCAACCGACGAAAAGGATTTAAACGTCTCCTCTAATCGCCAACATGTTATCTTTTTCTGGATATTACACTGGAGTCCATACTTATACTGTAGTCCATACTTCATAACCATCAGTTATGATCCCAATTTTTGAAATTCCTCATGCATGAAGTGTATCTTTTTATATGCCGCTTTTACAAAGTTTGGACCTCATACAGAATCAAAAGTTATTCTCCACTGCATATTACGTCTGAAATGTTACACAAATAATGAGAACAGGGGCAGGTGGATTCAGTTTAACTCAGCAAAGCTTCATTACCTCTCCCATGGAAAACAATAAATAATGGCAAGTTTGGATATTTCTTAGCTGCCTTCTTTGTTTGTTCCACAAACTTTAGGTCGAGTAGGTTTCAACCATTATTCATCCATCAAATAGTTTCTACCGATGAAAATAATGCTTCAAACGACACTTACGATTCATATCAAGAATCTCCGCCTTGTGAAATCCGCTCTTGTACTTCACATTGTCTATGCTGCCTGCCTGGATCTCAATTCCCTTGTTTTTCTTGGCCATAATTCTGCTCAAGGGTACAACATCGGCTTGATTTTCCTTAACCACTTCGGACCGGGGCATTTTTCAACGTTGAGGATGCTGGGCCGGCAAGACTATCATTTTTTCCGTTTTCAAAATCCTTTAACAATTCATCATTCCATTTAACGGTCGTTTATAGCCGCACAGGGTAATCTTCAGGCACTACTCTAAGTTGACAGGTGACCTTCATTGACTCCCGAATATTTCAGCCAGGCCTGCAGCCTTGTAAACAGAGCCCAGATTGTGCGGTGTTATACAACTGTCTTTTGTTCACGAACCTGGCTCAGTGCACTGCTGACCTCTTTTCAATAGGGGCCAGATTAGCATGCAGCGGTGCTGTGTGGCTCATCCTGCGGTGGTGGAGAGCTTTTGTCCCCGGTGGTAATCCGCTTGCTCTAAATACCACAAACCCTGGTATACGGTTTCAAAATAACGCTGGATTACCACCACTTTTGAGAGTGAAAAATGCCGGTCATGCCCAGCAGCCTGGTCTTTTGTTCGGAGTACGGTCTTTTGTTACAGGGCCCTGTTTCCTTTGTCCCAGTTCGGAGACCCCGGCCACACATATAAACCATACGACTCCGATTTCGGAGTCCCCGGCTGGTAGTGGTTAAGCCACTTGATCTGAACCACACGGGAACTCATAATTACAATTTACGAATATTTAGAAGCTGAAGTGCGCTGGGTGTTTTGGGAGAAAGTGCGAAGCAATTAATGCCGCGATTAGCAGATGTGCTAGTGATGACGCTGCTCCAAGCTGTGATTTGCACGGAACACTGCTTTAACATTGTTCTGACCCCCCTCCCCCGCTGACCCCTTGTCAACCGCAACGCAAGCAAGCACATTGTGCCCTGAGAGGAGCCCCTTCGCCGGTACACATCAAGGGTGAGGGTCTCCTTACTACATTGCCTTTGTGTAAGCCGCGCGGTAGTGCCTACACTGGCCCCAACAACGGATGAGTCCTAGCCCCACAACCTCCGTTCAGAGTGGGCTATTGTTTTGTAGCCACTCGGCAAAAACCTCAAGGATGCAGGGGCCCTTTGCCCCATCCCCAGTTAGCCAATTAAAAATTTAGCCCTCCCATTGCACTTTCCCATTGCATTACTCGTGGTCAACACGCTTGTTTGTCTGATAGCGTGGATTTGCACTTTTAGTTTATGCGTATCTGACTTCCAAAGTAGCTAGTGAAATTCTTGAAGGTTTGTTGCACTGTCAATAATACTGAAGATATGATTTGTGAGGATGGATGGTGACGCCAAACCGGCAGGGATGAGGAACTCGTATTCAAACGACGAGCCCAAGCAAACAAGGAACGACGGCACAAACGTCAAAAGTGTGACCAAAAAAGAGGACGTGCCCCGCTGGAGAAAATTCACCCACAGATCGTTCCAGTGGTGAATGACTTTTTGGCACTCTGTGGACATGAAGCACAGAAAGACAGAAGTACAACAACAGGGACAGTTGGTACAACTATCCCAAAGCTGGTTGCTCACATCAAGGAGAACGTTCCCAAAGTTCTGGAGACTCATCCCAAACTGAGTGAGTATATTGATATCGATAAAAAAGCTAATGACACCCCCAAAAATGGAAGATCAAGAAATAGGCCTACGTCATTCTCTTATAATCGCCATATTTTTAATACCAACATTTCTTCTAGACTGCCCCTTTCCAAAGTCATGAGAGTGCAATCATTTTACACGTACCAACCGAGAACGTAAATTATGCCCCTTAGCGCCACGTCAAGTAAGTGTTTCATGGTAACCACTGTCGCACGGATAGTCATAAAATTGCTGCCGACTACAGTCCATGGTAAAGCTAGCAATGCTTCTCCATTTCCCATGAACTGTTGGCCGTTTAATTTGTAACCACACAATAAAAGAACTTTTTCCTCCGAATATTGGGCAGCACTACGTATTACGGCCCTTAGGGCCTTACTCCCCTGGGGTCAATCGCCGTCCAAATTAATGTTTTAATCTATTTAAAATTCCAAGAGATCTGTTGGTCTCTATTGGGCATGCATCATTCTCACGGAATGCCTATGTTACAGTAGGCCAATGTTTAAAACTTTGTTTTTCATGATCTAACTACTTGTTTTTTTTCCTTCAACAGACGACACAACAGTGGCTCGGATGATGATGCCTCCCAATCAAGAGAGGAAATCGTCTACCGTTTATCGTCAGACGTTCGATGCACGGGTTATGCCAGCTATAAACAAGAAAAACGTCGGCAACGAGGACGACCATTTCTACACAGCAAGGGCGAACTACGTCTTGGAATTTGCGTCTATGGTTGGAGCAGAGGTGCTGGCCATGGACAACAAAGACAAAATCAAGGTCGGCCGTACAACCCTCGCAGTGGACCGAAGGACCAGAAATAAACGACTGTTCCCCCAAGACGACCGGCCAAATTACTACGACCATGATTTCCCGACCCCCAAATACTTGCTCACACCCTGCGGATACTTGCGTCTTACAACTACAGAAGACCCAGCAATGACAACTGATGAACACAGCAGAAAACACTATGCGTAAGTGTGAAAACTCGCTCATGATTGAATAGGCCTAAATGGGTACTTGTGCATGTATACAAGCGGAAACACAAAACACACGGAAAGAAATTTTAAAATTGCTGTTAACAGCCTCACATTTCGACCCTAGCAGGATCTATATCTATATGGTTCGCGGTATCCGCTGCTTCATTTGACTCGGACCGGCCAGCCGACCCCGGCAAGCTCGGTGGTCGAGTGGTTAAGACATAAGCACTAGTAAGCAGGTCGTGGGTTCGAGTCCCACCCGAGTAAGCTTGTGAGGTTTTTTCGCAAGCTCTCGGACAAGCACTGAGCATACAGTGTTTATTAATATCCGTTGGGTAAGGGCAAACCCGTTATATATAATTAACATCTCCCCAACGCAAAAAAAAAAAATACATCTTGAAAATAGTTCGCGGTACCCGCTGCTTCATTTGACTCGGACCGGCCAGCCGACCCGGCAAGCTCGGTGGTCCAGTGGTTAAGACATCTGCACTAGTAAGCAGGAGGTCGTGGGTTCAAGTCCCACCCGAGTAAGCTTGTGAGGTTTTTTTCGCAAGCTCTCAGACAAGCACTGAGCATACAGTGTTTATTAATATACGTTGGGTAAGGGCAAACCCGTTATATATAAAGGATCTATATCAAAGAGAAAGAGAAGAAAAATTCTAAGAACATGTAATATAATCGCATGACAATTTGGTATTCACGTGGCGACGACAGAGAGGGAAGTGTATTCCTAAAAGAATAAGCAGTAAAAATGCGAGAAGGCGGGAAAGGACAAAACTTTAATACAGACAATGAAGATGTGACGATGTTATGCCACTAAATGGCAATGTTTCCTGGTATTCAAAACCCAGTGACCATTGCCATAGATGTAAAAATGATCTAAACGGCAATTTTAATCTTTCTACAGGCATCCAGAGGTCGGGCCATCGTTCTTAGTGAACAGAGGGCCACACGACGAGGTGACCATTGAAACCCACATCGGGGACGTACTTCAGATGGTCCATGGCATGGTAGCTGCAAGGAAGACCATCCTCGTTCTCATCGTCGATGGAGGATGTGATTACAACATCAACCATCCAGCCAAAGAAATCTTCTATGGTCGCCTTTTTAGGGACACCAATCTGGATGGCCTCGTCGTCACATCTTATTCTCCCGGGTACTCATCCCTCAATCCCACTGAACGGCTCTGGGGACAGGTCACCAAAGCGCTGTCATCAGTGTACCTTTTTGACACACTTCCAGGTATTAAATATTTGTTTGTCTTGCTGTGATTGTTTGCTTTTCCTGTTTCGAGTTTTTACCTGGCAGCAATAGATATATACTATATTTACAAATAAACTAATTATCTGTATCATCAAAATTCACCCCCTTTCTAACTAGTTACATAACATGCATATATACTCCATGGTTGCGACGTCTGACTGGTACCCGGCATTTGCGTGTTGTCATTATGGAAATGCACAAACCACTATTTCATTAAGCCATTAAAATGAAAATTCGTTGCTGTGGAAAAAGTACTAACAGAGTAAACATCAACTGAACCAGTTAAGGACAACTGAGATGAATGTGCCCAATATTTTTGCATGTCCTACTTGACGGGAAAATTGTTTCACAATGTGTAATACACATCATGTAGAGGCGTTATAATAATTGTCGAGATTTTGCGGGTCCATTTCCATAAACCATCCGTTTCCTTTTTAATTTCAGGAGAGGACCGCCCACCATGCTCCCGAACTGATCTGACTGAAGACCAGAAGCTTCAGAAGGAGCATCAAGTTTTTAACTTGGCTATGGGACGCCTCGAACGCTACCTCTGCAGTGTCAAATACTGTCAACAGCCGTTGACAGTATCCCATGTCTAAAGTGGCACAGGGAGGGGAATTTATGGTGATTACCATGAGGTAAAGCAAATAATCAATGCCTCCGCAAAGAAGCTCCGTGACCATCGTAATCTTCAGCAAGAGAATCTTTTCCTTCACAACCACATGGACAAACGCAAAGGGCAGCTGATTCTTTTCAAGTGCCAAAAAGCGACTTGTGGCCACTGCTCCTCTCGACCATGTGTTGCCAAAACTCAGACCATGCAGATTCTCCGTGACTTTCTCACACCTGAGCCATCGACGTCTCTCCCAGGGCATTTCATCACTTTCCGCGAAGCCCTCGCTCGACCTCGAGGGCTTCCTGACGGCCATATGCCCTCTGTACGTGACAGCGTTCATGGCCGCTGTGAACAGCCTGGCTGCAGATATATCTTTACGTCGGAGAAGGGACGAAAAGACCACCGTCTGAAAATCCACCAACCATGAAGTTTAAGCTGATTTTGATTGTTCTTAATTGTTAATTGTTACAAAATTCAAATCCAAGGTGTACATTTGGCAGAAGAAAAGTGGCGATTCCGTTTTCAAAAATCCTCAATTCTGTTCCCGATTCAGGAATTCCCACAAAAACATTTCATCAGTATTAGTCTATGACAAGTCCATGTTTCAAGAGTCGTAATTTTATTTCACGTGTATCTTCATGCATTAAAAAATATCCTGTATATAAGTCATGCAACAGCCGTCGATACAGCAAATAATCCAAATCGAAATGTCCGCCATTTAAGTTTACCCACTGGCGAGAATATTTGGAAATTCGTCACAAATGTTAGGGCTTTGTTTGTTTGTTTGTGACTCCAGTTCATACCTCTCTTATATTAGGAAGTGGATAGTTTTTCTATCATGTTCACAGTGTAGTGAGATCCAAAGGTCTGATTTCGTTTGAAAAAAAGGGTTAGTTCTTGTTCTGTTTTGCCGCTGTAGTCTCGTCCGTTCTGTACGGCTGTTCGCCATTAATCAAGGCGTCCATGAGCAAAAACTTCAGTGACATCTTTGAAGAATTTCGGTCCTTTATGAAGTTACGTGATTTCTAATTTAGGTCTATGTGACTTAATAAAGTTTGATGTTACCGGCATTGCAAAAATATGTCCTTGCATAGTGCATTCTTCTAATATATTTATGATGCATTCTTCAAAAATTCAAAAGTTTGTACTCAAGTGAAAGAAATTAATTCCTTATTGATATTTTTCATGTTACCAACATGCCACTGTTTTAAAGAATACTGAATTATGGTTGAATTGGAAGATTAAAGACCTTGGAGTACGTCTGTCGTTGGCATATGATTGAAAATTACCGACTAATGTATTGCTGTTCAGTTTACCACACAACTTGGCTGATAATTCGTATAATTTGTAGATTGTTTATGTTATGATTAAAATGTTGATCTATTAGAAGGGAGAGAATCCTTCGACTCTGAATAACTGTCTCACTCTCCATTCCAGTATGTCGCTAGTTTCCTTTACATAGGACTCTATAATGGGCCTACTTCAATACAGGAAGCCTTTATTAGGCCCCAACACAGTTGTGCTATGCGTCTCAAAAGTAGGGTCGGTAGGCCTAGGTGGGATATTTTTGTTTGTTTAGGGAACAATCTGTGTGCTGATTGAATGGCATCAACGGGGAGACATCTTCCAAAATTATCTCAAAAAATGATTAACACCTGTCTTAATCTATGTAAACATTTCTACATTCCGCAATTCTCAAGAAAATCATACACGATTCACACAGTGCATGCTACTTAGGCGACCACGACGGAAAACTGGCCAACAATGTCCGCGTGTATCGCGTGGTAAGCGTGCGTGATGCATCTGGACCGGCGGGCGATAAACCTTGTGCCACGAGCAGAACAACCTCAAATTAAACTCATGAACGCAGAAAATACATACATAAATAAGAGACCAAGTTCTGTGAATTGCAGAAAACCTCTTCCAACATCGGTATCTTTTCGACCCGCAGCCTTTGGGGTTGCATCTGTGACGTGTACGGCCGATGTAGAGTGGACTTGCACAGTAACATGTACATGACGTGTTTGGTGCAGACTGGATCTGGTTCCTACATTTCCATCACACATTCTTTGCATGGGCGCGGCGGGAACCAGAGCACCTTTTTGTGCATTGAGCTTGTTTTCACGATCACCACTGCGACAGCGAAACATGAATCGGAACCCGTGAAAATAACGCCTTTTTTCAAAAATTGCAAATGCAAGGAGGAAGACATATAAAAACAAGCATTTTAAATATCAAAAAAGATTTTTGAAGGATGTTTGTGAAGACAGAAAAGACATCAGATTACAACTGGCCCATGCAATAGATCAGCTGGTCCGCCGACTTTTCCACAGGTCTATTCTCGGGCCAGCAGACCACCATTTTCGACCCCTGAAAAGTGGACTGTACTGGTCCAGTCAGGCCCCCAGAAGGCCCAGCTTTATTGATTGGTATTCCTTTCTTCACACCCAAGAATGATTCTGTCGGCTCCTCAAAGGAATTCCATATGTTGATTCCAGTTTAGTTTAACAATACTCCCCTGACAAAGAACCAAGATAATGAACTTCTGCTCTCTGCAAGGCCTAGGCTTGGCTCAGCCTTTGAAAGGCTTTCACGCATCAGTCTGTCCGCCGGGCTCCCTAAATTACCTTGACCAGAATTCCAACCGTCTTGTCTTGCCTTTGTGACATCCAACTTAGACTACTTCAACAGTTTACTGTTTGCTTTACCCCACACTCACATGGTACATGAACATGTATCTCTTCAGCATCTACAAAATACTACAACCAGCATGGTTGTCAGGGCAAAGCGCAGTGAACACATCACACCCATACTGCAGTCTTTGCACTGGCTACCCATCAGTCAGTGTATTCGGTTCAAATTCTTCTTCTTGCTTATAAAATTAGAAATGGACTAGCACCAGCATAGCTCAAGGATCTCACCAGGCCAAAGGTCTCAACCAACTTCACATTAACATCTTGCTCAAAGCCCGCACACCAACACCTGTTACGGTCAGCGGGCATTTGTTGTCGCTGCAGCTACTCTCAGGAATAGGCTCCCACCCTTAATACACACATTCAGGACCTAACTAAAGACACACTTATTCAAAATTTGAATTATGCTTAAAATACCTGTTAAAGTGCTTTATGCATTCAATATATTATTGGTATTGTTGTTGTTCTTCTTATTATTATTATATTATTAAACGTAAAAAAACGTTATTTTCAAACGTATTAAACGTTATTTTCAAAAGCTCACACATACATAATGAGACGATCCAAGATGGTGTACACAGTGTGAAAAGCTGTCACAAAATCTGCGTCATCACTGAGTGGAAGGAATGTTATCAAACAGTGGAAACATAAATTTATTTGATAAAAAAAAAAATCACACAGGTTGATCATGTACTTATAACTGCAAAACTGGTGTTTAAAATTGTGCATACAAGTGTGATCAGACTTTTCCACGCTAGTGTATACGTATACTTTTATGAAGGTGGTAGTACTGGTATTTTAACTGAATGAATTTTAAGTTTTCAACAAGGGGGTTTGGTAACATTACATGAGCAAAGGGAAACAAAGTGCACCATTTTAGGGGACTCCAATGTACACTGAAGAAGGAAGTCAAATGTACTTACAAGAGCTGGCTAACCATTCTCCATTGGGGCTAAATTTCACAGAAGAAACTGCCTTTGTATGGCCAGCTAGGGTGAACTTCAGGGAGTAGTTAGGTTTCTGGGGAAAAAAACAATCAACTTTAAGTCTGATGTACACAGCATGAAAAATAGCAAAATGGGTTTGGAACGGGTATGTGCATCCATGACTGCAAATAATGAACGACTGCTACACTGAACCTTTTGTGTGGACCCTGTTGTGTTTGTTACAGCAACATTCCACTGTACATGCATTTTTATGCTATTTCACACGATTTGCAAAAATTTGCAATCTCTTATGCATACAAATAAGATATTGAGAAAATACATACGGCACATGCATGTACTTGACTGGAAAAAAAAACATTGTTAATCTTTCTAAGTCACATTTCCAAATATTTGATGGACTCTCCAATTTTGAAAAAAGTCAACCGACTGGCATACAAATTTAAAATTTCAGGTGTTTAAAATTTCCATATTCAAAGAGGCAACTGATTCCTTACTTTTATTTAGACTATAAATATATGGGCAATAATTAGCCTTCACACAAATAGTCAGTTTTCAATCTGTACCATCTCTGAAAATATTTTTGAAACCCTTCAAAAATGCCAAGTACCAGTATCAAATCAAATGAGAAATTTACAGGTGCCAAAATATGACATAGCACCAAAACATTCAGAGGCTACCGTATGCTGACAACAAGGAAACTGTTAAAAGATATCAAGCTAAAACTTTTTTTCTTTGGTTTGTAAAGATTTTTAGGAGTTTTCTCCAGCGAATCTAATTTAGGGCACATGGTTGGGTGTTTAATGAAGTCCGCTGATATCAGATTTGTCAATTTTTTGATATGTCTGAAATCCAATATTGAGTTATTGATACATGTATATTGAATATTTCCCATGTGCAGTACACTCTCAACTCAAGCCTGGGTTACTCATTAATGAACGTACTTCATGATCATACATGTAGGTAGAAATCCCAGGGGGATGGGGAGATATCATTCTGGGGCAACGCTTTAAATAGCGCCTAAATCAGTCGCAAATGCGACCAAAATTTTGCTAATGCGATCATATTTTCACCATCCAGTCGCCATTTGCGACTTGAGATAGCTTAAAAACTAAATACAAATGTATTTTAACAATTTTGAGTATGCTTAAAAATTAAAAAAAGCAATGATTACGTACTCAAAGTTCGTTCCGGAAATGTAGAAATGGCAGCGCAAGTCACATCGAGTCGCATCGAGTGTGCTGTACATGTACATATACCATACTTTACATGTACATGTGTCGCGATCATGCGCACGGTGTGGTTGGTTCCCAATCTAAACATACGTTGTTGATACGGACACCAGGGCCATTTTACAAACCATGGCATGGCATGGGCTCCATTTTTTGCTGCTTTTTTGCTGCAACGTAAATGAAACCTGAAACGGAGCTCATGTCAGAATTAAAGGGTGTCACTGTGATTTAGAGTGTCAGAAATAGTAAAATTCATGCAGCAGAGTGTCCTACGACACGCTGAAACTACTGATATAACGTCCGTGGCTGAACCCTTGGCAAAAACCCTGATTTCGTGGGTTGACCTCATTTGTGCTTGCATGCAAGTTGTGTGGTAGACGTGTGCCGCGCCAGGTCATGATTCTTCGGCATGGATGGATGATGTAAACACAGGGTATTTATACTACATGTGTGTACGTACGTTCATGAATATTCAGCACACGTGATTACTAAATGTTCATAAAAGCGCTGGCGCCTAGATTTTTCCCCATTAGGAGCCAATTGTTACCAAATATTGTTTTCTATTTAAAGGATTGCCCAGGGAGATGGGGAAATACCCCTCCCCTCCCATTTTTTACCTGAGGGATTATCAATGTAATCAACCCCCACACTTTCAAGTCACTTACTACATGTATGTACACCCTTAGCCTGCACCAGCGACTGCACATGCCAGCCTCACAATCTCACCGGGATGGAGGTCGTGCTGAGCTTTCAAAAATCATTCCCCTCCCCCACATGTGACAAGAAATCTCTGTCCATGTGCATGCTTTATGTACATGAATACCTCAATAGCTTGAAATGCCTGCATAGTACCTGTACCTGATTTGTTTGACCAATACCAAAAACACCATCGAAATAGTCACCAACAAGTCAAGCCAGATCACAAACTTTTCTTGAGTCATTACTCCCCAATGCACTTAGTCCTTTCAGGTGGTATACGATATGCACACTGTAAGCTACATGTACCACTTCATTATTTTAGATTATAAAAAATGGGCAATTATAGCTTTAACACCAATTGCCTTTCTGTATAAGAAAAAACATGTAAATGTATGTAGACAAAGATGCTACTACATCAAATAAGCAATTTGTGGGTGCCAAAATGTACAGTAGCCAACTGCAGCCTGCACACTAAAAGTCTGATTTCTGGCTGTTTGTGGTGGCCAATGCAACCCCATTGGGAAAATTGGCTTTCGAATTAGTCTGATTTTTATTACTGGATGCAGTTCATGGTTCAAGCAAGGCAGCGTGTGTTTACGAATATGGAGCAAAACTAGAAACTACGTCACACAATTTGATTTGTTTATTCACACATGTATATCCATTTAATGATAAAACACTTTTCAGCCAGTATACAGTTAAGGCCAGAATAAATGTTCAAACGATACATGATGTTGCATGTGTGTGTGTATAGGGAGTTGAAGACACACTTTAAACGTGTGAACGAGAACACAATACACACAGCTGCATTTAGCCTGATGGACCGTTACCAATCTAAGCCAATTAAAGTCAACCACAATCCCCCCCCCCCCGTGAGCCTAGCACAACATGATACACAAACAAGCGGTTGGCATAACTTGGCGAAATGGTGTTTATTTGATTTGCTTATTTATTTTATTTTCCAACTCAGATCTTCCTAGCCGATGGGACACCACGCTGTGCAAAAAATCCTGGCTGCAGCTCTTAAAAACTGCCTATTGTACCCAACACTACTGTTATGTAATTGGGCACTCCAATTCTAATCCACAGGGCTCCTCGCAACCCACCAAGAAGATTTAAGGTGGTCCTGCCCTGGAGAGCAGAGAGAGTTTATAACAAAAAGGATCAAAAGTGGGAATCAGAAATCCAACCTAAATGTCTTCTAGAAATTGTCCAAAAACAAATTTTGTAAAAGCATTTGTTTTGAATCCGCCGAATAAAATTTTTAATTATCAGGTCATTTTGAATCACCCTCCAATTGTATCATTCCAATGGTGCCCAAAAATTCAAAGCCATTTTTATTACCAAAATGGTAAATTCAACAAAAGGATGATTACTTTCTGTTAGACTGTACCAATTTCGTCAGTACTGATACCATTTGATACGGTAGAATAGTTAAATTAGAAACATTTCCCTTTCTAACGTCAAAGTAGTCGTGTCCACCTCAGCATGTGCTGGTTCAAGGGTATCCTCTCTTTTTGTCAGAAGTTCGACAAATCAATTATTGTTTTATTGGATGATGATATAATTAAAGATTGGGAGTGTGGCAGATTTTTCCATTACAAAATGTCTGGATTCACACGATTTGCAGTGAAAATTTGGTTCAAATTCAAACTTACTTTACGAAAAAAAATAATCCAGTGGATTCCCCATTTTTTTGTGCAATTGAGACACTATTCTTCTTTGTATGAATCTAGTTTTTATAATCTGGAGAACTCATTTATAATAGCTTTTGATCAAATTTGGCATCACTCATTTTCAGGTGACAAACAATAATTCGGGGGTTATTTTAAAGCGTATTTTTGCAGAACCTTTTATGAAGCAGGGCACAATATCAATGCTACCGAAAAATAAGATGGTTAATTTAATTAGGATTTGTCATATAACATTTCATTATTTACATGTATGCTCGGTTTCATGGAAATCAACTACGGTAAAATTTACATCCTATCTTTTTGCAATCAGAGCATGCAAAATCAAACACAGCCTGTTGGTATGTTGCTGTTAAATGCAAATTGTGTACTTTAGTAATGAGGCGACACTGTACTCCATAGACAACTTATTGTTTCTTCAATAATCTGGAGATAAATGATAATACTGGGATAAGGAAGTAATTGTTCACTTTTGTTTTCCCCCCACTGAATTACAGCTGGACACGATGCAAGAGCTGGTGTCAAATATAATGTATTTATTTATCGGCCCAGATTCAGTGTGATACACGAAAAATACACCCAGCCCAACAGACAATATGCTTTGCTGTCCTGTGTGAGAACACATATCTGTAAAATTGTCAGTAATTTAGGCAAATTAAAAAAAGACCTCGTGATGAGCAGGATCGTTAAATCAATAAAAGACTGGGGAGGGGGATTGCCAACTTAAAAGTGGAACTTTCGGCGCTGTGAACTCGTAAACAAACGTCCATCGTGTGCTTTGGAACACATCATTATTGAAGAAGTTGCATGTTTGTCACAAATCAGGTGTTGGTGATGAATATACGGATACAAACAAAACAAAACAGCCCTTACAAGTGGAACTAAGAAGTGAGTGGGGGGATGCTGAGCTCCCCGAACTCTCCCAACCTACGGTCCTAAACCCATTTGTAGTGCTGTGGCCAGATGAACCCCCACACATTTGAAAAACCTTCTTATGTGCCGAGCTACCACTTCCTTATAAACTTGTACAATAAAAAGAACACACCCAATCTTCATATACTGTACATGTAAATACAAACATTCTGAAATAGTTACACAGACGCATATTTTTGTGGAGAACAAGGCCGTAGTGTCTTTGAATTGATTGAAACCAAGTCAAGCCCAGTGGACTTTACACTATGCAACATAGTATAAACATATTTTTTCCAAGTGCTGCATGTGAGCAACCGCCTGACCAACCCTCTGGCCCAGATCTAGGAAAAAATACATTTTCAAAGCTACTATTTCTTTCCTGAATTGCCTGTCAGAAAATGATAAACCACAGTTTTTTAAGGACAAAAGAAGTAAATGTTCCCCCTTGTTTTCCCCTGACAAATGGCCAGATTTGCTTGCATACAGGCAACAAAATTGCTGGAAATCGGGTCATGCTCGACAATCTGCATGAATGCAACACTGGCATGAATTGGGAATGGGCAACATCAATAACATGAACTTGAGATGATTTTTCAATTTGACTGGTCAGGTGACTTCACTTCTGATCATTAGGGAAGGTATACAATTTTATTGCCGTGGGCTATGGTCTTGATCCTAACTCGTCCTTTGGCATGAGAGGAAGGGTTGTCAAAATCAAGGGGGCCACAAAATAACAAAAACATGCAGAACCGAAGGTCATCTACACGTTCACAAGGTATGATTTCAGGTGCCTTTGTTCTTATATTAATTAAATTCAAGTAAATTTTTGCATCAAATGTACATATATTCCTTCAGTAATGACCTTCAGCGTCTGCAATATTTGAGAATTATGTCAAGCATAGGATAGTCAAAGACTCATGATAAATCAATTATTTCTGTCCCCATTGAGTGTGCGAAAATTACATATATATATGAATATATATACAGTGGAACGCCACTATAATGCACACAACGGGGTCCACACTAAATGTTCGGTACAGCGGTCGTTCGGTATAGCGAAATTAATTGCCGAACGTTTTGTTGCCATGTTGAATAGCACCCGCTCTTGTTTAACTCAAGTGCACCCTCTTGTGATACTATGATTCACTGTTTTCATGATGTTTTGCCATTGCATTCACGTTTCTAGAGGTTCATTGAGGTGTCCAGAAATGTATCTGTTAATTATTTTTGTTTTTATTAAATCTTGAGTTACAGAATTGCTATTTATTTTATCTTAAAAGTTGTGAAGCTACCGCTCAGGATCGATCTCTGATACACGCTGTGGCGAATCTCAGTTGATTTGCAACTACATAACGTTCGGTAGGTTTTGTGCACAAAATATTGGGACCCAAGGACGATGTTCAGTACAGCCAAATGTTCAGTGTAACGGTGTTCCATATAGCGACATTCCACTGTACATTGTATGAACCCAACTACACATGCACAATCAGTTTTTCTGTGACATCACGGCCATGTGCATTGCCAGGCCAGCCTGTTCTACGTAGAGTCGAGACTTTCAAAAGCATTTATTCACTCGATCATTTGAATGTCTTATTTTTGTTAAGTATGTGTACTAGAATTCCTTTTCATGGAAAGCATTTCAATGCCTGAAGAAATCAGCTTGTTTGTTGATTCCATCTGGCAGAAACACAGATGCCTGTGTTGATTAATTTTAGCATTTTCCATGTGTTCAGGTGTAACATGTTACATTCAACTGAAAGGGAAAGTGGCATCGGCATTTGGGATGATAGTGTTTCAGATCATTTGAGAAGGGGGATATTTTGGTATCTTTTTTACAAAAGGTGGAAAGTTACTCCCATTTCATTTGAGATTTCATAAATCAATTGTCCTGCAAACTCAGCCAGCAGTCTTGGTGATCAGGTGAGAAAATCCTGGCCGGTGGAACAGAGGAGTGCTTGATGGTGGCATTCTTATCTGCGGTAAGGTACAGGTATTGTTGCGCTTTGAATGTATCAACTCGTGTAATTCCTTTTGCATTATAATCAGATTTGTAAGCATGGGCCTCTTGATTAGTGATTGTACATGTAAGCAGCAATTTTCAGGACATTATCGCACAACTTGCTTAAGATTGTGGTAAATGAAACACAATGCCCCTGTGTGAGCATGTACGTGCAGCACTTCCCTTATTCAAAGGTCAGTAACACTAGTTAGGGCACTGCATATGCGGTTTACGCAATACACGTTTCTGCTGTCAGCCAACTCTGATTGGTATGTGTATTGAGGATGACCTGCACTTTAAATCAGTACGCATGTACTGGGCTAACGTATGTGCGACCAATGTATTGTGTCATTGCTTGAACATTTATTCTGGCTTTAACTATACATGTACAAATTATGAAATTACATTTTTGACCGAAAAGTACATTAGAATCAACAAAAGGAAGAAGCAAGTTTTCAATTTGACAGTCCAGCATTGCAGAGCAGGCTGCAAATTCCAGCCGATGGTGAATACACGGCTCAGGGCCCACTGTGGTGTTGCGAGGCACACAGTTTTACACAGAGGCTCCCTGTATTTCAGGGAGACTGTAGGCAAGGCCAAAGGAACGCCAATACCATGGAGGAAAATTTGCATTATGTATTGGCAAAACAAAGGAAATCTCTTTGTGCGCACACACTATAAGCACAACCATGCCAAGCATCACCATGAGATCGTGCCAACAATTAGCACAATTTTCTTCTGTAGTAAGCATGACTATTCTGCTTACTGTTCAGCAGCGCCATGGCAATTGGCCCAGATAATGGCGCACATGATTTTACGATGGTTTATTTTCCAGTTACAGGTACCAATTGCCACTATGTTGCAAAGCAAAGATAATGTAACAACCATGTTAACTCACAATGGAGATTCATTTCTGTCAATTATCTGGCTTGCATTTAATGTTTTTGATAGAACGTCCAGTATCGAAATTTTTGACATTTCGACATTGGCAAAATAAATTTGATATCACATAATCAAGTAATATCGATACCTTGAAAAACCTCTGGCTGAGTGGCCGAACATGTTTCTTTTGTCAATGTATTACATTGGGTGCGTACCGGAAATTGTTTCTATTTTGGAGTTCTATTGTTTGGTCACACGGGAAGGGCTTGGCCAAGTTTTAGGATGGGTAAAGTTATACAGTGTTATAATGCAAGTGTTGTTGAATACAAGTTACTGGATATAGCTCTTGTTGTTATTGTGCTGACAACATCATGGAATCCACCACTCTTTACTTTTGAATAAACCTGAGCTTTCATGATTACAAATTCCATGTTCATGTGTCCCCTCTTTTTGGAAACCCTCAATAGGAGGACAAGAACCTGATAGTTTACGCAATACTATGACTAAGCCTAAGCTGGCCATGTGTGATATTTGGATCCTTGGCATTCTTGACGCAACAAACTGAAAATGTTATGACCAGGAGATTGGAACCAGTCCAGAATTTTGTGCTTATGTACAACACTGTGTCTGGCTTTGATCACAAATGCTGCTAAGTGCTATACGGTTGTGCTGAATAATGATGGCAAACTCGTTATGTTCGTTCCATAAAGTGTGGTGAACTTCTTGCCATTTAGATAAACTGTGAAGACAGTGGAAAATAGGGAAAATCCAATGAAAAAAAACAGCAGGGCAAGGAGAATTTTGGCGGGGTGGCAAAACTTTAGTAAGGCGGTCTAAAATTTGTGCAGGGCGACCCGCCCTGCTAAAACCCCACGTGGAGAATACTGCCAGTAATTACCACATGATGTACGTTGATAAAGGTTTGGAATCTTTTACTAAGGTCATTAAGTCAAGAATCAGAACATATAACAATATGAAAAGCCCAATTACAAAAATGGTTTGATTTTTTTTCATGATCAATTTAAGAAAATTACACATAGGTGCTTAATTTGCATACAAATACACGTACATTGGCTTTTAAAGGTTTTTATTCTGCACTGATTGATTTTGAATCTACTATCATCATCTCTTTTGCAGTTTCTTAGGATCTCTTTCATAGTTAGGTGGTTTAATTATATTTTTTCAGTCACCCACGGTTATTTTAATTAGTTGTAACATTCACTGAGTATGAAATTCCTCCTCCACAGCAGTGTGGGAAGAGTCTCCTAATGAATACCTACCCGAACAGTCACTAAAATATGCAAATACCTTTGCATTCGCTTCGATTCGTTAAAAACTTTATAAACCGTAGTGCACCCTCTAGGCCCATGATGCATACATAATGGCACAGCCGCCATGTATGTCCTTTTTCAGAGCATGAGGCCCAAGCCAGTGTGGGGAGGACAAGAGGGCTGTGAATGTTTAAGTAGGTATTCATTACAGTAAAAGGTAATCGATGACTCGCGGTGTCGTGTTGCTGGTAGCGACGTTTCGGCTGCTAGTGCTGCTAGCCTTCATCAGGCAACTGAAGTCTGGATGCTGCAGGGTCTGCTATATACCGCCGGACCGCGTCCTCCGCGTGTCCCCCGCCGTGTATTGCAGACGCAGTACAGGTGACCTCAGCGGGCGTCGCCCGCTCCACTTCATGGGCGTGAAGGGGCGTGTCCTCGGTATGGCTCCGTTGCGCTCCGGTGGTTGTGTTGGCGGATGGTGGGGAGCCAGAAACCGGGGATGTCGATGCCGCTGTCTCTGTTGATGTTGTGTCTATTCAGGCGGATGTGGATGGCCTCCTTGACGCGTCTTGTGTACCAATGCTGGTCTTGGTCCACGCACTGCACGCTGTCCCAATCGGGGTGGTGACCAGCTCCCCAGGTGTGCTCGGCTACCGCTGACGACTCCACACGGGAGAGTCTCACGTCGCGTTGGTGCTCCTTGATTCTCTCGCCGATTGGTCTGCCAGTTTCGCCGATGTATACCTTGCCACAGTCACCGCATGGTATCTTGTAGACCACTCCTCCGCGTCTTCCGGGTGGGATGGGGTCCTTAGGGCGCACGAGTTGGCTCCTTAAGGTGGTGGGTGATCGGAACACGGTGCGGACGCCGTGGTCTTCCAGGATCCTCTTCAGCCGTCCGGAGATACCGTCCACAAAGGGAAGAACGGTGAAAGCCTTGTACTCCGGTCACTCCACTTCGATGCTGGTCTTGGGTCTCTGACTGTCGGATGAAGGACGCTGGATACCCGTTCGCCTTGAGGGCAGCGGTGACTCGGCGTCTCTCGGAGGCTGTGTGGCGTGGTCTGGTAACCAGGCGCGGTCATGTAGGCACTTGGCCACGCCCCTCTTGACGGACACTGGGTGGTGTGAGTCAAAGGCCAGGTACTGGTCGGTGTGGGTAGGCTTGCGATACACAGTGCTGGTCAGACTGGTATTCATTAGCAGACTCTTCTCGCACTGCTGTGGGGGAGGAGTCAACTGTGCTCAACCGACCCAAACAGTCACTAAATATGCAGAGTAGCGCTGTACCCCAAAGGAGGTAGGGGAGGACGGACTGAAAGTATGTGTGTCTGTGTGGAATGAGGGTCTACAGTAGAAAGCAGGAGACCATTGGATACCATGTAGAGCTGGAGGTAACTCACAAAATGTGGGTATTTGTATTCTCGGTGAAGAGGCAATATAGACACGCCAGGAAAGAACTTGTCACAAAACTTTATTAAGTTAGCATGGCATGAGGTAAAGGGCCATAGAATTTCTTACATTTGTCACGTGAATAACTTCCCAAGGACACTGCCAAAGGATGTTGGCCAAGTATGCCATCCTAGCGCCATGCATCACGATAGGGTGGCTGAGATTGAAGTCTGTGAAGGTACATGTAAGCCATTTGGGATAGGTGAACTTAATGGCTGAGGAAACCCAACTAGCTGGAGTATATCAGGGTAATGTTAGAAGTATAGCACCTCTCAGCTTTGAGTCCTGAATAGAAATCATCACAAAGATTAGGGACAGGACAGCAAGGCTTGTAATTAGGAGAGCAGGAGTACTCTATGACATTAAAGATGAAGTTGTATTGTCAGAGAGCTGAGAATGAATAGCCAGACCACAATCCAGGAAAGAAGTAGTTACTGGAAGTAGAAAGGCTGGCCTCACTGATATGTGTGGCGATAAGGTCTCTACAAAGGATTCCAAGGACATTGGAAGGGCTCACGGACACGCTACGGGTCCCAACTGGGTATAAACTGGTTGGAACAAATACGGAGAGAATGTGCCAGGAAGAGAGTACCCACTGTCAGTGTTGTCTGGAGGAAAGACTTCAGGTAGCAGTGACTGCAGGCAGTAGCTACATGCTATTGCTGACTGCAGTTCCAAGTTATAAAGGAGAAAAGAATCAGCTCCTGTGTTCGTTGGTGCCTGAATTGGAAGCACACTCTGTTCGATACACCATGAACAGAGAACTGATTACTATTGTTGTAGGTGTATGCCAGAAGCCTGGATAATTGCAGCACCAGGGTTGAAAGGCCTGAATTGCATGAAAAGAAGATATCTATCTTGTCCAGTTCTTGCTGAATTTTCAGGATCAGAGCCAACGGGGAGAGGCAAATGGACGAGCAACCCTACCCTGCTGAAAAGAAAATGGTGCAGAACATCAGCAACTAAGTGTTCCATCGGGGGAGGGAAGTCAGTATTTAGCTTGTCAAGTGCATCTAAAGACTGACTCAGTCACGTCACTCAGTGACGGACTTGTCGTGATGCATGAGTGAGCGGTGGACGTGCCCCCGTGTTTGATGAGGTTTTCTGCATTTTTGGGGAACATAACGTAACGCAGTTACCTCCGTTTGTTACAAATATATTCTAGTCGTCTTCCAGACAGTCAGTTCTGGTTTTTATCAAGATCTTGCCAGTTTTGGAGCATATTTCCTGATGAGACAGCAGCCATTTCATTGACTGTGAATGTGCACATGTGTACGTACATGTGGACAGCAGCCATTTTTTTGCTTATGTACTTTGATTTTCCAATCAGCCACTACAGACGGGAAGTAGGACAAAACTGCAATTATATGTGCTTATGAGGCTAAAGAACATCACTACTTGGTTTTAAGACAGTAACCTGTAGTTGCTTCATTTTGCTAGTCTGCATGACTCTAGTCATTTCTTGGCGAGTTCTTTGACGACCACGTCACCTTTCTACGTGCACTGTCATTGAGTATGGCCATCCAGCGGCAAGCACATCTGGGGATTGTGTGTTACATGCATAGGGCTTTGTGTCCAACATATTGGTGCCTAGTTTTCGGATAGTGGGTATCATTTTCTCGCTGCTGAGCAGACCAAACTTTACTTGTGTCATTGATTTCACGATTTGTGGCCATGGCCCGTAAGAAGGATATTTCCAAAATAACACAATATAAAATCAACCCTGACCTCCCGCAACATTCTGTTTGCAGCAAGTGCCAGGATAAAATATGGTCTTCAATTCATCTTGTGTGGGTCAAATCACGTGACCCTTCCTTCCGGTCGAAACCGGAAGTGGTCTTATTGTTAAAAAGTGGTAATAGGTATCGAGTTGTTTTCGACAGTGTTAGTCTGCTGGGGTATAGTATTTTTCAAATTATCTACTGATGCCGTCACCTAATTGTCAAGCACGTACCCTCTAGTAACAGGTTAAAAATTCCGAAAAATGAATTTTGAATGGATGTTTGTGGCAAAGTTTGTCCAAATCACCTGAAAATTGATGTAGATGACCATCTTTACTCAGTCAACACAGGTGTGAAGTTTGGGGCTGATGACGTGATCAGACTGGAAGTTACAATAAAAACTTCTTTAATTCTTCAAAATTTGGTAACAAATCAACAGTAAGAGATATATAAGCGTGAATTGTGCACGAGATGACAGCTAAAACATTGGAGTCAGCTACATGAAGTGCATAACTGGTGTACTTTATCACACACGTGAAGCGCCGCTGACAAAAACCCCCTAAACTATAAATTGCCAACTCGAAAATCCCATTAGCATGCTGTGCATGTGTGTGGACGCCCAATATCTGCCTGCAACATAGACGGCACACAGTGCGTAGGCTACAGCTAAGAAGTTGACCTGGGATGAAGCAGTTCCATTGCAGTTGGAAAATTCTTGGTGTTCCCGGGTGCAGTCACAACATCAAGCAGTTAAAAATTTCGTGATGTATCAAACATGAGTTTGATGATGCTGTAGTAGAACTCCATCATTTTTGTGATGCAAGCTCTAAAGCCTATGGTTGGTGTAGTTATGTCAGGTGTGTCAATGAGTGTGGCTTGATACATGTACAACTGATTCTCAGTAAGAATAAAGTTGTCCCACTTAAGTTGTGTACAATTCCTCGCTTAGAACTTCAAGCTGCAGTGCCTGCAGCAAAGGTTAATGCACTGTTGAAACAGGAATTAGATATTGAGATCACTAGGTCATATTTCTGGACAGACTCGGAGACAGTTCTGAAATACATAGGTAACGATAGTAGGAGATTCCATGTTTTTGTTGGCAATAGAGTTAGCCTCATAAGAGAGTTGACAGAACCAAAACAGTGGAATCATATTATTAGTAAATCTAATCCAGCCGACCTATTGACAAGACCGCAGTCATGCTTGAAATCAGATGACAGATGGTTCTGTGGTCCAGAAATATTGTATGGATACAAATATGAGTGGAATCTAGGTGAGAGAAAGTCAATCGAGTTATCAGGTGATGATCCGTAAATCCCCTACTATCACACCTTCTGACGTCGTTGTGAGTCTTGGTGCTACAGGAGAGGGGGTGTGCCATTCGAGCCAAATTGTTGAGAATGATCCTTTAGAGCATATGATGAACCATTACTCCTCCTGGAACAGGATGAAGCGGGCCTTAGCATGGTGGTCAAGATTTGTTATGTATCTTATGTATGTAGACACCATTATGCGAAACCATGTCAGCAACTCATGGCCGATCTACCTAAAGAGTGTGTAGAATCTGGTAAACTGCCATTTTCATATGTTGGTATAGACATGTTTGGCCCATTTTATGTCAAGTATGGGAGATCAGAAATCAAGCGTTATGGTTGTTTATTTACCTGTTTTGGAACTAGAGCAATTCACATTGAAAAACTGATTGCTTTGGACACGGAATCATTTTTAAATGGTCTTAGACGGTTTATTACAATAAACGTAGAGGTTACCCAGAGGTCAATTATTCAGATAATGGTACCAATTTTCTTGGTGGTGAAGCCGAGTTACAAAGAAGTATGACAGAGCTTTCCCAGAAGATTATTAATGCTTATGCTGTAAAACAGAGTATCGTATGGCATTTTAACCCACCTAAAACATCACATATGGGAGGTATTTGGGAATGTTTAATTGGTCTAATTAAACGAGTTATGATTGCCGTACTCCCAAGAACAGTAAGATTGACTGATGAAATTCTGGAGACTGTGTTTTGTGAAGTAGAGGTCATTGTTAATGGACGATTGTTAACCAAGTTGAATGATGATCCTAGTGATCCTACGCCTATTACGCCAAATCATTTATTGCTCTTGAGAGACAGTTCCAGTCATTCTCCTGGTAGGTTTAGTCATAAGCATCTGCGTAGTCAGTGGAAACACGTTCAACATTTAGCGAATCAGTTTTGGCAAAAATGGTTGAAGTTTTACCTACCAGAACTACAGCGTAGATCTAAATGGGTAAATCCTGTTGAAAATCTTGCCGTAAGTGATCTTGTACTTATGTCAGAGGAGACGACGCCTAGAAACTTGTGGCCACTTGCCGTTGTCAAAGATGTGATGCATGGTAGAGATGGCTTGGTTAGATCAATCAAGTTGAAGCCTCGAGCCATAGAACTTGTGCGTCCGTCTAGTGACCAAAGTTATTTTACTAGAAGCTTCGGGATCATCTTAAATTGCCAGTTAAATCAAAGATTGTACGTCAAATTGTTGTAAGTAATGTTTATAAGACAGATCTATTTTTATGAATTGTGATCCTATGCGAAAAAGGTACTGATTAACGGTTTATGACTCCTGCTGGACAAGACTTTATGGATTTGTAATAAGATTTATATTTTGCATATTAAACTTTGCCACTCCTACATGTTATAAATCTCAACACGTTAAATATTGATGATGAAATGATTATGGTCTGTTTAATTGGTGATGTAAATCTCGTGGTCCAATGACAGGTTTAAATGTGTGATTATATTGAGAATTATAGCGATTGTGTAAGAACTATGACGTCTAATGAATGCTTATGCATAATTATTATGGTTGTGAGTTATAAATTGTGAAAGCTTGAGTTTGGAATTGCTATTCGGGGGAGTGTTATCGTTGCCGATAAGTTATTTTACTTGTAGCGATTTGGTGTTGCGTAATTTGCATAGTACAGTACGTCTAGTCCAGCTGTAGCAGCTGGGTTCGACTTGTGCGAATTGTTGCCTTTGAAGATTCCTTTTTATGACTGGGTTAAACTTGCATATGATGTCAGGCCACACGGTTCTTACATTCCTTTATGTATTATTATTCATTGGAATGTAATTTGCAATGCATATTACGTCATGTGGTATCATTCAGCCAATCACGTTTCGCTATTCCCTTGCCACGTGATCATACCGAGTACATCAGTGCGGGAAATTCCATTTCGGGTCATTCTTCGTTAAATGCCGTCGGAAGCTGAAGACTGTAAGTTAAATTGTGTTTTCTTCATGTTAAAGATAGAAAATATGCCCACGAGGTATATTTGAGATCCCTGTGTATTTATTGATATCTTTTCTTACGTGACTTGGAAAACTTATTGCAACACTGCTGTGTATATTTGTTCGTAATTTGAGTCGACATTTGGAAGGTTTATCGTCGTATTTTGCATGGGCGTATGCAGGCTATATGGAATTATGTGTGAGTTTGTAAAAGTATTTGCCTGTTGTGATATGTTATTTGTGACGTTTATCTTCTTATAGTTGCTCGGTGTATTTTTGTATTTTCAGCACCAGAATGCCACTGTAAACCCTGAAACCTCCCGCTAGCCCGTTTATTTCAGTAGGTATCTTGAATACAATTCACTGCGTGTATTCCAGGGGTGTCGATCCCGAATACAATTTGTAAGTGTGTAATTAGACATACGTTGTAATGATAGGCCTACATGTGATAATGTATGCGTACAACTGAGGGAGAGATCAATTTATTGAATATTGAAGATGTTGTAAATTCATTTGAAAGTACAATTGCAGGCAACAGAATCTCGTTTAGCAAAGCGGTAAAATTCCTGAATTTTGACAGAAGATTGTATGTTAACATGTAGTTTGGGCTTGATTATAATTGAATTTGAATTTTTTATATGCCCACTTATAAACTTCTAATCTATTTAAATGTATCTATTTATTTCAGTTTCACCGAAACCTCATGGAGTTGTGTTATTGGGATTGGCATCTTGCGTCACTGCATTCCATTCTTTGGTGTTTTCGTGTGCACATCGGTGACAATATCTAAAAAAAAATGCAACCAATAGGACATGAGATATATAGATGCATGTGTATATATGTCCCTGGCATATTTTTTCAAGATTTCTGCAATAATTGTGAACACACAGACCAGGTTTTGGAAGCATTATGCAAAGATTCAGCAGTTACAAGTTCCTGATATTTTAAACTTGTTCCCAAGTCTTCTTAAGTCTTTTCCTCGATATTTATCGGTGCGCACCCCAAGCGGGCCCGAGAACTCCTTAAGTACATGCATGTGATTAGGATGGCCGCAGCGCGGTTTGCGGGTAAGGGCTGGTTAGAATACGATCGCCAATTCAGGTTGCGCCAACAATTCCACCCAAATAGATCCTGGGCTATCATTTACGGCGAACTGTGGGCCCTGTTTGTGACCGCCCCTGCTGGCCCCAGCTCCAGCCTTGGGACCCAAAAAGGGGTCAATTCTAGCTTTCCCAAGCAGCGCCCTTTCAACTTCTTTCGTGGCAGGGCTTCATCCCGTGGATCCAGATTTTGTTTCGCATTCAACCGCACAGAGTGTACCAATTCCCAATAAGCAAGTACGCCCACAAATGTTCCTCCTGCCAATCCCCCGAACACGGGGGCACCTCATGCACAGCACAAAACAGCAAATCTAGCGTCTCCCACCGCTAAGGCGCTACTTCCCACTCCTAGTCCTTGTAATCCGAACATCTCAACAACTTGCATTAATAAAACCCATTGTTTATGCTGCCTAGCATATACTCCAGTACAGTTGTCTGCTTTATTACCATTTCTTGACCTATATCCTTATAAAGAGGCTGCGACGTGCCTACGTAATGGGTTTTCCGCTGGGTTCAAACTGGGGTTCCAAGGAGCAAGGACTAGTTTTGATTCTCCCGATGCTCAATCTGTCAACAAAAACACTTCTGCTGCCCTAGATAAATTGTCCAATGAGATTGCTCATGGGCGCATGGCGGGTCCCTTTACAGATACGCCATTGCTAAATCTCAGAATTTCCCCAATAGGGCTTGTCCCGAAACCGGAACCAGGACACTATCGTCTTATACATGTACATAATTTGTCTTATCCAGAATCTGGGTCAGTTAATGAAGGGATCAACACACAGCTTTGCACGGTGCATTACACAAATTTTGATCATGCGGTCGACTTGGTAGTAGAGGCAGGAAAAGGCGCATTTTTGGCTAAAGCAGATGTAAAATCAGCATTCCGTCTGCTCCCCATTCACCCTGACGATTTTTGTCTCTTGGGCATCAAATTGCTCGATCACTTTTACGTTGACAAAGCTCTGTGCCGTGCTATTCCTCCCTGGGCGGGCATTCCTCAGACGCCTCATTGACCTACTCTCAGGTGTTAAGAAGCCCTGGCACTTCATTCAATTGTCGCGGGGTCCCAAGATCAACCTGAATATGTGGCTGGTATTTCTGCGTAGTTTCAATGGAAGGGCCATCATTCCAGATCGGTTTTGGTTGGAAGACACCGACCTGCAGTTATTCGCGGATGCAAGCGGTGGCATCGGGTTTGGTGGCTACCTCAATGGAAATTGGTTCTGTGACACTTGGCCCCAGTCCGTTTTGGCTGATTCTCGGTCAATCCCATGGCTGGAATTCTTTCCGGTAGTTGTTGCACTAGCTCTGTGGGGAAAGCGTCTGACAGGTAAGCAGATTATCATTCGCTCTGACAACAAGGTTGTAGTTGCTATTGTTAATAAACAGTCTTCCAAGTGCCCTAAGATTATGCATTTGGTCAAATTCTTTGTCCTGCGGTGCCTCTCGGACAACGTCTCCTTCAAGGCCACTCACATTCCAGGTGTTAAAAACCAAATTGCTGACGCCTTGTCTCGTTCCCAGATGACCCAGTTTCGGGAGCTGGCTCCACATGCGGCCATTCAGGGTATGGAAATCCCAGCCTTCCTTTGGAAAATTTAATGGGCAAGGCAGAGCGACTCCTCGGAGCTTCCATGGCCAGCAGCACGTGGAAGAGCTACAATAGAGGGGTTTCACTGTTTCAAGAATTTCGCCTTCAAACTGGCTTACAGACTTGCTGGCCGGCTCCATATGGCCAGGTTGTGGCATTCATAGCTCATTTGTCCCTGCAGGGCCTGGCCTCTTCCACAATTAGTTCCTACACCTCTGCTATTTCGTTTGTTCACAAAATACACAACTGGCCCGATCCAACTAATAACTTCTCGGTTCAAAAAATTAGGGAGGGTTGCCGACGGCAGTCTCATCAGTCAGACAGCCGTCGCCCCATCACAGCTGGCCTCTTGCAGAAGATCTGCACCATATTAGGCCACATCACTTCATCGGATTTCGAACGTTCCTTGTTTTGTTCTGCTTTCCTCTTAGCATTCTATGGGTTTTTACGGGTAGGTGAGTTTACTGTAGGCAGTAAACATGCCGACAGCTCTCGCACTCTGGGGCTCAATGATGTTTGGTTTTAGGGCTCCAATCCATTAGTCATGACTGTAAGACTCTGTGTTTCCAAAACCGATCAGCGGGGAGAGACTGCAACTCTCTGTTTTCATAGTACGCTCCCCCCTTCCTGCTGCCCAGGACACTCACTAGCAGGCTATTTGCACAAGCGGCCCACTTCAGGGGGTCCCCTCTTCATCCACTTTGATGGATCCCCCTAACCGCCTTTCAGTTCCGTCACATGCTCAAAAAGTCAGTGGAAGCAGCAGGAGTTCCCTCAGCAGGCTTCAGCGGTCACAGCTTCCGCATAGGAGCCGCCACATCCGCGGCCCTTAATGGTATTCAGTCTCAGAGATTCAGACTCTGGGTCGTTGGAAGTCCCCAGCGGTAAATCTCTACATCCGTCCCCATAGGGTCTAGTTAGGAAAATATTTCATTCCTTTATTGCTAAGTACAATTCATCAGGTAATTGACTTTAACACTGGGTTTTGGAAAGGCCTTTGCTCTCGTTCCCTTATTTTATTTATCAACAGGCACTACACGCACATGGGTAATTGGAGACAGCATCGTCTTCAGAGCCAGTCAGTCCGACCCTCGATGTTCAGCTACACAGTGCCTCCAGTGGTTTGGCGTGAGGGGAGCAAAACTAATAGAGCTAATTCCCATGCTCAACCGTCATTTGAAATCAAGGCCAGTGCCAAAAACCCTTGTCATTCATTTGGGTACAAACGACTTGTTCTCAACCTAAGTCAGGGAGCTACGTCGTAAGATTAAAATGTACCTCTGTACTGTTCGGGAAATACTCCTGACCACTCGTATTGTTTGGTCAGATATCTTATATCGATTGTTTTATTATGGGGAGACAAACATGGGGTTGGCAAGACCAATGTTCATGCTTTAAACAAGTTTGCTCACAGGGTTTACCACCAAATCGGCAATGCCAGTGCAATCATTCATGCACACAACATAAATGCATCAGATCAATCCCTATTCTGGCGCGATGGCCTACACCTCTCCGCTGTTGGCAATATAAAATTCTGCGAGAATTTGCACAATGCGCTGGCCTTCTTTTCACTCTATCCAGATGCACCTTGTTACCCAGCTTAATGTTTAGAGGTTTCACGCACCCCCGGGACCGGTTTGGCTATTTAGTCTGGTTAATTTTGTTTTTTGTTTTTTGGAGGGGAGGGTTGGCAAGTTTCCTGAATGTCAACTTGTTTGGTGATATGTCTATTCAATTTGAGTAGGAAATGCCCCTTCTCTAGCCTAGGGACATCTTCCCAAGGCTAGCCTCCCTGTACATTGGGGAGGTGGTTTAGTTCGAACTTCATCTGATCTCTTACAGATTTTAATACTTTAAATCATGTACTTGTTCAATGTTCTTGCTTGTTGAAAAAGTTTGGAAAAAAGTCAAGAAAATTAATTCGGTGGTGGACAACCGAAGAAATGGCAGAAAGTTGTCTCTGTGTTCTCATTTCCTCTGGAGCCATTTGATTAACGTGTTAAGGTTCATCAAAACAACACCGTGCCTTGTTAAATATGCCAACTGTGGCAGCACTTTCATAAAAGTAATGACTTCTGTGCAGCACAAAACCTCAGGGACCCAGCTCGCACAATCACTTCCAGATAGAACCTGGATCATCAAGTAGAAACTCGTCAAGTTCATCTACAGGTACATATTTCAAGCAATACAGTATTTATGAATATTTGGTTGAACCAGACGGAATTCTTTTCTTATGATCAAAGCATAAACAGAAGTAGCCTCCTAATACATACACATGCACATTATTATTAAAATAGTTTCTCACTTACATGGCCATCACCAATAATAATTTAGTAAAGCTATAAGCACACAAACGCATGAGAAACTTATACATTTTATCCTGTTGAGAAACGATTAATTTTTCAATGAAAAGTACCTTTACAATCAGCTGTAGTAATTAACCCTGGCCCCCTAGGCCTTTTTGTTAGGCACCATCCTCAATCCTTCAAAACCCTCTGATTATCCATGCAAAAATTGCATTCAGCAATTTTGCTGATGTTGGCCAACATCCGCGCGATTACACATAAAAACCCTTCTGGGAAATGCTCCGAATGAAGAATCCAATATAATAATTATGTTCTTTGCTTTTACAAAGTGCTGACACACAGGAAAATTCCTTAAGCGCAGCACCGGTATAGCTATTGAATCTTGCTTCGCACACTTCGCGGATAATCGGAATGCGTACTTCGCGCAAACAGTAGCCTACTTAACATAAAATTACAACAACAAAGGCTATTGTCATGCGATACAAATGAACCTGCTAAGCTCCTCCTCCACTGGTAACTAAGGATTAACTTAGTTCGCGAATGTTCGCTGACTTCGCAAACGGTCAATTTTGAAGCCAAGCCTAAATTGAATAATTTTCAAAACTGGAACTAGGGAAATGACTATTCTTTTAATTTGACATTGTGGTCTTCATTACACTAAATTTAATGTAACCAAAATTGACTGTGTTGAGTTTTGATTTAAAGCAAAAAAATGTACTATGTTCACATACCAGTGCATTCTTGTACTGAAGAAATGCCAAAGAATCACAAGAAAGCTGCGAGTGGTTAAGGCATGAGGTCAAAATACAGACGGTTTAGAAACAGTTAAACGGTTGGTGTTAATCCCCCTTCATTCTGTTCGTCTTTTGGTGTTGGACAGTTCAATTATTTGAAAGGAACCGTCTACCCTAGACTGTCTAGCTTCACAAGCAACCCTAGCAACAATGGAGTTTGTGGCTGACACAGCTATAGTTGTGAACAAATGATCCTATTCAAGAAGAACTTCACTGGCTCCGGTCAGCCTTCCTGGGCTGGATGTGAGGATTAGTGGTTAACATCTTGTGAAAGAGACGCGAAATCAACCGCATTCTGGCTACAGACATTTCTTTAGCTTCATGAACGTTTTGAGTGGGTATTTCAAGACAAAAAGACATCGCCACAAGATCACTGTTCGTTTTTAAGCGTTTTTTAGACTGTAAAATAAATATGTTTATACGGGAGTGACGGGAAATGCCAATTACGGTTGCCTCATTTTACCACCTGATCTATCGTCTCTGAAATGAAATATCCACACACGCACATTATGAATTTATTTGGAACTTCAGTCAAGTGTACCATATTCTTTTAAGGTAATAAAAAAGTCAAACTCTGCATCAAATAGTGCTACAAGTATGTGTAGAGGTTCGGTTCTGTTTGGACAGGGCTCGGACATTTTTTGCCGAACTTTGGATCGGATGGGGTTCGGACATGTACACACATGTACACGTACAATGCACACTGAGACATCGAAAGACTCGTTAAGATCGTGCCGCAAAGGGCTATAAAGTATTTCTATGTATAAAATTATGAATCTCCCATCTGTCCCCATCCGCGAGCAACTTTGATTTGAATACTTTTTTAAATAAACTGTTTCCCCGGAGTCTGTCTACGAGTACATTCCATATAAAATTACCGCCTGAGGTGTGACAGTTTCTGACCGTGTTTTGCCGACCAGAAGCGGTTGTGCTGGGACCACGTTTGACTCAACAAGACTATCGTAAAAAATGTTCAAATAGAAAAAATCCCAGCATGCTCAAATAGGACTTTCCTCCAGTACAGAATACAAGGTTAAAATCAAATTTCGAGCAAATTGTGTTTTGGTTATTTTTGCAAAATAGACGGCTTTCGTAAACTATGAAAATGGCTTTTGTTGCATATCTGAAGAGGAACCTTTCCAAGGGCAGCGTGCACGTGATCAAAGGGGCGATTTTCCATCAGTCTCTTTTGGAGGGATAACAGCATTTTGTTTTTGAGATCTGGCAAAAATTCCATTACAACACGTTCGCACTACAATCAAAGCCTTCATGGTCAAATGAAAGGCAAGTTAGGCCACCGCACGAACAAAATCTCCTCGCATGCTGCGCTGAAGCACATCATCCACCGAACCGCTTGGCAAAATTTTCATCCAGGGATGCCTTGGATCGAGCGCAAGTCTGACTGTGATCGGCATCCAACCAAATTTCGTTTTGCACTCCATTTACGAGACCATTGGCCTAATATGGAATGTCATTACCCTAATATGGAACGTAAGGGCGTGGCTATCGGAGATTGGCAAATAAAATAATAAATCTGAATATATATGAGCAACACAACTACTCAATACACTTGTTTTATCAGGAAGTTAAAACAGTCTCCCCATCTAAATCCTCCTGCGGAGGTGCAAAGGAAAGAGCTGTTGTTATGACTCATCCACCAGGCCGCAGAAGTCTATGATGAGGTAATGCGATGAGCTGACCATTGTTTACTGGAAGCTGCAGAGTGCAGGTGTACTCGACCGCAACGGTTTGGCAAGCCTCGTCAAAGCGTTCGTCTGTTCGATGTTGACCATCGGTTGGGCTTACCGTTAACAAAGCGTTGAATGCTTTCAAAAACGTTTGTATTTTGACTTCACGCCTAATTACGTCGTTTCAATGGGGAATTATAAAACATTGTTAACACCACTGATAAGTTGCATTTTTCAAGTGTGTAGTTATTGACCTGATGAACAATAGATTTTTACAACAGTTGGCAGGGGGTATCATGCACTGTGCAGACACTTTGATTACCGTGCATTAAACATTGTTACAACGGTAACAGTTTTACCATGGTGAGCATGTTCCATTCTTTTACTGTGAGCACTACTGGAGTTTTACCGACAAAACAAAAAATGAACCCATTTTCTATGGCTTTATCGTGTAATAAAATCCCTCCCCCTCCGTTTATATGTGGCGTATGTGTTGTTACCTTTGGTAAATTAGAGATAGCTGTAGTTGATGCACTAGTTGTGGTTGGAGTTGTAGCTGGTGAAGTTTTGCTGTGTGATTCCTTCTTAATTTGCTGCTCCACCTTTTTGTCTTCACTGGTCGCCATTCTGTAACTACAAGTCAACAAACTGATAAAGTTGAATACTTGAACATGAACTTCACTCACCTCACAATTAACTGAGTTTATCTACAAAAGTAAAGTAACATTCTACATGTCTACTGATATTCTACTTTTATTTCATATACATCACATACATGTAAATGTGCCTCATATCTCATAGTTTTACATGCAGCCCGTCCAAAGACTCACAAACATGTAAAGGATGGAGGATTCAGCTTTCTACCATCCATACACGTAAATCCCAATAGGTGTGTACAGTTACATGTACGTATATCACAGAGGTAGCAACAAGTCATTTCTTACAAGTCCAAGCCAAGTCAAGTCGCATGTCATTATATGCAAGTCCAAGTCAAGTCACAAGTCATTAGGTCCAGTCACAAGTCAAGTCACAAGTCATTTGGTCTAAACACAAGTAACAAGTCTCTTTGTCCAAGTACATGTATAAGTCTTGGGCAGATTTTCAAGTACCAGAGGCCCTTAAGTTATTTAGATTCAATAGCCATTTGTAGCCAGATATTACATGACCATGAAAACGATGATCTACAGCGCAGAATGGCTGAAAATCTATTTCCTGTAGGCCTAGGCTTATTTGTGGGTAAGACCCCCCCCCCGGCACACAAGTCACAACATTACTGCTTATCATGGGGTTTGTGATGCTGCACGAAATTACTCATTGTGTTTGGGCCATCAGTGACTGCGGATCCACATATTTTACAAACAGCAGACCGTTTACTTGCTGTTGAATTGTAATCGTGGTATGCGAAATTAACCAACTGTGGATGGAACAACACTGCTAGAAGCCACCATGGTTGCTTGTCACTGATGACATAATAGGCGCTGTTTATCCCAGTCACGTGTCAACGCAATGCAACGTAGCAGCATGGTTTGCATTCTGCCCTGATTTACAGCTGCAGCTAAGTGAAATAGAAGCCAAGCAAGCCGAAGTCCGTTTTTTATGAACATGTAACCCCGTCCCAAAAGAGGTCTTGGGTTACAATTTCATTTCTTTATGACTATGTTTTCCTTTTGCATGTTTAAATTGTTCTTTCCTTAGCTTTTGCCTTTTCTACTGGTAAGTAGTGTTCCAGTGGTGAAATTTGATCTATTGCCTGTTCCTTTTGTCAAATAGCCTGCTCTTTCTTCAGTTTATCTTTAATGTTCCTGCTTTCCTAGAAGATCTTAGGATGCTCTTTGTATCCACTGCCTTTAATCTCTGACTAGTACACCAGCGTGTACACTCCCAGTAAACTTTTCAGGAGATCAGCAGGATGTTGGGACACTTAATCCCTAATTGCTGTTCACACCTTACCCAAGCTGTGAAAGCCATAAACTTCTGCTGAGTGCTCATCTGTCCACAATGTAGACACTAAATGACCAATCAGTATTGGAGTCGTATGACATTTGTTAAGTTGTCCAATGAGAGCTGGTCATGTGGCAAGGGCATGTTCCGGGGGGGGGGGCAGTTTGCCCCAGAGTTTTGGCAAGCTTTGCATTCCAAACTTTGCCATCGTGCTGACTACATACTCGCCACATCTTGTCCGCACTCTCCACTATTTTTCTTTGGACTGGAGAACCCCAAAATCTACGTCTTCCCCTTAAGTTCACAAATGTTGGCTCTCTATCTTAGTTACTGAACTGCACATTCTGAAAGAGGGTCTGGAGGGGAGTCTCTGTAGTCCACCTGAAGAGCTGTCCGCAGGCATCCCAGCCACTGAGCTATTGTGACTTGCAGACACAGTACACCAAGGCATCTGTGGCATTAATCACCCGCATCAACCTTGCAAGATCCTTAAGTATTCCTTTGTGTTACATTTCTTCTGAACTTTTGCTCTTCACTTTTGTCAACTGGCTACACAACATGACAAACTCCTGTTCTCCCACCTTGGAATGACTCGTTGCAACTCATCTCTACATCTAGAACTTTGGCGCCAATTTTTTTCCTTGAGCTCAAAGTGTATTCTAACTTAACTGGATCCTGCATTTTCTGTAAATCTCCTGTTTTAATTTATAGCCACCTGAATTGGTGTTCTCTGGATTCACTTCATATTTCTCACATTGATTGGCTTGTCTATTCCCTCCAATAAAGCAAAATCTCTTTTGCACGTAAATCCTGAAATGTGTGGGGTCAAGAGTTTTTCGAAAGGGAATTAGATTAATATGAAATTTGGTTCCTGCTATTTTGAAACGTGAACTACCGGTTACAGAGGCAAGGTGTAAACTGAATAGCTTAAATTAAAAATATACGGGGCCAGTCGAGTAGCGTCTGACTTGGGTTAGTAACAAGTCATGTTTTGCAAGTCCAAGTCAAGTCACAAGTCATTTTTTGCAAGTCCAAGTCAAGTCATAAGTCAAAGCTGGTATTTACGACTCAAGTCAACAAAATAGCGACTCAAGTCCGGCTTGAGGCCAAGTCACTTGACTCAAGTCAGCAACTCTGTTGTATCATGTTTACACTGCAAAACTGACATGAAGGACGGTGTATACGTCTGTTAATTAAATGAGACAAGGAGTTTCATATTTGCCTAAAAACTGTGAAGAAAATCCCTCATCAAGCTGTGTTTGCCACTTTTATATGAAAAATCCTGTGCAGATGCACATGTATGTGGGATAGTAAGCTACAGGTAAAGTGGCTCGCTTTGCAGAACAATCAACAGTACAAGTAAAATGAGTGAATAGTACAGTCCCCTAACATGGCGCACTTAAGCATTTACATGTACCTCATCTTTCGTTGTGCATTTGCCGAAAAACATTAAACTTCATCCAGTAAAATACTTGTAGCTGCAATACTACCCTGATAATACATGTAAATGCTGTTGAACCTACATTGTATTTGGTGCGAAAGGGCTTATTTTGGGACCCATCTTAAAAATTTAAATGTGTCCTGTACTTGAAAACAATTGGAAAATTGGGCCAAAGTTTCTTTGAAACTTTTAGGTGGGTACGTACAGTACAGCAACCTTAGGATTTTAATATGAGAAGATTGATAACATTTCACTTACTGTGAAATTGGAAGTGAACGTGTTGCTCTAGCAAGGCAAGAAGGTCGAAAACTGAAACGTCGAAACACACCGCACATTTAGGAACAGTGCTATGCAAGGATACATCAACAACATATTTCATGCAAAGAGACACATGTACAATTTTTTGTACATAATGAGGAATTTGGATGGGTATAGATCTCTCTCACAGGACATTATATTCATCTATGGGAAAAGCATAACTGCGTATTCAGTGCTAATAGGTGCATTTGCATGTAAATTGGACCAGCTAACCACTGCCAGCCGGGCAACCCATTTGGGGTACATAGGCTTTATATGCAGAGCTGGGGAGCCCAGAACTGGGACAAAAGAGTTGGGCCTTATAGCAAAAGACCATGCTCAGCACAAAAGACTGAGCTGCTGGGCATTACCAACATTTTTTCACTCTCAATAGTGGAGATAATCCAGCCTTGTTTTGAAACAGTTTACCAAGGTTTGAGGCATTTAGAGCGAGTGGATTACCACTGCAGACAAAAACTCTCGACCATAGCACCACTGCATGCTAGTCTGGCCCATATTGAAAAGAGGCCAGCAGTATACTGTGCCGGGAACAAAAGAATCTTACATAACACTGCACGATGTGGGCTCTTTTTCCAAGGCTGCAGGCCAGGCTGAAATATTCAGGAGTCAATGAATTTACCTGTCACTTTAGAGTAGCACCCAAAGAGTCCTTCATTTTGGTATAAACGACCATTAAATGAAATGATGAATTTTTGAAGAATTTTGAAAACGGAAAATCTTGAAAATGACCCGGCATCTTGTCTTGCTCAAGAAAAGTCCACTCGGCAGTAAGTGCTTAATAGGACCCTTGGCATACTTCTCTGTCGATACTGGACCCTCACCCAAGAGACAGGTTAAATGCATGACTTTTAAATGCCCTGACTTCTGCTACATTTTATTAGCTTAAATTTCACCAGTATGCTTACTTCTTACGTACATGTATGTGCCAGACTACCTGCAGGTTTCTATTTACTGGGAACTTATTTTTCACTACAATTTAGGATGAAAGTTTCATTGGCCAGACAGACCCTTTCTCAAGGCTCCCACTGCTTTAGAAGTGTAGGGCTGAGGGGTTAAATGCCAGTCAAAATCTCTACATCTAGAAAATTAATGCAACAAACAGTTTTATGGTGGCAAAACTATTTTTGAAATTGTTTGGAAATGTACGTGCTCTGCGAATTATTGGCTGTTTCGGACACTCGCCGAAACAGCTTTTGTTTTTCTAAAGATTAATTGGATTTTTGCAATTTCATAAAAAATGCATTCTTTTAGTTATGTTTAAGGGAGGGCTTTTTGCAATTTTGCCAATATGGCATTATTTTTGTTCTGTTTTTAGCTTTTTTTTTCAACTTGGCAAAAAAAGGAATTCTTTTTTGTGTTTTTTGGCTTTTTCGCTAGATAAAAAAAAGACATTCTTTTGGGGTTTTTTTTGGCCTGGGGGCTTTATCGCAATTTAGCAAAAAAGGCATTACTTCTGTTATTTTGGGGGGTTGCAAGTTGCAAAAAGGAAGTTCTTTTGGTTTTTGGCTTTTCACAAGTTTCGAAAAAAGGCATTACTTCAGTTCTTTTTTTTTCACATTTTTAGGCAAGTTGCAAAAAAGACATTCTTTTTGTTCTTTTTTTTCATCTTCTTCTGATGATGATGACCCAAATCCCCTTTGTTTTGAACACATTTCCTCCATCACCGACTTTAATCCCTTAGCAACTTTGGATCTTCGTCAAACTTCAATCAATGAAAGACCCTTGTCTAAAGATGTGCATGGAACATTGACGTCATGATGACATCATCAAGTAATTTTTTATATTGACTTTGCACACGTTTTCATGACAGTATTTTGGTGATTTGGCGATTTCAATTGTAACCAAAGTTACAGCTAACAAAGACCCTGATGCAAAAATACGTCCAAATTTATGACATGATTACGTCATTACGTGATTTTATGATAATTTTTTAATATTTAATTTTTCCCTATCGGTTTTGTACACGTTTTTCAACAGCCAGACTTTGGGATTCCGGTCAATCTAATTGATTTGATATTTGTGTACAATTGTAGTCCAGCACGAAGAGAAGGTCCCAGAACAAAATCGTCATAATGCCATCATCAGGGGTCACGTGACATCAGATTAAAGCTGCAGTTTTTCTAAATAGGTTTTGTACAAGTTTTTGTACTTACATTTGATTTTGACGAGTGAGTAATAATTAACTTCGGCAGAAGATTACAATGAGAATGAAACAGAAACTTTTTTTTTCATCTTCATTTGATTTGAAATATACCCAAGAGTCAGAATATCAAGTAATATTTCATAAAAATGTTTCAGTTTAAATGCAAATCATGTGACTTGAATTTAAAGGTGCAATTTTCTGCACTGGGATTTTTAGCCCCTTGACTTGGTACACGTTTTCAAGCTACCATTTTCGTAACTTGTCAATCTTCGATTATCATAAAACATACAACCAACAAAAAAGCCTGACATAAAAAACACGCCAATTTTATGATGTCACCTTCTGATTTTTTATTGAGTTTTGAATATTTTATATTCCCCATAGGTTTTCAAAATGTTTTTGTTACACAACCAGGCTTCAGCAATTTTCTTAATTTGATCCAAGAACAACATCGTCATAATGACATCATTCGCTGTCAAGTGACATGACATTAAAGGAGCAAACTTCACAGCCTTATATCTCCCGAAGGACATGTCCAATTTGTTTGAAAGGGAAGTGAAATAGACAAAAATTGGCCTTATGTGATAATGATGTCATCATGTGACGAGTCACGTGACACTAAAGGGTCACTTTTTCAAGCAATGTATCTTGTGAAGTACTGGTCCTATGGGTTCAAACATTGCATTTACATGTATCTGGAAAGAGGAGGCCTTTAGACGAATAATGGCCCAATGTGATAATGACGTCATCAGAAGACAAGTCATGTGACAGTAAAGTTGCACTCTTCAAAGCCCTATATCTCGTGACATACATGCCACATTGGGTTCAAACCTGGCATGTATCTTGAAAGAGAAAGGCTTTAGACAAATATCGACCTTACATGTATGTGATAACATCATCATGTGACAAGTCACATGACATTAAAGGTGCACTCTATAAAGCACTGTATCTCGTCATACATGACCCATTAGGTTTAAACTTTGCAGATATCTTGAAAGGGGAGGGCTTTAGGCGAACATTGACCTGATGTGATGATGACCTCATCATGTGACAAGTCATATGACATTAAATTTGCACTCTTCAAAGGACTTTATCTTGTGAAGTACCTGTCGGACTGAATTCAAATCTTGCAGATATCTTGAAAGGGGGTGCTTCAGACAAACATAGACCTGATGTGATAATGACGTCATCATGTGACATTAAATGTGCACTCTTCAAAGTACTGTATATCATGAAGTACATGTCCCACCCAGTTGAAACTTTGCAGATAACAAAGGGAAGGGTTATAGACTAAAATTGACCTCATGTGATAATGACATCATCAGGTAAGAAGTCAAGTACAAGGTGCACTCGTTAAAGCACTTTATTTCCTTAAGTTCATGTCTAATTAGGTTGAAACCTTGGACCCAAATTGTCATGATGAAAGAATTCAGGTTTGTGCAGTGAATTAATTTTTCAAATTTACAAAAGAATGCGGAAAAAAAATCTGTTCTGTTGGTAAACGGACAGATTAGCTCTTTTTTTTTTCCTTCTTCCACTTTTTCCTTACCGACATAACACAGGTCGTTCTACACATGACTTTTGCCTCTTACTCGTACTTACAGCTGATGCCTTTCAAATTTTGCACATACTTAGACTACCATCTGAAGATGTGTGCCGAATTGTGATGTCATCATGACATCATAGCCTGAATTCTTTGAATATTTAAATTTTCCCCATGTTTTGTACACATTTTTCAAAGCCCTTTTGGGCCACGTAGCAATTGCACCACATTGCACCATCATCAGTTATAGAAACCAAAGCCTGTTACACCAAAACTGTGCCAGAATCAGGAGTCAAATTACAAGTGCTTGAATATTATTTATGTTAAATGTTTAAAGTTCCACACAAAATCAACCATGACTTCCCGAAGATTGCTTTTTGCATGTTGCTGCAAGAAATATTGAGCTCTGAAACTTTACACTTTAGTTCAGAGAAGCCACTGTAAACCATGATTACCATTGCAAGAAATAAACAAAGAAACATTCATCTCATCCAAACATAATGTGACTTTGTAAGCATGCCCTCTTGGACGTTGTTAAAGTAACTTTTGATGTGAATAACTATTAACCCTGTGTGAAGGATGAACAAGCACTGAATTTAAAGCTTTGATTGAAAACAATCCTAATCAAAACAATACTGAGTCCACTTTCAAATTTCACATACATCTTTGTTTTTAAGATTCCTCTCCATTTCAGCATTGGCCCCTTATCGTTAAAGTCAGTTTTCAGATACATGTTTTTATAATTAGTAAAATATATTGTTTTCTTTGTAAATTGAAAGTTCCATCTGATCATCAGAAAGAAATTGGCAGAGATAGTTGATTGGCAGATATGGTTGGTGAAGTTTTACCAGTACTTTAATTGCAAAATGGTTTTTAGTCTGGTCTAGTAAGCTCCTTTGCTCTGCACCATCTGGATTTGCTACATTAAGTGGGATGTCCTCCCATTCCTGCTTGTGTTTTATAGAGAAAACAATTCTGAAGCATGAATTGTAGGTTTGTTTTTTTTCACATTTCTTCAATTACAAATAAACCTGAGAGTCAAAACATCAACCAATATTTCGTTAAAAAAATTCAACTCAAACACAAATCATGTGACATGAATTTAAAGGTGCAGTTTTTCTATATACATGTACATTGCAGATATTTTATATGTATTTCTAATGACTCAGGCTCAAGCAGGTTTATCTATCTGATTGACTTCATACTGGGGTACATTATTTAGTCAACCAGCTAAAGAGCATGTCAGAACAAAATCGTCACAGTGACATCATCAGGTGTCAGGTGACATGAGATTAAACATGCAGTTTTCTCCATAGGTTTTGTGCATGTTTTTCTAAAGTCAAAGACTCAGGCACTCATCCATCCGACTGACTTCGCATTATGTGCATATTTACTCCATCAGCCCAAGAGGGTGTTAGACAAAAATTGTAACTGTGAGGGGTCATGTTGCAGTTGTAGTCTTTCTCCATAGGTTTTCTATACTTTTTTCACTATGCAGTTTTCTTAACAACTCAGTGGTTCCCAGCTTCAGCTAAGGATTACTAAGAGAATTAAAAAGAAATAAGAGGAAATTTTAACTGTTGTTTGAATAAAAATATACTCATGTCAAATTATCCAGTAATATTTTTGAAAGATTATTCATTTCAATGTTTTCTACAAACGTTTAGGGCACATTCTTCTGTCACAGTTCAAGTACTCATCCATCTGACTGACTTTGTATTAAAAGCATATGTACAGGTAGTCCATCAGCCCCAAAGGTGTCAGAAAAACATCATCCCTGTGACGTTATCAGGTGTCACGCAGTGTTGTAGTACTCATATTCGGTACTCAAGTACTACTCGAGTACCGTTTTCAGAGTACTCGTACTCATACTCGGATGTCCAAGTACTCGTACTGAACTACAATTCTTGTACTCGCGCTACAAAATACTCAGAACTCGACATCCAAAAATTGTACTCAAGCATCAAAGTACTCGTACTCGGTTAACAGTACTCGATTAAAAAACCCTTTAAGTTAACTTACCACGCACAGCCGTCAAAATTAGGCACAAAAATATAGACTCCAATGACCCAATATTCGATACGGTTCTGACAACGAGAAGGCCGAGCGTGGGACCATTAAGGCATATGACCCATTCGCCGTCTGTGCGCATACTTAACCAATCACGTGCGCAAAATTATATTGGTACTTTAGAATGGTTCTGCGATTTACTTGGGCATTGGTAGTCTGGTTCCTGGACCCGAAAATTTTAACAATGAACCCAGCATACAGAAAATCACAGGCATGTGAATAATTGAGTCCGGAAAATAGACTTCGCCGCGCTGTGCACGTTGTGTCAACTGCTGTAACGCACTTGTAGTGACCTTGATATTGCTAGCCAAATCACTTGTTCTTGTAGCCACGTCATCTGCATTCGGTGTTTCTTTTATACAGTGGCAGGTCTTAAAGAGTCTCTAAATTAAGATAAAACTACTTTTGAATTAGAAGTACTTGTACTCGTACGTGCAAGTACTTGTACTTGGAAACCAGTACTTGTACTCGGCTGGCAAAGTACTCGCCCTGTATTTGTACTCAGAAGTGAAAGTACTCAGCAGTACTAGGTACTCAGAAAAAAGTACTCGACTACAACACTGGTGTCACGTGACATGACACAAAAGGTTCAAACTACAATTTTCTATATTTTTCGATGTACTTGTTCAATTTGGATGAAATCTTCAGGTATCTAGAAAGGGGAGTGTTAGAGACTCTATCTGCAAACTATAAAATTCAATGGGATATGTAAATGTACTTCAGGTTTCAACACAATTAGAATGTTCATGTACTTCAAAAGATATGGAAATTTAAGTTTACACCTTTAATGTCATGTGACACCTGATGACCTCATGGTGATGATTTCCTTTGCAGACCCTCTCTGGGCGATGGACTTAATATGAACCTGATGTGAAGTCAGTCAGATCGATAGCAGTGCTTAAGTCTGTGGCTCTAAAACATGATATCAAACCTATTTTTTACATCCTCTGGGCCCGAAAGACTAAATATGCAACTGATATGAAGTCAATGGATAAAAGTGCTGGAGTCTGTGACATTAGGAAAACGTGCACAAAACCTTGGAGAAAAACTACACCTTTGGAGTCATGTTACATGATTTGCACTGGAATCAAAAGTTTTTACCAAACATTGGTTGACTTTTTACGAAAGCCCTGCAGTGCCATCAAGTATATTTTTCAAAAAGTGAATTGTATTTTTTGAAGTCCATTTTAATGTATTTTTTCTGACTTGGTTTTTGCGAGATATATTTTTTAAAAAGTTTATTCTCCAGTTCGTTGTGATGAGACCTGTATTTAGGAATATTTTTGATATTTTTGGTTAACATATCATTTTTATGAGATCTATTTTTTATTAAGTTTGCTTTTGTGAGATACATTTTTTCCAAGCTAATTTTCAGGAAATTTACATAAAAAAACATCCACACTTGAAAAAATCTCGTTAAAACAAATTAAGAAAAATATACATGTACATGTATCTTGTAAAAACAATGTTGAAACAACAATAAAATTTTTAAAAATTAACTTCGAATAAATATACTTTATAAAAATGAACTTTGAAAAATACAGTTTTTGAAAATATATACTTGACGGCACTCAAGGGCATTTGTAATAAGTTGACTCTTGGATATGTTTGTAATCGAATAAATATGGGGAAAATGTGATTTCTCTCAGGATCAAACTGCACATAAACAGTGTATAAGTACACATAATAGAAAATGAAGAAGAAAGACTTGGGGCCTGGCAGTTTCCCTTGTTATAAGCGAAATGTTTAATGGTGCTCTTTATACCAGAGTTTGACTGTACACTTGTTCATTTGAACAAACCTGAAAAAAAATAAAACAATTGGGTGGTTGGAAACATTGTCATCATGAAATAAGGAAAAATACAAATTTTTTAGAAATGTTAAAGCACTTTCCAAAAGCACTCTCCCACCTCTTATCCAGAAGCAGAGTTTTCCCAAATTTCTGTTAAGTGACTATATCCTATTCCTGTACATGCAGTAGGTGAATGATGAACTGAATAAGTGATCTGACTTGAACAGTAGATTGTGCATCTGATACATTGCACAGAATTTGGGTGGTCTTACTACATGTGAAAGCTTTTGTTTTTTCAACCAAGGTATTTGAAAAAAGAAATTAAACTGGAATAAATAATACAATATTTTCTGACAAGTGCACTTATTTTCTGGATTTATTTTCTTCGTTCTTTAATCGTATGAACATTCCATATTGTCGCTTTCCTTTGATAGTCCTTTTTCTGTTTGCTTCTTGTCCTTTATTGCTATGAAAGCTAAACAAATGTGGCCAAAAAATGCTTCAAAACCTCAGTGACTTTCTGTTACAAGGAAAATTTCCCACTAAACAAAGCAGAAATGCAAGCACAGTAGTCTGGTACCATACAATCATACTTGACAAAGTACGGGTAAAAATACGCTACCACCGCATCACCATTCTAAGCATATGTGTTCTTGTGAAAGGGAAGGGTCCGGTATAATGGAGATCAATGGTCTGGTCTACCAAAATATGCGACATGCAGGATCATTGCATGAACAGTGGAACGCTGCTATAATGAACACGACAGGGTCCACATTACATGTTCGATACAGCGGTCATTTGGTGAAGGGAAATTGTTTCGTTGCCATGTTGAATAGCGCCCTCTTTTGTCTGACTGAAGTGCACCCTCTTGTGATCCTATGATTCACATTGGAGGTTTCTAGAAATGTATCTGTTAATTTTTTCATATGATAAAGATTGAATTGACAATATCCCTCAGAGCTACATGTACATGTAATCGTAGAAATAGGTGAGGAACTGGTGAAAGTGATAACTGCATTGTGTCAAAAGATTTGGGAGACCAAGGAGTGGCCCTATGAATGGACTCAGGCCCTGGTCATAGCCTCCCCAAGAAAGGAAAGCTGAAGTTCTGCCAAAAACTACACGACAATCAGCTTCATCTGCCATGTCACCAAAGTGATGCTGAGAATTATTCTAAAACATTTAAAGCCTGCTGCAGAATAACTCTTGGCTGAAGAACAGGCTGGCTTTCGGGCAGGAAGAAGCGCAGTTGAACAAATTTTCAATGTTAGACTCATCACAGAAGAACATTTTTAACATCAGCACATCATCTTTCATAACTTCATTGATTTTAAGAAGGCCTTTGACCCGGTCTGGCATGATGACCTATCATTTATGGCACATGATGCAGGACTTTGGCATTGAAAAAGGGTTGATCCAAATCACTGAATTGCTGCACAAAAACACAAGCAGTGCGATGCTCCTCAACAATGAAAAAGGTGAACTCTTTGAGACAACTGTAGGCGTTAGACAGGGCTGTTTACTTCCCCCGTCCTTTTTAACATCTTCCCTGAGCACATCATGACTGATACCCAAGCTGACTATCACACCTCAATTTCCATTTGCAACTAGGGATTCGCTGATGATATTGACCTCATGGCCAGCAGCAACTCCGAACTGCAGCACCTGAAAGACAGGCTCATAACCAAGGACGCCCATAGAAGAAGCTGGATCAGTAATGTGAAGAAATGGATGGACCTCAATATGCAAGAGCTCCTCGCAACAGCCTATCAAAGAGAAAGACGGAGAGCTCTCTCTATTGACATAGCTTTTCAGCTTCCCCTACAATCACCAAGATGGTCATGGAACCAAAACCAAAAGCAAGATCGATTTATCTTTTGAACAAAACAAGCATTTTGCAAATTTCTTTTGGAAGACCTCGGCTAAGGAACCTACATGTACATTTTTATGTTAGGAACATTTGTGATGTTGTGATGTCATCAAACAGACAATCTGTCCGATGAACATGAAATTATCAGTGCTGACTTCCTACAACTTACTTATTTGTAGTAGTAAAGTTAGGACTTCATATTTTCTCCTGTGTACGTAGAAACAAGTGACCGTTGCTTCCAGTCAAAACCAGAAATGCCTTATTTGAAACTGATAATCGAATACATGTGCATGTATCTTGCTTTCAATAGTGTTAGTCTCTGGTCATATAGGTCAAGTTTGGGCGGCCTGTTCTTGACATGTTTCTTGTTTTCACACTCGAATGGCGGGAACACGACTCAAGAACACTGTTCTTGGAACAGGATCACACACCACCTCCTAGTCAGGTTTTACAGGAACACACAGTAAAACTCATGAGATTTTGAGTTTTGAACAGCAGCAAAAAGTTGAGAGATGGCTTCCAAAGCCATAGACAATGGGAAGTTTTGCAAAATTAACATTAATTATTTTCCATAACACAGAAATGAAGGTTCCTGTTTATATAGAAAAGAATTCAGTCCATCCAAACATCAACTCTCGAATAACGTAGCCCACATGGATGCTGCCATGTTGCATGTTGCTTGTCACTAATACCTGCGATAACCGGTTCTTTGTTCCCCACGTTCAAGCCGCCGGTCCATGAACAACAAATCGAGCTGTTCGTGCACAAACGGGAACAAACCACCAGAACTCGGCCAAAGAATATTTCAAAAACTTGGACTGGTGACATCAAGCCATTCTCGAGCGCCCTGTGGCAACAGATTTAAGAAATTCCAAAATGGATTTTGAGTTGATGTCTTCAGCTGATGTTTGCTTGAAAATTAGTAGACAATGATCTTAATACTTACATTTATGACAAAATTCGGGTTGATGACCAAAGCTATGATGAAGAGACGTTCAGTTCTTTAACCCTAACCCTCAAGCATATCATTTGGCTAACAGGACTCAGTACTACTAAATACTATGTACATGTAGTAATCTGAGCCTGAAGGACCGAGCCCTGCAAATTACTACTGGCTAGGGCACTTCGTCCGTACTTACTCACACAGGGCACAATAAAGTCATGCATTTACAGTGCCATAGCACTGTACGGTGCATTGTTTTATCTATTGTATTTTCTGGCTTCAGAGAGTAAGGTCAAATACTCATACAAGCGGCAGCACTGTTTGTCACATTTTACTACTAAGTAGTAATTTTCAGTATTAGGTAGGATTAGGGTTAGTCTTAAATTGCTTATCAAGTGATAGAATATACATCAGTAATTTTCCAAGGTTTTGGGCTCGTCTTATTGTGTATATATACGCAACCGTTGATGACGAAAAATACCTACCGGTAACTGCCATCCGCCTCTAATGCAAGCAACACTGAACTGTTGAGTGTAGACTGTATGCTTTGTACACGTACGTCTTACACGGCGGTTCAGAGCCTGTTTAGGGCTGCAAGCAGCAGCATGACCATGTAGCATTGAAGGCAAGCGTTCATGTATGTTAAGACTGCTCATTGTCATATGCTTTCAGAGACAGGCAGAGTCATGGTGGGGAAACCAAATCAGTGTGTGGTGTAATGGCTAGCAAGGAGTGTTGTGGTCTGGCAGACCTAAATATGATTCCAGCTTGTTACGTACATGATTTTTTGCCACCCCAAAGAGGAGGTAAGATTTTACTTTTATTTTTTTCAACGGATTCCTATAATTCAGGTAGTTTATTCTTCCTGAAATTCAGATAATTATTTTTCTTTGGAATCATCTCAAATTTACCTTCTCATTTGTATTCGAGGATCCAACTGCTAGTTTGTTATATCAAAAGATCGTTCCTCTAGGGGACAGGAGTATTAATTCAAAGCAGGAGAATCAAACAAAGGCCTAACTCATATTTTTATAAAGGGGGGTGACACCACTGTTATTTTGCCAAGATTTTACAAGATTGGCTGATTTAGGGGTATAAATTAAAACCATACCCTCCATTCCACTGACTTATTTCATGTTTTGATTAACTGCTTTGAGAAGAATTGAGAAACACATAGCGGCCTTTTCCAAGGTCAAATTTAAGATCTTGTAATAGGCCTATAGCCCCCCCCAGCACAAAGTCTGAGAGAACAAACAATGTACACACAGGGTCTGTCTGCAGATGAAAAAGCGTGATATATTTAGGTGCTCTTGCCCTTTAAAATAAGCATTTTTCCACAGCCAAGAATACTCAGTAAATTTACGTTGAAATAATATGCCTCTTCGACAACGTAACACTATGGATTCACAGGAAAAAAATTTATGGGAGTGGGGCGGACATCATACCACACAGTTCTGGAAGTAGGCCTACACGTAGGTACAACTAAGGGCAAGTTCGATCAAGGACAGGCCACGACAAATCGCCTGTCCAATAGCCCGAGGCAATCAAATGTTCCTTCCGGCAATTAAAATTCTAACTAGGTGTGCCCATTCGGGCAAGTCCAGAAAAGCTGATTTCTTTTCTGTCTTCATAAAGTATCTTTCAATAACTTTTCCTCAGGTTACAATGCTTGTTTTTGTATGTTTTTGTACTTACATTTGCAATTTTTGGAAAGAAAACTTTCGTTATTTTCACAAGTTGTCATTCACGTTTTTGCTAGCTGTGGGCATGTGTTTTCACCACTGTGACGTCACAGTGGTGAAAACACATGCCCACAGCTCAATGCATTAAACGAACCTGCTCTGAATCCCGCCGCGCTGCGCCCATGCAAAGAAATGTAGCATTCAGAACCAGTCTTTACATGTACTGTATGTTCCGGTCGATTAATCTACATCTGCCATACATGCACGCAACCCTAACGCCACAGGCAAAAAAAAAATCGATGTTGCTAGAGGTTTTCTGTAAGTTCCTTCACAGAACTTGGTCTCTTATTTATGTCTGTATTTTCTGTGTTCATGAGTTTAATTTGAGTTTGTTTTATTCGTACTTGAAGCAAGCATCTTTCAACAAAGTTCCTGCCACGGCACAAGGTTTTTCACCCACTGGTCTGGATACCTCACGCACCCTTACCACGCGATACATTGTTGGCCAGTTTGCCGTCGTGATTGCCTGAGTCACACTGTGTGATTTGCCCATAATTCTTGTGAACTGTTACCTGTACAATTTTTACATTGATTAAGCAGGTATGCCTCACGAATGCCTTGTAATGGGATTCCTGTTGAAAATGCGCACATTCTAAATTTGCATGCGTAATGTTTAATTTTGCACAACCATGTGTATTGCCATAAAAACTATGCACATCAATAAAAATTGTTTGGATACATAAACTACAGACAGCTTTCGGACGTAAGAGATTACACGTTCTGCACGATTTTGTCAGGTCTGTTTCGCATGTGACATGCACTGTGTGAGCTGCATGTACAGCACGGTATATGTACTTGTGGGGCTGAGGCAGCTACATTATGCATCACACCGGCTGGCCTGAGAAATTTCACCATTCAAGCATTTTGATGAATATTGCCATGTGAGAACTATTAAATTCCCCTGTTGACATTTAATTCGGAAAATTCTTGGAGCCGTACATGTATTTATTAGAAATATATCTGCAATAAAATTAAAAGTAGGATCTCTTAATCAGTGTTGTAGGTCTCGAGACCGGTCTCGGTCTCAACAACCAGTGGTCTCGATAGTACCCAGTGGTCTCAGTCTTGATCTCGGTCTCAGATGTTGAAGGTCTTGATATTTTTCCTGGTATCGAGTCGAGACCAGTAAAAAAACATAGATCAACCATACTATGCACCATCTACTGTAATTCACGCCTTTGTATGTACTTCATGTTTTCAACCTCAGATTTATTCGGTGTGCTCTTGCATAGTATGACTATAGAATCATTGTAATAAGCACTGGGGGCAAGTGCAGATACTGTGGCACGTACTACACGGAGTATAGTACATGTATATCAGTCAACCAGTGCATGCATGTGGTGCGTGCTAGGGCCAACCACACACACGACTAAGGTACCTTTCCAAATGCACGTCAGCACTTGCGCCAAGCATTGCATACCAATCCAAATGACTCTGAGAGTAATTTTGATGGCCGAACGCAATACATACATGTACATGTGCTATGTGAATGTCTAAAGTCTGGTTGCCCGAATTTAATTTTCAGTTGCCGGACAAGAATGTTGTTGGTCTCTAAGCTTTTAGTAATTACAGTTGTTTTCCTAGTTCCGGATCTCTTGAAATAAATAGGCCTAGGCCTACCCACCTTTTTGCTATTGCTCTGCAGCGTTACACGCCTAAGACGTCTTCTTTTTGAAAGGTAAAATGAAAGTCTTGCTGTACAAATTTTGCTCCCAAAAAATTTCAAGAAAAGGAATTCTGGCCAAATTTGCGAATTGCACTTCAAAGTTTGTTGACGGTTTTTCAACAATCACAGAAGCACAAAAAAATCAACACCAAAAAATTACAGGTCAGTAGGTCACTTACTACACAAGATTCCATAAATGTTTTTCCTAGTTTTAGATAGAGCATGCACGTACACATACGAAAGTCTTGAACTCAACTACACATGCTTAACAGATTTGACTTAATGAGTTTGTCAACTTTGCGTCAAGAAGGGAATTTATGACTGATGGCTTGCTGAGCAGTTAAGTCAAAATTTATGCAGGCTATCCATTTCAATGCACTGAATTCTAATATATAAACTAATCCCCTTTAAAATGAGACATGCTTTACCAGAAAATATGCTTGTTACAATGTTTTTAGCTGAGAAATGGGTTTACGCTTCACTGCTTTTTATGTGTAAAGAAGATTTTAAAGAGATCCAGATTTGGCTGAACCGATCCAGTACTAGAAAAAGTGTCTTTGTCACTTTTGTAAGACAAAGTTAAAAGCTTAAAATTTGAAAATATTTTTGAAGTACCTCCTGCATACATGTACAAGGTAGACCTCTGACCCAATTTCAATGGAATTTGAAGATAATTGAGCTGTAACATGACTGAATAAATTTTTCACAATCTGGGAAACAACTGAATATAGACGCGACTGCATTGTTCATGCCAACTATTCGACCGGACATACCATGGTGCACCTACCCAAACAAGTACAGTTGTGCAACATCAAGGTTAGGATGTCAATCTTTTTTGGTGGTCTTTTTTTGAGATCTTTTGTCTGTGCATGGTGCTGAAATGCCTAAAATGCCGCAACCAAAAACCAGGTAATTGCCCATCAGGCTGGCAGCCTGAAACATTTGGTTGTCCAACAAAATATTTGGCTGTCCCGGGACGTCGGACTACCGATTCTGCAAGCCCTGATCTAACACAACTTTGTTTTATTTTAGGATGATCTAGGGGAGGGGGTTGAAACCTGCTAGAATTTAATCAATTTCATTTTGTAAATTTGTGCTTTCTTGATTTTACTGATGTATCATAATACTGCTATCCGGGAGCTTGCAAAGTACATGTATGCTCTAATGAGTAATGACTAAAGCATACATCATTAAAATTGTCTTTCTGTCTAAAAAATATTTCTTTGAAGATTACTTCTTATGTTGTGCCATTTTGTCAGCACATACATAAAAGGAGCAAGACAAGCATTTAAATAAAATGCTTCTTTAAAATGGACACAGTAATCATGGTGCTGTTAGGCAGATTGACATTAATTCTTTGTGTATGATCACTCAAGGTTATATTTTTTTAAGTCGTGGTTGACTGAACATGATAACAATGCAGCTTCCTTCCACACAATGCCTGGGAGAGCATCTTCTCCACACACCAATGCACAAACAATACACATCTCTGCTTTCTCTGCACACCCAGGATAGTCTTTTGTATATTCATGAGCGTATGTTTAAATGCAAATGGAATGATGTTAATTTTCAAGACGTATTTTTGCGTAGGGGAGATGTTAATTTACATAACGGGTTTTGCCCTTACCCAACATACAAGTATATATTATTAATAAACACTGCATGCTCAGTGCTTGTCCGAGAGCTTGCGAAAAAAGTCACAAGTTTACTCAGGTGGGACTCGAACCCACGACCTCCTGCTTACTAGTGCTGACGTCTTAAACACTCAACCACCGAGCTTGCCGGGGTCGGTGAATGAATAAGAATCAGACGTCCTAGGTGTAGTGACAAAAGCAACTGTTGATAGTAATTAATTATCTTAACTTTTGGAGTGACCGCTGACTTGTGATATGCCATTAGTGGCTCTGATTGTTCCTTGAGGTATTGCTGTTGGAAAAAGTTTTTTTAATTTAATAAAATTTGAGAAGTGTACATCGAACCTGTGGAGATTATTTCCCCACCATTGTCATTGAGCACTGTTAGAGAAAGGCACTAGTTCTGACAGTGGTTATTTTATACTTTGGTGTCACAAGTTTTTGTTCATAGAAAGACATTTTTGTTGTCAATCAGCTGACAAATAATACATTACATGTACTGTAAATCATTTAAACTGTGCACCTTTGTGTAGCAAATCTTTCTGTTGCGTTGTGCATGTGTGGCGCATTGCGGTGGTCCCATTTCTAATACCGCACTGCAACGCAGTGCCTTGCACATGCGTACTTGGGCAGGGTTTCCCGATGAGTCAGACGACCTTTTTCATCACATGAGGGTGCACCTGTGTGAGATTTGGCTACGCAAAAGCTCTGCATTGCAGTCACGTGGTTGGTCCACTGCGTGTGAGCACACTGTGGTTTGTGCCTCTAATTGGGCAGCCATTGCACGGGTGAATGCGAGCAGTTGGGCCAGACCATTAGGCCAGACTTAGCTTCCATACGTGTGGCGTGTGCGGCATACACAAAGATCTCCAATGCATTGTCACAGCCACCGCAAAAAGCTATTGGTTGGCCTGCCAACGCACTGGCTACTATGGGCCCACAGTAGCAATTGGGCCAATTCCTGCAAGTCGGATTTTGCGGTCATGGTGTGGTTACGTGTCTAGATGGATCATCATTGTAGCATGCTTGCAAGTGTTTCGGTGTGAAGAGACGAAGTGTGCATGTCAGAAATGATTCATAACTAGACCCGCATTCTGTTTACACTTTCTGGATGTTTTTTGGCAGCGGTTTCTTTTGGATCTCCTACACAAAAACTTCGAGGTAAACGAATCTGGCAATGTGAGCAGTTCAAGTTACGGATTTGTTTTTGTACATGAAAGCCTATTCTTTCAGCCGGAATTAATTATTCTTCGAGTTAAGTGGAGTTTCGAGTTAACAGATTTTGAGTTATTGAGATTTTACTGTACGTTGATAGAATTTACTCCTCTGTGGGTAGGAAGCATGAGAGACTGTGACAAGGTATGACAATAAATCTGTCCCTTGTCAGGAGCTCTAGGGTGACACTGCAACAGTACTTTATGAGTGTCCAGTGCAAGCAGTTTTCGAACATACACTGGCCCCATGTTAAACTGATGGAGTTTGCAAGTTCAATGGGTCGAAATCAGTGGAAAACAAAGCAGTTGTCAATGTCATCAATCTCCGAGTCGCTGTCATCATCATCGGTGATGGTGGTGCTCTAAAGCAAACCAATTTTTGAAGAGGCTTGAAGTTGAAACACATTTGAGCACGGATGGGGCGAAGTGGAGATGGGGCGAAGTGGTTAGGGGCGAAGTGGTTATGGGCGAGGTGGTTAGGGGCAATGTGGAAATGGGGCGAAGTGACTGTAAACAGTGTCAGACACCTTATATTTATAAATAAATCGGCACATTCAAAATCCCATAGTGTTACAAAGCAGCGAAAAGTTGCACTGTGAGGCACACGTAGGATATGGAGAGCGCCTCAAAAATCTGGGATAGAGGAGAACTTGCCCACGTTGGTCACAGTCATTGACAGTCATGACATTGATTAGCCTAACCGTTACTAACCATGCTAATTGCGTTTGTGTAGTGAGTCCGAGTCCAGGCAACGTTCGTCATGTTCGTCGTGCTCGTGGACGGGGGCTTGCAAAGCTTGAAACAACACACTCATCATGCTCACAGTGTCGTAGTCATATTCACATTGTCTTGTTTGTCATGTTTATGAAACAAGATGTAATACCTACCGTTTTAAGGTTAGCCTTGTCGAGTACGAATTGCACCAATACACAACACGTGCTCCAACCTATACCTCGAATGTTCCCACATGCGTGCATGCACCAAACCATAGCACGAGAGATGCAACGCGACGCCGGTATGCTCTTAACTACGGAGGCCCGTTAGTGCCAATTTGAACAATGCAAACATTTTTTGTTGCAATATTGTTCTTATAAATCATTGGTAATCACACCAAGGATTCCTCAAAAGCACCCTCAGCACTGTAGCTCACAAGCCTGAAGAAACCTGTAGAGAGGAGGGTATAATGCGCACGCATCCTACTCTTGTTAACCGGAGCAACCGCGCCAACGTGCCCCAACTGTTGCATTATTTCGCAGAGTTATTGCATTATTATGCAATATTATTGTATTCTTTCATGATAAGCATTATTTTTGCAGGGTTAACATTTCGCAAGACTGTTGCGTTATTAAAAAAAATGTTGCGATATTTTGCAATATTATTGCGTTATTTTGCAATAAACAAAATTTTTGCACACATGTAGTTAAAATTGGCACTAACGGGCTTCCGTCGTTTACACGTCAGGGAACCAGACTAACGTATTATTTTTGGCTTGCGGCCACTGATCTCGATTATACTTGAAGCACAGATGTATATAATAAGGACTCGCAATGCCCTTAATAAGCTTATGGGTGCAGACCAGTGAATCAGTTGCCATAGACAACAGTGAAAGATATCCTCACTTCAAAAAATCAGGAAAAATACTCACAAGTTTCACAGGTGTTCAAGACACATATCAAATTCATCATCTTTCATTTTTCCCTTCAATTTTCAGTGGCTTAACCGATGACTTTTGAAGATATTTCTCTCCAGAGAAAATCCCCCCTAAAAACAGTCAGGGGGTCCATCCGATCCATTTTGGAAATTAATTCCTACATTCCAAGGCAAAATAGAGCCATTTGGAGGGCTCCGTTTGGTCCGATACTTTCAGAAATACAAGCTGACAGTCCTGCCCCTGTATTTCATCCACCTTTTTAACAAACCGCACAGTCCGTGTGCCACGAAAGGCTCTAATAGAGAATTTGACAGCCTACAAATCGCGATTTGGTCTGCATGGGCAATTTTTCACCTATTTACTTGCATGCAATCTTATAGAGTTTGAATGCACTTGGGACCATTTTACCGAGCCGAATACAGAGCTTGCCCGGCTCTCTTCTATTGGCGTCGGGAAGAACAAAGACAGGCATTGCCAGGAAAGCTTTGTATTCGGCTCGGTAAACGTGAGTGGATTCAATGATCTCTACAAGGTGATTAAGGGCATTGCGAGCCTGATTTTATTATACACATTTGTATTCGGCTCAGTAAAATGGCCGCTGGTTGACTTCTATTTCATACAAAGCTGGCAAGTCCAGGTTTTTTGAAAATACGTCCATGGCTTGAGGCGGATTCCACCAAATGGTCGTATTTCTATGCACGAGTCATTGATATTTACAGTAAGACAGGCCATATCAGGAGGCATCGTAGAAATATATCTATAAATCCCGAATTTAGGACTGATAGTTTCCAGTTCAGGGGATTTCTTTCACAAAAAGCCAAACATTGCAGGCCTAAATTGGACAGAGGCGGGCGGCTACATTCAGAAATTAGCGCTTAGTTTTACTGCTATTTTTGGGGGTATTTTCGTTTAAAGGCGATAAAAAAAATTAAAATTCTTGACTAGCCCCATGAAATTGAAACGAAAAGTTATCTTCCGGCCATAATCTTGAATATCCAGTGAAAAAAAAAACGGAGGCCGACCCCTTCACGAGAGTCAACAGGCGGCTCTATTTCGGTCCGATTTTGCACTGTTTTCTACGGGCGCGTGTTTGGTGTAGTGCAACCTTGAAATTACACATGAGTCTATGGAACTGGCCGCGGTCAGTTCCTATGGAATTGTGTGTTATTTTCGGCAGTAGCCAAGTGATTCGGACACGTACAGCCTATCGTTGACACTGCATGTCCCGAAGCTATTATTTAGTCAAGGTGCGCGCTTTGCTCGTCGCCCAGCACCCGAACGTGGCGCTGGGTTGGCAGGGCTAGGGCAAATGGCATTGTATCATTCCCATGGGTACGATACGATTTGCCGCCTCAAACTGGTTCCCACTACGCCTTGCGCGATCTAACCCATAGTATTTCTATCATTTAAATATCCCACTATATTTAAATTGGGCCTTTAGTGAGTGTGTTTACGTGCGATGCAGATTTAAGCGTGCGTGACGTGCAGGAGAATACGTGGACGCGAGCGTGCATGCTTTTGCAATACACATGCGATCGACTTCACTTTTATGTATGTTCATCCCGTAGACATATAAACCACTACCCGTGGACAGACAGCTCCTATTCAGAGAAACGGCGGGGTACCGTAGCCGAGAGGGCATCCGACTAAATCAAAAAGTGTGGGCAAATTCACCCACATAATTCTTCAACTGTGTGTAAATTCAAAGGGAATTTGCACACAGTTGAAGAATTGCAGCCATGACATTCTATGAAGCCATTTCGATTGTGAACAAAATCGTCTATTTACTTAATCTGGCCCATGCATATTCCAAACAATGTGGTTGCAACATTTGAAAAGAAAAGATAACAGTACCAAAGAGTAAAAAAGAAACGTATTTTGAAAGCACATGTAAATAAATCTGCATTCCCAGTGCGTCACGTGCAATTCGCACTGACGCGATGCCATTCATCGTTCGCCCACTGCTTGCCCTCCCTTTTCAAAATCAAGGTTGTACGCGCAACACTGGTGGTCTATATGTCTGTGGTTAACAGTTCATCCAGGGGTTAGTGAAGGAACGCGCACGCAGCCCATGTCGAGGTTGGCCTTGTACCAACCTGTGAAATATGGAAGGGCTGCGTTGCACCGTGATCAGAATACCGACAAAAATATAATATCAAATCAATGCTCTGAAATGTGTGATTGCTGAGCTTTCGGTAACTGAATACCTTCTTCAGGGCAAGCAGATTCAGTTCGGAAAGAACGCGGAAAAATTCACCTTCATTCCCCCTGGATGCAGCGTTCCAAGCTCGAAAATGACGCGCTGCTCCAGTTCCTTACACTGTACATCAGATGACGCTTTCCGCAGGATGCAGACGCTTACGCCACCGAGGGTATGTGGCGGCGCGCAAAAGTGCTGTGCAACAGTGAGACCAGGTGTTTGTTGGCGCACACTGCGCAAGCGTTCCGCGAAGCGGTCACCAAGGTGACGCTTGGTCTCTCCGATGTAAAGTTTACCACAGCGACGACATGTAATGCAATAAACCACATAACTCCAGTGGTCCTCGGTCGAACTTGCCCATGGCGGCTCAACTGGTAACACGAACTTCTGGTTGCATGACACCAAATACGTTCCCGTAGAAACAGTGCAAAATCAGACGGAAATAGCGCCGCCTGTTGACTCTCGGGAAGAAGGTGGCCTCCGTTTTTTCCCCGGAAATTCAACATTATGGCCAGAAGATCACATTTCGTTTCAAGTTTATGGAAGTTAGCCACGATTTTTTTTTTAATTCGCCTTTCCTCGAAGATACCCCCAAAATAGTAGTAAAACTATGCGCTCAGCTCTGAATGTAGCCACCCGCCTCTATCCAAAATAGGCCCACGATTTTGGTCTTTTTGTAAAAGAAATACACGTACCCCTAACTGAAACCTACCAGTCCCATTCAGGATTTATAGAAAATCCCTCCTGATTATGGCATGTCTTATTGTAAAAACACTGTGGGATAACAAATACTAGTGAGCTCGTGCGCAGAAATCCAACGACTTGGTCTTGGTGGAATGCACCCCTCAGAAGACCTGGCCCTGGTAGTCTTTCGTCGTGCCAACAGCCGATGTGCGCAAATATAGACTGCGATGTACTATCCTCCCTGAGCTGAAATGTACCCCCCCCCAATCGGCGGAAGAAAGACAGATGGCATGGGGGGTTGCGCATGATGTGCTTGCAACGGCCTGTGCGCCTCTTCCATTTATTAGAAGAGGGTGTTCGTAAGGAACTGCTTCATGTAGGGCTATAATATCCAACGTTTCTGTTATCTACGAGGATTATTGAAGCACTAATTCTATTTCCAGTGTGTTTACGAGTCCTTTGTCTCATGGAGATTCTAGAATTAGAAAAGGATTCCCATTTTGGCTTCTTGGTCCTGCTGTGAATCCTGCACGCGAACACGCTTATAATTCATACGCTGCGCCGTGATCTCCTCAAATTAACACCTCTAACATCCATGCATAACAACAATTTATTTTGTAAAACTCCCACCTTTACGTTGAGGTTTTTCCTGAAATGTGAAAGCCTCACCTGCAGACTGTAGTCGTTAAAAGGAACCCTTCCCTTCAACTTGACTGTTTTTTTCCACACCGTTGTTTAAAAAATAAACGATGCGTCCCATTTAAATTCTGTCCAGTAAGTTTGGTATGCGTATCCGCCCGAGTTGAAGTGCACCCCAAGCAGCAAAAGAAAGACAGATGGTTGTAAGTTTTTCAAGCGGGTTGTTGCACACGTTCTGCCTTTACGCAAAGACCATACTTTAATTGAGGAATAAATTCGTTACACGTACTCGGCGTACCCCGCGTCGCAAACGTGCCACCGATCTCCATTTTTCAGTTCATTTTTATGATTTATATTTTGGAATTTTTTTGTTAGAAATAAATCCGAACCTGGCAATGTTTTTTCTTGAAAGTTAATTTGGAAATAATACAGGCCTACCTCATTGAAAAAAAAGTTCATAATACAATATAATTCCTAAAAACTATTTGTTACCAACAAAATGGAAACATTATTTATAAATATATATGTTACTAGAACGAACAAGTGAATGTGTGTCTCGAACAAGCAAAATTTGGAAAAACGCTGTTTTTTTTGTCGAAAAACACTGGGTTTTTTTCCCGAAAATCTCTGCATTCAAATCTTGCCGCCCTCTGCTGGATTGCTTCTAGTCTGTTTTTGTGATGTTGGTGGTACGGATCCCAGAAACTAGCACAATATTCCAGCTTAGGTGTGACTAGGGTTTTGTAGGCAATATCCTTCACCATTAGAGAGCAGCTGTGGGGGTTTCTACGGATTAAACCAAGCATTTTGTTTGCCTCTGAAGAGACACTGCTTATTATCAGCCCAACTTAGTTTGTGATTTATTTCTACTTCCAGGTAAGTATGGCTATTTGTCTTCTCGAGTGGTTTTCCGTTCATCATGTAAGTAGACAACATAGGTTTTTTCTTGTGAGTAATATGCATAATGTAACATTTTGCAATGTTAAATTTAATTTGCCCACATGACTCCCATTTGCTGAGCATGTTTATGTCGTCTTGAAGAGCTTTAGCATCATTTCTTGTCTTTCTTTCTCGATATCAAAAGAGTTCCTCTGGTAATTTTTGGATAATAATTACTAACTCGAACCACCCCACGAAACACTCATGTTGGGATTTTACCTTTGTCCCCCTTAACCAACAGTTAGGAAAAGTCACACGGAGATGGGGAAAAAATCAATGAACGACTTTCACGTCTGGCGATATGGTCCCAGGTCTCTTTGTTCATGCACGCTTGTTTTCACTGTCAGTGCTTACGTAAAAACAAGGTTGTAAAACGTTGCAAAGATTTACATTCCTGTAGTCAATGGGCTGTATGTTCCGTTGATTTGACATGACGCAGTTGTTGTCAACAATGGTTAAATAGAATATTACAATCTCTCTTACAAGTAGGTCATTGTTGTAAATTTATCAGCTAATAAATCAGTAGTAGGGGAGGGACAGTTCTGGAGCACACGCCCCTTTTTATCCCGTTTTTGCTCAAAACCCTTGGGTAGTACATCGACTCAAAAAATCGTGGGAATCTTTTTGGTGAGAAAAAATGGGAAAAAATATAAATTACGTGAACCCCCGGTTTTTGCCCACCAAAAACCCCTGGGTAGTACATCGACAAAAAAGGCCCGGCTGTGAGGTGCCGGGTGAATATATACATTCTGAGCCAAAACCTCCTTTCACCCATCACACTCACCGCTCGCTTCGCTCGCTCACCTTTTGACCCTGCTCCCTCTGGTCGCTTCGCTTCGCTCGCTGTAAACAACTCGTACTAGCGCCGGGGATTTCCGCTTCACTGACCTTGAACTTTTGACTAGCACCGATCGCACCAGCAATAACTCACAAACAAAAAGGGACTTCCCGTCGGCCTGAACTCGTGACCTTGGCTCTGTTCAAAGCAAAACACGCTGATGTTTACAATCGCCTTAAATAAATGGCCTACATATAAAAAAATAGTATATAAAAGAAACATGGCGACAAAAAATGGAAAAAATTTTAGAAACCTACTTATAAATAGAGACATGAGCAACCAAGAACAGAGACCTCTATTAAAATATTTTACTCGATTTAAGAAGGCGTTTTTAGAAGATTTTGTCAAACGGTATAACGTTCCGCTACTGGCACCAAAACGTAAACATCATACACGATCAGAACTAATAAACGCTATCAAAGAAGATCAAAAACAATTTAGGTACCTCCCGCGTCAGTCATATCGGCAGCTGTTGAAAACGGTACAAAAATATAATATTCCTTTTGCAAACAAAGACAGATATGTCAAACAGGACTTTATTGAAGCGATTAAAGCTTAAACTCAGCCGGAGGAAATTGCGGAAGTCGACATTAGAAACGTCAGGCGCTTTCAGGGTAATTTTCGCAATTGGGAATTGATACCTCGTTTCTTTGAATACGACCTAATACACTTTTTTGATTTTTACAAAGCTTTCATCGAGAAAAAAGCTTTGGAAGAACTGAAAGAAATTGGTTCGTACAAATTGCAAACAAATATCAAAGTTCAGTTTAGATTGGAAAAACCTGAAAAAACTGAATTTGGCGTATTCCCCTTTCCGAGCGACAACGATGCCGTCGCAAATAAAGCCGACGTTAAAAACGCACTCGCTGAACAACGCGAAGCGCAAATAAAAGAGGTGGAGGCTCATACACAAAAAGGCTCGGGTTGGATCTTTGACAAAGTCGTCGCTTTTTACATCAACGTGGTTAAATATAATCCAGTGGGTTCTTCTTACATTCCGTTGCCTAAGGAACTGTTAGACAAAAAAAGCAATCATAAACGTCCAAAATAAAGATCAAGAATGTATCCGATGGGCGTTGCGGGCAGCTTTAAAATTATATTCAGACGGAGTCAAAAGTCAGCTAGAAACAAATCCAAAATATAAAATAAATAAGGAGCGGCCTTCGACTTACCGGTCAGAATCAGATGGTTTAAATTAAACGTAAGCTTTCTAACACCAATTTCACAAATCCCACGAATCGAATCGCAAAATAATTTGGCAATTAACGTATTTGGTTATACCAAAAAAGACGGTCTTTACATTCTTCACAAAAGCAAGAAATAAACGAATGCGACAAGAACGAGCAAGCTTGTAGATAATCTCCATTCCCCAGACGAACCTATAAATTTACTTTACTTTAACAAAGGTGAAAAGAGTCACTACTGTTGGATTAAAAAATTTTCTAGGTTGACGGGTGATATCAATCATCACGATGGTCAAAAACACTGGTGCTTAAAATGCATGTCGCATTTCCAAACGGAAGAAAAGTTAACCAGACACAAAGAAGATTGTCAAGGGTTAAACGTTCCCACATGTACGGTCGAGTTGCTGGTCAAGGGCGAGAATATACTCAAGTTTGAAAATTACAAAAATAAGCAAGATGCACCTTTTGTAATTTACGCCGATTTTGAGTCTGTTTTAGAAAAATTACCGCCGACTGATACAAACACGGTGAAAACATAGATTCACAAGCCTTGTGGCTACTCATACGCGGTCGTCAGATGCGATGGAGTTTGCACTAGCCGAAAAACATTCAGAGGCCTAGACGCGGCTGTTAATTTTGTAGGGTCACTTTCTCAGGAAACAAAGAAGATCAACGAAACGTTTAAAAATAAAGCGAAATTGATTTGGTCACCCGAGTTACAAAAAATCTACGAAAATTGTCATAGATGTTGGATCTGCGAAAAGTTGATAGATCGAGCAAAGCGAGCGGATGAATCTCACTGTCAATGTGATATTCCAAAACCACCAGAGACAAAAGAAGAAAAAACCAAGTTTTGTCGTATAGTTAAAGTTGAAGGCAAAGATAAAGAGTTCAAAGAATGGGTATGTTTGGATTGCAAAAAGCCCATCAATAATTTTAGAAAGGTTAGAGATCATTGTCACGTGACGGGGAAGTACCGAGGCCCAGCGCACGCTAGTTGTAATCTCAAGTTAAGAATAGTGGTCGATCAAACACCCATTCCGGTGATTTTACATAATCTCGAGAAATACGATGCGCACTTGATTATGCAGGGCGCTCACGAATTTTACGGGAAATCAATTAAGTTGACCGCTAAAAATACCGAGAACTACATTTCGTTCTCCTTTGACCAACTCAGGTTCTTAGACTCCTTTCATTTCATGGCGGCCTCCTTAGATCGGTTGGTTAAAAACTGTTCACCCGATGATTTTAACTTACTTTGTAAAAGGTTTACAAATAATAGTCATTTACTCTTGGAAAAGGGAATTTACCCCCTATGAGTATATCGATGATTCCTTTGATCGGTTCCAAGAGAGAACAGTAGACGCTTTCTATAGCTCTCTGAAGCAGGGAGGAATAACCGAGCAAGAATACACTCGTGCAGAGACAGTATGGCAAGCCTTTGGTTGTAAAAACTTGGGGGATTACCACGACCTATACGTGGAAACGGACGTGTTATTGCTAGCGGCTGTTTTTGGGAACTTTCGGAAGGTATGTAAACAACACTACGGCCTTGACCCAGCCAACTATTACACGTCACCGGGTCTGTCGTGGGACGCTTTATTAAAACATTCGGGGGTCCAATTGGAACTACTGACAGACATCGATCAACACGTATTTTTTGGAAAGGGCCAAAAGAGGCGGGATTTCTTCTGTGGGTGCAAAGCGATATGCAAAGGCCAATAATCCAGAACTACCTGATTACGACCCAAATAAGCCAGAGTCACAGATCATGTATTTGGACGCAAATAATTTATACGGCTGGGCGATGAGCAAATATCTGCCTGTAGGGGAATTTACCTGGGAAACAGACTTAGAAAAATTTAATTACTATTACATCCAAGAGTTGCGACTAACTGACGACTACGGTTACATGTTTGAAATCACTTTAGATTACCCAGAACGTCACCATGACAAACATAATGACTTTCCACTTGCACCCGAAAATATCTCGGTACCAAACGAATGGCTTTCGAGTTACCAACAGGATTTAATTGGTAATGGAAAACCGACCTCGGTAGACAAACTCGTGTCTACTCTCAACACCAAAGAAAAATACGTGGTTCACTATCGTACATTGCAAAAATATCTCAAACCAGGGTTGTGGATCAAAGAAGTTCACCGAGTATTAAAATTTCGTCAAAAGCCGTGGATGAAAAGCTATATTGACAAAAACACAAAATTGCGCAAGAAAGCAAAAAATGATTTTGAGAAAGACTTTTTCAAATTGATGAACAACTCGGTCTTTGGCAAGACGATGGAAAATGTCAGATATCGAATTGACGGTCATTTATTGAGGGACGTACAAGATGCTGACAAATACAAAAAATTAACTTATAAACCAAATTACAAATCGACAGTACCATTTGAGGATTGCGAGCTTTCGTTTGTGGAGATGTACTGAACCAAAACAAAATTAAATAAGCCAATCTATTGCGGTGTAAGTATTCTCGATATCTCAAAAACGTTGATGTATGATTTTGTACTACAACGAACTAAAATAAACTTTTGGTGAAAGAGTAAATTTACTTTACACGGACACTGATTCTCTATTAGTTCAAATCGAGCGAAGCTCCGACGATTTAACTGGCTACCTAAACGAAAAGCGCAATTTATTTGACTTTAGTAATTACCCACCCGATCATCCGCTTTACAGCGCCAAAAATAAAATCGGTAAAATGAAAGACGAATTTGGTGGCAAAACAATTTTAGAAGCCGTTTGTATCATACCGAAAATGTATTCGATCTTAACTACCGATCACAATTTAAAGGAGGCAAAAGGGGTTTCCAAAGTAGTAACCGAGAAACGGTTAACCCACGAGATGTATAAAAGCTGTCTATTTGACCAAACGCATTATTTCAATAAACAACAATTATTTAGATCGGATAAACATCGGGTGTTTACGATCTCTCAACAGAAACTTAGTCTGTCACCGTTGGACACAAAGCGCTACATATTGCCGAACGGAATCGATACGTTGGCTTACGGGCATAAGGACATAAGCTAATCAACAGCGAAGCGAGTATTACCGAAGCGAGTATTACCTACCCCGGTAATTTGGTATCTTCGGGCACGACCTGAAGTTCCTCTTTGACGAAACTCCTATTTGGTCCGTTTAAAAGGTAATATAAAGTGGGACCTGTTTCGATCCTCTTGCCTTTCACTCGTTTAAATTGACTGGTGCGCTTTTCAATTTGATAGACGTCCACGGACCAGATCGGATCCGTTGCCCTTCTGACGGTGCCGCCCTCTTGCTCGCCCGGGTAATAGAGGTACCTAACTAATACACTTGGAGGAAGTTCTCGCTCGCTCCGCTCGCTCACAGGTGCACTCGGCGTCTGTTTCACTCGGTCTAATTTTATAGCTTCTGCAGGAACGGCATCTGTTAACCGCGTTTTTTCCTCGTTTAACGATTTCACGACTTGAGGCAAACGCTCTACCCATTCCACGTTACGCTCACCCACGTTTAACATCTCTTGAGCGTACTGATGACCGAATAACCTTTCAGCTAAAGTACGGTTAAACCTTTCCACGATTCCTTGAGATCTATGCACCCCAGGTTCACCCACTCGAATTTGTACTTTATTTTTTGTCATTAACCGTTTGAAGTCGCCTTTGAATTCAGATCCCGAGTCTACCATTACGAATTTGGGCCAGGTCAGAGGTGATCGCTCGTAAATTTTCTTGGTCGCTTCGGTTGCATGTTCGGCAGTTTTACTGGTCAACGGCTCTGCCTCTTTATACCGCGAACCCATGTCTACCACGGTCAAAGCGTATTTAAACGTTTTTCTTTTAACGCGGTCCCAGGGTAAATAAAGTACGTCCATTTGATGCGCGTAATTAGGTTCGACCGATTCTGATTGCAACATTGTAGGTCTGGGTACGTAATTTGGTTTTGGTAAATATAATTGCCAAATGGCCTGCTTTTTTAGCCAGTTCCTGACGACCGACTTGTCTGCACCGGTCTTTTTGTGTAGATGATCGACCGCGCTTTCTCCTCGCCAGTAACCCTGTGGGCTGTAAAACAACTTTGAAAATTCTCTCTCCATTTTAAAATAAGTTACGCAAATCAATAAGCTAACAACCCCACCAAGGCCGTCCCGGATATAATCCAAACAAACTCTCGAATCTTTTGGTCTTCGGAAGGCTCGTAAAAATCAGACAATTTAGGCTCTGGCGGTAATGGGACAATATTCTTACCGGTCAATTCCGAATAAGCTCGTAAGGCTTCGTCCACGTTTACAAATGTTTGCTGACTCGCGCGTTCTTGTCGCATTCGTTCGTTTAAAAAGTCTAGCATGTGTACGCGGTTTTGTTCCCATTCTTCTTTCGCTTGCGCCAGTTGTTCTAACGTGAGGTCGTGTTGCTTTCGTTCGCTCGCTACGCTCGCTTCACCTTTTGATAAACTGCTGAATAAAAAATTTGAGCCCGTGAATGCCAAGGCGTTTACTATCGCTCCTCCAACCATCATTAAAGCACTAGCCATTTTTAAAATAAGGTTAAATTAAATATGGATAACGAGCGAAGCGAAGCAACGAGCAAAGCGAGTTTTACCGAAATTAATAACAAATTAATCGAAATTCAAACCGAACAGGTAGAAACTCAGCTAAAGATCGACGACGTGCATGCTAATATTGTTCATATGTTAGATAATTTCCCAAAGTGAAAAATACGAAAACCTGTTTTTTTGTAGCGGGTTTTACGTTTGTTGCTTTTTATTTAATTTTTAAAATAAAACAAGAACCGTAAATAAGAATAGTATTATATAAAAGTAATGTACACCAAAAAGCTAAACCCGAGTCGCAGGCTTAAAGTTCCTCGCGCGATCAAAGGCGAAAGGCACGAAGTCACCATTACGCACAACCCGAGCACCATAGCCGCGGGTCACACGTTAAACGTAAAACTTCCAGCTCTAGGCATAGACGAAGTCATGGTACCCGGCACCGCCAAACTCGCTTTTAAACTCGATCTAGACGGCGCCTCGGACGATAACCGGACAGTTTATAACAACGTGGCTCGAAACTTGATTTCAGAAATTAAAGTGCGTCTTCAAGGCACGGACATCGTAAGTTACCGCGACGCCAACGTATTTCACAATTTTAAGGACAATTGGCTACCCCTGTCGCAGACTAAAAACATGGCGTATTATGGTTTGGAAAGGGAAAACGTCGCCAAGATACGTCTAGGGGCTGGCGATGCTAATGCCGCTGCGAACGACGGTAAAGACAAAGCGATTGCCGACGCTTTTAAAAACAGATACGCGATTCCACTGGACACGTCGATGTTGACGGATCACGCTCCGCTTTATCCTTCGTGGTTTAAAGAGCCTCTGACGTATCAACTGACTTTTAACGGACACGACAAAGTGGTCAACTCGTCAGATACCGCTGCAGAATATCAAATTTCGGACCTGACCTTGGGAAACGAAGTTGTTACCAATCAAGACTTGGCGCAAACCTTGAAAAACAAAAAAACGATGTATTACCTATTTGACCGGATTCATTCGTGGAAAAAACAGGCCGTAGGCCTAAACAAGAGTGACACGCTATGGAACATTAGCATCGACCAGAGTTTCAAAAGTCTAAAAGGGGTGTTGATTCTATTCAGAGACCCGACGATCAAGAACCCGCAAAAATTTTATAATCCGCACATCACAAAAACGATTGTTACGGTTGAAGGGAAACCGAATCAACTGTATTCGCAAGGTCTGTTTGAGTATCAGTTGGAATGAAGTAACTAGGCCTAAGTATTCGGAGACTCGGATAAAGAATCAGCTAGAGGGACCGTCAAAGATTTAAACTTAACAGGAGTAGATCTAGCTGGCTATCTAAAAGACAAGTACGGTCTCTGGCTCGATTTTAGAAGTTCCGACGACAATTCGGCCCACGGATCGGGCAGACTTCTCGGTGGAGGAGATATCGCAATTCAAATGGAACGTGAAGCCGAAACCGCAGGACCGCTGACGATGTACGTGTTTTTGGTGATGGATGCGCAACTGACGGTGGAGGATGGAAACTTCAAGAGTTTAGTTTATTAAACTGGACTTAAATTAAATGAGCTCCATGTTTAAAAATCCTCACTGCGCCTTAATCGTGGGCAAAACTGGGTCGGGTAAGACTCAGTGGATTTTAAATTTGTTAGAGACGGAATACCGTTTTACGTTTGAAGCCATAGTCATATATCTGCCCGACGCTTTTTAAAAACAAAACGTATTTAGAACGACTATGGATATACACCGACGAAAACGTTTATCTTTGTGATTTAGATCGAGAGAAACTAGAATTAAACGAAGCGATTGAACTTTATCAAAAAATTTTTGACGGGGTCTATACTTTGTTTATTATTGACGACTGTGCGGCCGATCAATTTATTAAGTACCAAAAGAAATTTAAGAGTAGCAATACTTGCGCTCTCAGTAAGATGGCGTTCTCCGGCCGACATTACAACCATTCGTATTGGCTTCTAACGCAAAAGTATAATTCGGTGCTAAAAGACTTCCGACAGAATACCGCTTGGGCCGCGATATTTCATCGTAAAGATCGTGGTTCCTTTGACCAATGTCTCGACGAAAACGATGTAGTACCGGACGAAAAACGAGAGGAGATCAAAAGGCACCTCCGCGACGTTAACTTTAGTAAATTGGTATTAAATACCGAACCGCCCGCAAATTATTTAGTTCATTAAACTAATGTTAACTTGCTATGAGCTAATTTTATTTGCTTCAAATTAATTCCCTTTTGTTATAATCGGGCTAACTCAGCCTGGTTATAACTAATTTTATTTTTAGTTATAATTAAATGATAGTCTTGCTAGAATACGTTCAGCTATTTGCCTAGTTAGTTATAGCAGCCAACTTGACTTACTATACGATCGAGTACCTGTGCTTTAAACAAACGGTCAACAAATTTAAAACGTATATATTTAAATGGACGACATCAAAAGTATTGTCACCGATTCAAAAACAGAATCAACCTCAAACGTAAAAGATAGACTTTGTGCGATAGCCGCGTCAGGCGAGAGAAAAAAATATCTCGGCAAAGAATACTCGATCAAGGAGCTTGAAACCGTGTCATCCAAAGATCAAGAAAAATTATTCAATTTGTACGAAGTTAAGTTTGGCAAAGAGATCGTAAAAACTCTCGGCCACGCGATTTTGAGCCTGTATTCTCGCCTACTCGGTATAGCTACTCCGATCGATCTACTCGGATTCAACGTCAACTTAACGTCCGAAGAAGCGCTGACTAAAGACTTAAACGACGACCCGATTATAAGTCAGACCATGGGACACATACTAACAGAGATCTGTTATAAATACGGGGTTTACCTATCCCCACTTACAGCAGCGTTGATTACAACAAAACATCTAGAATTCAACAAAAGTTCTCTTATTATAAAAGAGGATGTCAACGAACGAAGTGAACCAAACAAACGAAGCGAACCAAACAAACGAATCGAACAACAACCAAATTCAGACGGTAACTAAAGCTAAAAATCCAAGGCGTGTAGAACAAGGTAAAAAATTAGCCGAGCAAAACAAAAAGATGAAGCAACAGCTCGCCAAGATGAAACTAACGGGAGAAGAAAACACCGAGGAAAAAAAAATCTAGCTTTACCCAAACGGCCTTTGAAAACAGAAGCTTGATATTTTGTGGATTGGGTATCACTGGGGTTCTTCTCTATTTAATTTGGAAAAACAAGTCGAGCGCTCAACCTACTCGACAAGTTATTCAACCAAAACGAGAAGCGGAGCGAGAGATAATTCCTAACCAAGAACCAATTTTAGATATGGAATAAATTTAAAAGTTCTTCATATATAAATATGAGTAATGCTAAATCAATCGACGTAAACGGAATCGCCAATACGGTTTACCACGGTGCCGTCGTTTTGGGAATTTCTATTGGATATGCTATGCTGTCGAGTAGGCTTTTTAAAATAAAACCGCCGGACCTAAATAAGTTGTCTGCCGAAGACGCGTTGAAATTGACCGCGCTGTCTAGCGGTGCATTGGCCACCCAGGGTTGGTTGGTAGCGCAGGGTATCCTGCCCGCGAGTTTTCCTTTGAGCGGTTAAGTTTTCTTATTTTAAAGTTAAAGTGAAATGGCTGAAGGAGGAGTTGATTTTGAAGAAATACCACTAGAAAACAAAGAGGAGACCGATCAAGACTCGCAATTGGAGTGGGAGGACTTAATACTTAATCCAACGCATGATTACTGCGTGATCTCTGCTAATCAACATGGTTTTTTACCTCATAGATCTTGTGTCACTCAATTATTGAATGTCTATCATACTTGGGCCGCACAGCTTGATCAGCGTAATCCACCCAGAATTGATGCTGTTTTTTTGGATATGAGCAAAGCCTTTGACCGCATGCCCCATGACACACTTCTGCATAAGCTCGCTTCTGGGTTCAGCATAGGAGGTGCTCTCTGGAGTTGGATAAAAGATTTCTTGGTGGGCCGACTTCAGAGAGTGACTTTTGTTGGTCGAACCTCGGAGTGGTCTTTGGTGAAGTCCGGTGTTCCTCAGGGCAGTGTTTTGGGGCCCCTACTTTTCAACCTTTTCATCAGTGACATTTCCCGCAACATTAACTCACCTTGTGTTTGGTTGCAGATGACGTACTATTATATCGTTCCATTCGTACAGATTTGGATGTCTCTGAACTTCAGAATGATCTTAATGAGCTGAGTGCTTGGAGTGCCTCTAATGGTATGACCTTCAACACATCTAAAACTAAAATTATGCACATTTCCCGTAAGCGGGCTCAGTTCTTTCCAGCTTACATTCTTTCCGGCACTGCTCTCACAGCATCAAACACGGTCAAATATCTTGGCGTCACTCTAAGCGCTCAGCTCTCATGGAATGATCACATTAAATCTGTCAGCTCATCAGCCAATCGTATGCTCGGGTTTATCAAAACCGTGGCTTTTAATGCCTCTGTACACGCTAAACTGGCCCTTTATAAGGCTCTTGTTCTCCCCATCGTAGAATATGCACTCCCTGCTTGGCTGCCCCAAACAAAGAAGCAGGATGATACGCTAGAAAATATTCAACGACGTGCCACTCGATTCATTTTAGGTCAGAAACGTGGAGTTATGTCTTACACAGAGAGACTTGAGATCCTCAACTGGTCAACTTTATCCAATCGCCGTAATTTTGCAGTGTTGTCCCTTGTATGTAAGTGTCTTCTTAATCTTGTCAAGTGTGAAATGTGTCAGACTAAGGTTACCGTGAATTCCAGACATACCAATATTGTTAGTTTTAATCATCTCCAGCCTAGAACACAATCTCTTCATTTATCCTGCTTTCATCAGTTTCCCCGGTTGTGGTCTAATCTCCCTGAACACGTTTCTAACACTCTTATTTTGAAACCTTTTTCACAATTCCTGGCAGTATTGAAAAATACTGTCCTTTACCCTGATTCTTAGGCTTGTTTTTTGTTCTTGTTTATTTGTTTTATTTTGTTTTTCCATTTAGGCCTACCGCTATTCAATTCATGTAGTGTGGAAGTTCTTCTTTTATCTCCATTTATATCTTTTTACCTCATGTTTGGCTACCCTTGTTTTGTTAGTGCAATCCTCTATTCATTATTTTGTTTTTGTTCCCATATGCAATCTCATAATGTCATTTATTGTATGTGTATATCCTGGATAATTTTTTTTTATTATTATTCTGCTTTTTAAGTATTTAATTACAGAAGAAGTAACGCTTTATTGTTGGATGAATTTATTTATTTATTTATTTATTGTTTAATTTATACAAGGTGCCACAAAGTATTTTTAAATGTGTGTTTTTTAAAATTTATTCTTAATGTCTTCATGTTCAGTGTTTTTACATGTACATGTATATACAGTATACTTATTTTATTAATTTGTTAATTTCCCACATCTTGATGTGGGGAGACAGGTCTGTGACCACAGTGATTCCGTATTACTTTTGTCTCCCCTATGCCCATCTTGCTTGTGATGTATATTGAATTTTTGGCATGAATAAATAATAATAATAATAATAATATTCTTTTTCACCCTCTTCGCCGTTTTTAAAAGACAGATTATACTTCTGCAACGTTTTTCTCGATTTTGGTGGTGGCGGTTTTCTCCAAACGTGATGATTGTAGTACCGATCTCCCATGTCGGCGGGGGTGTACGAGGAAACCCAACCGAGAATTAGACCGCAATGTTTACAGACGTATTTTTCGTCCATTTCGTGTATTTGGTGGTTGCAAGTGTTTTCCGGTGTACGTTGGTTCCCGCTGCCCGCTATGTGTACTTCCTTTAGATTCAGCAAGTGGCAAAGTTCCGCATCAGTCATTTTTTATATCAGGGTTTATTTATTTAAGGTAAAAAAAAAATTAACCTGGGATTTCTACATCAGCGTCGTATTTAATAATTAATCCAATTTTGTATAAGTCCGCGTCGAGTTTAGACGATGAACCGGGCAGTGGCTCGTTCTCTCGCGCGTGCCTCAGCTTTTTATGCTTGCCGTCTACGAGCACCACGTGATCCATTCCTTCCAACTCGACACAATTTACGCAGCAGGTGCAGTAGGTACAACCAAAACATTCGATACAATTGCTGCATTGGTAACAGTCCTCGCAACTGTCCAAGGCATTTGAATTTCTGCAGTCGTATGAATTAAAACAAGCCACGCAATGTATACATCTACCACAATCGTCGCAGGTGGAGCAGTCCTTACATCTGACGCAGTCTTGACATTCATGACAATTGTGGCATTCTTTACAATCGATGCATTTGCGTAAACTTTTGGAATTTAAACAACGAAAGCAATCGTACGAATCTATCAAGTTGATCGAATTTCTCGTGTCTTTGCAAAAATAACAATTCACGTTTGTAGTTTTATCTACCATTTATTTTTATGTATTTTTATTATTGTTTTTTCGGGGTTTTTTTTACAATGGGAAAGTCGAGACTTATTTGTGAGTGATTGCCAGTCACGAGTTGTTTACAGCCGGGGTCAAAAGTTCAAGGTCAGTGAAGTGGAAATCCCCGGCCCTAGTCACGAGTTGTTTACAGCGAGCGAAGCGAAGCGACCAGAGGGAGTAGGGTCAAAAGGTGAGCGAGCGAAGCGAGCGGTGAGTGTGATGGGTGAAAGGAGGTTTTGGCTCAGAATGTATATATTCACCCGGCACCTCACAGCCGGGCCTTTTTTGTCGATGTACTACCCAGGGGTTTTTGGTGGGCAAAAACCGGGGGTTCACGTAATTTATATTTTTTCCCATTTTTTCTCACCAAAAAGATTCCCACGATTTTTTGAGTCGATGTACTACCCTAGGGTTTTGAGCAAAAACGGGGTAAAAAGGGGCGTGTGCTCCAGAACTGTCCCTCTCCTACTACTAAATCAAAACAGTTTTATCGACACACTACCGTAAAATTTCAAACCGTAAACGTTCATCTGCGTAAGAGACCGCCGCATTGGACTGTTTTTCATGTATTTTAAATTTTCGAAGTGATGGGTCAGTTTTTGACAGGATATTTCTCTTTTAGGTCAGCTAATTTTTCAGTTTTTATAAATTGATATACTAACAAATATGTTTCAAAGCCCCTTTTCCACGTTGGTTTTGTTAAGAAGAAACTGAACGAACAAAATGTTACTAATTCTAAAACTTGAATACGTTATTTTTCCTACCCGAGGGTTTCGGAAGTGCGCCATCAGTGATCAACTTTCAGGCTCTACACCTTTTACACGGACGTTAATAGAGGGATCCCAATACGACGCTTTTAGCGTCGATCTGCGCACTTCCGCGTTTGCGCGTGTGACGTACCGAAGTGACTACGTGACGGGCACACGACTGTGTGTGCAGGGGTAGCTTACATAGTGACGTACGTTGCATTTTTGTATTTTTAGTCATTTTTTATCTAGTGTTTTTCTTGTATTTATTGAAATTTTTATGCAGACCCTCCTGACAGTAATTGAGTTCGCTTTTAGATTATCTGTTAGGGGTGTCAGCAAATATTGTTCTTATATATTCATATATTGATCGGTTTTTGTATTTTGTGTTGGTTTTTGTACCCTGACAAATAATAATAATAAATGAAACAGTGTTGGCCTCTCTGTACAAAAGAAGCCCACGTAATACATGTATACGGTGTGATGGCGTTGTGTGGACTCGCACACGTCCACACAATGTTCCCCTCTCTCTGAAAAATAGTTTCTGAGGCATTTTGGGGTCAAGGCTACCTGTGGCAAAATGAAGAGGAACAGTCCAGGAAATCATCACCAAAATTCCAGCTCGAAGGAGTTATCCTAGTAGGAGAAAAGGAGCTTTTTCCTCAAGTTTCCTTGCAGACGGAGCTCTTCTATGTATTAACACAGCCACGAATCGAGGTCGGTTTGTAAATCGAGGACGTCTTCAATTCGCAATAAAGTGAAATTTGAGGCCACAGTGAGCATTTGTGATGGTCAGCGAAATCTCAAGGCGTTTGGAAGCCATACTCGGTGTACGTATTTAACATGCCAGGTGTTTACGTTTACGTTTACGTTTAACGTGTGGCCGGCTGCTATGGTGCTCGGATTGTGCGTTACAGTTACTTCGCGTCTTTCGCCTTTGATAGCACGAGGTATTTTTAACCGGCGGTTTAGGTTTAGTTTCTTTGTGTATTGAATTTCCATGTCTTTTTATAATAGACGGTTTTATAATTTAAAAGTTTTCAATTTGAGGGTCAAATCACAAACAGGTTTATTTCCAAATCACAAACATAAAAGACAACGCAATGAAAGACACACCTGCCGCAAAAAAAGTCTTCGTATTTACCCAATAGATTTCTCTTACAGAAAGTTTCGACACTCATTTCTGCCAGCACGGCGCTGATATGATCAATGTCTGTTCGCACGTCACCCAGCATACCCTCAATGCTAGTTTGAACAGTTTGCATTTCTGTCAACTTCTCTAAAAGTTCTTGCTCCATTTTAAAATATATAAAATAAAAAGGCGAGTGCATTAAAGACGGTCGGAGGAGCCGTAGTCAATGCGTTGGCGTTCACCGATTCCAACTTTTTATTTAGCAGCCTGTCTTAAAATCAAATCGATGCAGAAAGAAAGCGACATGACCCTGCCTCGGAACAACTGGCGCAAGCTCAGCAGACCTGGGGAAAAAATTGCGTACAGTTGTTGGACTTTTTAAACGAACGGACGAGACAAGAGTGTGCGAGTCAGCGGAAGTTTACCGAAGTAGACCAAGCGTTGCGTGCTAACTTTGAGTTGATGGGTAAACACGTGATGGCTTTGCCACCAGAGCCCAAGTTGTCCGATTTTACGTGCCTTCAGAAGATCAGAAAGTTCGTGAATTGGTGTGGATTCTAGGCGGTACCGCACTGGCATTTTTTTGGCATACTAGTTTGGTTAACTTTATTTTAAAATGGACAAAGAATTTTCAAAATTGTTTTACAGCCCACAAGGCTATTGGAAAGGCGAAAACGCTGTAGATAAGTTACATGAAAAAATGGGTGCGGATAAAAGCGTGGTAAGAAATTGGCAAAAAAAGCAAGCTATTTGGGAAATTTATTTACCTGCCCCTGGATACGTGCCCAGGCCGAGTACTTTACAACAGGAATCGGTAAAACCCAACTACGCCCATCAAACGGATATATGATATTTACCGTGGGACTAAGTTAAAAGAAAACTCATAAATACGTTTTGACCGTAACTGACATTGGGTCGAGATATAAAGAAGCAGGACCGTTGGTAATTAAAACGGCTGAGCAAGTTGCAGAAGCTATAAAATGGATTAATGGCAGGTTGGAATTAAATTTGCCCAAAATTGCGATGGTAGACCCGGGTTCGGAGTTTAAAGGCGAGTTTTAAAAAGTCTTGGCCAAAAATAAGGTTGAAATTCAAGTAGACGAATCTAGCGTGCACAGATCATAAGGAGTCGTTGAACGGTTCAACAGAACTTTGGCCGAACGATTGTTTGGTCATCCGTACGTACAGGAAATGTTAAACGTTGTTAACGTGACGTGGAATGGGTTGCAAGATTACCTCAGGTTATAAAAGCGTTAAATGAAGAAGAAAAAAAACAGATTTACAGATAAAAAAACAGCAGCAGCCATAAAGTTAGATATAGTGAAGCAACTACCGGCCACACCCGTCCCAAAAAAGGAGAGAAATCGAACTACCTTCAGATACAGTCGACCGGTATCTATGGTACCCCGGCGAGCAAGAAGGCGGTAATGTCAGAAGGGCAACAGATCCCATTTGGAGTGAGGACGTTTATCAAGTGGAAAAACGCACCAGTCAGTTCAAAAGGATCAAAGGCAAAAAAGGTGAAAACGGGGCCGACTTTATATTATTAACTCCCCGGTTTGAATCGGGGTCCCAAACGGAGCTTTGTTAGAGAAGACCTTCAAGTCGTGCCTGCGGATACCGAAATACCGCCTGCTTCTAAAGTTTGATAGAAATGATAATGGCCGTAGGCTAAAGTATCGATGCCAGTTGGTAATAGGTTACGTTTTGTGTCCAACGGCGACAAGCTCAATTTATTTTGAACGATTGTGTAAACCAAGTTTTTCTTCGATCTACTGTGATGCTGGGTCGTAAAAACCTACTTGCAACCAAACAACACTTCTTTGTCAGCTTCGTGTCGCAGTTGTTTCTCAGTCACAACTTTTGTTAGACCTTTCGCTCTTTTCAAGTTAACTTGGCCTTCGAGTAGGATCGAATGGGGCGTAAGCAAACGACTTCCTTCACCGGTTGGCTGCCAAATTCGTCTTTCATCTCACCGATGACTTTTTTTGGATCGTGAAGCACATGTGCGGGTGCATAGTTGGAAAAGTCGAATAACTCACGCTTTTGACGTAGGTAACCATATAAGTCCTCGGTTTGGATCTGAACCAGCAAGCCGTCGGTGTCAATAGACAAACGTCGTTGTCAAATTCTGCTTTTAACGCGTTGTAATAGAAAGCATACATTTACGTTTTAGACAAGTCGAGCTCGCTTACGCCGCAGTAAATGGGCTTATTCAACTTGGTTATTATGCGATACATTTTGATAAACGAGAGATTGCACGGTGTAGTCGATTTGTAATGCGGTTTAGATACCAGGCGTTTATATCGTTCTGCATCCTGTAAGTCTCTCAGCAGGTGACCGTTTATTTGGTATCTTACGTTTTCCATCGTTTTACCAAATACCGAGCTGTTCATCAGTTTAAAGAAGTCTTTCTCGAAATCAGATTTGGCTTGTTTGCGCAATTTGGTGTTTTTATCGATGTAACTGGGCATTTAAGGCGCCTGCCTGAAGGAGTTTACATGATTAACCCTTTTTAACTGTAAACCGAGTTCTCGATATTTTTGCAACGCATGATAGTGAATCACGTATTTCTGTTTGGAGGAAAGCGTTGCCATGAGTTTGTCTACGGACGTAACATTTTCCCAGTTGCATATCAAGTCTTTCTGGTATTCGCTCGGGGTTGAAATGTTTTCAGGTGCCAGCGGAGAGTCATTGTGTTTATTGTGCAAATCGATCAAACGAGTTTACGTACTCGTATGGGTAAATGCCTTTCTATAAAAACAGGTTTGTGTTTTGGGGAAATCTTTCGCGCAATAACTTAAAATCGTCTGGGGAGTATTTTTTTACCAATCGATCGAGTGAAGGGGCCATAAAATGAAACGAGTCTAGAAAACTAAGCTGACCAAAAGGAAACAAAATATAATTCTCAGTATTTTTAGCAATGACTTTGATTTTACTCCCGCATGATTAAATGCGTGTCATTCTTTTTCAAGTTGTGTAGCACGACCGGAATAGGCGTTTGTTTAGACACGATCGGAGTTTGAGATTGCAATTAACGTGTGCTGGGCCCCTGTAATTACCCGTTACGTGGCAATGTTCGCGAACTTTTCTAAACCTGTTGATGGGTTTCTCGCAGCTCATACAAAATGTAGTCGACGTAACCGCGGTCGTTTATGAAACTAAAGTCGATCTTTTGGGTTTTAGTTTTTGGGTCGGCTGGGATAGGACATTGACATTGCGATTCTTTGGTTGGATAGAGTGGTTTTTCACATACCCAGTAGATGTTGCATTTGTTGTGGCGTTTATGAAGTTCTGACGTCCATTGAGGAGGCTTGGATCGGCAAACATTTCGTTAATAGTTTTCGTTTCTTGGATTACGATTTTACGAAATGAGTGGCTGCGTCTTGCCCTCGGTATGTTTTGCGACTCCTACATACACCGTCACATCGCACAACTGCGTAAGAGTAACCGCATGGCTCATGAAGTTGCGTTTTAATCATGTTGGCTTCTTCTGGTGCGAGAGATTCTGAAACAGATTCGAAATCAAAACAAACGGGGCGTCTTGTTTGTTTTTGCAGTTTTCAAATTTGATAATGGTTTAGCCTTTTTCGGGCAGTACAACTTTAGAAGGTGCTGCATCTATGCCTTGGCAGTCTTCTTTCTGCCGGTTTGGTCTTTGTTTTGATTGAAAGTGGGATAGGCACATGAAACACCAATGTTGTTTACCGTCGTGATTGTCAATGGCACTAGCCAACCGGAAGAAATTTTTGATCCGACAATAATGGGCTTTTTCAGCTCAGTTAATATGAAGTAAGTTTATGGGTTCCTCTTCTATTTTGGAATGATAAATTATAAACACGCCGTCTTTGCAGGTGTACCTAAATACATTGATCGCCAAGTTGTTTTGAGCTTCGATGCGTGAAATCTGCGATATTGGAGTAGGAAAGTCTACGTTTGAAAAGTTTAAACCCTCGTCTGTTGTGTACGTTGAAGTTCTTTCGTCGTGTATTTTGTAATCTGGATTGCTTTGGAGTTGATGCTTGACGTTTTTTTTAATTTAATCCTAGAGCAACTCTTATCGCTCAGCGTATGCATTGTTGATCTTTTTTGTTTTTAACGTTAATGACCGCAGTTTTAACCGATAGTTCTTTAGGAAGTGGAAAGTAAGTCGCTCCTTCTGGATTATAACGCGCCACGTTAATATAAAACGCGACAACTTTGTCAAACATCTATCCAGAGTCCCGTTGAGTAAGAGCTTCTACATCTTCCATTTTTTTCTTTGTTGTTTTAATAAGTTTTTGATATCTGGTTCGGGAAACATGGCAATATTTTTACTCGAAAACGCCAACTTTCGTTTCAGGTCCGGGCTTTTCTATTTTAAATTGAACCTTGATCGCGGTGTGCAACTTGTAAAATTCGGCAAATGCTTTCTTTTCGATGTAACTCTTGTAGAAATCGAACAAGTGTACCAAGTCGTCTACAAAGAAACTAGGCTTCAATCCCCAATTTCTGTAGTTACCTTGAGAGCGTCAGACGTTTTGGATGTCTGTCTCTGCAATAGCTTCCGGTTGAGTTTAGGCTTTAATCGCGGTAATGAGATCTTTCCGTAACACGTTGCCGTTTGCACCTGTGGCAGTAAAGTTTATGTCGTTGTCTTGTACTACCTGTAAGAGCTGACGGTAAGTTTGGCGCTGTATGTTTCTGAATGAACGCTGGCTCGCTTGAATTGCGCGTACGAGCTCTGGTTTAGTATGTTGGCGACGGTGAAGTGGAGGTAATGGTATGTTATATTGTTTGACAAAGTGGAATACAAATGATTTTTTAAATTTGATTAAAGCCTGACAACACGGGCGGCGTTGTGGTTTGGTTCATGGATTTCTGTTCATGTTCATATTTATACATTGGTAATTATAATTTTATTTCTATTTTTCTTGAAGCCTCAAGTTCCCATTTGTTTAGGGGGCTTGAGTTCTTTTCTTTTCCCGGGGGCGACAAGGATTTTATATGAGGGTGAGAAACTTTTCCGGAGGTGGGAGAGGGCCCGAGAAAGGGGCCGGGTAGGCATAGTGGGGAAATTTGGGGTGGTACTGTCATTCTCACACTACTAATGGTCATGCATGATGCATGAGGTTAAAAGGTCAAAAGATATAAAGTCTGCACCTCAAGTTCGCGCGTTGTGTACGTGCAAGATTTGTGTATTCTGTATATGTGTACATGCGCATGTACCCCCCACATGCTCGCACATATGGGCGGCCAAATGGGACCAAATTAACAATGACAAGAACTTAAGCAATAATCACCGAAATAAAGATAACAAACGCAGATATATAAACACAGAAATAAAAATGTAACCATGCATAATGCAGGGAACGAGAACGAGTAAAAAAAGGGGGCGCTAGAATTCCAAGATTTGCGGGTGCGCAACACTATGATTGTACCCACGTGCACACCAAGAATGTACATGTACATGTATTTTCTACATGTCACACTGCAAAAACTGGGGTGTTAAATTTAACACCTGCGGTGTTATCAGAAGCCTACACCAACACTTTTCACATGGTGTTAAAAGTTTGGTGTTATTTGGTGTTACTTGTGACAACTTCTAGTGCGCTGTAACACTTATAGGTGTGAAAACTAACATCATCAGTGTTAAAGTAACACTTTATGGTGTGGTCACCTGATAACACCCAAAAGTTTTGATTTTAACACCCGAGCTTTTACAGTGCAAGCCTGTCGGCCGGAAGTGGACTACAATGTTAAACCTTTTGGTTGAGCTGAAGAAGTTCGGCGGGCTTCTGATTTTTTATTCATTTTGTTTCCTTCTTCGGGAGTGCTGTAAAATTCGGCAAAGTCGTGGTCACTTTTTAAAATCGCGACGCCAGCCAGCAAACGACTGTACCAAAATCCATCTGCGGAGATCTTCCGCATTGTGGAAATTCGATTCAATTCTAAAAATACGTTCGATTTTGGAAAAAAAGCATCCCGTTTCGTCAAAACATGTTTCAATCTTTTTGACCCGAACTCTGCTTCGCAATAAGTCAGTGTAATACTGCTTCCTATTTCTCGAATGCTCTTGTTGTCGTCATTTCAATGGGCCACTGTACGCGCGAAGTTGGGTCTCTTTAGTGAGCATTGTAAGTGCGGTATATGTTACAATTTTGATAACAAGTTATTTCGTGCTTAAAGTACATGTACCTAACAAAATTTCAATAACAATTTAAAAATCTCGAAAGTCCACAATGCCGACAAAGTAAATCAAACAACGGTAACAGTTCCTTCAGACAAAATTAAGCTTGACTTTTTCTAGACATCATTAGGCTGTCATCTACAAAGCAGAGGTGTTCCCCCGCATATTTTGCCCAGATTCACCACTTAAAATACGGGCCAGGCTAGCTAGACATCCCCTGGAACACCATTTTTCTAATACCACAAAACCCTAATGGGCCTTTCACATCCTTAGGCTAATGTCAGTTCATGTGAAAAGTACTAGGAGAGACAGCTCAAAAACATCGTTATACATCTGAGACCTCTGTAACATTTGTTACATTCTTGGATATATTAACCGAACGTATTTTTTGTCTTTGTGTGTACGTTTTCGGTGAATAAAGTTTCATCTATATGTAATTTCTATATTCTCAATCATGCCAATAGAAATGATGCAGACACCGTTTTGATGTCGATACTATTACACTGGAATGAACCTCTGTGCAGGAGCCCTGCTTTTACTGTTGAAGAGGGAGATGTAAAAAAAAATGTCGAAACGTACGCGTTGCATTCTATTCAGCCCAATAAACCGTATCTATCCTAAGAACGTCGAATGAAACAGGGCATGCACCCAGCAGACTTCGCTCCCGTCAAACTAATGGCCGGGCACCGCTATATTCCGAAAAGAAGACATGAGTTGTTGTCACACTGCTTCCTATTTCTCGAATGCCCTTTTTTTGGTCTACACTCTAGTAGAAGTCTCTTTATTTGAGCATAATTAGTCTCACAATTGTCCATCTCAGCTCAATAAACCCATGATCGCGAAGCGCGGCAACCCGCTAGAGGTGCATTCCACCAAATGGTCGTATTTCTGCGTACGAGCTCATTAATATTTTGTGATCCCACGGGGTTTTTACAATAAGACATGCCATAATCAGGAGAGATCGTAGACATATTTCTATAAATTTCGACTTTGGGATCACAATTTCCAGTATGGGGTATTTCCTTCATAAAATGCCTCAAATTGCGGGCATAATTTGATTGGGTAGAGGCGGGCGGCTACATTTAGAGCTGAGCGCACAGTTTTACTTATATTTTGGGGGTATCTTCAGGGAAAGGCGAATAAAAAAAATTCGTAGCTCCCCCCCAAAAAAACTGAAATGAAAAGCAATCTTCTGGCCATAATCTTGAATTTCCAGTGGAAAAGACAAACAAACGGAAGCCAACTTGAACCTCTTCAAGAGAGTCAACAGGCGGCGCTACTTCGATCTGATATAGGAGTGCACTGAACTAATTGAAGCCCCATTGAAAAAAATGTAACATCGATCACGTTTGCAGCCCCGGTGTGAGCAATCGAAGTCCCTCTGGCCTCTCAAACAAAACCAAAGTCTTCTGGGGAATTCAGCTTTCAATTGATTTTCAATTTTTAGTAGGTTAACCAATGAAATTTTTATTTATCCATAAAAAAAAACAATCACCCCCTCCAAAAGTGAACGTTTCCAAGTCTGTCAGTGGCCATTTTTCAAATTAAAACCCCTCCACTTTTTAGGCTCTTGGGACAATTTTTCAGGACCATTTTTCATGCTTTGCCCTTGGACGGGAGCCTTCGAATCTAGGGAGTTCATTCTGGGCCATTCTTCCACAATTCCACAATTTTCTTGGGCAACACAATCTCCTCTTTTTGAAATAAACTGTTAGTGGTACCTTTAAGCGCCTGCGCCTGGCGAAGAATTTCCCTTTAATTGAGTAGTGCACTTTTAGTGTAGTGCAACCCTACTGGGTGCACCACTACAAATAAATTCCCATAGACAGCAGTGATAAATCCCCATACTTCACAAATATTTTAAAAATACTCACAACTCTGCACAGAAAAATGATGTTCCACATGTCCCCTTTCATTTTCCTTTCAATTTTTGGGGGGTTGACCAATGAATTTTTGATAAATTTTTACCAGAAGCAGACCACCCCTAAAATGATGAAAAGTCCCTGTCCAGAAAAATATCCATTTTGAAAAACCACCCCCCTGCAAAATGGCTCAAATAGTGCCACTTTCGGACACTATTGCATCCAAATTGCTCAGAATTGGAAGCCCCGAGTCCGGCCCAGAGGTTCAGTCGCAGATTTCTTCAATTCCCCAGTTCCATGGCTCTCAGGACCCTCTAATATAGTGTTGTGAAATTACTCAACATGAACTGTTGATCGGTTATTAGTTAATGATTATTAGTTATTTCTGGTATTATTACCTGACAGCGCTCTGCGATTATTAGTTCGTTCACGTCGCGTCTCCAGCGTGCATTGACAGTGCACAGTTGAGTTACCGCCGCGTGCGCGCTGTCTGAGCCACTTGCTTGCTTGGTCGCGCTAGCGGCCCTCTTGCGGTGAGCGTGAGACACTAATGTTCTTTAAATTACGCGGCACGCTGTTTTGTTCTACCTTATGTGACTAAATGTTGTGATGGAATGTTTTGTTTAATACTTTGTGAAAACAAGCCCAACCTGTATAATAGCCACGCTAGATTGTAGATAGAGAGTTCGTGTTCTGAACTTGGACCGTTCGGATCTGTGCCCGGAATTAAACCAGCTGTGAATTAAGTATAGATCTGTGTGACTGCCCTTTAATTTGCCCGTTTCGACGGCGAACCCGCGACAATAAATATTTTGAGTCTACAACTTTTATTAATGAGCTCGGCGGACATATTTCTGGCCTAAACACGAGGGTGCACCCTTCTCGTCTAGTACATCAACCTCGTTCGCACATGTGAGTGTAGTCCACTAATTCAGGCGCCATTGAAAACAGTGTTCGGGCCCAATAATATGCGTACCAACATCCCTGAGGCATCTGAAACACACGTTAAATGATTGTATGTATGGTCCATAATCTTTTACTTTCTTTTCAAATGTCTGTGGGTGAACCGATTACAGTTTCAGTTATTCTCTAAAAACAACATTACCCCCCAAAAAGTGATTTTTCCAAAGTCTGATTGCAGCCATTTTTTCAAGTGACAACCCTCAACTTTCTCGGGCATTTAGGACTATTTTTCAACAGTGTTTTTTTTAGCCACTCTGCTCTCAGATGAAAGCCCAAAGACCCAGGAAGTTGATTCTGGCAAAGATTTACACAATCTCACCATTTTGGGGGCCATACAATCTCCTTTTTCAAAAGATAATGCGGGGGCACTTTTAATGCTAATGAGGTGGCCGGAAATTCTCGCTTGAGTATTAAATGGACTGCACCCTAATGAGCTCGCCGGAAATTTTCGCTTGAGTTATAGTGGACTGCTCCCTAGTCTTGGCCCAAGACGTCAGTGATCGATAGTTGTTTTATTTCTGTTGAAAAGCGCCCCGCACAACTAGGGGTCCAGCCACGATTTTTTTATATGACGTCCGTGGGTCCAGCCCACTAATTCAAGCCCCATTAAAAACAGTGTAAAATCAGCACCGTTCAGGGCCCAATAGCATGCACGCCAACATCCCTGAGATTTCTGAAACTCAAATGAAATTCTTGTCTGGTCACTTATCTTTCAATTTCTTTCAATTTTTTTGTGGGTTAACCAATTACATTTTTAATTATTCCCACAAAACAAATCACCCCCCAAAAAGTGAGTTTTCTGAGGTCTGATTGCAGCCATTTTTCAAGTGGCAACCCTCAACTTTCTCGGGCACTTAGGACCATTTTTCAACCATAGTTTTTAGCCCTTCTGCTCTCATATGAAAGCTCAAAGACCCAGGGAGTTGATCCTGGCAACGATTTACACAATCACGCCATTTTGGGGGCCAAACAATCTCCTTTTTCAGAGGATACTGTGGGGGAGGCACTTTTAATGCTAATGAGCTGGTCAGAATTCCTCACTTGAATTAGTGGTCTGCACCCCTAGGTTTTACTTACTCTCACTGGCGCACAGTCTAATTATGAGTCGTTAGCGGGCGCACTATGCACGGTGTCCGCTATCAAGCACTAACGTCTTGAAACCAAGACTAACTGCACCCATGTACAATCTTTCCGCGCCATGTTTAAACCCGCGGCGTGTAGCAAAAAAGTGCTACACCATTGACTTGTGCACAAACCCGGTGCTACACAATGCTACACGGGAAAATAAAAAAGGAAGGGGCCGCAGCGTGTAGCAAAAAAGTGCTACACCATTGACTCGTGCACAAACCCAGTGCTACACAGTGCAACACGTGCGTGAGACAAGTCAGAGGAAATCGTGCAATAAAGTTTCGCGGGTGTTCTGTTCTGTTCTAAGGGTGCAGTGTCCCAATTCAAGGAAAATTCTCCGCCGGGCCGAGGCGCAGAAAAAGTACCCCCAGAGATTGTTTCGAAAAGAGGGGTCTGTTTGGGCCAGGAAATGGTGGAATTGTGTCAGTATGGCCCAGGATCATCTCTGTAGATTCAGGGGCACCCATCTGGGGGCAAAGCAGACAAAAATGGGATTGAAAATTAGTCAGAAGAGCCCCAGGAAGGTGAGGGATGTCATTTGAAAAATGGCCGCTGGGAGGGCTTGGCAACATTCACTTTTTGGGGGGTGAGTTTGTTTTGGGCGGATAATTAAAAAATTCATTGGTTAACCTACTAAAAATTGAAAATCAAATGAAATCTGAAGGACCAAACAGCACATTGATTTTTGTTTGAGAGGCCTCAGGGACTTCAGTTGCCTGCCATGGGGCTCCAAACTTGGTTGATTTTACACTATTTTCAATGGAGCTTGAATTAGTTCAGTGCACCCTATATTGCCAAGATGGCGGCGTCCTGGATGTCATGGCGGTTGGATTGAAAAATCATTTCTCACGTTTGCGATAGTTACACCAGTGGTGGAAAGACCGGAACAAGCCAGGGATAGCAGTTTTATGAATTGTGAGACATGAGAAACATTTGATTGTTGGCAGCAACACTCCACTGGTAAATACCCATGCAATCATGTGGAAATTCTGAAAAACAATTAACTCTGTCACTGTTCATGCTGTTTTGCGTGTAATTTTCAAGAAATCAGCAGTGACCGAAGGACTTGATGGTTTCCGTGGGCCAACCCTAACCGAGCTTAACCCTAACGGAGGCCAACCCTAATGACGGCTAACCCTAACGGAGGCCAACCCTAATTATGAAGGGTAACCCTAACAGGGCCCTAACCAAGGGTGGGGGTACTTCCTCGATGGTCAAGTACAGCCCGCGCACCAACTGACCAAGCTGTGGATATATGCGCAGGTGACTGAAAGTTCTCGAAACACTCTCCTTGGTGGTTTGTTCCACTCTTGTGTTGGAAGTGCCCTATTTTGGGCTCAGGTTTTCAACTCTTGGGCTGGAGCGTGTCAACAGGAATAAATTCTACGTAGAGCTTTCATGTCAAAGCATGGCTGAAGTTTCATAATTTTCTTGTATTTGATCTCTGCTGTTGGTAGTGTATGGCCAAAGCGGTAACCCTTCCTTATCAGTAGGACATGCTAGTTGAAGCTATTTATGGGGAAAGGTGCAATTTTCAAATGCTGATTGGACATTCTTCTGTTTGCACTATAGTAGAAGTGTACATGTACAGTGTATGTATAGGCAGTTTGTGCACATTTGCTATTGGCTGACCTTGATGATTTACTCCCCATAGCACAGCCAGTCGACTTTTTTTTCCAATTTATTTTCAAAAATTGAGTTTTTTGGAACATTCTCAACCATTCAGCATTGTTTCTGTGTCAGACTGTGAAAAAGGGGTGTATATAAAGGGTGCAGTGTCCCAATTCAAGGAAAATTCTCCGCCGGGCCGAGGCGCAGAAAAAGTACCCCCAGAGATTGTTTCGAAAAGAGGGGTCTGTTTGGGCCAGGAAATGGTGGAATTGTGTCAGTATGGCCCAGGATCATCTCTGTAGATTCAGGGGCACCCATCTGGGGGCAAAGCAGACAAAAATGGGATTGAAAATTAGTCAGAAGAGCCCCAGGAAGGTGAGGGATGTCATTTGAAAAATGGCCGCTGGGAGGGCTTGGCAACATTCACTTTTTGGGGGGTGAGTTTGTTTTGGGCGGATAATTAAAAAATTCATTGGTTAACCTACTAAAAATTGAAAATCAAATGAAATCTGAAGGACCAAACAGCACATTGATTTTTGTTTGAGAGGCCTCAGGGACTTCAGTTGCCTGCCATGGGGCTCCAAACTTGGTTGATTTTACACTATTTTCAATGGAGCTTGAATTAGTTCAGTGCACCCTATATTGCCAAGATGGCGGCGTCCTGGATGTCATGGCGGTTGGATTGAAAAATCATTTCTCACGTTTGCGATAGTTACACCAGTGGTGGAAAGACCGGAACAAGCCAGGGATAGCAGTTTTATGAATTGTGAGACATGAGAAACATTTGATTGTTGGCAGCAACACTCCACTGGTAAATACCCATGCAATCATGTGGAAATTCTGAAAAACAATTAACTCTGTCACTGTTCATGCTGTTTTGCGTGTAATTTTCAAGAAATCAGCAGTGACCGAAGGACTTGATGGTTTCCGTGGGCCAACCCTAACCGAGCTTAACCCTAACGGAGGCCAACCCTAATGACGGCTAACCCTAACGGAGGCCAACCCTAATTATGAAGGGTAACCCTAACAGGGCCCTAACCAAGGGTGGGGGTACTTCCTCGATGGTCAAGTACAGCCCGCGCACCAACTGACCAAGCTGTGGATATATGCGCAGGTGACTGAAAGTTCTCGAAACACTCTCCTTGGTGGTTTGTTCCACTCTTGTGTTGGAAGTGCCCTATTTTGGGCTCAGGTTTTCAACTCTTGGGCTGGAGCGTGTCAACAGGAATAAATTCTACGTAGAGCTTTCATGTCAAAGCATGGCTGAAGTTTCATAATTTTCTTGTATTTGATCTCTGCTGTTGGTAGTGTATGGCCAAAGCGGTAACCCTTCCTTATCAGTAGGACATGCTAGTTGAAGCTATTTATGGGGAAAGGTGCAATTTTCAAATGCTGATTGGACATTCTTCTGTTTGCACTATAGTAGAAGTGTACATGTACAGTGTATGTATAGGCAGTTTGTGCACATTTGCTATTGGCTGACCTTGATGATTTACTCCCCATAGCACAGCCAGTCGACTTTTTTTTCCAATTTATTTTCAAAAATTGAGTTTTTTGGAACATTCTCAACCATTCAGCATTGTTTCTGTGTCAGACTGTGAAAAAGGGGTGTATATAAAGGGTGCAGTGTCCCAATTCAAGGAAAATTCTCCGCCGGGCCGAGGCGCAGAAAAAGTACCCCCAGAGATTGTTTCGAAAAGAGGGGTCTGTTTGGGCCAGGAAATGGTGGAATTGTGTCAGTATGGCCCAGGATCATCTCTGTAGATTCAGGGGCACCCATCTGGGGGCAAAGCAGACAAAAATGGGATTGAAAATTAGTCAGAAGAGCCCCAGGAAGGTGAGGGATGTCATTTGAAAAATGGCCGCTGGGAGGGCTTGGCAACATTCACTTTTTGGGGGGTGAGTTTGTTTTGGGCGGATAATTAAAAAATTCATTGGTTAACCTACTAAAAATTGAAAATCAAATGAAATCTGAAGGACCAAACAGCACATTGATTTTTGTTTGAGAGGCCTCAGGGACTTCAGTTGCCTGCCATGGGGCTCCAAACTTGGTTGATTTTACACTATTTTCAATGGAGCTTGAATTAGTTCAGTGCACCCTATATTGCCAAGATGGCGGCGTCCTGGATGTCATGGCGGTTGGATTGAAAAATCATTTCTCACGTTTGCGATAGTTACACCAGTGGTGGAAAGACCGGAACAAGCCAGGGATAGCAGTTTTATGAATTGTGAGACATGAGAAACATTTGATTGTTGGCAGCAACACTCCACTGGTAAATACCCATGCAATCATGTGGAAATTCTGAAAAACAATTAACTCTGTCACTGTTCATGCTGTTTTGCGTGTAATTTTCAAGAAATCAGCAGTGACCGAAGGACTTGATGGTTTCCGTGGGCCAACCCTAACCGAGCTTAACCCTAACGGAGGCCAACCCTAATGACGGCTAACCCTAACGGAGGCCAACCCTAATTATGAAGGGTAACCCTAACAGGGCCCTAACCAAGGGTGGGGGTACTTCCTCGATGGTCAAGTACAGCCCGCGCACCAACTGACCAAGCTGTGGATATATGCGCAGGTGACTGAAAGTTCTCGAAACACTCTCCTTGGTGGTTTGTTCCACTCTTGTGTTGGAAGTGCCCTATTTTGGGCTCAGGTTTTCAACTCTTGGGCTGGAGCGTGTCAACAGGAATAAATTCTACGTAGAGCTTTCATGTCAAAGCATGGCTGAAGTTTCATAATTTTCTTGTATTTGATCTCTGCTGTTGGTAGTGTATGGCCAAAGCGGTAACCCTTCCTTATCAGTAGGACATGCTAGTTGAAGCTATTTATGGGGAAAGGTGCAATTTTCAAATGCTGATTGGACATTCTTCTGTTTGCACTATAGTAGAAGTGTACATGTACAGTGTATGTATAGGCAGTTTGTGCACATTTGCTATTGGCTGACCTTGATGATTTACTCCCCATAGCACAGCCAGTCGACTTTTTTTTCCAATTTATTTTCAAAAATTGAGTTTTTTGGAACATTCTCAACCATTCAGCATTGTTTCTGTGTCAGACTGTGAAAAAGGGGTGTATATAAAGGGTGCAGTGTCCCAATTCAAGGAAAATTCTCCGCCGGGCCGAGGCGCAGAAAAAGTACCCCCAGAGATTGTTTCGAAAAGAGGGGTCTGTTTGGGCCAGGAAATGGTGGAATTGTGTCAGTATGGCCCAGGATCATCTCTGTAGATTCAGGGGCACCCATCTGGGGGCAAAGCAGACAAAAATGGGATTGAAAATTAGTCAGAAGAGCCCCAGGAAGGTGAGGGATGTCATTTGAAAAATGGCCGCTGGGAGGGCTTGGCAACATTCACTTTTTGGGGGGTGAGTTTGTTTTGGGCGGATAATTAAAAAATTCATTGGTTAACCTACTAAAAATTGAAAATCAAATGAAATCTGAAGGACCAAACAGCACATTGATTTTTGTTTGAGAGGCCTCAGGGACTTCAGTTGCCTGCCATGGGGCTCCAAACTTGGTTGATTTTACACTATTTTCAATGGAGCTTGAATTAGTTCAGTGCACCCTATATTGCCAAGATGGCGGCGTCCTGGATGTCATGGCGGTTGGATTGAAAAATCATTTCTCACGTTTGCGATAGTTACACCAGTGGTGGAAAGACCGGAACAAGCCAGGGATAGCAGTTTTATGAATTGTGAGACATGAGAAACATTTGATTGTTGGCAGCAACACTCCACTGGTAAATACCCATGCAATCATGTGGAAATTCTGAAAAACAATTAACTCTGTCACTGTTCATGCTGTTTTGCGTGTAATTTTCAAGAAATCAGCAGTGACCGAAGGACTTGATGGTTTCCGTGGGCCAACCCTAACCGAGCTTAACCCTAACGGAGGCCAACCCTAATGACGGCTAACCCTAACGGAGGCCAACCCTAATTATGAAGGGTAACCCTAACAGGGCCCTAACCAAGGGTGGGGGTACTTCCTCGATGGTCAAGTACAGCCCGCGCACCAACTGACCAAGCTGTGGATATATGCGCAGGTGACTGAAAGTTCTCGAAACACTCTCCTTGGTGGTTTGTTCCACTCTTGTGTTGGAAGTGCCCTATTTTGGGCTCAGGTTTTCAACTCTTGGGCTGGAGCGTGTCAACAGGAATAAATTCTACGTAGAGCTTTCATGTCAAAGCATGGCTGAAGTTTCATAATTTTCTTGTATTTGATCTCTGCTGTTGGTAGTGTATGGCCAAAGCGGTAACCCTTCCTTATCAGTAGGACATGCTAGTTGAAGCTATTTATGGGGAAAGGTGCAATTTTCAAATGCTGATTGGACATTCTTCTGTTTGCACTATAGTAGAAGTGTACATGTACAGTGTATGTATAGGCAGTTTGTGCACATTTGCTATTGGCTGACCTTGATGATTTACTCCCCATAGCACAGCCAGTCGACTTTTTTTTCCAATTTATTTTCAAAAATTGAGTTTTTTGGAACATTCTCAACCATTCAGCATTGTTTCTGTGTCAGACTGTGAAAAAGGGGTGTATATAAAGGGTGCAGTGTCCCAATTCAAGGAAAATTCTCCGCCGGGCCGAGGCGCAGAAAAAGTACCCCCAGAGATTGTTTCGAAAAGAGGGGTCTGTTTGGGCCAGGAAATGGTGGAATTGTGTCAGTATGGCCCAGGATCATCTCTGTAGATTCAGGGGCACCCATCTGGGGGCAAAGCAGACAAAAATGGGATTGAAAATTAGTCAGAAGAGCCCCAGGAAGGTGAGGGATGTCATTTGAAAAATGGCCGCTGGGAGGGCTTGGCAACATTCACTTTTTGGGGGGTGAGTTTGTTTTGGGCGGATAATTAAAAAATTCATTGGTTAACCTACTAAAAATTGAAAATCAAATGAAATCTGAAGGACCAAACAGCACATTGATTTTTGTTTGAGAGGCCTCAGGGACTTCAGTTGCCTGCCATGGGGCTCCAAACTTGGTTGATTTTACACTATTTTCAATGGAGCTTGAATTAGTTCAGTGCACCCCTAAGCGTACGTAGATACGTGATGCTTTCTCAGCGTACCTGTGAACTTCTGCTCGTTAATGCGCATGCTCAGTTCTGCAGCAGAGTATAGCAGCGGTGCAACTAGGGCCCTTTTTCAATACTCGACTTGAGCGCCACTGAGGCTTCGTTCCCAAAACCAATCCCCGATTGTGGGCTTGAAGCGTTTACATTAAATTAGATTGATGTAATTTCTGGCTTTCTTGCATTTTATTTGATGTTCTGTGACACTATTAGACTAATTACTGCGCTTACAGCTTCAAAGTCAGTTAGCTAAAACAGGTGAACCTGAGACGGAGCCAGAATTGAGTATTGGAAAACGGCCTCGGGCCGTTTTCCAACTTTCGGCTCCGTCTCAGGTCAACTGGTTTTTTTTTTTTACCAGCTGACGTTGAAGCTGTAGGCACCATAATCAGTCTACTAGTGGCACAGAACATTAAATAAGATGCAAGAAAGCCAAAAAATTACAGTAATCAGATGTAATTTAAACGCTTCAGGCCCACAATCGGGGATTGGTTTTGGGAACGAACCTGAGACGGAGACGAAGTTGAGTATTGGAAAACGGCCAAGGAAGACCGTGTGGATATGGATTCGGCCATCTCTTTTGTGGCTAGCATATATGGCCATGTTGGTTCCCGGCGCGGCTCGGCTTGCGCTTGCGCGAGTTGGGGTTGCACCGCACTAGCACTAGTACTATACTGCGGACTGGCGCGACACGCATTAGTACAGTAGGCCACAAATTACAAATTCAATACATTGCCATAAAGTCTCTTCGTGTGTCCCATCCTCCATGACATGTCCTATGATTATTTGTACAGAACCGTAAGTTTCCAGTAACACACATCGAAAAAGTCAGCGTCGTTACAGTCTTAAGTTAAAAGGGTAGGTATATTACATGTTGTTCGTAAACTCATTGAAAGAAAATGACAAAGCAGTGCCACTGCCAGTTACCCACGGCTAGTACTACTAGTACTAGTACTAGGCTAGGGAGTCCAGCGAAATGGCACCTTTAAATTGTATATCTGAAAGCGTGTAAATGTGTTTGTTTTCAATCAGTGATTTCTGCCCTTTTTGTGCATCAAATTCTAGATTTTGAAAAACATTTGTGTTGTGAAAAAACTGAAATTAGTGTTAGTACCATTTATTATGCCGGTTTAGGTCGAGTTTTGGGTGTAAAGTATGAAAATAATATAAGAATCTGGATTGGAGCCGCTTACTGTACGTCAACAACTGTTATGACTGTGTGTGGCCATCTTTGTTGTCGTGTGACGTAGTCTCGTCTAAGCCTAATACCTTGTGAGTCTCAACCAGGTTTAGAACAATGATGTCATTATCTTGTAGAGCTTATAATAGTTAATACTCTTTCATTTGATGTACGACTCCAGGCATCTGACCAAAGCACCGTCAAGACTTGTTTTGGCTTGTGAAGACTACAAGAGGGTAACAAAAAATGTGCAATTTTCTGTTGAAAATCCCCCAAAACATGTGTAAGGAGTTGATGAAACATATATGAAATGGTGTTTATTTGGAAGCTTGGAATTTCAGGAAGAAAAGGAAGTTGTTTATTTGTCAAAAATTGATGTCGAACTGGTGCCAAACAGCCCTTTTGTATTGGGGTGCTATCGTGCATCTATGGTGTATGTATGTTCATCAGATTGGTGCATGGTGTACGGGTAGCAAGATGCAAATAACAAGTGCATAAACCACACATGTTGTTTCAATCAAATGTTATCAAAAGATCCTGTCAAACACGAACACACTTTAACTTATGACACCTGACAGACTTGGTCCCTTATTTTTATAGTTATTTATTGACGATAGAATATCACATCATATGTGTGCTTCAGTGATCTTTCACACATCACTAAAAATTTCAAGCCCAACTCAACTGACCTGTTACTGTATACATGTACATGTATCCTTGTTAGGGAGCAGGCCATGACAATTTTTTTTTTTTTTTTTTTTTTAGTTTGCCCATTCGGGCAGGCCATGGCGTAAATTTGCTTCTTCTCCTACCTCCATGATTTAACTAAGGCCTACTGCATACTTGCAGTATTTTATTAGGCTAAAAACACATATGTACATGTGATAGGCCTACATGTAGTTGTGCTGTGCATGCAATGTGCCTCTCAAAAATTGGGTCAGTAGGTCAGAACTTTGTTTTGTTTGGGGGTAATTTTGTGCTGATTGAATGGCATCAGCGGGGAGGAAAGATTCCAAATGTATCTCAAAAAGTGATGAACTTTGTCTTTATGTAAAAATTTCTACATACAGCAATACACAAGAAAATTGTGAAAAATTCACACAATCACGACGGCAATCACATTGGTAAACCGGCCAACAATGTCCATTTAGGTCCTAATGCAGTAATCTGGTAATGGTGTAGGCTATCGCGTGGTAAGCGGGCGTGATTCACTTGACCAGTGGGCGCTAAAATGAGCAGAACGACCTCAAATTTCTCATGAACGAAGAAAGTATAGACATAAATAAGAGACCAATTCTGTGAATTGACTTGCAGAAAACCTCCTGCAACCATTCTGCAACATAACATTAATGTCTTTGCGGCCTGCAGCTGGCCTTTTGCATTCGCAACGCGTACGGCCGATGAAGAGTGTTTATGTACAGTACATGCAGTACATGTACTGTACAGACTGGTACTGGTTGCTACATTTGCATTATGCATTCTTGTGCATGGGTGCGGCAGGAACCAGAGCAGATTCGTTTAATGCACAGAGTTTTGCGCACGTGTTTTCATCACTGTGACAGCGCGCAAAGAATTATGGGGTGATTTGTGCAAGTGAATACATGTGCGGTGTGCACGGTGTTCCAGTCAAATGTAAGCAATCAAGGAGCGATGTGTATGCTGTTTCTGTGTGCCTTGCTGAACAGGGTCAGTCGGTATGCATGTGTAGGGCACTACAACCAAGAGAAAAAAAGGGCACTGCCATCTTGGCTTTTGGGAGGCACCACGGCCAAATGGGAGGGCACCGACGGTCATGGCCGTCGTGAAATTCAAGGCCTGCCATTGGTACATGTAGTATATTATCGCTCAGTCGGTCTTGACATGGAACAGCTGTCGAGAAGATTAGGGGTCAAGTGACGTAATGTTCAAAGACCCTATTTTAAAGATGGCGACTGTGAGAGCGAGCCCGTTAGATGAATGGATTAAAGGCAAAAAGTCTGGAAAATACCTGCATAACGTGAGTGAAATCATTCCATAAATGGCTTTTAGAAAGTGGAAAGGTCAAGGATCATATCGGTGTGCAAAAGAAATTTTGCCCAAGATGATAAGTGGGTACCCCGAAAATTTTCAGTACGCTGACATGAAATTGCGTATACGGATGTGTGGCTAAGGTCAGTAAGGATGGAGCGGGAGTGAAAGTCTGTGCCACACTAGTGGGGCTAGTAGTAGGCCTAGTAGCCCCACACGTCATGCACGTAGGGCTGTGGTGGCTCGCTTTTACAATCTGTCTCTTTTCTGTCGCCACCTCAAGAGACATATGGTAAACAGAGCCACTACACTACAGCTACGTATAAGGCTAGTAACTCCCAGAACTGTAGGATCCGATGTCCGCCCCACAGTTCCAGGGGTAGGCCTAGCTCAGGTGGACTCCCTGACTGTACTATGTTACGGAGGGAGTCCAGGATATAAAGGGTGCAAAATCGGAGGAAAAATTTAGTAAGTAAAATTTGCAACATTTCTACCTTTTCCAAGGAGCCAGTATCACGTCTGTAACTCCTATGCTTCCTTATCTCCACGTTTGGTGGGTTAAGAAATTCAACACATCACTATCAAAGGCAAAAATGGGAAAAGTCGGACATAACGTTAACCCCTTGACGACAGAAATTTCTTCCCGAAAGCCGACTCCAAGAATTCCAGCCTCACTTGGCCACGAAGGCCACCTGCCAAACCGCAAATTCTCCGTTTTTGGCCCTGCATGCTCTGCATGCTTCAAATTACATGGTGAAAAGGCTGATTGTTTGGTGGCATGCGGCTCTGCTCACCCTTCCATGTTCCCGTTGCCTCTTTTCAAAGTGGGGACAATTGTGAAGCTGGTGATTATGATGCAAAATCAGTCTTTTCATTTCTGGGCTCCGAACAAAGACCAATTACCATATATACAAGAGCCAGGGTCTGCCTTCTTCCACAGTGTTCGCTCGAGAATGGGCCGAGAATAATAGCTGAAAAGCGGGCTGAGAATCTCGATTTTTACGGCAGCTCTATCGGCGTCCCGGTCTTGCCATTGTTGTGGACTGTTTTCAGCCGTTCTCCGGTGAAGTTCGTAAAGTGTGCGTGCGCAACTATTCGGCGTACCAGCTTCTGAGCTGTGTACACGCACATCAAAACTACATGTTCTGACTGGAACCAGTGAAACTTAAGTCTAACTGAATCCATTCAGAACTGAATCTGCTTGCCCTGAAGAAGGTACTCAGTTACCGAAAGCTCGGCAATCATTATTTCAGAGTACTGATTTATATTATATTCTTGTCAATATTCTAACCAAATCTACTGGTTTCGAAAATGCTCACATAAAGCACGGACCGCACAACATGGTTCTCACCATTGATCTCCATGCCGAGTACACACAACATTGGGCCGGAAGCGAGGCTGTGGCGTGCGTTGGGGAAAATTGGCCTAGTATAATACCTGCACGCAAGCTGAGTCTACTATGGCTAGTACGGGAAAGTTAAAATTCATGATTTGTACAAATCCTGGCCATTTTTGAGCATGTATTATGTGTTAACAGGTGGACTGTAATAGACAGACAAAAGGTGTCCACAAAATTCAACAGTAGTTAAGGGATCCGGCAGTTCCGTGTCGAGTGGAAAGGGTATTATCCAGCAAGGCTTTGGCACATTTCTGTTGCTAGCAATTTACTAATATCTGTTGATTTGTACCATTTTAAAAGTTATACCAAATACATTTTTTGTTAGAGATGGAGAACTTTTACAGAAAGCGCTAGTTAGATAAATGTTTTTAATAGACTAGACTGATAATGAGAGTCAAAAACAGTGATTAACAATCATGATCTCTTTGGCCTGAATTTAAAAACAAAAAATCACCTACTTTGAGGTTTAAAACTTTTGACATAGTCTATCTCTCCATTGCTCTAAAATCAAACTCGTCACTGCCAATTACCAATTCAGTCTGTTTATTGTATGTATAGTTTAAGAATAAAAAAGGAAAGGCTGATCAAAAGCCTGATTTGTACATGATTGCTCCTTACCGCACATGCACGCGCCAGTACTGCCTCTTCATACTGTGTTCCCGATCAGTATAGCGTCGCTCTTGCCTGTTCATCACAATCATCATGCCCACAATATAATCCTCTTTCCATTCCTCAATTATCAAGATAAGTTACTGTTTCATTTTGATAAAAAAACAGATCTCTACAATATTGTTTATTTATACATCTAACCAATAAAACTCTATGAACAAATTAAACACGTTTAATACTTCATAGAGAGATTGTTGATGAACTTCTTCCCTTACAACTTCAAGAACCCTGCATATACAAAGCCTTCCACGCTAACCGAGGTTATTCTTATAAAATAGCAGGCTGTGTCACAAATTTATGTTTATAAACCGAAATTTAAAGCAGAACAAAATATGAACATTTTAGGGGTAAAGAATAGGGGATTAATTGGTCAGTTTGAAGCCCCCGATCTGACTGATACGGAACTGCGTTTTTTAATATCGGCTTGACGACAGGCGGGTGAAAGCCGGGTACCAGTCAAGGCCTCCGTGTAGGAGGCGAGCACCATACCTTCACTGGAAATTGCACAGGAGTAGTGTGTGCACGCAGCTCGGATTCTTGTATTGTACGTGCGTGCACTTCACAACTAGTCCCGAGAACAGATGAATTACGTCTACAAAAGTAACGTCTTTCACTTAATTTCCTCGATTTAATAGTCTATGGTTCGTTCTGAAATTCCAAACCCCCCCCACGAAAAACTTGCAAATGTGAAAAATTAGTTTCTTCAACAAGGTAAATCAAGAACAAATTAGAACCAATTTTGTGTTCATTTTGTACACAACTTTTATACCCTGGACATCAGTCGTAATGAAATGAAGACAACGTCCAACCTGGGCTAGGGGTATGTCTGACTGCCAGTGTGACTATTCCTTTTTTTGATTTTGAACGGGATCGGCCATACTATTAACTAACGCTCCACAACAGTACGTATAGTAGGTATGTCAACAGTACGGACCGATTTTCCTGGAGCGGCCGGTATCTACACCAACTTCATGTCACCAAAAATAGGAATGATCACTGTGTAGACCCCCAAAATCGTCATATAATTTGTTTCATCCTTTGTCTTTCAAATACATGAAAAAAATGTGGAGTATCTTCACACATAAAGTGGAGAATGAGGTTTTAAAATACGCATTTGTCCATGGGCAGCATCAAAATCACCTTTTTGGACTCACAGCTACTTGAATCTTGCCGCTGAAATGCAACATGTTCCGATCTTTTCATCGCGCTTTCGAAATGATATTGTCTTCATATCCCACAAAAACTTGCCTTTTTGGAAAGTGGATGTTCCCTAGTTTGATGTCAGAGGTCAAATATATTGTGCATTTTGCCTTCTGTTTTTGGCAACGTACGAAGGTTCTACTATCTTCGCTGACCTTAGACTTTTGACTGACGTACATTGAATTCTTAAAAAAAAAAGAAACGTGCTTTATATATTTTGAATCTTTAGTTCATATTCTACAACTTTGCTGGAGAACATGTTATTGTATCTGTTCAATATCACCTCACAAAATTCAATTTTGTTTCGTTGCATCGGTATAATAAATTTTGACGGTCTTCGTGCACATGGCAGCATGGCAGCAATGCCTTCTTGCGCGAATGACACGACGGGCAATTTGCACGTTGAACTTTGCGAGCATGTTTGTGGCTGGTATCGTCTGGAGATCGACAGTTTGGTCTTGCATCAAGTCCTACCAGATACAAGTACATAGATTCATTTTGTGTTACTGTTTCGTTATAAAATACAAAATTAGAGGAGTATTTTTCGTTTAATGATGGGTGAGTAAGTCGGAGAGAGGGAATGGTAGATTTACGGTGGGAGCCCACACAGGTCACTCTCAGTTATTACGCCATTGTGCATGTGCAGTAGGTCGAAGCCATGTGTACAATCATTGTTACGCCCTCTGAAACTACATTTTAATTGGATTTATTGAAACTCTGGGTTTATAAATCACAAACTGATCATTAAGTACTTCTTTCGCAAATGTTTATCTTTTCGGCTTTTTTTCCCCTTTTTGTGGCCTCTATTTTTTCTACTTTTCTCTTTATGTCTTATGGGATTTTTAGCTGTTAGTTTTTTCTTTTTAGCTGTTTCAACAAGAGCCGGAACAGGTTGTTTTTTCGTTACAATTTTAAAAAAAAAAATTTTGTTTGGGCTTTTTCGCAATTTTGTAAAAAAGGCATTCTTTTTGTTCTTTTTGTTGCATCTTCTGCTCAAAAGCCCATTTGTTTTGTACACGTTTTTGTCACTGCCACTTTAGTGCTTTTACAACTTTAGATTTTCATCATACTTAAAACAATGATGAACCCTCATGCACAGATGGTCCCAGAAACATTATGTCATGATGACGTCATCAAGCGATTTATTATTGACAATTTCAATATTTATTTTAGCCCATTGACTTTGTACATGTTTTTGAGGCACTATTTTCGTACCTAAGAAATCTTTTATCGTCGTCAAACTTACAGCAAGCACTAACTATAAAATGAAGATAATTCTGAAATATTTACGTCATGATGAGGTCATCAAGTAATTAATTGTTAAATTTTGAATATTTAAATATTCAGGAGGCAAGTCACGTGACATTAAAGGTGCACTCTTTACGGCCCTGTATCCCCCAAAGTACTTGTCCGATCAGGTTCAAATCTTGCAGATATCTTGAAAAGGGAGTGCTTTAGAGGAAAATTGACCTCATGTGATGTTGACGTCATCAGGATTGAAGTCATGTGACATTAAATGTGCACTCTCTAAGCCTACGTATTTCCCGACATGGATGTCGAATGGGGTTCAAATCTTGCAGATTTCTTGAACATGGAGTGCTTTAGAGGAAAATTGACCTCATCTGATGATGACTTTAGCAGAAGACAAGTCATGTGACATTAAAGGTACACTCTTTAAAGCCACATATCTCTTGAAGTAAATGTCAGATTTGGTTCATATCTTGCAGATTTCTTGTGAAGGGGGTGCTTTAGAGGAATATTGACCTTATCTGATGATGACGTTATCAGGAGACAAGTCACTTGACATTAAAGTTGCACTCTGTAAGGCCCATTATCTCCAAAAGGACATGGCCCAGTGTGTTGAAAGTTAGCAGATATCTGGAAGGGGATGTGTGAAAGACGAAAATTGACCTCATGGGGTGATGACATCATCAGTACACAAGTCATGTGACATTAAAGGTGTATCATTTAGAGCCTTATATCTCCAAAAGTATATGTCTCAGCTGGATGAAACTTCGCAGGTGTGCAATCACGGCGATGGGTTTTTCAATGAAAAGCAAAAAAGCCCTTTGTTCTGTTGCAAACAGACATAGAACATCTCTTTGGCTTTTTCGCAAGTTTGCGAAAAAGGTATTCTTTTTGTTCTGTTTTTTTGCTTCTTCCTTTTTCCTCTGCTCAAAAGCCTGTTTGTTTTTTACACGTTTTTTCTACCACTCACTTTAGTCTTTTGCAACTTGGATCATCATCAAAGTTATACCAATAACAAACCCTTATGCACAGATGGTCCTAGAAACATGATGTCATGATGACGTCATCAAGTGATTTATTATTAAATTTTGTATATTCAAATATTCTGTTAAATTTATAAAAAAACCATATAAAATCGACCCTGGCCTCCTGCAACATTCTGTTTGCAGCAAGTGACAGAATAAAATGTGGCCTTGAATTCATTTCGCGTGAGTCAAATCACATGACCCTTCCTTCCGGTCAAAACTGGAAGTGGTCTTATTTAAAAGTGGTAATAGGTATCGAGTTGTTTTCAATGGTGTTAGTCTGCTGGGGTATAGTATTTTTCAAATTATCTACTGATGATGTCACCTTATTGAGGAGCGCCCTCTAGCGACAGGTTAAAAATTCTGAAAAATGAATTTTGAATGGATGTCCGTGGCGAAGTTTGTCCAAATCGCCTGAAAGTTGATGTAGATGACCATCTTTACCCAGTCAACACTTGTGTGAAGTTTGGGGCTGATGACGTCATCAGACCGGAAATTACAATAAAAACTTCTTTTGTTCTTCAAAATTCGGTAAAAAATCAACTGTAAGCGATATAAGCGTGAATTGCGCACGAAATGAAAGCTAAAACATTGGAGTCAGCTGCATGATGTGCATAGCTGGTGTACTTTTTCACATACATGAATTGCCACCGACAAAAACCCCCTTAAAATATATATTGCCAACTCGAAAATGCCATTAGCATGCTGTGCATATGCTACTGTGTGTGTGTGGATGCCCAATATCTGCCTGTAACATAGACGGCACAGCGTGCGTAGGGCATTATACTCGGGACTTGGCAAAATGCCGACCACGTGCTGCTGAGAGCAGATCGCATTGTATGGAACGCCAAAAGGGACAAATAATTAAGATGTCTAATCTGTGCCTTTTCCGCGTTAAGTATAATGTTTTGTACTGTATATTGTATTGTACATGTCTTTTTGGGTTGAAACCTTGCAGGCAGTTAGGAAGGGAAGGTTTACAAACGGAAATTGACCTCAGGTGATGACAATACCATCAGCAGACGAGTCGTGTAACATTAAATGGTGCCTCTTTTAAAGTTCTATATCTCCTGAAGTGTATATCCAATTTGGTTCAAATCTTGCAGATATCTTGGAAAGGGAGTGCTTTAGAGGAATTTTGACCTCGTGTGATCATGACTTCATCAGGAGACAAGTTACGTGACATTAAAGGTGCACTCTTTAAGGCCCTATATCTCCTGAAGTACATGTCCGATTGGGTTCAAATCTTCCAGACATCTTGAAAAGGGAATGCTTTAGAGGTATATTGACCTAATGGGATAATGACGTCATCAGCAGACAAGTCACGTGATATTAAGGGTGCACTCTTTAAGGCCCTATATCTCCTGAAGTACATGCCTGATCAGGTTCAAATCTTCAAGACATCTTCAAAAGGAAGTACTTTTGAGGTATATTGACTTTATGTGATGATGCAACATCAGGAGACAAGTCACGTGACATGAAGTGTTAACCTTTAAGGCCCTATGTCTCCTGAAGTAGGTATCCTGTTGGGTTCAAATCTTGCAGATATCTTGAAAATTAGGGACTGCTTTAGAGGTATACTGACCTTGTGTGATGATGACGTCCTCAGGAGACAAGTCACGTGACCTTAAAGTTGCACTCTTTAACCACTACCTGCTGGGGACTCCGGAATCGGAGACATATGGTTTATATGCGTGGCTGGGATCTCCGAACTCAGACAAAGGAAACAGGGCCCTGTAACAAAAGACAGTACTCCAAACAAAAGACCAGGCTGCTGGGCATTACCAACATTTTTCACTCTCAAAAGTGGTGATAATCAAGGCTGCTGGCCTGGCTGAAATACTCGGGCGTCAATGAAGGTCACCTGTCAACTTAGAGTAGTACCTGAAGATTACTCCGTGCGGCTGTAAACGACCGTTAAATGAAACAATGAATTTTTGAAAGATTTTGAAAATGGAAAAAATGATAGTCATGCCGGCCCAGCATCATCAACATTGAAAAGTGCCCCGGCATGAAGTGGTTAAAGCCCTATATCTCTTGAAGTATGTGTTCTATCAGGTTGAAACTTTGCAGATAACTTGACATGAGATTAAAGCTGCAGTTTTCCACATAGGTTTTATACACGTTTTTCTACTACGCAATATTATCTTTCTTCTTGAGAGTAGTCCTTAACTTCGGCTGAGAATTGCTATGAGAACGAAAAAAAAATCTTTTTTTTTTTCGTCTTCGTTTGATTACATGTATGCCCAAGATTCTGAATAACAAATAATATTTCATAATTTTCTTTCAGTTTAAAAGCAAATCACATGACATCATAAAGGAGCAGCTTTTTGCATGGGTGTTTTCAGTCCATTGACTTTGTACACATTTTCGAGCCACTATTTGGAAACCTTCGCGATGTTTGATTGCTATGAAAGTGATATCGAACAAAGACCCTTATGCAAGAATTCTTCAACAGAAATGACGTCATGATGATATCATCATGTGATTTACTATTGATTTGTCAATAGTTATTTCAGCCCATTGACTTTGTACACATTTTCAAGCCATCATTTGGGCAATTATCAGAGGTTTGATCAACATCAAAGTTACAGACAACAAAGACCCTGGTGGAAGAATTATGCTAAATTTAAGATGTCGCGATGACGTCATCACCTATTTCGAAATTGATATTTTTGATATTTAATCTTCCCCCATAGGTTTTGTACACATTTTTCAACAACCTGTCTTCGGCACTCAGGTCACTACGACTTATTTCCTTCAGTGTACGCTTGAAGCCCCTCGTGAACAGAGGCTCCCACAAAAGAATTGTCAAAATTGATTTTTCAATATTTGTTTCTGCCTTTTGACTTTGTACACGTTTTCAAGCCACCATTTTTTGGGTTATTTTGAGAGGTTTGATCAACATCAAAGTTACTGTCAACGAAGACCCTGATGAAAGAATTTTGCTTAATTTATGACGTCATAATGACGTCATCACCTATTTTCAAATTGACTTCTGGATATTTAATCTTCCCCATAGGTTTTGTACACGTTTTCCATCAGCCTGTCCTCGGCACTTTGGTCAATCTGAATTATTTCCTTCAACATACACTTGAAGTCCCTTATGAAGAGAGGCCCCCAAAGTAAAATCGTCAACATGACATCATCAGGGGTCACGTGACATGAGATTGAAGCTGCAGTTTTCTCCATACGTTTTGTTCACGTTTTTCTACTACGCAATATTATCGATCTTAATGAGAGTAGTCCTGAACTTCGGCTGAGAATTACTTTGAGAACGAAAGAAAAATAGTAAATTTTTTTTTTCACCTTCGTTTGATTACAAATATGCCCAAGAGTCCGAATATCAAATAATATTTCAGATTTTTTGTTCAGTATAAACGCAAATCGCGTGACATGACTTTAAAGCCACATTTTCTTCCACAGGTTTTGTGCATGTTTTTCTATAAACGTCAAAGACTGGTGCACTCATACATCTGAGTGACTTTGTATTGGGAGCATAGGTAGTCCAACAACCCGTGGGGCTGTCAAACTAAAATCGTCATGTTGATGTCATTACGAGTCACGTGACATGAGATTAAAGCTGCATTTTTCTCTATAGGTTTATTGCCATGCAAAATATTGTGTGCGCAAAGGGGTGCATGGGCAAAGTGGCGCGTACCATGGGGAAAGTGGTACATGTATGTGAATGGATGACAGGGTTGTGATAATGTGATTGAAGTGGTAAATGGGCGAAAATGTCTGCTGGTGTACTGCCCTTGCCCTTAGTGGTGTAACTATGGGGGGGGGGGGTTGCGCCCCCTCCCCCAGTGGATGCCTGTGCCAAAAGCCATGTATGTAAAGGCAAAACCAGGTCAGGGGGAGAGGGTAAATGTTATTTTTTTTGAAGACAACTGTTCTTATTTTACCAAGATCTTTTACATACTGATAGATATCTCCTTAAACAAATTTTCTTTTTTAAAAATTCTACGAGAACAGTGATTTTATGATGACATCATCCGAGGTCATGTAACACGCCTGTGAAGTTAAATCCTTAGCAGTCTGACTGAGATTAAACTTTTGCATCTTCCCAAAACATTGGTTGGTGTCATGATGACCTCATCTTTAACATTTTAATATTTTTCAGTGTGATTCTAAGCAATAAAAATTTTTCAAACATGAACCAATCACCATAAAATTCATACAGCTCTTTGAACCTCAGCTCCAGATATTTGCAAAGTGATATATCATGATGACATTATTAGGTCGTTTATTATTACATTTTGAATATTCATAAAACATACAGACTTTCAGTGTCAGTTGCATGCCTTATAACTGGAGAACTTTGAGTCTGATTGGTTTAGTTTGTGTTCGTATGTAGTTGGGGATGTGTTATAGATGATAATTCACAATATAATGAGGTCACTTGAATAGAGGTCTCTGACATCTCAGAGGCGCATAATTTAAGACCTACATGTGTAACTAGAGAACCTTGAGACAGATTGGGTTCACTCTTGGTACATGTAGATAGGAAGACTGGACGTGATTCAGTTTAAATTAAAGTTGACTATCCGATGATTTCATTACAGGTACATGTATGATGTCATCTTAGAGGTGAACATTTTTATGGGTCTATGAAAAAGAATTGTAGATCCAATTCCATTTATTGTTGTGTGTAGGTAGATAGGGATGTATCAGCTGATGCTAAATTAAACATTTTCTTCAAAAATTTATTTTTCTCCATATCTCATAGACTTGTGCACAGTTGTACATGTATTTCGTCAACGTCTCTAATAGCAACATTCTTTTGACCAAACAAGGTTTTTCTCAAAAGTTGAAAAGGCAGAAAATCTGTCTTCTGTTGTCGGACACTATCTGTATATTGACAGTATCTGATCATCTTTTTCATAAATTTTTATTTCAGTCCATCTTCACGTGGAAGTTTGCTGTGATGGGTGATGTCAAAAATTTTCTGTACAGTTTCTGTGGCAAGAAGAAGGTGACCCCAGACTATGAGATCAAGAACTCTGGCCCCAAACATCGGCAGAGGTTTTTGTGTGAAGTAAGTAAATGCAGTATTGGTGAGCTGTGAAGCAAATGTGAGCCTGTGTAATCCTGATTTCTGTCTGTCTGTCCGTCTGTCCGTTTGCCGTAGTGTAAATGTACATCTGGCCGTCTGCCCAATTTTGAAATTTTTGCCTGTGGTATGTTGGAAATAGTATGTGTCAGTTGTACTTGTTTGTTTGAATTTTGTGTTTTATGAGCATCAGAACTTTATGTGTGATCATTTCTTTGAAATTTGTTTATATACATGTACACATTTGATGAAGAAATTGAACCCCCAAATGTTTTTGTGTGTGTCACATGTAGACACATGTACATACATACATACCATCTGATTGAGATGATTAGGTAAGGGTGAAGAGTTGAAGATGGATAGAATGATGGAATGGGGCGGAGTAGAGATTAATGGAATGATGGTTTGTGGGACAAAATAGAAGATGGATGGGATTATGGGGTGGAGGCAGAGTCAGACATAGATGGATAGATGGGATGGGGCGGATTAGGGGATTGATGGGATGGGACGGAGGTGGAAATGGATGAGATGGTTTGGTGGAGGAATTGGAGATGGTTGGAATGACCACAGCATGAAGGGGCGTAGTAGGAGATGGATGGGAAGCAGAGTCGGAATTGGATGGAAGAATAGGATGAGCAGAGTTGGCGATGGATAGGATGATGGAATGGGGGTTGGAGTAGGACCAGTGTGGGAATTCAGCTTTTTAGCTGATTTCAGTTTTTTTTGTTTAGATGTTGATCCTGAATTTCATTTTTTGTAACACCTTGTCTATAAAAAGTAAGGGAACTTTTTACATTTCAGCTTTTGTTAGCTGTTTTCAGCTTTAATTTTAAGTTGCTACTCATACCCCTGGTAGAAGAGGGATGGGATGATAGAATGGGGGCTGAGTAGATGGATTATATTTTGCTAATCTAAAAGGAATTTGTAAAAAGTCCCTACTAATTAATACATGTTTTGCCTTCAAAATGACACTAAGCATTATGAAATATGAGGGATGGACAGAAACTTCATTCTGAAAAGTAAGTTTTGTAGTTCAGAAAAGACAGAACACCTGAAATTGTTTTACATATTAATAGCTCACATGTTGTCATACTGTAAAAGGTTGGGATTAAACTGAAAGCCCCACAGTAATTAACAGGAATGGGGGCAGATTAGGAGATGGATTGGATGATGGGCTGGAGGTGGAGTCAAGAGATGGATAGAATGATGGGCTGGAGGTGGAGTCAAGAAATGGATGGAATGATGGGATGAGGTAGAGTTGGAGATGGATTACAGATGATGTTAGGGGATAGAGTAGGAGATGGATAGGATGGTGGGGGTATGGGTGGAGTACAGGGGTGAGATTTGTCAGCTTTTTAACTGATTTCAACTTTTTTGTTTTGGATTTCATCTTTTTTCTTCACGGGCTGTGTACAAAAGTATCTATAGAAATTTTCACAGTTCAGCTTCTTAATGCCTCTTTTCAGCTGTTTTTAGCTATTTTTATCATTGGTCAATCTCACCCTTGACAGTAGGAGATGGATGGGATGACAGGGTTGGGGCATAACCTTTTTGAGTATCATCCAATTTTTTTTTTACTGGTACTTGCTGTTTGTAAAAATTGTGGCAGAGCTTGCACTTGTTTGGTATGATTTCCTTGTACGTGTATTAGTGCCATTTGTAATTTGCATGGATGACTCTTAACATGAGCATTTTTTTCGGTTACAAATAAATTTAGGTAAATATTAAGAAAATGTACATGGTGAATGTTCATATGTACATGGTGAATGTCCATACGTACATGGGCATTTGGTCAGCTTGTCTGGCTCCTGTCATTTTCCTGGAGATAGGAATAAGTTATGAATTATACTCGGATTCACAAATGAACAAACTTCAAGACCAACTAAAGGAACATGGTTGTGAACAACTCTGAGCTGTTTTGGAACTTTCTGTTTTTTTCTACCATTTCAATTGTTGTGAGGGATGGCCATTCATAATAATTCTCAGGCCAGTAGCGTCATGACCTATTAGCCAAACCTGCTGGGTTTGATGTTACTGACCCAAAGATTATAAAGGTAAAGGTGAGTGGAAGGTGCAAGTTTGTCCTTATATCCCAGCGATTTGAATATGAAAAGTCACATGTACATGTACATTCAGGACTTCAGCAGTCTACATGTCAAAAATTCTCTTGAATTCTTCCAAACGTAAACGGGCTCACACTATCATTTGAAGTTTGCTACACCTACTTGTAGCAACAGTGTGGTTGAAAAACTCATGTTTTTGATCTGAAATCTGATGACAGTATCACATGACTTTTGCAGTCACACATGCATGTAAACATACATGTACATGTACATAACACAGCATCTGCTTGCTCCCCTTGCAGCTAAACAAGCTGACACCTTTTGCCACATTGCCGGATCAGATCCCCCATCGGGTGGATCAGATCCAGCAATTGTGTGCAGTGGGAACGCTAACCGTTATAAGGTGAATCAGGATCAGATCCACCTTTCTTGATCCTCCTCTGGAGCAGGATACAGATCCCCCAATTGGTGGATCAGATCCTGCACAAGTGGCGCAAAACTTTTGCGGTCTGATGAACAAAGAAATACACTTTGGCGTGTAGCTCGTGAAATTTTTAACATGCACAGTATGCGCAATAAACAACTGCTTAACTTCGGGCTAGCAAAACGTGTCACCAAGCATGCGCAATGCGTGCATGCCACGATGTGTACCTAGCCCTTTTACAATTTTTGTTGCACATTCATTCGTTTCTTAACCATTTTCATTTGTGTAATTTCACTTGCTTTCCATCAAAAACTAATTCTATGTTAGCGTTTAGCCCGCAGCGTGTAACAGAGTATCAAAAATGGAAGCAAACTTTGAATAGACAACCTCCGAAAAGGTGGATCAAGTATAAGTGGGAACGCGACTTGCGGTCTCATTGCGGTAAGATAATGATCACACCAAAATGCTGCATCAAGATCCACCTTTTCCCAATTCAAGTGGGAACATGCTGTTAGGGTACATGTACGTAATGCCCTCGTATTAATGACTGTAAAATTCCACAAGTGGGGTGGCTTTCCAAAACTTTATAGGTATGTATCCGTAGCTGGGCACAGCCCATCTACGGGTACACGTACATGTACCTATTGGTTTGTTGTGTTCCATCTTCCTCACTTTTTTCCTGCTGTTAATTGTCTGGGACTTTTATCTGAGATGATGTACCACATAAACCTGAAACTTGACACATATCAATATCAACCTTATTCCCTGGATCTGCATACAAATGAGATGTTATGATGGTATCATCAAGTAAAAAAAAAATGTGATTTTAGTAGAAAGAAACTTACCTTTATCTCATGAACAGTTACACATACATGTACATTGTACAGTGTTCATGTTTTGGGATCTGACGGATCTTGGGTTAGACATAAGGCTGAGTCAATTCGAATATTTCACTATTTGAATATTTGACTTTCAATTCGATTGAATATCCGAATATTCAGTTGTACTGACTGGCAGACTGTCGATGAACAAACCATATACAAAATCAGTTGCAATAGTGTACACAATTGTGCATTGTAATCACAATAATAGCTTCTCACTTCTAGAACTACATGTACTCGGTACATGTGTCTCAAGCCACAATTTAGCAAGATTTAACAGATGAACAATACTTCCTGCCCTGCTGAAAATTTCTTTTCTTTAAAATTTGTAGCCCTACATATAACAATGCCAAATCTTTGATTTTAATGTAACCCCTTCCCAAAAGAGGTCTTACATGTAGGTTACAATTCCAATTTTATTTGTTTATGACTATGTTTTCCTTTTGCATACAGTACTTAAATTGTTCTTTCCTTAACTTTTAACTTTTCTGCTGGTAAGCAGTGTTCCAGTGTTGAACCTTTGATCTATTTCCTTTTCCTTTGTTTGTCAAATAGCCTGCTCTTCCTTCAGTTTATCTTTAATGTTCCTGCTTTCTTAGGAGATCACAGGATACTCTTTCTATCCACTGCCTTTAGTCTCTTACTAGTACACCCGTGTGTACACTCCCAGTAAGCTTTTCAGGAGATCAGCAGGATGTTGGGACACTTAATCCCTAGTTGTTGTTCATACTTTACCCATAGTTTATAGCTGTGAAAGCTATAAACTTCTGCTGATTGCTCATCTGCCTAGATACTACTAATACAGAGACCGTTCCCAGCCGTGCGAAGGCCAGGAATGCATTCTTTTGTTCAAGTTACATGTACCTCCACTTTGCACGCGTGAGAACGGCTGTCCTGTTCCCCGCGTTTCTCTACAACAAAAGACCCGTGTGCACACGGTAAGATGTTGTGACCCCCATGGGTGGCACAAAACCTGTGCGAAGAAAATGTGGTAGGGAAGAGGAAGAAAGAAGAAAAACAATTTTATCGACCAAACACTGTTGACATTCAGCCAAGGCTCAAGAACAGCTTGTATGCATGTTCTTCACATCTTTGTTGTGACCCTGCTGTTCTCGCACGCACAGGAACGGCCAACAACACTCTTTGAATCACTCATACAAGCGAAAGGGGAGGAACAAGTGCTCTTAGGAACGAGGATGAAGGGGAGGGCGTGCAGAACGGAAGGGAATGGGTGCGAACAGTCTCTGTATTTTGATCCCATCCCTAAATGACCAATCAGTATTGGAGTCATGTGTGACATTTTTTAAGTTGTCCAATGAGAGCCTGAGCTAGTCATGTGGCAAGGGCATTCTGGGTGGCAGTTTGCCTCAGAGTTTTGGGCAAGCCTGGTATTCCCAAACTTTGCCGTCATGCTGACTACATGCCTGCCGAATTTTGTCTGCGCTCTGCACTTTTTTCTTTGGACCGGAGGACTTCAAAATCCAAGTCTTCCCCTTATGTTCATGAGTGTTGGCTCTCTATTTTAGGTAAGTTTGAGTTCCTATTTATATCATTTTATACTATTGTGTGTCGTTTCTGGGGTTTAGCCATTGCATTTTTCACGGTGAATCTTGTTTCAAATTATGAAAAGAATTGTACCGATTGATTTTATTAGGTGTGGACTTTCGGATGTCTGAGAAGTCTAAGCAAATTCGTGATGTTGAAGGTTTTGTTATCTCGTACTTTCCACTAGCCAGTAATCTTCTGAGACTAGATCCAAAAGAAATGTTTCCTCGGAAAGCTTTCCTTTTACATTTAGCTTAAGACATGTGTTTAGTGAATTATTTGAGGTGGTTTGAGTGTACTTTTCAATCATTTCATGTTAAGAAAATCGCTGGAGGGGAAGTGGACACATTCCAGTATTCAGAATGGTCTGTTGCAATTAATTATCTATAGACCACCTTACTCTGTAAATCATCCTTTTACAATCAACCAGTTTGTCAGTGAGTTCGCGAACTGTTTGGAATCATTGTCTTACCTCCTGAACCAGTTGTAATAACCGGCGATTTCAATATTCACATTGACATTCCTGATGACCCCATCACCGATCGGTTTTTAGTGCTTCTTGAATCTATGGGTCTTCAGCAACACGTAAACAAGCCTACACACGAGATGGATCACATATTAGATCTTGTTATTACCTGTAATGTTGTATTCTGTAGTGTTGTACTTGTATTCTGGACATCAGAAATTAGAATTTGCAAGACGGGTTAATGATCAATAATACTAAGTGTGAATTCCTGATTATTTGACCCTGGCAGCAGTTGCAGAAAATAAATTTCCAACGTCACAGTGGGCGATTCTGTAATCCCTCCATTCACATGCATCAGGAATTTGGGATCATGGTTTGATTCACAAATGACAATGGACATCCACTTCACTAAGGCTTGTGCAGCATTTTTTTTACCTTCACAATCTTAGGCACATCAGTAAATTCCTCTTTCACGATTTGCTTTCAGTGTTAATTCACACATTTGTGACCAGCCGTCTGGACTATTGTAATAATCTTTTGTATGGTTTATCAGCAGCACAGATAATGAGATTACAGCAAATCCAGCATGCTATCTGCAGCTACCTGTAGAGTTCTTACGAATACACTCAAGTTTCAACACATAACACCAATACTGCATCACCTTCACTGGTGACCTGTTTTGTACAGGTTTCACTTCAAAATCATCCTGTTAACATACAAAGCCATCCATGGTCTTACTCCTAGATACTTAATGAATCTTGTCATCATTAAGGAGGAGTCTAGATATCATCTCAGGTCAGCAAGCAACGGTCCTTTGTTAAGTTACCCCAACGGTAAAATGCTACCCAGACTTGGCGACAGGGCATTTGCAATTGCTGCTCCCCAATTATGGAATGCCTTGCCATGGCACATGTGGTGCAAGCAGAGCCTTGCCGTTTTTAAATATGAAGTGAAAACTTTCCTTTTTAAATTTTGCATTTGCACAGTGATATTGCACTGCAAAATTCATTTTTTTATTAGTTTTATCTGGTAGGGTTATTATTATTTTTAAACGTAGGTTTAGCTGTGATTCGTTATTTGAGTGTCACAATGTCTGATATAATTACTTCACTCTTATCATAGATAGGGTTAGAGGCCTCTGTCCCGGGAAAGATTGAGACATCACTGATGCAAGCAGGTTAGGTTCTCCCTCTTGGCGAGACAGACGTATCGCCGTACTACGGTTTGGGTACTATTGCGATGACACTCATTTATCCTTATTCATTTATCCTTATGTTTTCATTTCTTAAATTAATTGTTTTTACGTTAACTTGTACTGCGCCGTTGATCATTTTTATGAAAACGGTGCATTATACATTTTCAATTATTACTATTAAAGTTATCTGACCTTTGCTTTTGGCGTTATGAAGGATCAAAGTTCAGATGCATTTGACTGTCAGATAATTTCAAATGAGTACATTGGTCAATATCTTCTAAACAGTTTACAGGTAGGATATAAACGCAAAACCTTGTACCAACATCAACATAAAAAGCATGAAAACTCCAGCACCGTATTGTAATACATGTAGGTTGAAAAGTAAAAAAGGCATTTTCAGTTGATGTGTGTCTGCCCTAATTACGTGTACTTGGAATGTGTTTTCTTTTGATTCATGAACACTGTATAGAAAGTGCTTGTCTGAGAGCTCATGAAAAAATTGAAAAGATTTTTAAAAAGATTTTAACGTTTGTGTACATCTCTAGTTGAGTTTGAACGCTATTTTTTACTACGTAAGCATGCTTTTTATAACATGCATTATACATAACAAGTTCATTTTGAGCATAATATTATGAATGTGGGAAAGCCATATACATGTAATCTGTTGCAACTGGACATGTATAGAATGTCTTGTGTATAATTTGCTGTTATAAGTTTCCTTTTCTTTGGTGATCTGTGCTTCTACAATTGACTTCCATTATTACGAAATCGGCTGTAACAAAATAACAGTTATAACAAACACCCATCTTTAGTGAAAATGCGCACATTTCTATGGGGAAAAAATCTGTTACAACGAAATTGCATTGTATGAAATACAACAAAAGGTTTTGTGACTTTGCTACCCGAAAAACCATTGTTGACAACCCATTTGTAATGAACGTTTACGAATTGTGGTGGTTAAAATGCTCGCAATGTGCTGAGGCAATGCTGCACTGGTTCCTGCCGGATTGAACCACTGTCAAAAAACACATGATGGAAATATGGCAACCAGTTCTGTATCGTTGCTCAATGTGAACACAGAAATTGATCCCCTGTCTATGTTTGTCTCTTCTGTGTTAATGGATTTAATTTGAGGTCGTACTGCTTGTACTGGAAGCGAGCGTGTTTTCATTAAATTTCCTGAAATTTTGCACACATCTGCTTACAATGTGATATATAGACGTTGTTTGTCAGTTTCCCATTGTGATGAGTAGCATTGTGCTCGATTAAAAAATGAATGATTTCTCAGAAATTGATTATAGCAAAGCTAGAACAAAAACTTCCATTGCCAATTCTGAAAAAGTACACCTCAAATAAGTTCGCTTAACTACTCTTGTTTCTCAAGAGCCCTGATCGCCCAACACTGAATTATTCATATGGCTGCTAAATAACTACGACGTACATTTTGGAAGACATACATGTACATGTAGCTATCCAATCACAATATTCCCTTCTGACATCATGCTTCTTCATTGACCTCGCTGGACGAGTAATCTCGACTATAATTCTTTATCGTGGTCATTTGGCTAGTGTCGAACATCAAAAGACAGAGGGAAAATAAACTAAAAATGTCTCCCCATGACACAATTTGTGTTTGAAAGACCACTTACATGGGGGGGGGGAGCTTAAGTTGATGAGTTTTCACATTCTGTCAGGTACACACTGGCCTACATGTACGTGCCATTATGTTAGCTTCATCACGTTCCTCATCCATGGCGATTGAGTCTTTAAAAAATCCCTGGCCTGATGCTTTTATTTGCTGTTTATCCAACATGTACATTAAATATGTTTTCATATGACAGTGAAGTTTATTATTCTTAACACGTCACAATGTGTTTGATTGATCATAACCGAGAGATCTTTTTGACATCGATCACGTTCACGTGTATGCATGTACATGTACCTGTACAGTACATGTAAATGTGCATGATATTGTACACAATAGGACCTGTTCATACATGTACCCGCAGCCACTGCAGAGCATTCCACCAATTACAAGTTTCGGATATAGTGAACATTTTCACTACATCTCAACAGTTTTGTAATAACGAGAGTCGACTGTACATGTACATGTGCATGTACTTCGCAATGAACCAACAAGTAACCCTTCCTCAGAAAATTTTTATAATAAGCAAATTTTGGGTTCACAATTTGAATTGAAAAACAGAAAACCAGCAGTGTCTTCCCTGAATGACATCACAACAACAGCATCTTCAGTTGTCAAGAATGGCATGGACCATGTTATGTAAAGTGCTCTAATCAGTGCAGTTACATGTAACTATAACCCCAAATGATAACCCCAAATGGATGTAAAATAGTTGTCATGTAAATACATCAAAGACGTTGTACAAAAATTGCATGGAATCATCAAATTGATTCTGGCTGAATCAAATAATTTCAGTAAGGTTAATTTAAGTAGGTAAATTTACAGTAAGTCTTTCAGATGAAATTTTTGAAAAGATTCACTATTAGTGCCATTTAAAATCTCTTATAGGAGTGAATGCAGTTCTTAAAAGAAACAGTATATCACATTTTGGACAGAATGTTCAGTCTGTTGTCAGATGTCTCCTGACAATTAACAGAGCAAGTTACGCAAACCGTACTGTATACATGTACCCATATATGTACTGGCTCTTTTCAGAAGCACCACAAACCTTTCTCTCATTGTGTGGGGGTATGTCCACCGTGAAAAAACTTCAACTGTTTAAGTGAGAAAATAAATTTCCAACAAATTTAATAACGAAGACATCTTACTTCATGGTTTTGTGGTGCATTTTATTCATGCTGCAGGTTCGAGTGCCTGGCTACAATTACGTTGGAGCAGGGAACTCCACAGGGAAGAAAGATGCTCAGACCAATGCTGCTAAAGACTTTTTACTGTACCTGGTACGAGTAGGAGAAGTCAGGGAATCAGACATACCAACATTAGCACTGGTAGGTTTACACGTGCCTAGTTCAGCTTTCAGATTTATGCATCTGTCTATTATACACATAGTGGGTGCCATTGTGACTTCTCCAAACTTGAGTGAATGGGTAGTTTAATAGACACCTCCACTATCCCCATGTTCAAAAAAAAAAAAAAAAAGCACATGTTTTCCAACAGTGGGAATTTCAATGGTGTAAGATCCAGAACAGGGGTCGATATTAACTTCAATCTCTTGGCCCCCAGGGCCAGTGGGAAGTGCATTGCACTGGCCCTCATGAAAATTTGGTTGAGTACGCCTTGGATAATGCTTATATTTACTCTACATTTACCCTATTTGTGCATGTGTGAAAATTTGGGCTGATGATGTGGAAAAGCCCTATGTTCTGTTAAAACAGATTGAATCTTCAGTTTTTCACATATGTGTAAGTGAAAAAGCCGTTACGTTTGTCTTTTTTTCTTTTTGGGGGCAGGTCCAACCCATAGACTTTTAACATGTTATACTCCACCAATGACTTTGATTGAAAACAAACTCATATTCCACTAACACTTAACAAAATCCCTTAACCACTTGCTGCCAGGTATCCCTGTTCGGGCACCATGGGTTTATACACACAGCCGGGGTGCCCGAAATGGGACAAAAGAGCTGGCCCGTGTAACAAAGACTGTACTCGGAACAAAAGACCTGCTACTGGGAATTGCCATTATTTTTTGGCTTGCATTTTCGAAGGTAATCCGTCACTGTTTTCAAACAGTATACAACTGTTTGGGGCATAGCGCGCCCGCGGATTAGCACTGCGGACAAAAGTGCTCCAGGGCCCCATTGATGAGTGACACAGCACCGCTGCATGCTAATCTCCGCGTTTGAAAAGATGCCACGTGCATTCACTGGTGACAAAGGGAATTACACAACACCTCACAATTCTGGGCTCTCTTTACAGGGCTGCAGGCCTGGATGAAATCTCAGGCATCAAAAAGGTTGCCTGTCAGCTTAGAGTAGCCACCAAACAGTCATTTGTGTGGGTGTAAGGCGTGAGGTCAAAATACAAACGCTTTTGAAAGTGTCCAATGCTTTGTAAACGGTAAGCCTCACGGACGGTCAACATTGTAAAGACGAACGCTTCAGCGAGGCTGGCCAAACCGTTGCGGTCGAGTGCACCTTGCACTCTGCAGCTTCCAGTAAACAATGGGCAGCTCATCGCATTACGGCATCACAGACTTCTGCGGTCTGGTGGATTAGTCATAACAATAGCTCTTTACTTTGCAGCTCCACAGGAGGATTTAGATCGGCAGACTGTTTTAAACATCGTGATAAAACACGTGTATTGAGTAGTTGTGTTGCGCTGTCGGTTTCTAGACCCAGTCTTTTCAGGTCTCAATACCCTGTAATCTTGATATTTTGTCTCGGTATCGTGAGTTAAATACACACCTAACTGTATACCTGCAGAATCGAATATACTAACTCGAAATAGTATTTACCTGAATCATACACGACGTAGTGTTCTGTTCGCCAACATGTAGTTACAGATAAAATCTTTTTTTTTTTGCCTGTGTGCACAAGCTGGGACTCAGCATTGCGTGCTCGCACGTTCTCATGTGTAGGATCGAGGAAGACACGTACGCGAACTACGCACTTTCTGCTTCGAAGCTGTCCCTGCACCATTTAAGGATACAAGTACATGTTTTTTCTTGAAGTCAATAGTACATGCGTGCACGTTGCAATGTGTTTTGTACATACGATTCTTTTGTACTCTTTGAATACTTTGTGGCTGCACAAAATTCTTGTTGGCAAAACAAACATGTCGGGTTTTATACTTATCTCTGGTGTTTGACTTTACCTATTGAACTTAAATGCACAGTAAATTAAAACAATAAACACAATTTAATCTAGTGCTGCCGGTGAACCACCGAACCAAGGCAAAAATCATCAAACAAAGCACTTTTGAACCGAACCAAACTGTTCGGTTCGGATGTACGGCTTTAATAAGGCATTTTATTGATGGCATGCGGGAAAACATACAAAAATACAAGAAAACTTAACAAAAACAAACACAACGAAAAATGGATAATGAGTTATACAGCGTGCTCCACACGTGCGTGAACATACTGAAACTTACAATGGCCCGCATCATGAGATGGTTGTAAAAAGCATGTGGTGAGAATCACTCAGAAATCAACCAAGAACATGCAGCGTACGGCATTGTCGCTGCATAACATTTCTAAATTCTCACTACATCCAATCGTGCTCATGTATATTCAGATTTATTATTTTATTTGCCAATCTACGATAGCCACGCCCTTACGTTCCGTACGAATTTTGGTTGGATGCCGATCACAGTCGGACTCGCGCTCGATCCAAGGCATCCCCGGATGAAAATTTTGCCAAGCGGTTCGGTGCATGCTGTGCTTCAGCGCAGCGCGAGGAGATTTTTGTTCGCGCGGTGGCCTAACTTGCCTTTCAGTTGACCATGAAGGGTTGTAATGGAATTTGCCAGATCTCAAATAACAAAATGCTGTTATTATTCCTTCGAAAGAGGCTAATGAAAAATCGCCCCTTTGGTCACGTGCACGCCGTCCTTGGAAAGGTTCCCCCTCAGATATGCAACGAAAGCCATTTTCCTAGTTTTCAAAACTATTCCTAGTTTTCAAAACTATTTCGCAAAAATAACCAAAACACAATTTGCTCGAAATTTGATTTTAATCTTGTATTCTGTACTGGAGGAAAGTTCCAATTGAGCATGCTGTTTTTTTCTATTTGCACAAGTCTTACGGTCGTTTTGTTGAGTCGAGTCAAGCGTGGTCCGAACACAACCGCTTCTGGTCGGTAAAACACGGTCGGAAACTGTCACACCCTCGAGGATAACTTTATATGGAATGTACTCGTAAACAAGCTCTTGGGAAAAAGTTTATAAAAAAAGGTATTCAAATCAAAGTGCTCGCGGATCGGGAGAGATAGCAGATTCATAATTTTACACGTAGAAATACTTTATAGGCCTTTGCAGCTCGATCGTAGCGAGCCTTTCATGTCTCAGTGTGCATTGTACGTGTACATGTTGTGTACATGTCCGAACCCAAACCGATCCGAAGTTCAGCAAAAAATGTCCAAGCCCTGTTTGAACCGAACACATACTTGCAGAACTATTTGATGCAGAGTTTGACATTTTTTTTATTATCTTCAAAGAATATGGTACAAGGGACAGAAGTTCCAAATAAATTCACATTGCGTCTACGTGAATATTTCCTTTCATAGACGATATATTAGGCGGTAAAATGAGGCAACCGTGTTTGGCATTCCCCGGCACTCCCATATAAACGCATTTATTTTCCAGTCCAAAAAAACCCTTAAACACGAACAATTATCTTGGGGCGATGCTTTTTGTCATGAAATACCCACTCAAAACGTATCTGAAGCTAGATAAATGTCTGTAGCCTGGAATGCAGTTGATTTTGCGTCTTTCTATCACAAGGTGTTAACCACTAATCCTCACGGCCTGCCCGGGAAGACTGACCTGGGCCAATGAAGTTCTCCCTGAATAGGATCTTTTGTTCACAACCAAGGCTGTGTAAGCCACAAACTCCATTGTTGTCAGGGTTGCTCGTGAAGCTAGACAGTCCAGGGCAGACGGTTCTTTCCAAACCGTTGAACTGTCCAACACCAAAAGACAAACGGAATGAAGGGGGATTAACACTAACCGTTCAACTGTTTCTAAACCGTCTGTATTTTGACCTCACGCCTAAATGTCCATTAAATGAAATGATGAATTTTTGAAGAATTTTGAAAAATGAAAATCATGAAAATCTTTTGTGTGTGTGCGCTTCATTTTTAAACGCACCTGACAGCAAGTGGTTAAGAGATCTGTGTCCTCAAAGAGTGAGGTTTTGATGATGTCATCAGGTGATTTATTATTGAATGTCAAATGTTTATTTCAAGCCATTGATTTTGTAGACAGTTTTTCAAGAGGCCTTTTAAACTTAGCAGTCTTGCATCTTCATCAAAATTACACCAAGGAAAAACTTTTATGCAGAGATAGTCATAGAAAAATGATGTCATGATAGCACAAGGTGTTATTATACAAGCAATTAACAGTTTGGTATTTTTATCTTTTAAAGGAACCAGGAAATAGAAATATTTTTATACATTTTACTGAAAACCCTTAAAATGGCATCTTTGGGTTTCAATTAAATTAACCTGTTTTTAAATTTTTGTTTTGCAATCTTAACCCATATTTTGTGCTTTGTTGGTTTTTATTCTGATATATATTTGCATATTCATGAGCAGAACTATGATGTCACCCAGTGCACTGAATCTCATTGTTGCACTGGTTTGTGCACAGAAAATTTCTAGATTTTTTTAACCTCTGCTATGGCAGATTTCATTTTCTTTTGGCAATTTATTGCTGTGTAAGTACTGTTATATGGCAATAATCCAGTAAAACTCCTTTTCACAGAAATGTTCCCAGATAGCAAATTTAGGATTCGCAATTTAAACATGAAAACATGCAACCTGAACCATGTCTTCCTGGATTTACATCAAAGTGAAAGCGCCCTCACTTGTCCAGAATGTTTGGTCAACTTTTAATGTATGAAAAAGTGCACTGTTTAATTCACATAATAAAAAAAAAAAGTCAAACAGTCTTCATACATGGAAAAGAGTGTAGAGATACACAAAAAGTGATTCTAAGAAAAATTCAGTTCCTGGATCCTTTAAGATTCATATAAAAGCACTTGTTTGATCCCTTGGCTTGCTTTATGCGGCAATTAACAGAGTAAATTTAGATGTTAATTTTTTGTTGTGTGCAAAATCACGTGTCTCCTGTGTTCACATACCCATGCCCAGCCTACATATGCAAATTTCCCATGTGCCTATTACAATTTGCTGAAAAGACTTGATTATACATGCTGCCCCTTGACCCTCCAAAATGCGCTGTGGTCCCACCGCCATGTTTGTCCTTCTTTTCTCAGCGCCTATCATTTACGGACATGTCTTTTATGGCATTTTCCGAGTTTCGAGTTCCGTACCTTTCACTTTTGTGAATCGACTTGATTCCTGTTATGAGATAAAGAGTGATTTCTTATCTTTTGGTAAGAGTGCTTATTTTCATATTTTGTTCTTTGCATGCTGTGTTTTTTTGTTCTTTTCTGCCTTGGCTGTCCTTCATCCCTCACAAGGGACGTTCTTGAAGACTGAAGTGGTCTCTGTTGTCCAGCCAGATCCATTCCCCCGGCACCGGATCATCTCCCGGCTCGTAGTGGCTCTATCCGTTGGCATTGCAATTGGGGCGAGTAAACTTACTCCCCCGTTAGCTCGGTCTGGGCGTTTGACATTCATCCCCAGTGCCCGTGCTCTGAATTCTTTTGGTGGTCTCCGTACTACCAGCGCTTACCGTTGAAGACGTGTATTCATTGTATGGCTCACCAGTCTACACACCAGGACAGCCCCACGCCTCCCGGGCCAGCTACAACGACTGCCACACGCCATGGACTACGGCTATCAGATGAACTTCTCAGTGATTCACTCGGGTTTGACTTGGAAGTTACAACGCCTCAGGCTGATGGCCCATCGTTTTCATGGGTGCCAATTCAGAGGTGCCACCTACCTATGTGGGCTCTTCACCAACCACTTTTCAGGCTACAGAACTGCATCATTGCCGTAGTTCTTGAATGCCACTCATCACTGCGGCTTCTGGCTACCGGCTACAGTTATCTGACCAAGATGTTTCTGTCTCAGCTGTCCGGCAGCTCGGTGCGCTTCGACCTATCACAGCCTGCATTCCAGACATGCTGCTGATGTTCCGGGTTCTTAGGTTCTTCCTTCAGGATCTACGACCGGATTACTGCACATAAGAAGCGTAAATGCAAGAAATACCGCTCTACACCTGGGCATTTCTTCACGCTGTCCACCTTAGCCGGCTGCCATGAGTCAATCTCCACTCCCCTGGTGACTGCGCCAGATTCGGATGCCCTGTGTGAGAATCCTTGTATCTGGCTCCGCTTCTGGCTTCAGATCCAGTTTCATCTCTGGCTTCACACCCTGCTCCGTTGATCTGTCTTATACATGGCAGCGCCCGTTTACACATGTATTTTGGGAAATGAATTTGTCCTTAATAAATTCATTCAATAGTAATAATAATAATTCTTCAACTTAACCGGGTTCTATTTACGACTTGCATCTAGCCCCACCCATGTGCCTCTGCCTTGATCTGTCCAGGCTTTAGGGCATCCAGGCGTGCAGGAACTACATTTGCACTCTCCCGTGTGGAGTCGTCAGCGGTAGCCGAGCACACCTGGGGAGCTGGTCACCACCCCAATTGGGACGGCGTGCAGTGCGTGGACCAAGACCAGCATTGGTACACAAGACGCGTCAAGGAGGCCATACACATCTGCCTGAATGGACACAACATCAACAGGGACAGTGGCATTGACATCCCCCGGTTCTTAATTTAACACAATTAACACGAGCATGCTTGAGACGAAATCACGCTTAAGACGAGCATATTTCTTCAGTCCCGTTGAAAATGTACACATCACATACAGTATTTCTAGACATCAGAAGAGCTTCATGGAAAGGCACTTACGAAGACAAGTTAGTTCCATCTGTCGATGCTCTGAGATTCCACCGGCTTAGATCTTGCTGGGTAAGTACAATTTGGGGGAAATCTTTGCAACCTGTTTTCACTTACCCAGATATTTCTTAATATGGATAGTCTCCCGTAAATCGCTTTCAGTTGATGTGGAATGGGATACTGAGGAGAATGTACAGAAAATTTTAAAAAATGTGCAATTTCTGACAAGCTAATCAATTATGTGGACCTGGTTGTTCTTGTAAGGAATGTCAGAGTACTGTTAGCAACCCTGAATCTGTGACGATTGAACATGACAGTTAAGATACTGACTCTGCATCGTTGTCCATTTGTAGTGATGTAGACAATTTGAAGGATATTCCAGAAGTCACTGAAGACACATGTTCAGTCCATAGTACAGATGAAGACTGCTATGAATAGATTAGTGTCTGACTAGATGAAAACAGTGATAAATAGATAAGTGTCTGACCAGATGAAAACAGTGATAAATAGATTAGTGTCTGACTACATCACCTTGTTCTTTTTTTTCCTTTTCCTTTGTGAATGTACATGTACCTACATGTACATGCATGTTTAAAATTTAAAACTTTATTTGCATTGCTTTACTGTAAATTGATAAATGCTAATATCGGCAGGGTTTGTTTCATTTACCACTTAATGCCAAAGTTGCTATACATACATGTATGTAAAATATATGTGTGTATTACATTTTTTAAATTGTACCTTGCCATCCTTTTCATGCAGTGGTAGTGTTGTATTTGAAAAGAAAATTACTGTTTTTAAGTCGCATGAACAAATGTATAGCATATGTGCTTGCAGGCTTATCTGGGCTTCGTGAACAACTATATAGCTCTTGTTTAAACTCAAATGCGCATACGTTATCAATAAATTCCTCAGTTTGCTTGAGCCATTCAGACTTCAGTGACATTGTTGCAAGCAGGGTTTAATGTACATGCCATCTTATGATGATCGGTTTGGGGCCCATTGGAGTGGGAAGACTTTCATGTAGACCTGTGGGAAAGCCTCAGTGCAATGCTTTTTTGAAGATGGTCACCGGTTTGTGACACTTGCAAAATCTTTTGAAAACACTGACACACATTTGTGGATTAGTGTTTTATGGTGTCACAACTGAACAATAATAACAGTGGATGTACGAGAAATGGGAATTACTAAATGAATAGACAGGCCCTAGGTTAAATCCCCGACAATACACAAGTGCAAGGGCATTTTCAAGAGATAACTGGCCATGCGTTGGTGGTAGACAGCCTTTAAGTGCTAAATTTAATGGTGTTATACATAGTGGATTGGATTAGCATTAGTCGCAAATGCTCTGGCCTAGATGCCATTTTAGTATAGTATAGTTTGACTAAGAAGCTATGTTAATGGGGGTATGATAAGGTAGCTCACAGTAAGCAGTTATTTGGCGACTAAATGAGGTCAGGAAAGATTTAGAAGACAGTAAGCGAGTTCACGTAGTACGACTCGATAGCAAATTGTGGGCAATAAGCCTACATGACCAGACCGGCCCCTCGATATTCAAAGAAGGATGACACCAAGTAGCGTTTGCAATTTTCGGCGTGGACCCAATTTACAAAGTTTCAGTTTTGACCTGGCAGTTACAAGGAGCTTTGCAAGCGATGGCCTCAAGAAACGTGTTTTTTTGGCAACGTCACAGCTGTAGAAGTTTTCGTACTATGCATGGCAAAGCGATGACAGATCACAAACACACATATTCGGAAATAAAATATGATTATAAAAATTATTGGAAAATGTAAATGGAAAAAACATTATGGCAATACTTCTCATTTCAACAATCGTTGGAGGAGAAAGAGGATTGAGGCAATAGAATTGTTACAGCGTGGAAGAACATATTTGTTCTTCTGGCCGTTCATAAAAATGTGTGGCTAAGGTTAATAAAGCGAAGGTCTGTTAGGCATACAGAGCGATGGATATGCCAGTTGTGATTTAAATCACAATGCTTTTTGACAAGATTCAAGGAATAAGCCCGAAAGGAAGAAGTGAAAGGCAATGTTTCTGCAAGAAGTGGGCTTAAGGGACGGATCCAGCTTCAGGTGTCAGGGGCAAATTCAAGAGAGAAATGTGGTTTTGAACTCATTGAATATGATGTTGGGGACACAGATTAAAGCTTTACTCTTGGTCCTGACATCCATGCTTTTATTTATTGGTCTTGTTTTCTTAGGGTTTTGTGGCTTATATTTAATAGAAAGACACCGAAACACTTTTTTCTCACTTACCTAGGATGGGTTCTGTATATTAAACCAAACCAAACAAAAAACAAAACCAAAAACAAAACAAATACAAAAAACCCCACAAAAACCGTAAAAGTTGACATCGCACTGAGTGCGCCCCTATGGAATGTGTACAAGGAGTACAAGGGACCAGTCAACCTGGCATACATGTAGGTGCAATGGAAGGCAATCAGGGCCCTGGTGATCATGGCCGGGGATGGTGATTGACCTATATCATAGCCAACCATTTTAGCTTTATGCCTTTGAAACGGTTTTAACAACCTTCCTCCAAAAAAGGGAGTCTTGAAACAGTAACAAATACAGTAGAAATGGAAAATAAAAAAAATATACATTTGTGTATAATTATATTAAAGAGGGAGGTGCCCTCTGGCTATGAAAGTAATCAAAGATTGGCTCAGCGAAAGGGCAGGAGAGGGAGAGTAACCAATGTTTGGCTCCATGGAAAAACCAGGAGCCTGAGGAAAAGGGAATTAATAAGCCCCTTGGCTATAATAAAAGAAAAGCAAAGATGGGCTTGCCAAAAGAAAGGCTGGAGCAGGGAAAAGTCAATTCCAGCCAAACTGGGAAATGCCCTCTAAAATGTTGGCTTCTCTTCCAAATCTCTGACTGCATTACTTTGAAGGTACATGATCAGGATGGGCAAAAAATAGCAAAATTTGATATCATGAAAATAAGGGAAAGTAATGACATCTGAGCATCATATCGATCAATTATGTTTGGGGGTCAGGCCGTAGTAAAACCATTTTGCTGGCTACTGGCCGTAGTTTGTGCGTTTTTGCTCTGAATGGCACTATGTGAGCCGTTCAAGCATTTGTGCCTTGGCTATATTAAAAAAAGGCAATGGCTATATTAAAAAAAGGCAAAGAGTGGCTTGCCTCATGACAGAGAGGAGCAGGGTAAAAGGGAATGACCCTGTTTGCTGTGAAAGCATGCTTACAGTAGCTCGCCAATCGACGGGAGCAAAATAAAGGGGAATGAGCCCTTGGAAATAGGTGTAAACAGAAAGAAGTTGCATTTGACAAATAAGTTGCGCAGGGTGAGATGGCGGTGAGTTAGGGATGGGTGAGATATGGGGCAGGAAAGGGGTTATGCCCGCATTACAAAGGAGCAAAGGGAAGGAAGGTTGACGGGATCTGAAAGTTGCAGCAAAGAATCTGTCTGCCCGTACCTCAGACTAAAGACTCTGGAGCTTGAACAAAGCGAGCATGAGGGCACAAGAGGCCATCAGTTTAAAATCAGGTTGCTGTAAAGGGCGGATGGCAATAAGTGGGAGCATAGTTTAACAAGATAGGGGTTAGTTGCAGAGAAACGCATGAAGCCTGGGGAGGAACGTGTCTTTTTAAAATCCCACCCACCCCCAAGGGAAAGGGTCGCTTGCTTGGGCTCTGGTGCCTACGCTCGAATCTCTCAGAAAAGACTCTGGAGCTCGAACAAAGCGGTAATGCAGATAGTTTACTATTGCTTGGTGGACAGTCTCAGCCATTGTCTTTGCTAGCCGGCTCAGTATGATGAGATGACTTGGGCTTACGTCAAGGCCCATGATGTTCGGGTCACCTCTACATCCTGGTCATACTTCAGAGGGGTTCCTCCAGCTGAAATCTGCCAGGCGGCTTGTTGGAAATCTCCTTCCACCTTCACCGAATGCTACCTTAAAGATGTTCTGCGGAATGAAACGGCCCATGGCAGAGCAACCCTGCGCTTGTCAGTCCAGGCAACATCCAACGCTGCTGTGGGCTGGGTGGCTGATAGCTAGACTTAGTAGGGTCGCTGGGTGGACACTCACTCTCACGATGCCCGCTGTATGTTCTCCTAGTTAATATACTCCTGTCGCCGACCATCCTTCATTGTTTAGTGCCACTCTGCATATGTAGGCTGGGCAGGGGTATGTGAACGCAGGAGACTCCTTTCCCACGTGGAATGGGTTGGGTCTCCTGCTGATACTTGCCCCTGCCCAGCCACTCCTGCCCATCCTTCCCCACTTCGACTCCGGTGACCTTACTGCTTCGAAAAGAATGACAAACATGGCGTTGGGACCGCAGTGCATTGTGGAGGGTCAAGGGGCAGAATACATAATCAAATCTTTTCAGTGAATTGTAAAAGACGCATGGGAAATTTACATGTGTAGGCTGGGCAGGGGTCAGTATCACAAGGAGACTTGACCCACTTCACGTGGGGAAGGACTCTGAGCATTAGATGTTCATCATGAATCATATTTTATATCTTGGACGTCATTTTTTGGGCCGTTTTTTGTGAACGTCATTCTGTTTGACAGATTTTCTTGTGAGAAAACTTAGTACAAAGAGAAAAATCTCGGAGTATCGCCATTCCAAGGAGGTTCTCATGAATATCAAAAGAAAAAGAGGGCACACTCTCTGGGCTGATGTCAAAGGTCAAACAGCCCGTGATGCAGCAAAACATTCCCCTAACGTCACCGTGAGATATTGACTGATGCTGCAAAATTCATCATGATCGGTATTGGGACTGTGGTTCTCTGTAATGTACTTGGAAGAAAATGTGATCGATCCAGTCAAAAAGATGATGGTTTGGGGTGCTTTTGTGCCCTTTTTTTGGAGAGCTTGTGTTGTGCAACGATTTTGATTTTACTCGCTGTTTTTCGCGGTCAATTTTTTGACAGAATTGAATGACGTTCATGACTGCTGAATAAATTCATTGCTGTTCGCTTCATGAAAAATGAACCCCCAAAGTTAAACATAATCTAATGGTCCATATTTTGAGGAGCTTGCAAGTTGCAAAATCCCTCTGTTCTGTTCTTAACCCCTGGACGATGGGAATTTCTTTCCGAAAGACGACTCAAAGAATTCCAGCCTTGCTTGGCCACGAAGGCCACCTGCCAAACCGCAAATTCTTGGTTTGTGGCCCTGCGTGCTCTGCACACTTTGAATTACACAGTGAAAAGGCTGAGTGTTCGGTGGCATGCGGCTCTACTCAAGCTTCCACATTCCCGTTGCCTCTTTTCAAAATGGGGACTATTGTGAAGCTAGTGATTATGATGCAAATTCGGTCTTTTCATTTCTGGGCTATACACAAAGGCCAATCACCATATATGCAAGATCCAGGGCTGCCTTCTTTCACCCTGTTCACTCGAGCGTGGGCCGAGAATAATAGCTGAAAAGCGGGCTGAGGATCTCAATTTTTACGATGGCTCTAGCCGTTTCCCGGTGTGAAGGGGTCAAACATACATAGACCTCTGGTTACGTGTACATGTATGTCTTGGGTTGTACGTATGGGAGCTATATGTATACATATACGGCACTGGGTACAGAATAGTCTGTAAGTTCTCAACACTGACCTTCTAATGAAGAAATAGTGTGCGATGGCAGTGGATTGATTTAGATTTCTTTTGATTATGAACCGTAAATGTTGAGTCACGCTCATAACAACTGTACCAACATGAAAACTCGACAAAGGTCGTGACTTTGTTCCTTGTTCCCTGTTTTAGGAAACATTTCATATGCATGTTGCCCATACATACTGGGTACAAGGCTGTGTTTCTGTGGTTAAACTGGAATACACCAGCAAGTGTAGGCTCCACGTGGTACACATTGCATGTTAGTAACAAACAGGACACGATTGCAATCACGGTTAGAAAAGTCTGCAAATTTAATTCTTCACAACAGTTGCAGATTCCTTGGGTGTTCTAAATTTACGGATGGGTTATTTTTAATTGATTGGGGCAACTGGGCATACTGAAACTTTTGGCAGTAATAGAGCAGCATCAGCATGCATGCTTGTAACCACTCAGGACACCACATGTTACGAATGTTACCATAAACTAAGATGACTTTACAAAATACACAATCTCTCAGTTATTCACCTGAACTTAGGTACAGGCAGTAAGAAGACAAAACAACATCAAACACAACAGGAATAAAATCAAACCACATTACAGACTTTTTTAATCCATCATTATTTCTATGTCACATCTTGATGTCTCATTTACAACCATTACCGTCATATTTAGTTCCATGAAAATGTGATGGTTGTGTTCATGATAACGTTATTGCATTAATAACTAGTTTTATTCAGGTTTTTATAAACCAAGCCTCATGTTTCCGGTATTAAATAGTTGTACATTTGTCTGTTTTGAAGATGTGTGCTTGTAAACTTGGCATACTTGGGTTTATTTAATCGTATATTGAACATGTAGATGGATATGTGCCTGTATTAATACTGTGTGTATGATGAAACAAATCTTTGAGAAAATCTTTGAGTATCAACTTAAATACATTAAATTTGATTCACTTTTAGCCCACACATGAAGAAAGTCAACCCCCATGTGAACTGCCAACAGGAGTGTCCCTGGCCCCTCACCTTGCTGTTGGAGATTTAGCATACCCTCCAAAAGGTAACAAAATCTTCAATTGTTTATAGTTGTATCTTGAGATGCACAATTGCACATGCAGGAGAGAGGAATGGTCATCCCTACATCTTTTTAGTTGCAGAACTATAGTGATGAGTTTGATGTATGGATACAGGTATTTGTGAATTGTGCAGCATGTATGTGTATATAATGCCAAGTTCTGTCTGTCCATCTATCCATCAGGCGGCTGTCCTTCCTATTTGTCCGTACATTCAGCTATTTGCCATCATGTTAAGACTTTGAAGTTTTGCTTGTCGTTAATAGAGTACCAAAGTGAATACATCACGTGTACAATTAGTGTGTAAAATGCATTAGGGCAAGAACCAGCGCTTGAACCAACACGTGCGCGTACTCCATTCAGTTGCACTAAACTTTCTGGTTCACAGTGACGTCACACATCAGTACTCCATATGGAAATAATAAGCAGTGGGTTTGGTTTTTTTATTTTATCAATACTAAAACCTCACATGTGCTGGTAAGAGGATCATATGGTGGTGCCATTTTTTGCACTGCAACTTTTGAAATGTTGGAGACAAATTTTATGTGCCAGCTGCATGCAGGTAGCCTAAATTGTTTGTGTTTGCGTGGGTAAAAAAATTATGTTGGTTTCAGTGAGACAAGAGAATTTTTCTCCCATAATTCACGATTTAAAAAAATTGATATAAAATACGGCTGTGCCAAATGTCAGAATATTCAGACATGTAATCTGAATTATCGATTAGTCGAGCATTGTTTTTCAAAATTGAATATTGGGATGAAAAATTCATGAATAATGAAAGGAAAAATTCATTTCTTATGTCACATTCTATGCCCCAGTGCAGTAGTTACAGTTCTCTTCCAAAATGTAATTCTACAGCTAAGTTTGTTGCAGTGCCCTTCATATGGAGTGAAATATGTAAACGCCTATCCTATGTCTATTATTACTATTGCTGCTACTGGTATATTCATGTAGTTTTTAATCCAGAGTATTGAGAAGCACCCGGATTGTCTGGTCTGTACTCTACCATAAAAAAAACATGTTGGAAGGATTTGGCTGAGCAGTACTGAAAATGAGACTACTGTCCATTTGTGCAGTTACATTTACAGAACATAAATGTCTCAGTTGAACTTTCGGTAATGGAGGTTTGCTCTCTAGCTCCCTGCACACATTAGTGGATAGATGTCATGGAACAAAATAACAAGTACAACTTCATGCAATGAAGATACCTCTGTCTCATTCATTAGCAAAAAAAGTTCAAAAATAAATAAGACACAGATACTGTATGTGCAATTGGTGAAATTTGAGTTCTTTCTCGGGCTTACGTTTAGGTTTTTCTTATTGCAAGTCAAATCACAAAGAGAAATGCATAATTTTGCATCAAGTGTAGTGAAGAATAAGATGCATCAAAATATACAGGTTACATGCTCGGGAAGTACTGTTGCACTGGTTCCCACTGCTACTGGTACATGCTACATGTGCCGGTAATTGCAAGAAATCAACTATCATGGATTGACCAGCAGCTGATTTCACGAAACTTTACGCAATGACGTAACTCCACTTACGCCACATTTTATTGCGTAAGTTGTGCAACAAATAAAACTTATTTTACAAAACATACACACTGCATAAGTCCGGGACTTATGCAACAAATTATGGTGTAACTTGCGCAGTCATTTTAGGTGGTGTAGGTTGCGCCAAACGAAGTGACAATGAATGATTTGACATGCTTGTCGGGTTCGGTTAAGCCTCATTACTAGAGTCATTAACCACTTCGTGCTGGGGCATTTTTCAATGTTGATGATGCTGGGCCGGCATGACTCATTTTTTCCGTTTTCAAAATCCTTCAAAAAATTCATCATTTTATTTAATGGTCGTTTATAGCCGCACGAAGTAATCTTCAGGCACTACTCTAAGTTGATAGGTGACCTTCATTGACGCACGAGTATTTCAGCCAGGCCTGCAGCCTTGTAAACAGAGCCCAGATTGTGCGGTGTTATATAACTGTCTTTTGTTCACGAACCTGGCTCAGTGCACTGCTGACCTCTTTTCAATAGGGGCCAGATTAGCGTGCAGCGGTGCTGTGTGGCTCATCGCTGCGGTGGTGGAGCGCTTTTATCCCCAGTGGTAATCCGCTTGCTCTCAATGCCCCAAACCCTGGTATAGGGTTTCAAAATAACGCTGGATTATCACCACTTTTGAGAGTGAAAAATGCCGGTAACGCCCAGCAGCCTGGTCTTTTGTTTGGAGTACGGTCTTTTGTTACAGGGCCCTGTTTCCTTTGTCCGAGTTCAGCGACCCCGGCCACCCATATAAATCATAAGTCTCCGATCCCGGAGTCCCCGACAGGAAGTGGTTAAGGATTATACGAGAAATGAACAACAATAATAAACTTGTTTGGCTGTGAGAAAACTGCAAAACTTTTTGTCCAGTTCCGACGAAGAAAAGATGAAAAATTGTTCAATATGAAGGGCAGATGTGATTCAACGACTGTTTGATGACTGCTGTTATATTGGAAAAGAACAGCTGTTGTAAAAGCAATTTTTGTCCTCGTCCAAGAAATTTAATATTTGACGTGGTGCATCTACGCAACTTTTTGTGAAATCGAACGTAAGCATATTGCACAGCTACGGCATAAATTTGTGGCGCAAGGCTTATGCATGGTTTAAAGTTACACCACATTTCGTGATGTTTGCTGCAGGAGTCAGTTTTTAGCTTTGAACAAACAAAAGACCTGTCATGGTCTGTGCTCACAGCAAGATATTGTGGCCCCCATGGTGGCACAAAACCTATTCAAAGAAAATGTGAAGTCCCTGAAACAAGAATGATGTACTAACATCCGTCCATGGGTAGGAAATAAAATTCTTGGTGAATAGCGAATGGCAAGGAAAATTGAATTTTGGGCCACTCTTCTGATTGGTATTTCTTTTTATTTCTCTGAAGTAGAGCACTTAAGCATTGCATTCCACAAAGTAATACAAAGATCTGCATTTTTTAACCACTTAATCACCAAAAAAACTCAAACAAACAAAAAACAAAAACATCTTGAAATAGTTCGCAGTACTCGCTGCTACACCTGACTCAGACCGGCCAGCTGACCATGGCAAGCTCGCTGGTCGAGTGGTTAAGACGACTGCACTAGTAGGTGGGAAGTCATGGGTTCGAGTCCCACCCAAGTGAGCTTGTGAATTTTTTCGCAAGCTCTTGCACAAGTACTGAGCATGCAGTATTTATTGATACATACGTTGGGTAAGGGCAAAACCTGTTGTAAATTAACATCTCCCCAACGCCCAAAAAAAAAAATCCATCTTGGAATGGAACAAAGTTGTTTTTTTTTTACGTATAAACCTTAGTAAGTTCGGCAATGATGTGGGTTAATTGGACCCGATACACAAGTCACATGGTTCATTTTCACTTCGTTTGGTGCAACTTACATCACCTAAAATGACTGCGTAAGTTATGCCATAATTTGGTTTGTAAGTTTTGTGAAATCCGTCTTAATTTGGGTTGCAACATGCGCAATGAAATGTGGCGTAAGTGGAGTTATGCCATAGTGCAAAGTTTCGTGAAATTGGCTGCAGGGCTTTTCAACAAAAGTAAGACCACTGCTGATTTCTAACATTTTGGAAAATGGCCCATGCAGAAAGATGAATTAACCAAAGCACTGAGTAATAGGTAAAAGTGTGTCCACAGAATTAAGAAGTAGCTTCCTTGAACGGGGTCAACGGCACAGCACTTCATACTAGAATAAAAAATGATCTTATGAACATCATCGACAGAAAGTCGACTAAAACTGGATGAAGTATCAAATGAAAAAGTGCCAGAAGGGGGAGACGACTGAGAAGAACTTATTGCATATGTCAATTTAAGTTGAATATTTGATATTTTCTTGACCAAAAAATCACCCCATCTCTTCAGTGAACGTCAAATCATCCGTATGTGAAGGCAACAAAACATTATTTGTGCTCTGCCTAAATAAGTCGTAGTCATGCTGAAGCTTGCTTGTCATCCATTTACGTTCAAGTTTCCCATGTTCTCTTTTCATTCGTCTAATCTCATCATTAAACCATGGAACGCAAGGCGGAGCATTAATGGTTTTAGTTACAGCAGGAGCATCATGATTAACAATAGAATGTAAAACGTTATAAGAAGTGGAAAAATAATCAGAGTCCTTAGAATTACATGATGTTAAATCACCGCAATATAAGTTCAGATGACAGAATATAATTTTTGAACCTTTTCATGTCAGCAAAATTGATGCTCCTGTAAGACAGTTTTCATAGATAAGCTCGGTCTACTCAAATTTAATGTACACAAAACTGGAGAATGATCTGTAAACAAGTAATCACTAATTGGGCTGCACTGAAGTAATGAATCTGACTTCTGAGTAGTGAGTAAATCCAATGTGTGACCTTGTACATGAGTGGGTTGGTCAAATGATTCCATTATTTTGGAAAAACGAAGTGCATCGCTGTCATCAGAGACATCAACATGAATATTAAAATCACCAGCAATTAACAAAGGTATGTTAGACAATAAAACAGTGTTAAGATAATCAGAAAACTCACATAAAAACAAGCATGATGTGACACAATGGTTAGAGGAGTACGGTCGTCTATAAATGATGACTATACGCAATTGGTGAGAACACACACCTACAATCCATTCAGAAAACTCAAAAGATGACTTTTCAGCAGCAGCTACCTTTTTGGTACCTTTTTTCACGTAGAAGGGCTGTTCCGCTACCACATCTGCTGTCACACGGGCGATCCAGAAGTTTGTTACCTGAAGAAGTGGCTGCTGATATATAAGCACAGTCACCGTCCTTTAACCAGGTCTCGGTCAACATGAAAATATTGACTCCACTGGTGCAAACATAATGAAGGAACTTAATATGGTGTCCACCTGACTTGGGAGGAGCATTCTGAAATGAAGGTGTAACCAGTGTTTGGCCAGCAGACACAAATCATGATTGATGACGAATGAGTGGTTGATGGCCAACAATGACAGAGATTTTATCTTTACAGTTTAGACCTCGTTTGTGTTGTTTTGCCCATTTTCCTCTGTGTTTTAAAATTTCATTAATTTTAAACAGAAGTTTTTCTGTGGTAACATGACAACATGATGAATAACGGAGATGCAAAAGTTCATCTTGAGAGTATGAATGTGAAGGACCAGTAGTACACAGTCAGTGGAACACGTTTCTGTCACGTTGAGCAAGGAACTACCATCATCATTGGAACAAAATTAATGAGGTTCTGGATTGACAGCCACATCTATGAAGATGGTAATATCCAGAGAGGGATCTCGACAATTCATATAAACACAGGTCTGTTCGTGTTTGGACCGTTTCGAAATGGGTAATACTAGAACAAAACCAGCTCTTAATGCTGAACGATGATTAACCCTAACACTCCTCAGTCCTCCAACAGGTGAAGGATTGAGGAGTGTTAGGGTTAATCAAAACTGAAAGGAGTACTAGAATCATAGGATGAATTCTCCTGCGACTACAGCTGATCACTTGTGGAGTACAAAACTCAGTGTGGACATCATAAGTTGCAGCAGGGCTGCTCCTCTGTACGAAGTGAGTACACACGGTACTACCATTGTTCTACATACATAAGTAGCTGCCATATTAATGTTACAGTGCACACTAGACAATCAAGGGTCCAGACATCTAACTGAGGAACAGCAGAATCCAAGAATTTACAGCACATTACACATAAAAGTCCACCAATAAGTGCCAGTACAAAGGAAACAGCAATAATACGAAATACAGATGGTGAATACAAATGAAGATAAAATAAGATTAGAAAACTATAGAACGGAATTTAAAAAAGAAATGGCAGCTCCTACAAAGAGTGCCCTCTACCAACCTCATCCCATCTTCTATCAAGGCTTGGAAACATTTCGCAGTGATTTTAAAAGCAAAGCACAGGCCTGTAAACAGTGCATCCATCGGTTCCCTGATGTCTCTGTAGACCCCAGCACTCTCCTGTAATGGGGAAAATGTACATTGCTCCATTTTTATTGCATATTGGCCCTGGTGTCCCTCAAGCAGTGCCATAAACACCTGTGAGTTCGTTTCATGTGTCCCTAGACCTTGCTTCTCCAGGGATTGACACCTCAAAGTCCCCTTATTTTTAAGGCCATCTAAGGGCAAGGATCAGATGTGACACTCTTGGCGAGCCTTGAGGAACTAACCTTAATTACATGTATGTCACACACCCCCTCCAGGATGAAGCAATTAGTGCTGCTGGAAGCCTGTAACACACCTCTGTGAACACCTGCACACGACTGCAGCTGTTAAATACAATATGAATGTAACCCATTCCCAAAAGAGGTCCGGGGTTAGAATTCCAATTTTATTTGTTTATGACTATGTTTTCCTTTTGCATACTTAAATTGTTCTTTCCTGAGCTTTTGACTTTTCTATTGGTAAGCAGTGTTCAGTGGTGAACCTTTGATCCGTTGCCTATTCCTTTTCTCAAATAACCTGCTCTTTCTTCAGTTTATCTTTAATGTTCCTACTTTCCTAGGAAATCACAGGATGCTCTTTGTATCCACTGCCTTTAATCTCAGACTAGTACACCAGTGTGTACACTTTTCAGGAGATCAGCAGGATGTAGGGACACTTAATCCCTAATTGTTGTTTGCACCTTACCCAAGCTGTGAAAGCCATAAACTTCTGCTGAGTGCTCATCTACCTAGATACTAAATGACCAATCAGTATTGGAGTCACTCGTGACATTTTTTAGTTGTCCAATGAGAGCCTGAGCCAGTCAAGTGGCAAGGGCATGTTCTGGGTGGCAGTTTGCCTGAGAGTTTTAGCAAGCTTGGCATTCCAAACTTTGCCATCGTGCTGGACCAGAGGACCTCCAAATCCAAGTCTCCCCTTATGTTTACGAGTGTTGGCTCTCTATCTTAGTTAATGAACCGCATGTTCGGAAAGAGGGTCTGGAGGGGAGTCTCTGTAGTCCACCTGAAGAGCTGTCCCCAGGCATCCCAGCCACTGAGCTATTGTGACTTGCAGACACAGCACAAGTACACCAAGGCATCTGTGGCATTAATCACCAGCATCAATCTTGCAAGATCCGCAAATATTCCTTTGCGTTACATTTCTTCTGCTGAACTTTTGCTTTTCACTTTTGTCAACTGGCTACACAACATGGCAGACTCCTGTTCTCCCACCTTGGAACAACTTGTTGCAACTCATGTCTACGTCTAGAACTTTAGCGCCATTTTTTCCTCGAGTTCAAAGTGTATTCTAACTTGACAGGATCCTGCATTTTCTGTAAATCTATTTTAATTTATGACCATCTACATTAGTGTTCTCTGGATTCACTTCATATTTCTCATATTGATTGGCTTGTTTATTCTCTCCAATAAGGGAGAATCTCTTTTGTGTGTAAATCCTGAATTGTGTGAGGTCAAGAGTTTTCAAAAGGGAATTGAATTAATATAAAATTTGGTTCTTGTTATTTTGAAATGTGAACCACAGGTTACATGAATCTCAGCGCACTGGACCATATCGCCACACCCATGCAAACAATAGGTGTAAATGCCTTCAGGCAGTCACAACTCGATTGTGAAGCGAATGGCTACATCCTACTGAAGTCAAGAGCCCAATGTGGCATAGCTGTACGCAATCTCAACAGACTGGTGGCTGCAGCTCAAAGTTGCTGCTTAATAGCTGATGTGAGCATATTTGCACCTCCGCATCTGAAGGGACAGACTAGGGCAAGCCAGGTGCACAGCCACACTTGCCCACCTGTTAAAATAAGGATACTAAACTTTACCTTGCATCCTCCGAAACCTTGAAAGCAACACACACAGTCATAACACTATTAAACCCCTGCAACCTGATGAATTTCATATTTTGGTATACTCCCAGGGTATTCATGTATTTAATACTGAACAAGCCCCTGGACCACCTGGAAGTGGGAACGCCAGATACGCGACTGATTTGTCATCTGTTGCCCTCAATGTCCACAGCAATGCAAATGGTCCAGAAAATCAAGAAGAATCTCCTTATATGGACCTGGTGCACATGTGGCGAGTTGTGCGTGCTGTGGCTCTTAACCAACAAGAATTGATTAAAATGTCTTGTATACATCCAGGTGGTAGTGTGTTTCCATGCAGTGGGCATTCTCAAATCACAGCAGACATTATCAAATGTGACCCACCATCCCCAAACCAGGCTGAAGTCAGTGTTTGTGATGTTGGACAATTCCTCGCCTTCAGTTTTTTTACACATCAAGGTGATCCTTGTTAGATGTAAATTCTGTCTACAGAAAGCTTTTTACGGGTAGTAATAGCTGTAAAACTCCCATGAAGATTTGAATAGTGGAAGTTCCACTATTTTAGAGTTATGAAGTTACCTACTGCAGCTTCGTTTTGGGATTTATGAATGTTCAGTAATAGTGCATTGAAAATTGGGGAGCAGAGGGCATACCTGATTGTTTGGCATTGTGGTGTTTGGTATAGTAGGATGTCATTGGAGCGGCAGAATACATGTATCTGTTATAACCTCATAATCATTGCAACCCACCATATCTTTTGTAGGAAAATTAAAACAAAATCTCAAAAGGGGTAGTTCTCATTTGCCTGCACTTTTAAAGCTGTACTAAAACTGAATTGAGAATTGGGATTTTGTCCCTCAATAGCATGTACTGTTGTAATCCTTCACATATATTTGCTAACAAAACATTTCCAATGTTTTCTTCAGTCTGAAATAGAGCAGTTTTAGGCCCTTTTGTCCAGGCTGAATAAGCCTTTTGTGAAAACGGCTGTGTCGTCATCCAGCAATTTGCATATCCTGCATAATGCATGAATGAACGATGACATAGGCGGTGATACTCCATCAACACATGCTGTGTACTGTACATGTACATCGTGAAAGTGGAAAAAAACCCCCAAAAATGAAGATGTCTGGGAAGAACATAGCATTGACGAGGAAAAAGTTGATTTATCTGAGGCCAGTGGCGAAGATTCATCAGATTCGGACCCACCAGATGACCTCGAAGGCGATGAAATACATGATGCCGAGGCCTACCGCTTCAAGCCAGTTGGACCATACTGATGACGATGGGGATGGTAACGCTGTGTCAGCTTTCGGTGGACAAGAGCAAGATCAGTTTGGGAACACAGATTGGTAAAATGGTAGGCCTAAATCACAGTTTTTTGTTGCCATTGAAATGGCTGAATACCTCGAACCTGACTTAGTACACGTATTTTCAAGATGTATTTTTGCGTTGGGGAGATGTTAATTATATATAACGGGTTTTGCCCTTACCCAACGTATATTAATAAGCACTGTATGCTCAGTGCTTGTCCGAGAGCTTGCAAAAAAACCTCAGAAGCTTACTCAGGTGGGACTCGAACCCACGACCTCCTGCTTACTAGTGCAGATGTCTTAACTACTCGACCACTGAGCTTGCCGGGGTCGGTACTATTGGTTTTCCACATTATTATTAGTGTTTCCAATTTTTTAAATTTTTTACTTAGGAAATATCGCCACATGGCATATCGTCAAGCAGTTCGGTGGTGTTGAGGTTGGATGCCACAACAGTCCCATTGCCATCATGCATATTCAAATTTAGACAGCGAGTACAAGGGATTCCAATATCCTTAATTGGATTAGTGTTTTGTCATTTTTTTGTATGTAGGGTAAAAACACAACACACAATCTTTATTGTGCATGCGAATTCTTTTAATCCTCCTCAATACAACTTGCTGCTTTTGACTCACTGCTGTCAACTTATTCTATAACTGTACAAGCAAGTTTTCAAATCCACACTGTGGTTACAGTACATGTATTCAATATTGAATTATTGCATAAGTAATACTTTGAAATAAACTAAGTGCATTCCAGCATGAAGCATGTACATGTGTACATACATGTATATTTGTGGAGGAGTATATTATTTCAGCACCCATGTCTATTGCCATTTGATCTGTGCCTAAGAATTAGGTATAATGCTCTCAACTTGCACATATTTCTCACAAAACAACCTCTTTTTCAAAGTTTCTTACATTAAATTGTCAGATCTTTTTCCTTTTAATATGTATTGTTCCTGCTCTCAAATTGGATTTTTTCCTGACGTGAATCCTCAAAATTGGTTTGTTCAATTTGGGTCTGAAATACATGTACATGTATTTCACACAACAGAGATGTAGGAACTGAATAATTTGTGAACCTCAAAAAAAAAAAAAATTTGAAATGTATCTACATTCTCACCCTGCCAATCTGAGGTCTTGGAACTTTACGAATAACACGTACCTTGTGTTTTTATGACAGAAACCTTGTGTTTTTACGAGTGGAATACATGTACAAAGAAAAATAAAGACCAGGACCTAATCTTTTTGATGTAACATTTGGTATGGTAAACATTGTACGCAATGTACATTTATCAACAGTGTTCTTCTTCTTTTGCACCATTGTTGACTGGGTGCCATGGTAGAATCGCAGCAATTCATCGCAGGAAGGGGCTGTAACACAAAAACACAGCCCTTCCCAATAAAACAGGTTTGTCTGCCTGCTCCCAGAAAATGTAGATAGGGATCAGTCCATACTTCAAACATTATGTAGCCTACATAACTGGGGGACTTTTGTTTCATTTTTTTGTAGTTCTTCCCACATGGCCAACTTGGACACACGGCAATTACATTCTGCTCCACTGCCCATTTTTCCCATAGGATTTTGAATCACTCATGCTCACTGATAAGTGATATAGTTTACTAATACTAGGCCCTGCCTCAGCCTAACTATCTTTTTTATGTCCAAGTGTTTAGGCCTTGGGTATAAGTCACACATTTCGACAATTCGTTTTAAGGTCTTATTTCAGTCCAGTTATAAATCTTAAAACCAAAACCATGGCATTAAGGTCCCTACTTCATGTTACAACTGAAAACAAAATATCCTCCAGAGTTTCGAAGAAATGCAAAGGATTTAAGGCTCTATAATCCAAGAAAATAAACCCAAATGTTCGGCCTAGGCCTACCCTTTGTTTCTCCCTCTTCTCAAATGCAGTAGCTGAGAACTGACAGTTCTAGCGCAATCCCCTTCTCCACTCTCCTTCGTCCTCTTCGCCGGGGGTTGGCACAAACATCGCAGGTCAAAGATCAAGGTAGTGAAGTGGGAAACCCTGGTGCTTCTACTGCACAAACATTTTGGCTCTCAAACAAAAAAGGGACTTCCCCTCACTTTCCCAAGTGCCTTGCCTGAACTTGTGACTTCCACTTAAAGCGTGGCTCTGTTCTAAGCAAAATGCGCTGTGTTAACAACCGCCTAAAATAAACGGACTATATATAAAAATAACAATATATAAAAAACATGTCAAGTCGCGGGAAAAAATGAGAAAAATTTTCAAAAACCTATATATAAATAGAAACATGAGCAACCCAAAACACAGACCACTATTATCGACCTTCAATCGTTTCAAGAAGGCGTTTTAGCAGATTTTGTCAAGCAGTATAACATTCCATTACCGGTACTCAAACGTAACTTTCACACCAAACCCGAGCTCGTCCAAGCCATTCGAACGAACCAAAGGCAATTCAGGTACCTCCTGCGTCAGTCATATCTCCAGCTGTTAAAAATGGTTCAAGAACACGACATCCCATTTACACACAAGGGCAGAGTCATCAAACAAGATCTCATCAAAGCGATTAAAGCTTACACTCAACCCTAGGAAATTGCAGAAGTTGACATTAGAAATATGAGACGCTTTCTGGGTAACTACCGCAATTGGGAATTGATACCCAGCTTTTTTAAATACGATCTCGTGCACTTTTTTTATTTTTACAAAACTTTCATTGAGAAGAAAGCGTTAGACGAGTTAAAAGAAATCGGCTCTTATAAATTACAAACGGCTCTAAAAGTGCAGTTTAGATTGGAAAAACCTGACCGAACTGACCTTGGCGTATTTACCTTCCCGAGTCAAAATAAAGTGGTCGTAAGTAAAGCCAACGTTAAAATTGTACTCGCAGAACAGAGGCAAAAACAGATAGAGGACATAGAGGCTCATACACTACACGGATCAGGATGGATCTTTGATAAAGTTGACGCTTTTTACATCAACGTGGTTAAATATAACCCGGTGGGTGCGACTTACATTCCACTACCTGTGCAATTGGCTTACAAAAAAGCAATCATAAACGTCCAAAACAACGACCAGCAGTGTATCAGATGGGCACTGAGAGCAGCTTTAAAATTATATTCAGACTACGTCAAAAATCAGTCAGAAACAAAACCAAAATTTAGAATAAACAACGAGTGCATCTCAACTTACACAGAAGCAGATGGTCTAAATCTTACGAACATAAGCTTTCCAACACCCATTTCACAAATCTCACGCATCGAAGCACAGAACAACTTAGCAATTAATGTGTTTGGTTATGACAAAAAGACGGTGTTTACATACTTAACAAAACTAAGCGCATGGGCGAACCGATCAATTCACTTTATTATACCCGAGGCTAAGAGGCAGGTGATTTTGTTAGGTCTCTTTCTGAGGAAGCAGACAAGATCAACAAAACATTTGAAAATAAAAAGCTGTAAATTTGGTCGTGCAAGATACAAAAAAATTTACGAAAATTGTAATCGCTGTTGGATCTGTGAAAAGCTTATCGGCAAGACAAAAGAATCTCAGTGTCAGTGCCCAATTCCAAACGAACCAAAAACAAAGGACGAAAAAGCCGCCTTTAGTTCAGTTAATGAATCCAATTTGTTCATAGAATTCCTCTGTGTGACGTGTACAAAGCCTATCAACAAATTTGGAAAGGTCAGAGATCACTGTCACATGACGGGTAAGTACCGAGGCTCCATGCACGCCAGTTGTAATCTCAAGTTAAGAGTTGTCCCAAATCAAACGCCCATTCCGGTTATTTTACACAATTTGGAGAAATATGAAGCGCATTTAATCATGCAGGGCGCTCGCGAGCTTAACCGCAAAGAGAGTAAATTAATTGCTAAAAATACCGAGAACTACTTTTCGTTTTCATTTGACCAACTTAGGTTCCTAGCCTCCTTTCATTTCACGGTAGCTTCCCTAGATCGATCAGTTAAAAATTGTTCACCCGATGATTTTTAACTTACTTCGGGAAAGATTCCCAGAAACACGGATTTATTATTGGGAAAAAGGTATTTACCCTTACGAGTATATCGACTCCTTTGACTGTTTTGAAGAAGGGAGCCTACCGCAAAGAGACATGTTTTATAGCACTTTGAGACAATCCACCATGACCGAGAAAGAACACGCTCGTGCACAAACAGTATGGCACACGTTTAACTGTAAAAACCTAGGCGACTACCACGACCTATACGTGGAAACGGATGTTCTGTTACTAGCGGGTGTATTGGAGAACTCCCGCAAAGTCTGTAAACAGAACTACGACCTTGACCCAGCTAACTATTACATGTCACTGGGCCTGTCGTGGGATGCATTGTTAAAGCACTCGGGTGTAAAATTAGAACTATTGACTGACATTGATAAGCACCTGTTATATGAAAGGGCAAAAAGAGGCGGTATCTCGAGTGTGGATGCAAAGCGTTATGCAAAGGCGAACAATCCAGGCCTACCAGACTATGACCCAATTAACAGAGACACACAGTATGTACCTGGACTCGAACAATTTGAACGGCTGGGCCATGAGTCAATCGTTACCTGTTGGAGAGTTTCAGTGGGTTGAAAACTTCGACAAGTTTAATCCTGAGTTTATTCATAACATTCCGCCAAATGACTCGCTTGGTTACATGTTTGAAGTGACTTTAGACTACCTGCAGCACTTGCATGACAAACACAATGACTTTCCGCTGGCACCTGAGAATTTAGTTGTTCTCAATGAATGGTTTTCAAGCTACCAAAATAACCTGATTAACAAAGGTAAGAAAGTAACCTCGGTCGACAAACTCGTGGCGACTTTAGGCACAAAACATAAATACGTAGTTCATTATCATACGTTGCAAAAGTACCTGGATCTCAGCTTCCAGTTAAAAGAGGTTCACCGCGTAATGTCGTTTAAACAGGCGCCTTGGATGAAAAGCTACATCGATAAAAATACTGAGTTATGTAGATTAGTCAAGTCCGATTTTGAGAAAAACTTTTTCAAATTAATGAATAACTCGGTTTTTGGCAAAACGATGGAAAATGACAGATTCCGAATGGACGGTCGTTTATTGAGAGAGGTACAAGATGCAGATAAGTACAGAAAATTAACCTTTAAACCGAATTACAAATCGATGGTACTGTTTAAAGAGTGCGACCTTTCATTCGTGGAAATGTATCGCGTAAAAACCAAGCTGAACAAGCCCATTTACTGCGGGGTAAGCATGCTCGACTTATCCAAAATGTTATTGTATGATTTCTATTATAACACTCTGAAGGCTGATTTTGACGCCAAAATAAGTTTACTTTATACATACACTGATTCTCTGTTAGTCCAGATTTGTGCTGATGATTTAAATGGCTGCTTGAGTAAAAAGCGTAAACTATTTGACTTTAGTAATTACCTGCCCGATCATAAACTTTACGATCTCAAAAACAAAAAAGTCATAGGCAAGATGAAAGATGAATTTGGAGGTAAGGTCATTTCGGAAGTCGTTTGCATTAGGCCTAAAATGTACTCTATTTTAATGGAAGACCAAAATTTAAAGAAAGCGAAAGGCGTGACAAAAGTAGTCACCCAAAAAAGGCTAACCCTCGAGATGTATAAAAGCTGCCTATTTGAACGGGTACAACATTTTAATAAACAGCAGTTATTTAGATCTGATAAACACGAGATATTCACCATCACACAAAATAAGCCGAGTCTTTCACTGCTAGACACAAAGTGCTATATATTATCAAACGGCATAGACATCGTTAATTTGCGGATTTAAGGCGACTGACCTAGAGCGCGCCACGCAAGTGTCCACACGAGCGAAGCGATCAAAAGAACTTGAGGCAAACGCTGTACCCATTCTACGTTACGTTCACCTACATTTAACGTTTCCTGTGCATATTGATAACCGAATAACCTTTCAGCTAAAGTTTGATTAAACCTGTCCATGATCCCCTGTGACCTGTGAACGCCCGGCTCTCCCACTTGTACTGATACGCCTTTCTTAACAAACATCTTTTTAAACTCGCCTTTAAATTCCGACCCCGAGTCTACCATATAACCTTGGGCCAAGTCAAGGGTGATCTTTTATAAATTTGTTTCACGGCTTCTAATGCTTGCTTGGCGGTTTTACTGGTCAACGGTTCTGCTTCTTTATATTGCGAACCGACGTCTACTACAGTTAAAGTTTATTTAAACATTTTTCTTTTAACTTGATCCCAGGGCAAGTACAAAATATCTAATTGATGGACTTCATTTGGTTTGATAAACTCGGTTTGCAACGTAGGCCTTGGCACGTACGTAGGTGCAGGTAAATAAATTTGCCAAATGGCTTGCTTTTTTAGCCAGGATCGCACGGTTGACTTGTCTGCACCCGTCTTTTTGTGTAAATGGTCAACGGCGCTTTTACCTTTTCAATAGCCTTGCGGGCTGTAAAACAGTTTTTTAAAAGTTTCTTCCTTTCCTTCCTTCCTTTCCTTTCCTTCCATTTCTTAAAGTTAAAGCTTTTTAAAATAAACTTACTTTAAATCAAAATGGCAAGCGCTTTAATGATGGTAGGAGGAGCGATAGTAAACGCTCTGGCATTTTCGGGTTCAAATTTTTTGTTTGGTAGTCTGGCAAAAAGTAAAGTCGACGAGGAACGTAAACACCACGACCTCGCGTTAGAACAACTAGCGCAAGCAAAACCAGAGTTGGAGCAAACTCGCCTACACATGTTAGACTTTCTAAACGAGCGAATGTGTCAAGAGGGCGCGAGTCAACAGACATTTGTAAACGTGGACGAAGCATTACAAGCTTACAGTGAATTGACAGGTAAACAGTTGCCGCCGTTGCCTCCTGAGCCAAAGTTGTCTGATTTCTATGTACCTTCGGAAGATCAAAAGGTTAGAGAATTAGTATGGATTCTAGGCGGAACTGCTTTGGTCGTTTTTTTGGTTTACTGGTACGTTAAGTTCACTTTATTTTAAAAAGAACTTAAACTCAAAAATGAACCAAAGGAAGAAGAAATTAAAGATAAGTTGGCCAATATACAAACTGACCTAAGCAACATCGAGCAAATACTTGGTGACATTTGTGCCGACGTAGATCACATTGGTGATATGGTTTTAGAAATCCAAAATTTTTTAGCTGAAATGGAATCTGAAGCGTTTGGAAAGCGAAATAATTAATGGAATATGAAGACCTATTTTTTGCAGCGGGTATATCGTTAATCGTGCTATCTTTCTTGTTTAAGATTTTTCAGTAAAATAAAAATCGTATATATTAAGAAAATGTCTCAACAATACACTAAAAAACTAAACCCGAGTCGCAGGCTCAAAGTACATGTACCTCGCACGATCAAAGGCAAAAGATGCAAAGTAACCATTGCAGTGGGTCACACGTTAAACGTTAAATTCCCTGCTTTAGGCATAGACGACATAATAGTACGCGGCACTGCGAAACTGGCCTTTAAACTCAACCTAGATGGAGCATCAGACGATAATCAAACCATGTATAACAACTTGGCGAGAAATTTGGTTTCAGAAATTGACATCAGCTTACAGGGAATCAAAATCGTCAGTTACAGAGACGCAGACGTATTTCACAATTTTAAAGACAACTGGCTACCAATTTCACAGACGAAAAACATGGCGTACTTTGGCCTAGAACGTGAAAACATGTCCAAGTTGCGTTTAGGTGCGGGCGACAAAAACGAAGCTGCGAACAATGTTAAAGATAAAGCAATTGCAGATGCTTTTAAAAGCGATACGAGGTTTCATTAGACATGCCGATGTTGACCAACCACGGACCTTTCTATCCGTCGGGGTTTAAAGAGCCTTTGACGTATCAGTTGACTTTTAACGTGGTTAACTCGGCAGACACTACCACAGAATATGCAATCTCTGATATGTCCTTAGGATACGAAGTCCTCACAAACCGAGACCTGGCCCAGCCCTGCAGGCCAATCACAAGGGTGCCATCTATTACCTATTTGACAGGATTCATTCTTGGAAAAAAAAAGCGGTAAACAAGTCTGATACACTATGGAACATCAGCGTCGATCAAACAAATAAAAGTCTAAAAGGCGTCTTGATTCTGTTCAAAGATCCGGCCGTGAAAAACCCCCCAGAGATTTTACAATCCGCACATAAGTAAAACAGTCATAACGGTCGAAGGCAAGCCAAATCAACTTTATTCACAAGGGCTATTTGAATATCAACATTGGAACGAAGTCAACAAGTGTTTCGGTGACTTGGACACTGGATCGGCTCACGCGGTATCCAAAGACTTAAACTTAACCGGAGTAGACATGGCCGACTATTTAAAAGATAAGTATGGTTTGTGGCTCAATTTTAGGAGCTCTGATGATAATTCTGTGGATGGATCGGGTAGACCACTCGGCGGAGGTGGCAACATATCGATACAGATGGAACGCGAGGCTGAAACTGCAGGGCCTTTGATGATGTATGTGTTTTTGGTGATGAACGCGCAGTTGACGGTAGAAGATGGAAATGGAGTTTGGTTTATTAAGTAGATTTTAAATTTTAAAAAATGTTAAATAAAATGAACCAGATGTATAAAAGTCCACACTGCGCTTTGATCATGGGTAAAACTGGCTCAGGTAAAACAAAGTGGGTGCTTGATTTATTGGAAACTGAATATCGGTTCACGTTTGAAGCGATAGTAATTATATGCCCCACGTTGTCTGAAAATAAAACTTATTTGGAGCGGCTGTGGGTCTATGCAGACGACAACGTTTATTTATGCGACTTAGATCGGGAACGACTAGAGTTAGACGAGGCAATTGAACTTCATCAAAAATTATTTGACGGTGTGTATACTTTGTTTATCGTAGACGACTGCACAGCTGACCAGTTCATCAAATATCGTAAAAAATCCAAAGGAAGCAGCACGTGTGCTTTGAGTAAGATGGCCTTCAGCTGTAGACATTACTTACATAGCTGTTGGTTATTAAGCCAAAAGTACAATTCGGTGCTCAAAGACTACCGCGAGAATACGACGTGGACTGCTTTATTTCATTGTAAAGACCGTAACAGTTTTGATAGTGTTTAGACAAGAACGATGTAGTCTCCAATGAGAACATGACTCGATTAAAAATCATTTAAGAGACGTAAAGTTTAGTAAATTGGTTTTGAACACAGAGCCACCGGTTAGTTATTGGCTTTGGTAGTTACCTTGAATAGATGTTCAATGTTTGCTTAAAACTGGCTTAGGTTTGCTTAAAACTGGGGTAGTTTAGCTAATTTTTATTTTGTTATAAAGAATAGCAATGTTGCAATTGATTCAACTAGTTACCAAGCTAGGTATTGCGATCAATTTAACGTACTACACAATTGAGTACCTACGACTTAAACATACGTTTAACAAATTTAAAACCTTTATATTTAAAACATATATAACAAAATGGACCAACCAAATCACGAAACTGTCAAGAGTATCCTCACAGACAAAAACCGCAGAACCCAAACCTAACATCAAAGACAGACTCTGTTCAGTAGTGGCCTCAGGCGAATCAAAGAAATACCTCGGCAAAGAATTTACCATCAAAGACATCGAGTCCTTAACCCCGGCAGAACAGGAAAAGCTTTTTTAATTCGTACGAAGTCAAATTCCACAAAGAAATTGTCAAAACCTTAGGTCACTCAATTTGCATCTTGTACACGCGTTTACTAGGAATAGCTTTTGCCTTTGTCTAAGTCTGTTTTTTATTTCGGGTAAGGGGTCATTTGGCATAATTAATTTCAGTCTTTTATAAATGCCATTTATAAATATTAAAAAATCTTTATCTCTCTGGTTCATACAATTGATACAATAAGTACAAGTAAAACAAGAGATACATTCGATACAACTTTCACAAGAATAACAGTTCCAGCAACTATCCCATTCCTGACAAGATTCAAAATCAGAACAATTGGTACATCCTGCGTAATGTGTGCAATGCCTGCAGTCCTGGCACGGATAAATATGGCGACAGTCTGAACAGCGGTTAGAATAACTGCCGTCTATTACGTTAACAGGCGTTTTTACATTTTTGCAAAAGTGACAATTGACGTTGTTTGGTTTTTTCATCTCTAATTTTTATATAAGGTTTTAAAAAAAAATCTCATTTTTTCTCAATCTTCAAACTCGTCTTTATAATCAAATCCACTAAATGCTTGTAGCACAGATTTATTTGAAATAAGACCGTCATTTCTAATTTTCAACATAGCCGCCTATACTTTATACCTGACACTGGCACCACATGACATTGAACCGTGAGTACCGTAGTGTACATCTTTTGGGTGAATAAAAGATTGTGCGTCACATCTCTTATCGGTAAATTTTTCGATATTTGACTAGTTAATAGGTCTTTTTCGGTGATCAAATAGAGAAGCATAGGGATCTATTTTAACATACATTCGATTCTTGGCCGTGTAAGGTGGTTTAACGACGTATTCGATCTTGTTCAAATCATCAATATCGCGACTGGCTTTGTAGGCGTTTATGGTATTAGACGGAATGTTAGACCTGATGGCGACTTGAGATTTGATAAACCTATCAGCATGATCGGTAGCACTGATCCCGGTGGCTATGGAGGGCAATTTCAAACTCGGTACTGCTCCCGGCTTGAGTATGTATCTTGTCTTCAGGCCAAATTGTTGCTTCAGCCCAGACGACCGATCTTGCCAGTTGTCATCAATTCTAAGTGTTAATTCCATACTTGTACTGCCGAAAACTCCGCCTGAGTGGTGCAGACAACTCGCACCCACTTTCGACAAACTCGGCTGTTTTGGGGAATTGATAAAGCGTAACATTGCGATTCTTTCGAGGATGTTCTGGCACAACCGCCAATCACACAATCTGGGGGCATGCTGAGATGTAGGCAGAAGTAGAAAAATTATAAATTCTCATCCGCGTTTTCACTCGATCCCGTACGTGCACTGAGCTATGAGCTGAGCACTAGCGCTGGTCGCGAGACTACTACCACATTCGTCACGACTTTGCGCGGTTCCCTTAATTCATATTGCGTTGATGTTGGTTTCGGACAGAGAACCAGGAACCCTGTTTTATGTAGCGCCAACAAAGAAAGTTTTCTCAAAACGACGATCTGCAGACACAAAATTCTCAGTTTTTATTAGTCATTTAACACCATAAGCCATTATGAAAAACAACCAAAAGAAGTATTGCTGGAAACTTTGAGACATTGTTTATATGGTAAAAAAATTTTATTTCGTTTTTTCAACTCTGTCATAGTGCAGCTTTAAATCATGGTTGGCGATAGTCAGAAAAGTTAGAAGCTATCTCAGTTAATAAAAAGCAGTTTTGTGTGTTAAGGAAACTGCGTCTGTTGTGTCTTGTTCATCTGGTCCAAATGTTCAAATAAAATGCCATTTTTCTGTCAGCTGTTAACTTAAAATGGCTTCTTCAAAGCAATCTTTTAATGGTGCAATATATTGTAAATTGTTTGCATTTAGAAACCACCTAGCCCCATGAGAACCCAGTCTGAGCCTAAAAGGGGTATTTGGTGGATATTTTGGGGATGTGGGTATGTTGTCTGTAATATTAAAAACATTCCTGGGATTTCAACAAACAATGACCAACACAAAGGTATGTGTGTGGGGGGGATGTTCTCTGTCCCATATCTTGCTTCAAATGTACATGTTTAGGCACATTTGAGATGATTTGCAGTATACTTTTGTAACTTTCTAAATGAAAAAGGTGGTCCCAATATTGGACAGGAAGATCAAAGGGATAGTGGACTGCCATCCTACCAGCGGAATTTCTTTGATAGGAGAGGGGAGAAGAGGAACATTGAAGAGGTAAGACAGATAAGAGGTCGTCCTGATTCGAAAATCATGGTGCAATCTGAAATCATGAATTGCTGTACAATTTGAGGAATTCTTACATAAACGTGCATCTCTCAGTTGAATAGCCATTCATCAACGACAAACTGAGCTGCTTATTGTACATGTCCGAGGGTAGTTAGTGACCTTGACTACACTCCTGGTCAAAATTTTTGGAATATCTGGTAATAGCCATACCTTCCATAGGTTCCCTATTCTCCCTGGTCAATGTTGTCATGTTGAGCTGAAGCACAGACCGCACATTGAGACCCAACGTTGAGGGGGGCACAGGGGTAGGAGCCCAACATCATTTGGCCAGGATTGCTAGACTTGGTTCACACCATTGGTGTGCACTTGTATACCATGCTGTTATGCATTGCCCTTTTTGTATTTGTGGAAAACAAAAAATGGCAGTCGAAGGTTGAAGAAAAGAAGGTACTTGCACTTGTATTTTTTGGGCAAATTGGACAAGTGAAAGAAAAAGGGAGATAACTACATGTATTTATTTTGTGTTGTGTAACAGTAGGCAAGTCCTACAGGGAAAACAATTAAAAGGCATTTTTCTGGGATGTAGTGCAATGCACGATCCTTGCAATGTACATGTAGAGTGTTATGTTTTAACACTTAGGTCGAGTTCGGGCAGCCTGTTCTTGACACGGGTTTCTTGTGCTCGCGCTCGAACGGCGGGAACACGACTCAAGAACACTGTTCTCGGAACAGGATTACACACCACCTCCTTGTCGGGGTTTTACAGGAACGCACGGAAAAACTCGTGAGATTTAGATTTTTGAACAGCTGCAAAAAGTAGACAGATGGCTTCCAGAGCCATAGACAATGGGAAGTTTTGCAAAATTAACATTAATTATTTTCCGTAACACAGAAATGAATGTTCCTGTTTATATAGAAAATAATTCAGCCCATCCAAACATTAACTCTCGAATAATGCAGCCTACATGGAAGATTCCATGTTGCATGTTGCTTTTCACTAACTACCAGCGATCGAGCAGCCGACCCATGAACAACAAATCGAGCTGTTCGTGAACATACGGGAACTAGCAGCTTGAACTCGACCTTAGAGTACCCGTTAATAAGAGGCAGTCCGTGGCGCTCTAACTACCCAAACAGTCACTACATATGTAAGTTTCCCAGGCGCCTACTAATTGCACCCTGACCTCCCACAGTGCAATATGGCCTCATCGCCATGATCGGCCTTCTTTTTTCAAAATGTGTCTTTCTAGGGATCTTCGATTTGTCAAGTTTCCATTTTCTCTGAACAGTTCTGTGTCGATTTGATAATCCATCCTTCCTTCTTGAATAAAGTTTTACCTTCATTTTCACACTTCATGTGGTAAGAGTGTTTTTCTGGTATATATTTGGTGTTTTTTTTGCAACTTTGCGAAAAAGACATACTTTTTGTCCTTTTTGTTTGCTTCTTCCTCTTCTCCTGCTCAAAGTCCATTTGTAATTTGTGATTTATAAAATCAACAGTGGTCTCCCGCAACATTCTGTTTGCGGCAAGTGCCAAAGTAAACTTGTGATGATAATTGAAAAATTGTGAATGTAATTAGGAAAACAAATAAATACGAGTGTTTTGACTTGGAAAAGTTGAGAGGTGTTTTGTGAAGAAAACTAGGCCAAAATATTTGGCCTAGAATGGCATCAAAGTTTCTCTGTGTGGAGAATGAGAAGTTCCCACTCTAGTTGTTATATATGGCTCTATGAGAAAAATATGCTCATTTACATCCAGGTATTGTATGTCATTGTCTGGGACATATCTGGGTTCCTGGGTACATGTGACTTATCAAATACATGGTTGTTAAACTTCCACCCACTTGCTATGTTTTATTGTGATATACTGTACATGTACTTTTAATACAGGTAAAACATGATAATCTAATGTAAGGTATTCATTTTCATTCCTTTCGCATAAAGTCTGAAAACTTAGATCTGAATGCTGGTATCCATGGCAACTGGACACTATCTAATGCAAAGTCACGTCTGCACCAGTATCTCCAGGTGAACCGTCTACCAGCTGAATACAAGTACTCATCAGTCGGTCAAGACCACAACAGGTGAAGCTTTGCATCCTTTTTTCACTTGAAAGTGGGGTAAATCTTTAATTTGACTTTAGTCAAATATTAAATATTTTAATACTGTAAAATGTAAGGAACTTAAGAAGTCTCTATCGTCAGTGTTGTTTTCATAAATTAAAACATTTTGAACCCCCAACATTAGATTGGTAAGATGTGGGTGTTTTTAATTTGATTTTTTAATGAGGAAGTCAAGCCATGTACATTTATGTAAGAGCTAACTGAGGTGGCTATTTTCATTTCCAGTGTATGCATTTTAAAACTTCTCTAAGGCACATGGTTAACTCGATCTGACATGCGAAATCTGAGTTTGCATCTGAAATTTATTTTGTTGGAAAAAGTAGCTGCAGGGGTTTTCATGTTTATTTATAATCTAAAATATGTGTTTTTGCCCTTCAAATTCTAAAAATCTACAGGATTTTTTGTTGAAATTTGCTACAGTTAAAACATAAGAACTCTTATTTTCTCACAATTTCAGTTCGCAAGATCTGGGCTACGATTATGTGTGTTTGAAATGTGAAGATCAAATGAAATATAATGAATTGTGTTGAAAGGTGTAGCAACACCTCTTGTTCCAATTAGTCAGATTTCCTTGCCTACAACAGGGCACTTGTTTATATTCTTAATTCTGGAAATTGAAAGATATGCACATTGTACACTTGTACATTTTATTTGAATTCTGAATAACCACTTGCTGCTGGGGAGCCCGGTTTCAGGCACATATTCTTTATATGCACAGCTGGGGTGTCCAAAATCAGACAAAGGGAACTGGGCCTTGTAAAAAAAAGCAAAAACGTACTCGTATCAAAAGACCAGGCTGCTGGGAATTACCAACATTTTTTCTCTGTCAATAGCAGAAATAATCCAGCATTTTTTGAAACAGTATACCACTGTTTGGGGCATTCAGTGCGAGCGGATTATTAGTCTGGTTCCCTGCTCAAAGATTCCCTGACGACCCTTGGTAAAGAATCTTAGGTCAGGCATCACCCATGGATATAAATTGATGTGATGCAAGAGTCAGAGGTCACAAGTTGAAAGCCCGGATGTTTTCGATTTCATCCTCTTACGTTGTGTGTTCCAATTCAGCTGAGTGTTCCCTAATGAGACGCACTTGAAACAATCTCAGAAAATTCAAAATCATGCATAATAATTTTCAAAATTCTTTTAGTTGATCAATTCTTTCCACGCACACACCTATCAACAAGTAAGTTGTTTGTAACTTTGTTGTAATATGCCTATGCATGATTGCTGACAGTTTACGTTCAACAAGCCCGCCTACCTGACCGGGAGTAACTGTCAACATCAACGGTACCATCCGAACATGCAGAATGTAGATGGGACGACTTCGGAATATTTCTGCTATTTCTGGAAAACTGGAGGAATTCCTCCAGTCCATTTGGTGATACCGGACCCTTGATTCATTGGGTAGTCAGAATCATCGGGTCTGGTATCCAGACTAGCGGATTACCACCAGGGACAAAACTGCTCTACCACTGCAGCGATGAGCCACAAAGTACCGCTGCATGCTAATCTGGCCCCTATTGAAAAGACGTCAGCAACGCATTGTGCCACTTTCGGGAACTAAAGAAAATTATGTAGCATGCACAATTTGGGCTCTTTTTAGAAGGCAGCAGGCCTGGCTGGAATGTCAATAGATGTCAATAGATGTTGTCTCTCAGATTAGAGTAGGACCAGACAGTCCTTTGTGTGGGTGGAAGTGTCCAGTAAATGAAGACATGAATTTGTAAAGAATTTTAAAAACAGAAAAAAAATGAAAAATACTCTGGCCCAGCAGAATCAACATTTATAAATGCCCTTGGCAGGAAGTGGTTATGTTGCCTATAACTGGAAATTCTTTTGGAGGCTTAATTTTTTGTCTTCAGCAGGGACTAAAAGGTGTAACTGTGACATACATGTAGCATTAGCCATTTTGCATGTAGAAGTCTTCTTGTAAATTTAGATTGATTTGTGAGAAGATTTCTACAAGAATAAAACTGTACAATATACACGTTGTTTTCTTCATGTGGGCTGTGTAAATAGAAACCCTGAAGATTAAAAACTTTGTATCGGGAAAAACTATCTGTTAGCGACCCTGTCAGTGCAGTGTGAAGATGTGTCACAGAGAGTCACATACATACATACATGCATAAATCTTTTCAAACTGAAAGAATGATGTTAGTGACTCTCTGTAATACTTCTTCATTTAAGGGGTCACATGGCCATTGCCTTTGACTTGGTGGAAATCATCAGCCCAGATCTGGTGAACTGATGGAAGTGGACAAAATTATTCAGCTGATCTTGTAATAAAGGTTTGTAACTTTAAGACAGATGTAGCCTGTTCTTTAAACAATTTAGTTGCTTTGAAAAAGCTGATTACATGTAGTTTATTTTGGGGTATCAATCCTCCATTGGACTATTTCACTGACTGATTGTCAACACCCAAATTGTAACATAACCCTATATTTTTTAAAAACTTTAAAAATATGGTATAACAATAGAAAATTATTTACATTTTTGTTCAACCACCCACGAATATCAAAGATAACATATGACTTGCTCTGACGAGAAGACACAAAAGGACAAAATAAATAAGTCTGTGTACAAATACTAGCCCAACATAAAAATCTGTCAGGATTGTGGCCGTGATCTGGAATCACTCATTCACACCTGAATGAATAGGAGGAAGTGCAGTTTCTAAAATGTTGGCACATTCTATCTGATCTAGTATTTTGTAACCGATATATTGCAATAAATATAATGCTATCTGTTCTTGTGTAAACAAGCAAGATAATAATCTGCTAATTTGCAGATTTCAGACTTTTGGAAAAGAAAACTTGTCGTCCTCACCCAGCTTTCTAAGTTTAAATATGCAAGAACGAAAGAGAAATTTTCCCTTTCGTTCGATTACAAATGTACCCTAGAGTTCAAATATCAAGTAATATTTCATACATATCTTTCATTTTAAATGCGAGTCAAGTGACATGAACGTAAAGGAGCAGTTTCTCTGCATATGTATTTTAGGCCATTGACTTTGTACGTTTTCAAGCCACCACAATAGTAACTTTGCGATGTTTGGTTGTTATCAAAGTGAAAGTCAACAAAGATCTGATACAAAAATTTGTGTAATTGGATGACGTCATGATGACGTGATTATCTGATTTGTTATTGATTTTTCAACATTATTTCAGCCCATTGACTTTATACATTTTCAGGCCTCCATTTTGGTAACTTCCTGATGTTTGATCATCATCAAAGTGACAGCCAACAAAGACCCTGATAAAAAGAATTTTGCTAAATTTATGATGATGTCATGATCATGTCATCACCTATTTTTAAGTTGATTTGTGGATATTTAATTTTCCCCATAGATTTTGTACATGTTTTTCAACAGCTAGTCTTCGGCACCTTGGACAATCTCACTTATTTCATTTATGTGCGCTAGAAGTCCACCATGGATAGAGGCTCCCAGGAAAAAAAATTGTCAAAATGACTTCATCAGGGGTCACGTGACATGAGATCAAAGCTGCAGTTTTTCCATATGTTTTGTTCACGTTTACTACTGAAAACTTGTGAGTAGTTGTTAACTTTGGCTTAAGATTGCTATGAGAACGAAAGAGAAATCATGTATTTTATGTTGTGTTATTTAATTTAATACGTACCCAAGAGTCCAAATTTCGAATATTTCAGAAAATGTTTTCTGTTTAAAGGCAAATCACGTGACACAAGTTTAAAGGAGCATTCCTCCTGTTCTGCATGGGGATTGAATAAATCCAACAATAGGCCCTTTCTCCCAGGGTAGAACTCCCAGCTTAGGTGAGTGCCAAGGGAAGAACAAGAGCTCATTAGAAGTTCCATTTTGTGCGTCCTTTGTGATGTTAATTTTCCATCCCCCATGTTCATGGATGCCTGCAACAGCAGAATGATGCGAAACATGGCAAGTTGTGATAATACAGAGCATATACAATGCCAGCGGATGATATGCAAACACAAACTTTGTAACGGAAGGGCAAATTTTTGTGTGAGGAGCACATGAGTGCTGCATTGGGCAGGCGGCGTCAGCCAGGCTTTAGCCGGGGCATGCACAAAGCTTCCTTCATTTCAGTCACATGGCCACCAGAAAGAATTAATGATTGCAAGCTACATTTGGGCGGCTTGCTTGAAAGCTGAACCGGAGTCAGAGGCAGCATGTAGGGAGAATTAAAAATGTTAACATCTCATAATTTGCAAATGTTGTCTAATGGTACCTTGTTTTCATTTTGCATAGTCTAAAGTTTATAACATCATGTTTAATGTTTAAGGAGTGGTACACTAATATCGTAAATTTTTTTATCAAGCAGCAAGAATTCTTGCTTCGCTCATGTTACAAGTGTGGGATAGTACGTGTAGTTCTTTTTCAGCTGGTTAAAGAAGTTTCTTTGGTTATGCATTTAGATCATGTGCATTTATGCAGTATAAAGAATTATCGCTGTGTTTGATACACCGAATGACATATTGTCCAAGAATATGCATACCTAGCTAAGCCTTGTCAAGATTGCAGCATGTAGCCCGCACATGCTGGCCCAGCCCGGCCTGGCCCAGACACACAATGTATGGACAACATTAACAAAGCAGCCTGCTTTTGCATTCACAAGCCTACACTAAAAGGGTTGGTGTTGATCGTGCATTCTTTGCAACTACAATGTAGCACAGTATGCTGTTTAATGCGTTTTGCCAAAATGGATTTTATTGGCTAGCTTTGTCAATTTGGGGGTGCTGATTTAGAAAAATACATGTAAGGTGCCATTTTTTTCTGCATTTTTTTCTTAGTAAGACAATCAGATAATATGAGTTTCCAGCTATACCCAGATTGCTGTTCTTCTCAGATGGTCTTCTTCCTATCCCAATTGACAAGAGCTTTTGTCCATGCCATTGAAGAGTACAACATGGAGCCACCAAGTGAATCTGAAGTAAATGATTCACAAAGTATTGAGAGCCGAAACAAAGCATGCATCATTGATGCAATGGCAGTCATCCAATCTATCAAGAAAGGTCCAAGGATGGTTTATTGCTCCAATTTTGCAAACGCCTTTGTTTTATCAGGATTAGTGGTGTAATAATACCACTGTCGCGATATGATACGTATCAGGATACGTATCATAAAAACAAAGAAACAAATAAGACGAAAGCCAATTTAAAACAGTTCACTTGGTAACTTAATAACTTATAGATGATGAGGACAACAAGCTTCTGCCACTTTCTCACGGTACGATACGTATCGCTATACTTAGGTTGTAATATGATACATATCATGATACGTACTGTAAAATCAAAGAAACAAATAAGACGAAAGCCAATTTAAATCAATTCACTAGGTAACTTACTAACTTATAGGTGATGAGGACAAGAGCTTCTGCAAGGTGAAAATTAAACAAAGAACTGCATTTATTTCTCTAAGTGTTTGTGGTTTATAAATATTAGGCCAAAGAAGGTGATAGCTATGCTTCCTAATACATTAAAAAAAAATTGGGTAGGTGGGTAATATCTTTTTTTTTTTCTTCTAAAGTTTTGGGTCAAATATTTTAGGGTGGAGAATCCTTTTTTTTTTTATTAAAAAGGGATTTTGATGGTCTGCGGTGTATTCCATCCACTGTTTTTTCTGTGGATTTGTAACTTGAGGATCAGTCCTGTCAAAGATTGCATAAATCAGAGCCTCTTCAGACAGTTATATATTTGTGTTGTACTGACATTTCGATAAATTAATATCCAGTATTGTTTGAAAGCTTCTACAAATCCTGCTGTGACACAAAAACTTTAAGCGCCCCTCCCCAGTTGTCACGAAACCCTCTATCACATTGCCGAAAGCGAAAATGTGCTAATCTTTTTTCAAGCCACAAATTCACCGTGGAATGTGTACTTCTGCAAGTAACAGTGGAGATTGTTAGTCACTACATCTGATCAAGGCTGTAATGAGTCCCACTGACACACGTATGAATATTGATGTTCCATTGACAGCCAATCACCCCAGCCACACTAGATCACTGTAGGCATGTATTGTAAATGTGTATATACTGTACATGTATGTAGATTCACTTGTGTGCATTACAGAGGTCTAGTACTGTTCGGTGTCTGAACCAAAGATCGTACAGGTCTGCGTAGAACAAACGGAAGGGGAAAAAACTGTCTAGGCCTAAACCTGATAAACTGGTGTGGTTTTGCAAATAAAAGGATTGAGTCCGATATGCATCCAATTTCCCCATGACATTGAGATCGGTGTGAAGGTTTGGTGGCACCATGCATGCCCGACCGTCACGTCACTCTTGCGTTCTATTGGCAGGTAGGCCTACGTTATGTACGTGCGGCGAGTTGGCCGTGATGCTAAGCCCATCCAAGCTATTTCTTGCAAGAGTAATCATACAGGCAATATTAAAAACATAAAGCTGTATATTTTAAATTAAATTTCTATTAGGCCTAACTTTATTTTCAACTTAGGGCACATTTTTATCACAACCCCCCTTCCCCCCAAATATCACGATTCACGTTTTAGGATCGTGGCATTTTAGAATCACGATTGTTGATGCATCTGTGAATCGTTACAGCCCTAATCAGGATATGCTGAAGGACGTGTTATCTTCGACAGATAGATTGACAACTCTCTGAAAGCTCAGACCCGTGGCAAGAGGTCTGCTGGAATTGACCCTGTTTGGTTTGACTCAACTGATAACGAGCTAGTACCACTCAAAACCCTGCTGTCTCACAATGAAACAAAGTCCAAACTAACAAAATACTTAGGGAAAGCTCTACTTCAAGAATATGCAGGCAGTTGCAAAAGCATAGTACATGTAGTTGTCTATGGAGCCTCAACATACTCCAACAAACCAGATGTGTTTGATTCTAACATTGAACACTTGCACGAAGAGGCAGACACCTTGATCCTACTGCATGTACTTGATTCATTCAAGTCTGATGGACACATGAGACATAGACGTGTATTCACCAGATACAGATGAGTTCATTACCTTATGAACTCAGTTTCCTCACACGACATTCCAGGTGAGCTTCGTTTCAACACAGGAAAAGTTAAAGTGAAGCGTGTAATTGACGTACACAATAGATGTGTAGCTATTGGAAGAGAGAAGCAAAGAGCAAAGGTCTTGTAGGTCTTCATGCCTTTAGTTGTGCTGATTGGGGAGGCAAATTTGCTGGTATATCCAAAGCTAGGTGGATTAAGCAGTATCTAAGCCTGGAATCAAGTTGTGACATTGTTGATGTTTTCCAGAAATTTGGTACGGATGATTTTGACCTGGACAGCATGTCAAATGTTGTTGAAAAGTTTGTGTGAACAGTATATGCCTAGAGTACCAAATGCAGCACTGTAGAGGAACTGAGATGGGAATTATTCAAATGCAAAAATCTTGAAGCTGAAAAGTTGTCACCTATGCTTGGAACACTGAAACTGCACATTCAGAGAGCAAACCTAATATTTAAAATATTAGGTTACAAACTGCTGAGGCCCAAATACCCCTTCTTACTGACAATGGATGAGAAAATACCTCAGATGAATCAGTTCCTCCAAAGATCTGTCTGGAGTTACCTGCACCTCAGGCTATTACTGAACTTGTCAAATGTGGATCGACATCCACATATCCATGGTGTATGTACCAGCCATTTCTCCAGTCTGAAGAATTACTTGCCATGTACACATCTTTGTAAATCTAGCGACTGTGGCAACACAGTGGATTACAATGTGAGAGGTCAAGAAAAAGACTTTGACTAGGTAACTTTGTAACTGTTCCAATGTAATTTAGCACAAGTCAAGAAAGTCAATCAGGAAAAAGACTTAAATTCCATACAACATTACTAAGCTTCCTTTCGCTGAAATTGAAACTAAAAACAAAACTCATACAGTAGTGAAGCGTTTGATGTGCCGCATCTGGATTTTCTTCAGACACTTAGTTACAACTGTGTATGAGATATTTAATTAGCCATACATGTATTAGCTGTGCTTGATTGATGTGGACCCACTGAAGAAATATGAAACTGTAAGAAACAGGTTAAATAAAACTGAAGCAGATTTCCATTTAACTTCTTTTGTATTGATTTTCTACCATATATTTTATAGTTTGGGAATCTTTGTCTATTGCAATTGCAACCTATGTACACCGTACATGTACATAAACTACTTTTGGTTCAGTAATACAAGAATGGTGGACATTTTTTAATCTACTACAGTAGTGGCATTTGAGATTCTGCACCAATTGGAATCTTTGCCAATTTGCCATCGAATGCGTATGACCATCAGTTTTGGGTTTGGCACTGCTTGCAAGGTTGAATGCATGTCAAGGTGTATGTATATATGATGGCCATACTGACATTCAACGTGGCGGCCAAAGGGAATAGATAGGATGACAGCAGTTTTAATGGAATCCCTGGTATCATAAACCTGGGTGTCTACTGCCTGCAACCTACACAGATTACCAATACTTATGCATTATTTCCTAGTCCATTACTTCCATTCGCTAAATTCTTGATCACCATTAGTGCGTCCCACCCACTCGCCTCCGCACTCGCCCCCCTGCGACGGCATTGGCCATGTTTGTTTTTTTTTCTTAACGCCATTATGTTACGGAAGATGTTGTTCCAGCTCAGAATTTTCGGTAGTTTTTCCTTCACTAACGCATGTTTCGATGTTACTCCTCGGTCACCTTGTTTGTTTGTTTATTTGTTTTGGCTCTTGTGAATGGTAAGATTATTCCTTTTCCATTTTATTTCTAGATTCTGGGTTTTCTTTCAGTCTTGCACAGGTGGCAGATGACCTTGTATTGACCTATTTTCATAGTTTGCCTGGTGGCACTGTTTTGGATAAATATATTTCCATTGCTTCAATACATATTGAGTACGTGTGGTTATGTATTCTGCTTGCTTGAATATACTGAATGATTCGCCCCAGTTGTGGCATTCTTGTTTATAATTTGATAAGTTATTTCGAAAGCAGTTGTTTCATTATTTTCAGATATTTTGCTTGTTGATTTTTCATATCGCTGGGTATTTCAGCATTTCTGGTTTCTTGATATTTCTAATATGCTTGTTGATTTTTTGTAATTTCCGGATATTTTGGCATTTCTGGTTTTTTTAATTTCTCTCTGTGTATTCTGTGTAATAGATGATCGAGAACCTGAGGGAAATTTGAGTTAGTCTTCACCCCGCTTCGAGATATTTGCCCGCTTGCAGGCCAGGGATAGTGTGGCCCGCTCGATTTGTTGGGTTGCTTCTCGCTTAGTGTTCCCTTATTCTTTGATGTTGGTTGGCTTCTGGCAATGGCTTCTCACCCAACCACTATGACAGAAAAAGAAAACGGCGGCTCAGGCCCATTCCAATTCCGGTAGAGATCCATCAGCATCCGGGATTGGGCCCACTCCAACCTATCTGGCCCGTTCTTCACACAGGGACACTGACACTCTCGGGGCTTTCAGCCGCCCTCTATTTCTGATCCCCTTCCGGGAGTCACTGTGCTCGCTTGTCGTTCTGCGGCTCCAGTTCAGCGGGACGACTCTAGCTCTTTCTTCCAACCAAGAGGCTTAGGGCCGGCGACCATTTAGACCCGGTTTGAAAAGGGCCCCCCGGTAAGCTCGCCCTGTTGCAAAAACCCCTTTCATACCGGCCTAGTTACCGGCCTGGGATGCTAGACTGGTTGTTGATCTCGAACTTCTCCATCCTGGGGTCTATTGTTTGCAAGTACTGGTACATGTAATCTATCCCAGAAGGAACCTGCTTGTGGTTTTTAATCCTTCAGCTCTATACAATGTTTACACCAATCCGCTTAGACCCCTATTCATCTGTGGAAGCATGGTGGGGGAAGCCTTTCATCAGGGACTTTGAAATGCCAATGTGCAGACAGGCCTGATACCGGCCTGGAGCAGCCTGAATACCGGGCAGGCATTATAACGGGTGGGCTACCGGGGGCCCTTTTCAAACCGGGTCTAAATGGTCGCCGTCCCTTACTGAGCGCCCTACGCCTTCAACTACTGCCTTCAGTCATTCTTTATTTAGGGCATTCTGGCGTTGGTAGACGCTACAATGTATGAATGTACATGCTACCAGGCCACCCCCTGTCATAGCCAATTTTACTGTCCCATAATTAAATATATCCTTGTCTGATCTGAACCAAACTTTGTATGTTTTCAATGTAGACTACCGGGGGGCCCTTTTCAAACCGGGTCTAAAAGGTCACCGTCCCTTACTGAGTGCCCTACGCCTTCAACTACTGCCTTCAGTCATTCTTTATTTAGGGCATTCTGGCATTGGTAGACGCTACAATGTATGAATGTACATGCTACCAGGCCACCCCCTGTCATAGCCAATGGGGCCCCGGTGGACATAATACTGGTAACGCAGGCATGATGCAGACAACAATGTAGATAGCATTGTACATTGTACAGATAGCTCTGTACACTGTCTATTGCTGCGTCTGTGCCTCAGCCAACCATTCTTTGCGTGCATTAAGGCATACACTAAGTGCTACTCTTAACCGGGCCACTCTACATTGTCTTCTGGGGTGGCCTCCGGTGAATTACGACACTTAGTCACTTACACTCAGTGTAAGCTGTGGCTGAAATAACTCCTTTCAGTACGCTACGTATCAGTGCTTGACCATTGCTGGGGGAGCTTAGCCAGTTAACAGAGAAGCGCATTATCCCGTTTGATTCCCCTTCACACCCTGGGCTGTTCCGGTGAATACGCAGCCTACTGGGTGTAACGTTGCACAGGACCTTCGGGAGATAATTCTACGCTATGCCCGCTGACCCCTTATGACCTCCACACGCCTGATCCCACTACTGTCTGAGACTTTGTCATTGGGGAACCTAGGCATGTGCTCATCAACAGCAAACCACGGGTAGACTGTCCTCCATTTTTGGCCCTGTCCTGATAGCTACACCGTTCATATTTGGTCCTGTTGCTTTCTCCAATTTATATTCGCATTGTAGGCATCTGAATTCACGGAACTTTACACTGTAGTGGATTCCAAATGCTTCTTGTTATCCAGATGCAAGATCCTCTGATGTGGGCGTGTCCAAATTCTGTCATTGTTATGAGGTATGACAAGAGTTGGTCTACCGTTGGCTGCAATTTTTATTTTGAATGCCCTTGGGTTCCCTCTTTGAATTACACTGGCGTGATTGATACGAAGAGCTATACTAATTACTGAAAATGGGTTACTTTGGAGACAATCCTAAAAGAACGTGCACAAAATTTTACTGTCCCATAATTAAATATATCCTTATCTGATCTGAACCAAACTTTGTATGTTTTCAATGTAGACACTAATCTATCATCTCTCAAAATTTGGACAATAAAATTCGGCCTCCTTCCGGTAGATGGGGCATTAAGGAGACATTGAAATGTCTCCCTAATGACCGATGTCTCCCTGAGGTCGAAAATTTACCACAAAATGTCTCCCTCATGACCCATTTGTAAGAATACTCGGAAGGGTTTTTGTCAGATTTTCAAATTTACATTTGAAAATAGTTTGGAATATTGGAGTGGTTTTTCTTGTCCAGAGTTCTGCTGGTCCTGACTGCAGGTAAACGTTTGAGACTAAGCTTTTTCTCTCTTTGGCCGGATGCATGCACTCTGTTAATTCTCTCTGTACTAATAGTGGGCCAGGAATCAAAGCTGAGAGGTATTGTACTGCTTTTATCATTACCATGTCAAACCTTGCTACCCTATCACAATCCACGACGCTAGGCTTATATACATGCACAATGTCGACATCTTCCGTTAGTGTATGCCAGCGGTTATCTACATGGCTATATGTTAGATAATGCTACAACCATTTACCTTAGGCTGCCCTTAGCATGGCTTGCAATGAGTTCTACTGAGATGTGCCAATTATACCCTCTTCGCCAAGACCACAAGTACTTAATCTACCTTCAGCTATACTCCGTATCTTTGGGTGTCCTCCTTTCATGGTGCTACACACTATTAATTTTGGTATGTCGACTGGCCCTCTAGCCCAGATGACCAATGTAGACGACACATTTGTGCCCATTATGTCCAGGCCGTTTTATCAGTAGGGGCCTATTTCTAAGGGTTTTTGGAATAGAGATTTTTAGAGAACCTTGTATGGAAACCCATACCCTATTCACCTCCTGTTACCTCGATGATGTTTGCAGGGGGGGCCATACACATGGACTAACTGTGCGCTGGACGGCATTGCAGTAGTTCCACTGTGGACCATCCTCTACCATTGCAGGAGGAGGCACTCAAGCAGTCACTATAAGGTGGCTAGGTACTGGAAGTGTGTCCTCGCCTTCCCATCGTCCATTGGTTCAGTGCTACTCTGCATATGTATTGGTAATCTGCATAGGTTGCAGGCAATAGACTCTCCCCCCACCTAATGTGGGTTGCGTCTACTACTGCATACCTACCAGATTACAAATCTCCCTTCCTCTTCCCCACACGGCCTCAGCAAACTTTGCGCATCGAAAAAGAGGATGAACATGGCCGACGTCTTCGCGGGGGGCGAGTAAGTGAGGGCGCATTATTGGTTATCAAGAATTTAGTGAATGGAAGTTATGGACTAGGAATTAATGCATAGGTTTTGGTAATCTGGCAGGTATGCAGTAGTAGACTCGACCCACATTAGGTGAAGGGAGAATTGCCACCATTTTTAACCCCCCAAGTTACAAGTGGAGATAGGGTGAAAACATAAAGAAAATGGCGGCCATTTTGAAATTGAAAGTGGCGACCGAATACGTGGCCGAAAAAATGGCACCTCATTTTTTTGAAATCAGCACCCCAAAACTGACAGAGTTAGTCAGTAAAATCCATTTTGGCAGGAAAATCCGGCTGGATCAACACTTATGACATAATAGACTGCATTAAGCCCATTATGTGTAGATGTCGAAAAGTGTGTTTATTATTTTTAACAAACGATTATCATTAAGTCAAATTTAGTCAAGTCATGGCAAGTTGCAAATCACGTTCCTTGAAGTCAAGTCCGAAGTCATTTTTTTCCATGTCAAGTCTCAAGTTAATATTGAAAAACAAAAACAAGCATTCGAGTCCGAGTCAGCAGCTCAACACCGAAAATTCCATCAACCTTTGGTGTAACCCAAATAAAGGCTATTTCAAGAACAAGTTTTATTCAAAATGCACATGTAACTCTATTTTCCCAGACTTCTTGATTTGTTGATCATTAATATGGTAAAAATCTAAACTCATCTGCCAAGAACATGTACAAACATAGGTCATCTGCAAGAGATATAGGCCTATGTAGGCCATTTCTTAATACAGGATATTTAATGTGAGGTTTCCAGGCCCATCGTCATCGCCACACAGATGTGTTGTATTGACGTCCCGAGGGCGTCAAGTATGACCATTTCTTGGAGCTATCTTTATGCAGTTTCAAGCATGATCCCACATTCTAAAGGGGGCCTGTGTGAATGCAAGAGTATGGGGGATTAAGAACAACTGTCCCATTCCTCCCATGCACCCGCTTCGGAATGGGAAAAATACTTTTGATTTATGCCCTTAGCTATTTGCAAATTTTCAATTTAATGGCACACGTTCTTTAGGAGATATAGGGCTTAAAGGATGTATCTTTATTGTCACATGACTTATTTTCTGTGATATCATCATCATAGGATATCAATTTTCATCTAAAACATTGCCCTGTCAAGCAATCTGCAAGGGCATTTTTGTCATTAGTAATGCACATTGTGTATGAACAATACATTTAGCAATCTTGGGTAATGGATGCAGATATTTACTCAAGTGTTTGATGGGCAATTTAAAGCTCTCACTGTTGGGATTGATTTTGTAGCGATTTTTAATAAATTGAAGTTTTTTATTGTAACTTCTTGTCTGATGATGTCATCAGCCCAAACTTTTGCACACATGTGGCTGGCATGAGGGTCATTGTATGTACCCATTTTCAAGCGATTCTGGCAAAATTCGCCACAGAACTGTTTTCAAATAGGTTTTAGAGATTTTGCAACCTGTTTTAAGGGAGTGTTCGAATGTTGCATGACTTCACTGGTGCATGTTTTGAGGAATAGTGTTATGTCGAAGACCAATATCCACTATAAATAACAAAGCACTTCCAGTTTGGACCTGTTTCGACTGGAAGTAAGAGTCAAGTGATTCTATGTACACAAGAAGAAATTAAGATTGAAGATTACTCTTAACCACTTGATGCAAAATACAAGCTACTGGAAGTCCTGGTTGATTTTACTTGGAATTTTGAAGATTTCACACAAATAAAAATTGAAGCGTGTGCAATTTGACACCTGATGGCATCATCGTGATTAATTTTTTTAGTACATTTTGAAGTCTAAGGCTTTGGTTTGATGAAGTTGCAAGATCGCTACCACTACATAAAGAAATTGCTGAATTCTGTATTGTGGGTTTGCTTCAATGAAGGAATGAAACAACTATAGATTAATAGTAAAGGGACTCTCTGGCTTTTAGGCAATTCTGCAAACATGACTTTTTAAGGACACAATTATATGATGGACTTACTTGTATAAGAAAGAAAACAAATGGTCCATTACATCTTTGAAATCTATCATTTTCTAATCGTGTATTATCCAAATTCTCTTTTCAAACTCTTAACCACTTCCTGCAGGGTGGATTTCTCTTGAGTGGGATTAGATGACGGGACCTTTTTAAGATTTTCTGTTTCCAAAATTCTTCAAAAATTTGTGTCTTCATTTACCGGACGTTTACACCCACACAAACGACTGTCTGGTGGCTACTCTAATTTGACGGGCAACCTTCATTGATGCCCGAGTATTCAGCCCAGGCCTGTAGCCCTGTAAAAGATAGCCCAGAATTGTGAGGTGTTTATAATTTCCTTTGTTCCAGTGAATGCTAGTAGTGATGCTAGTCATCAATGGGTCCCTGGAGCACTTTTGTCCATGGTGCTAATCCGCGGGTGTGCTATGCCCAAAACAGTGGTATACTGTTTACAAAAGTGCCGGATTACCTTTGAAAAATGGAAGTTGAAAAATGATTGCAATTCCCAGCATCAGGTCCTTTGTTCCGAGTACAGTCTTTTGTTACACAGACCAGCTCTTGAGTCTGAAACCGCACACCCCGGCTCTGCATATAAACCAGGCACCCCAGCAGGAACTGGATAATGGACACTTTTTTCAAGACATACTTGTACAATTTGCAGCTGTCTGCTTCAACATCCCCTTAAGATTGTAAGAATTATTCAAACTTATGAGTGCAATGATAAGATTAGTTTCAGCAAGCCAAAGTTGAGTGTAATGGAAATTCAATCAGTCATTTATTCTTTCCATGGCATTCCACGGCATGTATGAAACTTTCATTCTTTGTGTCACATGACCTGAATAAATCCTTCTTTCTTTTTCTGCCTGTTGTAAAATCAGTTCCTGACCGTACCCATGTTTAGATGGTCTCACAATGTGTGTAGTCTTCTGTTTTCAACCTACCCTAAACAGTCGCTAAATATGCAAATTCCTTTGCATCTGATTCAATTCAACTTCTGATCAACTGTAGTGCAGCCTCTAGTTCCATGATGCATAGCGAAATGGCCGCCATGTTCGTTCTTCTTTTCCATAGCCTGATTCTAAACGGACGTATCTTTTTGACATCATCAAGTTTATTGAGTTTCCGTTTCGCTCCACACCTTTGTTATATTCAGATCAAACCGTAAGGTATTGTAAAAAATGTACATTCTATTTTTCTGAGTTAAATGGTATATTTTCTTGTTTTGTGTGCATTTTATAGATCGTTTGACTGTACACTATTACTACCAAGTGATACATAGGGTCAATGGGGCATCCCTGGGATTGGTGGGGGTTCCTTGAGGCGATGTGAGCGATCCGATACCGAGGTCGCCCTCTTTTCTTGGTATATATAGGGTCAATGGGGCATCCCTAGGATTGGTGGGGGTTCTTTGAGGCGATGTGAGCGATCCGATATCGAGGTCCCCCTCTTTTCTTGGTATATATAGGGTCAATGGGGCATCCCTAGGATTGGTGGGGGTTCTTTGAGGCGATGTGAGCGATCCGATACCGAGGTCCCCCTCTTTTCTTGGTATATATAGGGTCAACGGGGCAACCCTGGGTTTGTTAGGGTGTGCGAGGAAGTGCGAGCGTTCTGAATTCCACAACCCTACATTCCCCTAAAGACAGACAGGAGTCGGTCTGCAGAGGATTGAGTGGCATCACGCTGAACTTGTGATCCCTTGGTTGTTCCCTGCTGGCAATACCATTTTTGGTTCAGTTCAGGGTTAGCCCATGCCACGCTTCAAGGGCCTGAGCTGCAGTATGTGCAATATCCGTATGCTCAGTTCCCCAACGTAACACGGAAGCATCCCAGTCCATGCGGACAACACAGCTCACCGACCTCCTGCACTGTCGGGGGGGCTTTTGACCTCCGTATTTCACCCCCTCTTCCAGCTACTTTCTGGGCCTTACTGGGAAGACTGCTTCTACCTCTGTAGTTCTTTATCTTTACTGCTGTCTGACAAGCCTCCGATGCCCTAGCTCACCAGTCGTCGACCGCTGGCTCTACAACCAGTTCTCCAGTACGCAGGAAACATAAACTTCTTCGTCTTTTTCTAAGGAGTCTAAGCATAAAACGTCTCACTCCTCACAGAAGGTGGATGCTTCAGCCGACATCAAGTCATCGGTCCGCATGCTCTTGGAGAAGCTCTCTTCTATAGCCAGCCGTCTAAAGCCCAATCCTGCTCCCGCAGCGACGGCTCCAGATCCGGACCCTTTGCCGGTGAAACGTGATCCACATCCGGATCGGCATCCGCATCCAAACCTGCATTCATCGGCGATCCGATCTTCATATAATGGTTTCGTCCCTTCGACTTACCCAGGTTCTGGCGCAGACTACAGCTCTCTCACCTCCTGCTCCGGCCCCATGCCACCCAATAAGACATAATGACGTTCCTCCTTCCTCAGATCAACTCCGGATGGAACGGGATACGTCCTCTGAAGATCAGGATATCTCCTCTGCAGCCAACCTTAACCCTCCTGAGGCATGGCTATGTTTTCTTCAGAAGGATATGATCCTCATATTAGGCCAGCCTTCTAATCAGTCTGCGGATGAGGCCTCTTAACATGCTTCCTTCAAGCGCCACCCTGCTAGGTTGGAGGCATCAATGCCAATTTTACCCAAACTTCCACTTGACCGTTCATACATTGAGATGTTAACCCTAACACTCCTCAGTCCTCCAACAGGTGAAGGATTGAGGAGGGTTAGGGTTAAAGTTCTCGCTGTTGCCAAATGACATCCATACCTGCGCAGGTCCTCGACCTATTTCCAGTTTGCTAGGGAGGACTTTGACAACTTCCTCTCTGTCCCTGAGATTCCAACGGAGGCTGAAGATAAACTTCCCTCTGACGCTCACAAGCCTACAGGAAAGTCTCCATTTAAAGAAAAGGACAATCGTTTCGTTGAGTCTACTCTTGCTAAACTTGACAAAGCCTCACAACATGGCCTTCGCTGCACCGTGTGAGAAAGAGCGTGTGACAGAGATTCACCAGTTACTCTGGACCTGGCAGCTGTCGCACTTTGAGGGCTCGATGAGAACGTCAACTCTATCTTCGAGCAGTTTGTTCAGATCTCCGTTTTAGCCACTTCTGCACCCAGATACAACACTTTAGACTCTATGAATATTCCCTATGAAGGAGTCAAGTCAAGACTTCAGGAACTTCCTCTTTACAGCAAAGACCTTTTTGTGGGGAAATTCATTGAGATGATGGAGTCGGAAGTTAAGCGCATTGACACAAAACATAAACCTAGCTTCCTTGATCTCCCTTTGGTGGCTCCACCTTGCCAATCCTGTCCTGATAGTTGCCGGGCTTGACCCTTCAGACCTCCATGTCAGGGCAGGTATGATTCCTTTCGCCCCTTTCGTCAACCCGTTACCAGACGAATCGTGGCCGTCCATCCTCCTCTCAACTTACCAAACCACCCAGAGGAGCTTCAAGGGAGGAACTACCAAGTCGCACTACCCCGACCTGGGGGTAGGCGTTGCTTACTATTGAGATTTGCCTCTGCTTGCCAATCCCAGACCCGTTGGGCGGATGACTTCAACTCTTCGCAGGGACTTCAGAGAAAGTCACATCGGACAGCTGGGTGCTCGCGACCATTCGCTATGGGTACGCCCTCGAATTCACGAGCACCTCTCTGTCTGTAGTTATCCTCCATCCGACTTCAGTTCCTACCGAAACAATTGCCCTGTGTTCCACCTACAATGAATTTTGGATAGAACGAACGTTTCTACATGGATTTCATGATAATGAGAGTCGACTGCACATGTGTATGTTGAAATGCAGTTTTACCTTCAAGAAGCATTATCAGCTGCGAATTTTGTGAAGCCGGTGTTCAGTTTAGAAAATTCACAGCACAAATTCGGCACCAACTTACGTAAAAAAATAACGTTCATGTTCGCGCCGATTATTTGAGAGTTGGCAAATCTTGAACATAATTTGCCCCCTGGCAAATTTTATAGCAGCAAATGCTTTTTAACATTATTATTGGTGTGACCCTGCATTAAAGGAACTTGTATCACGGTCCATTACTCTACCTTTACATCATGAACTTTGAGTTGTACTTCACCTGAATGCAATGTGAAGTAAAATAACGTCACATATACAAAACCTTCAGTGCAAAATTGTGCCTGTATCGTGCACATGAACAGATCACCTGAATGCTAATGATTTTACAAACATGCATGATGCATGTCGACGGACAAGGTGTGTCCTGGATGGTCAGTCATGTTCACATGACTTGGACTCTTCCATTTTCTTCCAGGGGAGGGATGAAACCCTATTTTTATATAAACAACGTCGGGAAAGCTCATAACGAATAAAATATTTTAAATCACTTTACACAGAAAGTAATTATTACTATAGGCAAAAAAATCTTTTTATACATTAAAAATTAAATACAAAAAATGATAAATGATCCCTATTTTGGTGAACGAATTCATTCGGGCACCAAGCAATTTACAATTCAGCCTTACGATGGCGGAGGAATTGGGGGGAACAATTTGGAATCACACGTCACAAAATTAAACACTGATTTGTAAAGTAAAATTTCTGACAAATTAAGAAGACTCTATAACAATGTGTACTTTCATTGGGCATGGTGCATTGCCGGAGTGTGGCTGCTCAGAACAGGCGATCGCGAGTGTAGCTTGGGCACACGAGGCACGGTGCTGCATGTTCTGCAGAGCTTGGTGGGTACTGTGTAGTTGTGGGTACGTACACGTACGTTTGTTATAAAAAGTTCATGGACTTCCCCTGGGAATAATGGTCAGGCCTTACTGGTAAGCCCCCTAATACCGGCAGTTCTCTCCAAGATCGAAAGGGAACGCTGCCGAATCCTTCTCATCGCCCCCTTCTGGCCACACCAGCTGTGGTTCCCGCGTCTGACCAGACTTCTCGTCTGGGTACCATTGATCGTTCTGACAGACCGGATCTGCTACATCAACCAAAGTTAGGCGTGCTTCACCCTCATCCGACGTCACTACACATGACCTGTTGGCTATTAACAAACAGTCCTTCAGATCAGCAGGACTTTCTGATAAAGCTGCCAAAATGGCCTCGAAGAGTCAATGCCAGTCTATACGCAACATCTATGACTCCAGATTATGACCTTTTACTTCGTGGTGTTCAGAGCGAGGTTTTTCTCCGACCAAAGTTTGTTTCCAATAATACTGCTCTTACACATCTACTCCGGGAGATGTTTCTTGAGCGTCCCTCAACTAAAAGACTATTCCTTCATGGGACTTGTCAGCTGTCCTCCAACTGCTTGCTGGTCCCCCCTTTGAGCCTCTCACAGCTACACATCGTTGATCAACTTATCAGTGAACCTGGCATTTCTACTGGCAGTTACTACCTCACAGCTCGACAGTGAACTGAAGGCATTGTCCATCACAGATGGCCACATCCATTTTTGTACCAGACATTACCAAACACGCTGGGACTCCCGATGACAAACCATGGTGCCCAGTGTGGACTCTTAAATGGTACTTAGCCAAAACCAGAAAACTCAGAGGTACAACTTCACAGCTTTTCATCACCACAATAAAACCTCACCGAGCTGCAACGAGACACACTATAGCCAGATGGGCAGTTTCGGCTGTCAAGTTTGCCAACCCAGATTGGCCGAACTCTATGGACAATAAAACATTACCCCTCATCAGGGCTCATGATAACCGAGCAGTTTCCACATCATGGGCCTACTTCAGGGGCGTACCGATGGAGGAAATATGCAAGGCAGCATGCTGGAAGACCCCATCTACTTTCACCACATTCTACCTCACCGATGTTCTACAAAAGGACTCCGCACATGGCAAAGCGGTCTTGACATTGGCCACATCGATGCCGAAGGGTTCCTCATCAAAGCAGGTGACCACTGGAACGACACAACTCCATTATTTGGTGAGCCTGCAATAAAGTTTGGACAATTTGCGTCCTTGCCGCATCCCCGTCCAAGGGCTCGATGCTACTCTGCATATTTAGTGACTGTTTGGGGTAGGTTGAAAGCAGAAAACTCCTCCCCCAGAGAAATGTGGGTGAGGTCTGCTATTGTATACCTACCCCAAACACTAGGCTCCCTTCCATCTTTCCCCACTTTTGGCTTGGACGGTTTTAATACCGGAAAAGAAGGATGAACATGGTGGCTTTTCCACTTTGCATCATGGGACTAGAGGGCGCACTACGGTTGATCAGAAGTTTTAGCGAATTGAATCATACGCAAAGGAATGCGCATATTTAGCGACTGTTTGGGGTAGGTATTCAGTAGCAGACCTCAGCCACATTTCTGTGGTTGAGGATTTTCGTTCCTAATTATGAAATTGATTTGAAGAAAGAACTCAACACAGCCAAAATCAGTTTTAAATTTATCAGCGATTCAGCAGGGAGAATGTATAATGATCAACGTGTGTTTGTTCCATTGAAGTAGGAGGTCATAGAATATTACAGTTACCATAATTTCTTTTCTAGACAAGGTTTATTTATTGACACATGTTGTGTTGATCTTGACAGGAGTTATGTGGCAGAGCTATCCCTCTACATCAAGTCATGCCGACGCAGTGAGTATCCATTTGTTCCACAGGAACTTTCACTCTGAAGCATGCTACATTCTAATAGTGGGAACTAGGAATGCTTTGCTTATGTTCCCTGCTGGGAAGTGCTTTTCTAGAATTGAACATGGGCTGTGCATGCGCATTGGTAGATATTCCCTTTTAGTATCACCCGGTGGTGATCATGACATCATGATACACATGATCTGTGTGGAGGTAATCTTTGAAGTGATCAGCTGTCACCCTGATTTTTCAGTGAATGTTGTTGTGTATGAATCCATCCATTCCAAGTTAGCCATATCCTGCCATGGAGCCCGGTTTTGGGTACCTTGGGTTTGTATGCATAGCCGGGGTGCCTGAAATTGGACAAAAGAGCTGTGGGCCTTGTAAGGCTTGGCTTCAAAGTTGACCGTTCGTGAAGTCAGCGAACGTTCGTGAACTAAGTTAATCCTTAGTTACCAGTAGAGGAGGATCTTAGCAGGTTCATTTGGATTGCATGACAATGGCGTTTGTTATGGTAATTTGATGTTAAGTAGGCTACTGTTGGCGAGTTCGCGAAGTGTGCGAAGCCAGATTCAATAGCTATACATGTATACCAGCACTGCACTTAAAGAATTTTCCTGTGTGTCAGCACTTTGTAAAAGCGAAGAATATAGTTATTATATTGGATGCTTTGTTCCGAGTATTTCCCCAAAGGGTTTTTTTTGTGTGTGTATGTTTTTAAAGGTTACAAACTTGCTGTAACGGGAATTGTGTACGTTATTACGTGTACTGTTGATGTTGAGATCAAATGAAAGCCAAAACTCATAAAACAAAGGGCAAGAACTTCACCATTACTTTTCACAATATGAAATGGTAACACATCACCTCAAATCAGCACCCGATACTTTTTGTCATTTTTTTTCAGGAATGAAAATATGACCAAACTCCTAAAACCAGTGTGAGGAATTTTTTCATTCACAAGTAAAAGAAGTATTCTTTTACACAAGATGAAATAGTGCAACAAGTCAGAAAACGCACAAAATAAATGCCCAGGAAAATTGAAAATAAGTGTTCAAACTATCCCTCAGTGGATGGTGTGGTATTCCCTGAAGCATGGGTTGATGCAGAGGGGCTGGTGGCACGAGTCGCACTCAAAGTTGGTCTGCTTTCGTCGCCCCTGGGAAAAGCAGAGGACACATCGGACTCTTCCCATACAGTGGCAGATTGCCTTGGCTAATGGCCAGCAAGTCCCAGCAGCTCAGTCTTTTATTCAAGGATTATACAAGTTCTGTCACCTTGGCTTGAGTAAAGGCCTCAGGAACCCATTATTGCCTACTTCCCTTGGCTGCTGGCCTTAACTTTGGACTGAGGGCAACAAACCAAAAAAAAAAGCCCAGCAGCTATATTAGTTTTTTAAATTAAAGTTCTGATTTCGAGCTCCCCGGCTCCATGTACAAAGCCTATGTGCCTGATACCGGGTCCCCCGGCGCAAAGTGGTTAAGGGAGTTCCATCAATTGACGTTTTTAATACAGGCAGCATTTTGGAAATCCTCCAATAAATTCATATCCTGCTAACTTTGGGATGTCTTCCAATCCTGAGGGCTGTTTCTGAAGAACAATTTTGCTGACAGCAAGAAATGTACATGTACATGTAGCTTATTGAGCCTCACATAACACCCCTCACTAGTCAGAAGACACGGTTATGGTAAGGCCATGCTTATCTCTTCTAGCTTACCCATATTAACGTACTTGTGATCATTGATCCGTATTCATAATGACCAGTATATTGATGAACCTTGCTCAACCCAGTCCCACAATGTACAGTAGCATCTCACACTGACCTCCTGTTGTCCAGTGGTATTCTGCATAGATTGTGGCTCTATGAGTAATATGAGTGCTGTAGACTCCCCGTCCCCGCACAGAACTGTGGCAAGGGTCTACTAGTGAATACATATCCATAGCCCAACCCTCCCTCCTCCCCACAGGGAGACTTGATGCTAAATCTTGCCATAGTTCTCGAGAGAAAGAGAAGATAAGATCGCAGGCATGCTACAAGGCATGGTGGGTAGCCTGTTGTGTGAACTCTTAGCGGATGTATTGTGCCCTCTTGGGAAATATGCATAGGTAGTGGCTCTACAGGTGAGTATTCGCTAGTTGACCTTTCCCACATGTCTGGGTGGAGTAGTATTGCAAAGTATCTTGTGAATGGGAGAAGTCAACCTTAGGTCTGAGTCAATTCGAATAATTGACTACTTGAATATTCAATTGTACTGGCTGGCAGATTGTCATTGAACAAACCGTGTACTGGTACAAAGTACATTGCAATAATGCACACAATTGTACATTATAATCACTATAATAGCTTGTCACTTTTAGGGCTATCTTCAGACCTTAGTTAAGAGATTTATCTTCCGTCTAGATTGGGTCCTCTCGCTTACCATGTGATACATGGACATTGTTCGCCAGTTTGCCGTCATGATTACGTGACTAGTGTTGTGCATAGTGGTGTGAATTGTCCATAATTCTTACGAATTTTTGACTACAGAAATTTTTACATAAAGGAGATTAAGCCAAGTTTTATCACCTTTTTGTGGAAATTTTCATGCCATTCAATCAGCACAAAAGAAGTTGACCCCCGAAAAACTTTGAACCTATTTTTGAGAGACATATAATCAGCAGCAAAACTTTTTTTTTCTTGGCCTTTGGTGTCCATGAGGGATTCCATGCAAACTAATACGCCTTTTCCCACAATGGCGTTGTAAACCACAAAACCAAAAGAAAACTGCTCGTGCATAGATGTGGAACAGTGGAAAAGACTGGTTTGTTCAAAACAACAACATACAGGTCAACCGTACATTGTGTTTTTTGTTAACCAGTCCTTTAGTACTGTATTGTAGTGCTACTAACTTAAAATTAATGACATTACATCGGTAACAATATCAAAAATCTATAATGCATCATAATTTGCATTGTAATATTAATCTACTGATGTTAAGGTGGGTAACATGTTTAAGGTATAATTTGGAAAGAAGAATGTAAGACAGTTTAGGCACTTCCATTCAGATGTCCAAATCCGTTAGGTGGCCATTCTGACACACAGCCATACATCAAAATCATTGGAAATGTAGAATCTTGTAAACTTCTTTTTACTTTGTGACTCAAAAGGTATTTATGAAAGCGCTTGGCCAGTCATAGGATCATAACCAGGATTAGGATAAGTATCATTTTCTGGATCAAGAAGAGTGGACGCTGATAATACCGGAGCCAAAGGTGATGGACATTATCAGTGTCCGTTTTCCTGACTGGTCTTATACATGTATGTTTAAGACTGGCCAAGCACTTACAAGTATTTATTCTGATGAAAACTTTGTTCATGAAGAGTGCACAGCAATGTTACATTTATTTGCACGGATGTGTACATGCTTTTTATCTGAAAAATTTATGTGTTCCATTCAATGCATGTTCTTATTTTCTCCACCTAAATATTCTTTGGTTGGTGGGGATGTTGCATAACTATATGTGTATAATCTGTGAACCTCATAGTGCGTAAGCACAGGATCTTTATGAACTAAGTGATAGTCAGCCCACGCTAAGTGTATTGTAAGATCAAGATGTATATTGAAATATTGAATTTGTAGTCTGACTTCTCTTTTATAACTCTCTAAGATCATTCCTTCTACGTGAATTTCTTTCCCAGCCATCCATGCTAGGGAGCAAGGGTCCAACAAGAAAACAGCATCACTGTCTTGTGCCCTCTCTCTTGTCAGACAGCTGTATCATATGGGAGAGATTGAAGCTTTCACAGGACAAACCAAGAAACGAAAGACTGAAAATGTAGGTTATTTCATGTTTTTTTTAAATTAATTATCTTGTAGGTGGCATGTTGCCCAACTAACATGCACAATACCTGAGGAAAATAGTTGGTTCTGTTGTCCAGTTGTTGCATTTTCTTCATGTTCACATTTAACAACAGAGTGCCCCTTTTAACATGCATACCTTTGCAGATGTGGATGTGTAAAAAGGTTTGTTTGTAATGTGCATGAGAACTGTATTGTTAATAAAGCAATATTTGTTTGCTGCCCCAACTTATCAATTTTGTATCATATTAGACTTGGAAAGGAAAAAAACACTTCTTTAAATAGAGCTGTGTGACAACTTTTTTGATTGTAATATTAACCCTGCAAATTCCCAAGGGTTGAAGCAGGGACCCCAATTTCGTAATTATTTTAATTAAAAAAAAGGTAATCCTTGCCTGAGACCTGCACTATTAACCACTTGCTGCCAGGTGCTTTTTTTAACCGTTAATCTTCAAAAATTCATATCTTTTTTTCTGAATGCCTAAACCCCATAAAATGGGTGTCCCGTGGCGAGTCTAGCAAGCAACCTCCATTGACCCTTCGGTTTTGCGGCCATGCCGCCAGCTCTGTATAGAGCCTCCATTGTGTGCGTTACATAAGGGCTCGTTTGTTCCGGGCCTTGACCCAGTGTGTTGCTATGCCGCCGTGTTGCTATGCGGAGCGATTGACGGTCAAGACCTCAGCGTGTAACATGCGGTGAGTGAATGGGAAGCTGTGCACGTGCACTGGGCTTGAGTGAATGGGAAGCTGTGCACGTGCACTGGGCTTTGTCAACTGTTCAGTGAGTGCGGGCAATGACGGACAAATGAATTCATGCTGTAAAAAAAGGGGTCTAAAAGTGTGTCTTTTTCGTGGCGCTGCTGCTTGTAACTTTTGCTATTTTTTGAAGCTATTGGGGTTATTTTCTGTTATATATTTTCCCATCTACCAAACTTATATCCCCCCAAACCACTCTCATATTTTATCTCCCAACTTGTTCATTTTCCCTCCAATAGTGTAAGATATTTCCCTTCCAAAACTTTATTTCCCAAACAATTTCAAGTAAAATTTAGAAAATAAAAATAAAATAAAGTACACATAGAAATACACACAGACAAATATTTGGAGAGAACTTCTTTTTCTCTTATTTTCTTCTTGTCATTTCTCTTACGTTTTCTTTTCTCATTGAAGTAGTTGAACTCATAAAAGTAGTAAAATAAATTTCCACTCTTTCTAATCAAATGAAAATCAAACACCAGTGCAAGGAATAAAAAATACTTCCCAGAAACTTTGTCTTTTTTGTCATTTTTTTCAAAGGCTGAAAATATGACCACCTAGTAAAACCATTACAAGGAAATGTGCCACTTTTTCAAGAGATGAAAATACTACATCCTCAAAGCAGTACGTTCCAGAAACTTTGTCTTTTTTGTCATTTTTTTCAAAGGTTGAAACTATGACCACCTAGTAAAACCACCAGAAATGACATATTGTTTTACACTAGATAAGTGGGGCATCAAGTCAAAACACACATGAAAAACACAAAATATAATGTCAAAGAAAATGTCCATGAAAATAAATGTTCAAAGTGTCAATTAGTGGACAGTATGGTACTCCTTGAAGCAGGGGGCGACGCAGAGGGGCTGGTGGCACGTGTCGCACTCGAAGTGCGTCTTCTTTCACAGACCACGGGAAGTGCAGAGGACACACCGCCGATAGCGGAAGTCGCCATAGCTGGTCCTCTCAAAGTCCACGGGGAAGTGTCGGCCAACAAAGCGGGAGTTGGTGAATGGTGGAGTATCGTGCTGAGGGCGGTACTCGGGCAAGGGCTCGTCGAACAGCAGCTCACGGACAAGACTCAAGCGGTAGTCGAGGAAGGAGAGGCAGTGACCAACGGCCAGGTACACGGCGTAGGTGTTCACCAGCGTCAAGTCAAGCAGGTAGAAGAAGAGCTTCTTGTACCACTTGAGGGACTTACGAGTTGCTCGATGATTTGCCGCTAGTTGGTCGCTCTTGTCAACGTCCCCCATCAGGGCGTTGTACTCGATGACACAGGTCGGTTTCTGCTTTTCCTGCCCTGTCCTGTCTTGCTTGCCGGTGCCATGAATGTCTGCCGTATGCATGGTGGAGAGCATACGGATGTTGCGCTTGTCTCGCCACACCATGGCCAGGAGAGAACCGCTGACACCCAGGTCGGCCGACAGGGACGCTGTTTCGCCCCGCTTCAGCTTGACGGACTGCAGGTCTTTCGGCATCCCTTTTCTGTTCCCCGTGACGGTGCCGACGACGTTGAACTTCTGGTTGTGAAGTCGTGGAAACAAATCGGGACTGCTGAAGGCCCGGTCGAGGGCAAGGTTGTAGCCCTTACCACTTAGGTCGTTCACCAAGTCCATCACCACTTGTATAGTTGCTGGGAGGTCTCCTTTACTTTGGCCGGTGTAGATTTTGAAGTTGTAGCAGTACCCGGCGGCACTCCCGGTGCTCTGGCACAACTTGTACATCTTGATGCCGAAGCGGGCCCTCTTTCTGGGGTTGTAGGTAGCGAAGCGGAGACGCCCGTAAAACTTCAGCAGGGAGTCGTCGACGGAAATGTCCCGTTGAGGAACATAGACAGTGGCAAACTTCTGAGCAAGATGGTCAACGACTGGGCGCACTTTGAAGAGGCGGTCCGTGCAGTCATCTGGCATGGCGGTGTTATCGTTGAAGTGCAGGGACTGCAGGATGGCAAGGAAGCGATCTCGGGGCATGACGGACGGGAATAGGCTCATCTTCAGTAGTGGGTCGGTGGACCAGAAGCTATGAAGGGTGGGGTGCTTCGCAATGCCCGTCCTTATGCAAAGGCCCAGAAAGGCCTTCAGTTCTCTAGTGTTCAGATCAGTCCATGATCGCATGTGCGCCGATGTCGTAGCGGGCCTCTGCACGGCATACCGGTTGCTCTCTTGTTGTAGAGAATGTTGTCAAAAAACAGTTCAAAGGCTTCACTGCAGGTCGAGTCGCGATGCAGGCGGGGATCGACGGCACCACCATTACCGGTGAAGCCGTACTTCAGCAGTGTACTGTCTTCATCTGTCCACCGGAACGGTGCGGCACTGCTGCTGGTCAACGCGGCGGTCTGTGTACGGGACTGTCTCTTGCGCTTGGCATATACCACCAAGGGTACATCACTGTCAATTTCTGTACTTGACTGTACTTGAGCAGGTGACGGCGGTGATGAAAAAGACGAAGAAACTTTGTCTGAACTCAGATAAAACTCACTTTCGCTGGAAGAATTGGACTCTCCGGATATAACTTCAGCCATGTTGTCTGTACTCTAAATAACACGATACCCAATATGAACACACGTGAACACTGCACGGCGTTTTTATTCTCAAGCAGGGAGGGCCGTGCCCTGTCAGTCAACGTGGCAAGGGCCAGCAGCGCCCGGGCCGGGTCATTCATGGGGCGCAGGTGCATAATGAGCCCGCACAGCCCGCGCTTTGTCTTCGGTGCAGTGCAGCGATAATCCCCTGTGAGCGCCCGGCAACGCGAACAAATGCGCTCTGCAAAACAATACACGGATTACCTCCGCTAATTGCAGCGCTCTGCGCTGAAAGAATACAGGGATTGATTGGCAGTGCCCAGCAGCTCTCAGGAGCTCGTACTTTTATTCAAGGCTTTGATAAGTTCGGTCACCCCGGCTATAAAATAAGTTCGGTCACCCCGGCTATAAAAGAAGTTCGGTCATTCCGGCTATAAAAAAGTCACAATTCACCGGCAAATGATGGCCTAAACTTTTTAACTGAAAGCCCCCAACTTTTTAAGAAACGCCCAGCAACTTTTTTTTTATAGTAAAGTTCCAATTTCGGAGTCCCCAGCCCCAAATATAAGGCCTATGGCTCCGGTACCGGAGCCCCCAGCATGAAGTGGTTAATATGTGCAGACACCCTTAGTGTTTGACCCCGGGTTATGCTGATGGGAGCCTGACAGTCTTGGCTGGAGGCCAGTGGCCCATCCATTCACAAAAGAAGGTCCCTTGAGGGTAAACCATGGGTGAACAGTGTAGGGCTTGATGATGACTGGACAAAGGCCCATGTAATCAACATATCTGTTTCCTGTCAAGGACCAATCAGGTGTGAAAGGGTCCCTGGATTGATCTTTGAAACTTGTTTACTTTCTATTTGGGGCGGGGCTCAGCGCAGTGCAATACATTGCGTCCCTGGATGGACCCGGGTTAACGGATAAGTCCCTGTTCAAAGTGCAGTGAAAGAAATTCAAAGAAAACAATCTTTTAGACTGAAGCTTGGAGGAGTGGTCATTTTTAGCTGGTTAAGCCGCCCCGTGGTAATCTTTTAAATTGAAAATCATTATAGCACTCTTCCCTCCCCCCGTCATTCAGATCTTAAGAAGAATGGTCCATCCAGACCTGCCAACTAATACCATTTAGCCGTATTTCCTATGAGAGATTCTTGAAAATATGATCGTACGTTTTTGCCCCCATAAAATATAGGTGTTGACTATATTGACATTTCTGGAAAAAAAATTGTAGTTCAACGGTTTGCGAGTGCACGCTATATTGGAAATAAACAGCCTCGAACCATTGCACATGTACATATGTACATGTATGTGTGTACAGGGTATGCATGTGCATGTACAAACCTGGTGTGTAGACGGCATCCGGCAACCACCCGACATTATGTTGTGATTTTCGGCCCATGAAATATCAATATTCATGTTGCATTAGTAGGACTCCTAGTACGTGGGAGGAAGTAGTTACAAACAGCCTCCAGTAATTTGTCTAGCACCACCATAGATATATGCGGCTTGAAATGAGGTTATTAATTTTATCTGCTTTCACTGCAATAGATGGCCTCGTGGCAACTGGTGTGGGGCAACGGAAATTGTGTCGTACATTACTGCACGGCTTTTACAGGTTCTGTGTGCGTCTTTTTTTTACGAGATTTCAAACAAGTTTTGGACATAGACTCATCAACTGTCAGTGCAACACCTGTTAGAGGGTACAATTTGGATGTAATTTTGACAAGGTCAACCCTCAAGTTAAGCATTTTGGGGAAATAGAAAAAAGGATAGAGACATTTTACAGCCGGCCAGTGAGCAGGGGACAAAATCCATGCCAGGAAATTCCAAAAGCCTGGACTTAAAATTTAGATTTCAAGATTTCACATTTTGAAAATGTGATCAATTCAGGTAGGAATAGGGCCATTTCACTCAAATTATGCTAATTTTTTTGCAAAATATGATTTTTTAATGAAAAATACGACTTTTGAATTTTCAGAATACAGTTTTGTGATTCAAGAGGTTGGCAGGTCTGTTTAGAATATGTTTTAGAGGTTTGGTCTATAAATAAATATAGAAATAGTTACACCTAAATGAAAAGCTTGAGTCTCGGTCTTCTCCGGCCGTTTCTTGTTATAGATATTTACAAAAATAAATACTAAGAAAATGTGGCCTTCTGCGCGGATATTCACCATAAGGAGCAAACACTGCCAAGCGGTATCCTACCCCCACATCCCGACACAAGTAGAACAAAATAAAATGGCTGCTAGTTGAATTCAGTAGTAGACCAGTGGCTTCTTGAAGCTTTGCTGCACAGTGAAGGAGTGAGTGGCATGCTGCAAGCACTGAAGCTTTTTATACTGCTTTACTCAATGGAGTGCCTTGCCGTGTCCATTGAATTTAATTATAAAGGCTGCAAATCTCGACAGTGATGGGATTATCAGGGCAGGAGTGTAGAAAGCTGTTCCGGAATTCACTACAATATAATGTATGCATTGATGGGGGAAGGGGTCGAAGCCACTCTGTATGACGTGAAAGTGTAAGGGGAGGGAGTCCAAAAATGTGGTGACACTTCTCTAAAATGCAATATATAAAATGGGTCATTCCATGCCAATTCAAACACCCTTCAGTGTAATTTGATTTGGATTTACCTGAAAAATTTCTAAAACTGCCATTACTCACTTTAAAATTTGTCACTGTTTTCCTGAAGAGCCACACAAATAGATTTTGTAGAAAAACTGGTTTTTGAGTCATTACTCCAGAAGCTTTTATTTCAAAAGTGCAAAAGTACCAATATGGAATGAGTTTATGCAGTAAAAAACCACAAATGATTGTTTGAGATGTCAACATTTGCCTCAACCAAGTGATTAAAATGAACACGGTGGTTAATTAGCCAAAATAGTAAAGATGTGCATCTGTTTGTGAAATCAAAAATCCACAGTCTACTGCCTGCAACCTACACAGATTACCAATACATATGCATTATTTCCCAGTCCATTATTCCATTCACTAAATTCTGGATCACCCAGCAGTGTGCCCTCACTCGCTCGACTCCCGCAGAAGCAGCTGCCATTATATTGCTCTTTTTCTTAGCGCCATTAGTAAGAGACGTGTTTGTGTTAAGCTCCGATATTTTCGGGATTTTTTTCCTTCGCTGTGCTTTGTTTTGGTGTCATTTCTCAATGATCCCTTTATTCTTTCTAACATTTGTTATTCTTGTTCTGCTGAATGGTAAGGCTGTTCCTTTATTGCTTTTGAAGCAAATTTTTCATTTTGTTTCATTTCAGTTTTGCTTAGGTTAGCAGTCTGCCCCTTTTACCCTTGCCCAGACTTCCCTAGTTGGGTCTTCTCTCAGCGTTTCTCTGCCTGTCAGCATTGTATTTGTTGCATATATTCCAATTTCAAAATAAATTTGAAGAACATCGTCTTGTTACTCTGTTATTTATTCGGTTTCTTTGTGTACATATTCTGATTTCCGTAATAATTTGATGAAGATTGTATTTCTGACCCACTTTATACGGTCTCCTCACCTGTTCCCCTTCGTGACGATGTTCAAGTTCTACGGGACACTCCCATGGCCTCGCTCCCTCCTGGTCTTTCTTTTCAGCCGCTCAGGTCAGGGTTTCCTCTGGAAGGAAACACAAGTTGACTGAGCACTTGTCTTCCCCAGGTCGCTCTTCCCCAAAGAAGAAGGAAACTAAGCATTTGAAAGGCACTGGCTCTCCCTCTACAAAGGAAACACTGCGTTCCTTTCCGAATCCCCATCAGAACTAGTTTGGCACAACCCTCTGCCGCCTCCGACTGCTACATACCCGGATCTGGAACCTTATTCTCCACCCCCGGTGCATTCCGATGGACTTTCTGCTCTGTTCCAGGCCTTCTCAGCCTGCATCTACTGAGAGCTGTTCCCTTGATCCTCCTACTTGTCCTAACCCATACTTGTATATTTCTGATTCAGGTCAGTCGTTTGACGAGGATGAGCCATATTTGGCGAATGATCTCTCTCATTCTGATTCCCGCCTCCGTTTACTTCAGCATGAAATGATACATGTTCTGGGACTGTGCCCTTACTCCTCCACCCCCTTGTTCAAACATCGTTTGCCTGGGCAGACTTCTGTTTCGCCTGTCTTCCCTGAGCTCCCGCTTGACAGTGCCTGCATAGATGCTGTGGATGATCTAGCCAAGGCCAAGTGCTTGCACCCTTGTGTCTGCTGTCTACATTATTTCAAGTTTTCTTCAGGGGACTATGATACCTTTCTGTACTGGAGATGCCTCAGATGGCCAAGGATAAGATGTTTTTGCACAGAGGCAAATCTGGCCATGTTTTCCCTGATTGAAACCTTCAATGGATGGACGTAGCTCTCAAGAATATTGACCTGACTGCCGGCACGGGTATTCGCTGCATGTCTTTTCTCCTCCTTGCTGAATTTTTATCTCGTTCCTGTGAGGAAGATTCAGGTATTTCTCCCAAGTTTGTCACAATGACGTTCCATTGTTTTGATGACTCCTTGATCATGGGGCTTGAGCAATTTACCCATGTTTCTCTCCACGTAGGGAATCTGCTATTCAGGCTCTAAATCTTCCCCACTTGTCAGTTAATTGCACTCTTGAGGGTCTTTTTCTCTGTTCACCGAGGACCTTTTTGCGGGCCAGTTTTTAGTATCCTGGAAAATGAGGTCAAATGAATCAACAGCACTCGGACAATTTCCTTTTGCCAGCCAACTGAGTGTCATACGATTCCCGTGAGACCGCCAAGCCCTGCTCCCCCCTGCTGTTGTTACAACCGCAGCATGCTCTGCAGCATGCCCATAGGCCATTACTTTTCAGCCGGGGATGGCTGAGCCCTACTCCCAGCTCTGCCAGATCCCAGCGTGGCCTCATCTGCCACCCCATGCACTCTGCCGGGGATTGGCACTGGTGTTTACTCCGTGTCACCCAATTATGAACCTGTTGGCGACCGCCTTTTAAATTTCACAGGGTTCTGGGTGGAAATTACTTTCGATGGATGGGTTCTCCCTTCTCTTTACCGTCTAGAATGCACAAACTTCCCCTCTGTCCAGTATGACATTCCAACCAACCCTGGCCCCACACGATCTTTCCAAACAATGTGTTTGGAGTCAGAAATTTCAGAAGTTCTGCAGAAGCAGACCATCCTTCTGGTCCCACCACATCTCACCTATTCAGGCTTCTTGTTCACTTTCTTTCTCTCACCAAAGATGGAATCCATAAAGTGGAGACCAGTTTTTCAATCTAAAACCAAACCGCTTCAAAGGGCAAAAGAAATTCCGAATGGAGACTCTACGCACCCTTCTGCAGTCGATCTACACTGCGGCTTTGGTATCTTCGAATGATCTATTAAAAGGATGCATACCTCCACATTCCTATCCATCCCGACATTTGTTAGTTTCTATGCTTTTCATACTAGAGTTAGGTTGATGAGTTTCGGGTGCTCCCCTTCGGTCTTCCCCGCTTCCCAGAGTGTTTAATGCTGTGGTTCAAGCGGTATGGGCCCATCTCCGTTGGTTTAGCATCCTCGTCTTTCCGTATCTCAACAACTGGCTGATCATTGAGTCGATACTGTTCTGGTAACCGTGGTCACCTATGCTCTCACCACCCACCTCGGTTTTCCAATCAATCATGACATCCAGGCCAACCCTGAAACAGACACCTACTTTCCCCGGGCCTGTCCTTGACTTTCAACGCAGCATTGTCACTCCAACAAATGCCTGTGTAGACAATAATACAGTGTGTTGCCCTGTTTCGTGGTCAGCAGCGCTCGGGCGTGGCTCCACCTCCTGTGACTGATGTCCATCCTCATCAACCTTGTTCCTTGGTGCCAACTCCACATACGGCCCCTTAATCTTCACCTCCTATCCCACTTCAAACCAAACACGGACTCAGTGTTCCAATGTCAACTTTCATGCACCATTATCTGATCTGGTGGTCTTCCAGAACCAATCTCACAGTGGACCTTCCTTTCATCTCTCCTCATCACGACATAGTTGTCATGATGGACATTTCAAATTTCGGCTCGGGAGCTAGCCTTCCACTATATCAGATCTCTGATAGATGTGATCTTTCCCACTGCCGTAGGGTATAATCCTCATCGCTCCATTTTGGCCATGCCAACCATGGTTTCTCCTCTGTACCAGACTACTGGTGGAGTCACTGATTGTACTACCAGACAGACTGGACATTCTACTGACGTTGGGTGTCCTTCACCTGCCAGCCATTGTCCAGCGATCCTTTAGAATGGCCGGCCTTTCTGTCGACCCTGCCGGTGTGGCTGCAGGGGGACAACTCCTTTCCACCCGTAAAGTTTACGACAGCAAAATGCGTCATTTTACCTGTTGGTGTGAGGACCAGGCTCTGGCTGTGACCAAAGCATCTGCAAGCGCCGTGGCCGTTTTTTTCATGCATCTTTTCTTCTCCCACTTCCAAGTAGCTACAGTTAGTTACTGCCAACGACTCCTTGGTCACAGATAACAATTCTCTAAATGACAACATCAAAAATACATCGACCATGCAAATGCCAGGAGCTGCCTCCAGTGACAGGCGTCCGAACGGCCCAGTGCTTTCGCGTTCCTTTACAACAAATGTGTGAAAATGTGTGAAGTCCCCCCACAGGGGAGGTAAAAGGGAGTTTTAGATTTTCGCGTTCACATAGTGGACTGTGATGTGATGACATCATTTTGACAATGTGCGTATGTGCCGCGTTTTCTGGCCCGGCCACTGCCAGAATCCAAGACACATCCACCATGCCGTTCACATGAGTTGAGCACGCTGTTCACAGAAGACGCCATTTTTCTGGTAATTTTTGTAATTGAAGTCAACATTCATTGGACAATTACCATCTAACGCAACATAAATTCCTCAAAATCCAATATTTTGCCAAAATAATAAAAAAGAAGTGCTTCACAGAGTCAATGGACGTTCGCCATGCCACCTAGCTGAATGATTGATCAGTCAAAATGGCGCGCATGTGTGAATATTCATTATGAAGATGTCACATGATGTCACTATGCCTTGAACGCATATCCACTGAAATCGAAAAAGTTTCAAAAGGAATTGAACAAGCGTGTTGACTGCCTGAGTGAACATCTGCTGTGTACATGAATGGCGTTCTCGCCCACACAATCTAAACCCTCAACTACTGATACTGCGGGTAGGAAAAAATCTCTTGCTGCGGGGAAATTAAAATGTTATGTTAATCTTAGCAATTCAACCCAGGGGCATTTTTAGCGATTGCGTCTTCTGATCGACAGCCCGCCTTGGCATTTCCTTATCAAACCATGGACCATGTACGGCTTTTATGTTTCCCTGGCCATTCCTTTTTTTTTTCCTGCACATCCATCCCACCATATATCAATTCTTACCACCTCAGCATTTCTTTTCCATCCAAACCTGGACCATGAGTGGTTTTTATTTTTTCCCTGCCCCACAACATTTTTTTATTTCGAGCACCCAACTTGACAAAATATTAATTCTTCCCTCCTGGGCATTTTTTTCTATCCAAATCTAGACCATGTGTTTTTTTTTTCCTGCACCATGACATTTTTTATTCCCAGCACCCAACCCGCTCAAAATATTAATCCCTCCGATCTCAAGAATTTGTTCTCTGTCCAAACTTAGACCATGTGTGGTTGTTTTTTTTTCCTGCACCACCTCATTTTTATTTGGAGCACCCAACTGGCCCACAACCCTGGTGTCAACAGAGCCTTGATGAAAGCGTCACCAAATATGGTCATAACTTTTTTCCAGTGGGCCAACTTGGCAAAGATTCCATGTAGTCCTCACCCCAGGCAAACACCACAAGCCTGTAGACTCCCATATTTCTGCATGTTATATGCACTTCCCGGGTACACACGGTAAAATTACACATTTTTTATTCCATAGCTGGTCCGTTTTCTCAAATTTACTGATGAGTGGCGATTTTATGAAGGGCATCAAGCTGAAATTGCTCAATCTTTTTTTGAGAAAAGTTGGCCCAGACCCTGATCATGCTGGGGAAGACGCACAAGTTGACAACGCCGACTTGGCCGATGTCACCATTCGTGGGCATGGTGATCAGGGCGCTAGTTGTGAATGCAGTGACCTACTGCAGCATCTGCTCTGTCTTCCATTGCCCTCAAATGCTAGGTATCACAGGTATTTATTCAGGCTGGGCTTCCATTTGAAAGCAGTAGACAAGCAGTAGAAGGCAAGGTGAAATTGTGTATGTAAATGATGTGTCAACAGAAGACCTTGTTGTAGATGCAAAGAAACTTTCAAGAGGCTATCGAGCTGTCGTCCAGTGAGGAGTCCAGTGATGACAGTGAGTTCCACCTTCCAGGAACAGTCAAAAGGCAAGCAGACTTAAAAGATTCACATTCAGTTGCACAGTTTCTGAAAGAGAAGATTCATGAAGTACCAGTTTAAAACCTGCCATGGCCACCAAGATCCGAAGATTTATATTTTATTCAAAGTGCAGAAAGAATAGTCCCAAGCCACCTTTACAATTTTTTAGCTTGGGTAGTTGGAGGGTCTAGTGAGCTGCCTGAAGGTGATGCTGACCACGTGCATGTTGGAAGTGCAGACCTTCATAGAAGAGTCTTGACTCTTTCACAAGACATCATATATACTGCTTCTGGGGGCAGAAACAGATCTAAAACATGTTTCCCTTTCTGTGGCAGTGAGGCATCTTGCAGGTTCTGCACAGATTATTGGCTTGCTCAGTAGATTTGGGTAGTGCTCTTCACATTCTCGTACACTTGAGCATGACACTGCTTTGGCACTTCAAGAAAAGAATAAGGGAGATGATGTCCTACCTCCATGTATTGAGAAAGGCCATTTCGCCACAGTTGTTTGGGACAACAATGATTTCCAAGAAGACACAGCAACAGGGAAAGGCACTACTCATAATACAAATGGCATTATCATTCAGAGATTCAAGGACAGATGCACCTCTTCAGAAACCCCAAGTGTTCCATCTTGCATCAAGAAGACAAAGCAACGGTCCATAGATCCATCACCTCCGAGCATTGCGACAGCCATTTGCATCTGCCCAGAACCTTGAAATGGCTAATTACCTACCCATTACGAAGTTGTCAAAGTGCAGGGATCTTGCCTACTGTCTCACAAAGTTTCAGTGCGAGACACACTTTCCAAATTGGACTGGTTTCAATCAATTGATCTCAGAGATTGGTGATACGACTAGGAGCTTTTCACACTTTGATGTCTTACTTTGGCTGTATTGGCAAGCGATTTAGGGATGCAGGACTTCAAGACATAGTCATCGAGTCAGAAGTGCTCACCACCGGGTCTGTTAATTGAGCCATGAAAGAAACTTGCTAAAACAGAAGTGTGCAAATGCATAAAATTGTGTACAAGGCATTGAAGCATATTCAGATTGAATAATTCCTGACATCACTCCCAACACAGAAAGCAGATGAAACCAGTCAGCTGATAGAGAAACTAAGGGATGGCTATTGTAACCAAGATTTTCATGATTTGTCAGGAATTTTCTGATTTTCAAGAATTAATACAGAAGTTTATCTCATTTTCTTCCTCAGAAAACCCGACATTCACATTCTGGAATTCTTACCTCAATATGGTAGAAGTTGTTCTGATGTTCTTGAGAAGTACAAGAGAGGGCAACTGGCAACTTCATCTCTTGAGTGTGAGATGCATGCTTCCATAGATATATGCTTATCACCGTCTGAACTACTCCCGTTATCTTCCTGCATATTTCCTTGAGATGTGCTATCTTGAAAAAACTCACCCAGAGGTTCGTCAACAATTCATGAATGGTAAATTTACAGTACAACGAAGTGGCATGGCATTCTCACAAACGGCATGTGACCAAACCATAGAACAGACTGTCAATCGAGACTCAAAAACTAGAGGAGGAATGCTTGGATTCACAACAAAACCTGGGGCCGTAAACAGATGGATCTGGTCACATCATCAGTGGGCTGCTGTCACAAGAGAGTGTGAAGTAATGTCCGGTAGAGACAAGTAGTCTGGGTAGCATGCAAGTCACCAGCTAAATCCAGACAAAATAATGAGGCAGTAACAAGCGTCATTAACACAGTAAATAACATGATAAATCCTTTAAATTATGATTTTGAAGATTTACTGCATATTTCATCAGGTGTTGCAGCAAAGGATGATGTTGCCGAAGATTTCAAATTAGCTGAAAGTAGAGGCAATGCAGCATTTGTCAAATTTACAGAGGAGCGTCTTCAAAAGGAAACTGACACTACATTTGTCAGTACTCTACCAAAGATGAGACTAAAGATATTTTTGACAATGGCAAAGACTTCCAAGTCTAAAGTTGCAGGTGAGGATGTTATCCTCAGAAAAGACAGGGGGTTTTCTAGCAAGGCTTGTCGTAAGTGGAAAATTTTGCAAAATTTACTTGGAAGAGCTGTTGAGATATAATCTTGGTCCTCTACCATTGCCACTTTCCACACCTCAAGGATTGCTAGTGAAAACCAACAAAGCCAACTTGATGCGAGCCATCGAGAGTAAACTTGACAAGAAAGCACCTGAAACAAATATTCCTAGAATGGGTATTTACATAGTGGATAGTATGGCTTTCGTTCAGCAGGTGAACACAAGCAAGCTACAAACGAACCAAGCCAACAAACTTTTGCCAACCTAGCCCATGTTTTGCTAACTCAATTAGGCAATATGGCCTGGTCAAATTATGCTTCTTGCATACATTTTGTGACAGACAGGTATCCAGAGGTGTCCATAAAAAATGCCGAAAGGAAAAAGTGTGCTTTGCGTGGCTCACAGATTACTCAAGTCTATGGTCAAAGTCTACCACAACAATGGAAAAAGTTTCTTGCAAGTGGTACAAACAAAGAAAGTCTTGTGCAGTACCTGTTTGAGACATGGAAAACCTACAAAGGGGTAGATTTCAAGGGTTTAAGGGTTTACCTTGCCCATGGCAGTCGTCACATTTTTTCTGCTGTTACTGTGGTTGATATTCATGAAGAGCCACTCCTAGCAGATACACGGTTGTTCCTCCATGCCAAATATGCAGCCCAGGATTGTGAAGATGTAATCTGTAGTCCTGATACAGATGTATTCATCATTGGACTCTCCCTACATTCACTCATAGAGGGGCATATCCACTTTCACACCGGTGTTGGCGATAGAAGACGCACAATTGATCTGCGGATGATTCGGCAGAGCTTAGGTGATTCTGTGTGTTCTGCATTAATTCGTCTTCACTGCGTTACAGGGTGTGATAGCGTGAGTGCCTTCTAGGGTAAAGGAAAAGCCAAGGAATTTAAGATGATTTTGGAATGCAGCGGCCATTGTGATGTTCTCACTGAAGTTGGGAAGGTGTTTGACATTGATGAGCAGCTTCTGCAGTCACTGGAGAATTTTGTTTGCAAACTTTATGGCCAGGATTGTCATAGTGTGAACACTGCTCGCTATTACATGTTTCGGCTTTCATGCAAGGAAGAGTTGGTAATGCCACCTAATCAAGATTCACTACACAAGCACTTTCAAAGAGCAAATTATCAGGCAGCAATATGTGAACCAAGTTTGCAACAATTCCTTGAAGTTTGCCTCCTACGGAGCATGGATGGAAGATGGATGAAGGCTACTTGGCCATTGAGTGGTCTTCATTGCCAGGAGCTCCGGAGTCTGTGCTAACTTTGGTTCATTGCACCAAAGATTACAAAGCAAGTCAGTGTTTAAACGTAGAAAAATGTACTTGCCTTGCAAACAGTTTGCTTTGTACAGATCTTTGTTTCTGTAAACGAATTAAATCATGACAAGAGCCAAATGATTGAGGATGAATATAGCGATCCACGTTTTCACTCGATCCTGTACATGCACTGAGCTATGAGCTGAGCACTAGCGCTGGTGGCGAGACTACTACCACATTCGTCACGACTTTGCTCGGGTTCCTGCAATTCATATTGCATTGACATTGGTTTTGGACAGGGAACCAGGAACCCTGTTTTATGTAGCTCCAACAAAGAAAGTTTTCTCAAAACCATGATCTGCAGACACAAAATTCTTGGTTTTTATTCGTCATTTTACTTCATAAGCCAACATGAAAAACAGCAAGAAGAAGTATTGCTGGGGACTTTGAGACATCATTTATATGGTGAAAAAATGTATTTCCGTTTTTCAGCTCCGTTATAGTGCAGCATTAATTGTTTCTTCAGAAATTGTTTATTTGCCACTAAATGGAAAAATATAGTGGTTGTTCCTTTGATTGTCCACTTCCAGGATGTTTATCATTTTTTTCTGTTTTCAAAATTCTTTAAAAATGCCTATCCTCATTTACTGGACACTTTCAAACACGTGAAGGACTGTCTGGTGTCCACTCTAGCTGACAGACAAAATCTATTAACGTCTGCATATTTCAGCCAGGCCTGCAGCTTTGTAAAAAGAGCCCAGATTGTGCCGTGTTATATAACTTTCTTTTGTTCACAAACCTGGCTCAGTGTGCTGCTGACCTCTTTTCAATAGGGGCCAGATTAGTATGCAGCAGTGCTGTGTGGCTCATGACTGCGGTGGCAGAGCGCTTTTGTCCCCGGTGGTGATCCGCTCGCTCTAAATGCCCCAAACCGTGGTATACTGTTTCAAACAAGGCTGGATTACCTCCACTTTTGAGAGTGAAAAAATGTCTGTAATGCCCAGCGGCCTGGTCTTTTGTTCCGAGTGCAGTCTTTTGTTACAAGGCCCTGTTCCCTTTGTCCGAATTTGGCATACGTGTCCGTATCCGGAATCCCCGGCAGGGAGTGGTTAAGAAATGGTGCCGACTTGTCAAATTTCAGACCAATCAGTAATTTGTGCTTCGTTTCAAAATTAGTGGATCGTAGAGCTGCAGATAAATCACTGCTCATAGGCACAAGAACAATTTCTTCCTGACAAATCAATCAGCTTGTAGGCAGTTTCACAGTTCAGAAATCATGCTCTGTAGATTTCCTTCAGATGTGTTTCGTAATATGGGTAACAAACAGGTAGTCATGATGGTTTTACTTGACTGTAGTGCTGCATTTGATACAGTTGATCACATGTTGTTGCTCCGAATTATGGAAAATAATTTTGGTGTTTGTAAGACTATACTCACTTGGCTGTCGTTATACTTCAGCAACCCTTACCTAAGGGTTTTAATTTCAGGTGCTCTGTCGGAATGTATTGGTATTGAATTTAGGGTTCCTCAAGGTTCATGTTGAGGCCCTATGCTTTTCATGGCTTATTCAAGTTCTCTGTTGAAAGTCATAGACAGTTACATGATAAGTGTTTTTGGTTATGCGGATGATACCCAGTTGTTGCAATTTTTTCTCCCAAACTGTGTCATCCAACTCATTCATTGCAAAATATTGAAAAAATATGTCGTTTCAGTTCAAGCATGGATGTTGAAACACTGGAAAAACAGAGGTCATTTTGTTTGATTCTATACAACAGCTGGATAAAATCCACATTGACCATGTTAAAATTGGTAACGACCATTTAAAAATTGTTGACAATGTCTGTAGTCTTGGAGTCTGGCTGGATTCAAGATTGTCTTTGGACTCTCACATCAATCATATTTGTAAGAAGGTGAATTATAGCTCCAAAGCCCATTTGTTTTGTGCACGTTTTTTCTGTACACGACTTAGTGCTTTTGCAACTTTAGATCTTCTCCAAACTTGTATCAATGAAGGACCCTTATGCACAGATGTGCCTAGAACAATGACGTCATGATGACGTCATCCAGTGATTTATTATTGATTTTTCAATATTTAATTCAGCCCATTGACTTTGCACACGTTTTCAAGGCAACATTTTGGTTGTTCAGCAATATTCAAATGTCATCAAAGTTACACCAACGGAAAACCTTGAAGCAAAGATAATACTCAAATAATTACGTCATGATGATGTCATGAAGTGATTTATTATTAAATTATTAATATTTAAATATTACGTTAATGTTGTTAAAATCCATATAAAATCATCCGTGGCTTCCCACTACATGTACATTCTGCTTGCGGCACATGCCAAGTTAAAATTGGGTCTTCATTTCATTTCGTGTGGGTCAAATCATGTGATCCGTCCGGTCGAAAGCCGAAGTGGGCTTATTGTTAAAAGTGGTAATTGGTACAATTTCGTTTCAAGTGTGGCAGTGGGTGGGGGTATAGTATTCTTCAAATCATCTACTGATGATATCAAGAATTACAGCATTAAGAATTATTACTTTTTCATTTGCCCTTTTTAGCTTGAGCCTTATAATGTGGCCTTAGTTGGAGAAGTGGAGGCCAAACTAACAGATGTACTTGATCAGCTGAAACTACATTTTGCTCCAGAGCCTGTTGGTATGGTAAGTAGTCATTTCTAAGGAAAATCCCAAAACTTTAAATGTTCTGTTCTCTTATAGAATGTGCAGTTCAAAAGGTGAGGCATATCTGGTAAGAAGAAGGGATTTAGAAAGTCTCCATTTGAAATAAGTTGTGTTTATTCTTGTATGTAAGTCTGTCAAATATTCAAATTGAGGACACCATGTTGACTGGTCGCCTTGCATGCATACATGTCCATCGCCATTTGGAAAATCACGGTGCACTTCATCACTCGTTGGTCAAATGTGCCCACATTCACGATCTAAACCTCAGTCTCTATAAGGTGTTTCCACCCATTCTTTTAAAAAATAATAGGTAGTTTCTTGTAGATGTACCAGACAGCCTCTAAAATTCTACTTGAAAAAAAAGCCTGTATTTAGTTGATCAAGTTCCAGAAAACCTCACCTTTTTTCGTAGAATTTTCGATGCAGAGTTTGGGCAACTCAAACCCTATCCATTTTTGCAAAATTCGATTAAAAATAGTGTGGTCCCTTGGGTTAGAAATCAATTTATTGCACCATGTCTACGGGGAGTCGGGCGACCACGTGTTTGTACACAATGCATGTGCAGTTGCCCATTTTGGTCCCTACACATAGGCCCAGTACACAACCATAACTCACATCTGTTGAGAGTGTGTTTGTTCCGTGTCTCTGACATTGGCGTTGTTCAGAATCTATCCGGCCTAGACAGGCAGGTTTGCGCACCAACATTTTCACACCTTTTTCAAATCACTTTTACATTATTTTTGCACAGTTTTTGCTTTATTGTCACTTTATTTTTGCTCACAATTTTTTTGCACAACGTTCGCAAATTGTTCACTCTGTGCTGTTTGCATATTTTTCGCTATATTTTTGCAATTTTATTGCACTGTTTTCACACACTCTTCCCACCATTTGCTCATTTTTGCACCAGATTCACTGCGAATTCACAGAGGGGAAAAGTGACGGTCAAAATGCGAAATTCACCGGCGAATGCGAATTTTTTCCCAGGTGTTTTCCCAGGGATCAACTTTCAATTGCATTGTAGTGTATCTATATTTTTGGGTTACTTATTGGATTGGAAGTGTTTTTATCAGGTGATATTGCATTAATTGTTCATTATGTGCCACAGCCAGAATTCGTTGGATGCTTTGTGTTATACAGCTATGCAGATGGTGGTTGTTATTTTTTCCACTTTTATGAATGCAAAGTGATTATTCAAGTTTGAACAGTGAAACTTCTAGATTTGTGCGTGAAGTTGTAAGTTTACTCATTGCCTCTTCTCCTCAAAGGTCATTCCTGTCCCTTCCTGATCATTTTGATTCATGACATACTTGCAAAGACATTCATTATGACAGAGAGTACATATACACCCATGGAGTTTCAATTCAATCCAATGTGGGCGTTTGTTTTTATATCCATTACAGCCTCACTCTTGTCAGTCCTTTGACATGTACATTGACTACATCAATGGGAAAGTTAACATTTGGGCTGACTTCTCTTGGAAAAATAAGCAATAAAAGAAAATGCATAAAATTGGTTGAAATCTATTGGAAGGCATCACTTGAAAACTACTAAAGAACTGCTTGAAAAGAAAATACTTTAAGTTGATATCAGACAAATGTGGGGGGGGGAAGTAAAATTCAGCCTTTGACATAGATGTATGTTTTCATTATTCCAAGCATCATCTCACACAACAGGACGTTAATTATAAAAGAAAGTTTCATAATGATGCATGTTTTGCTGTATAACTTAACAGATTGAACCTGTCCTGCTTACTGTGGAGAAGAATGAACAGACTTTTGAGAACCCAGAGGGCCCCAGGGGTGCTTATGGAGTCTCCTGGTCACCCCCTCAACCCAACTGGAATCCATGGCTCAACTGTAACATTGATGAGGGGCCATTAGCACAAGTGAGTCTTTAAAAAATAAAAATGGATAAAACAGTCCACCTCATTTTTAGAATGTTTGCAGTATCAACATTTTTAGAAGATTGTAGAGAGAAGGATACAGAAAGAGAAAACTCTAAAATTACTTCTGTATCTCACCAATACTTGGGGATTTTTTCACAACAAACCAGTCTAAGGTGCAGTATGATATGTTGAAAAAATCTGAACTTTTTAAAATGTCAAGATACTTCAGCCATTATTCTCAACTACACCTGTAAGTGGGATCCTACAAATGCTGTTTCTTGAGAATCATTTGGACAAGATGTGTAGAAAATTCTCAATATAACATTGTTTTTTGTACACTCTGAGGCAGGACTGAAGAGCGATACCTAGTAAGTACATGACCATCTTAGGGTACGTCACATGGTGGCCCGGCCTCACATCTATGGACTAGTTAGACCTTTGCTTAACGTATACATGTACAGTACCGAGAGGATTACTCAAGCATGAGTTCATGTACATGTGCATATCACCTACTTTTAAACGTGTATATAAAGATCAGCAAGTTGCAGATCTGCATATTTGGTTGCACAAAGTAGTTCAATTCTTCCAGATTTCAAAGTCCACTTCATATTAAGAAATTTTTCATCTAATCCTTTTGCTATTTCATTTCACCCCTTCTCTAAAATCATTTTTCTGTTGAGTAGAAACTTCTTTATGTAAAATGTTGGATTAATTCATTTTATTCAGATGATCTGAGTTTGTGTTGTATTGTTTTTAGATGACGTTGGAAGATGTCAGCAAAGAACTCTATCAGGACTCGCAGCGTAAAAGGCAGGATCTCAGGTTTCAAAAGGTAAAAGCAGTGCTGTGTTCTTGTCTTCAAGTGTTGACAGATTTATTGTTTTTCATCAAAGATGTGACTCCTAATTACTGTAATTTTAGGAGTATACGTTGATTCTCATGCTGAAAAATGTCTGGGCGTCTTATACGGCGACTTTTGATGGACAAAATCAATCACAAAAGCGCCGCCTAGACCATGCATACCACTTGCTGGTGGCACAGTCATTTTTTGTTGGTTGACATTTACATCTTATAACTCAAGCCTTGAAGAATAAATAAAGACTTAAGTTGCCCGGATTTTAAGTTAACAGAAGTCCATGAGTGATGGAGTCACGATACACACATGAAATGTGTCTAAACTTTACTTGCTCTGCTGTGGCAACATTTTTTAGTGATTATCTTCCCGCTTTTTATTCATGTTTATGGTGTGTTTTTTTGCAAACAAATAATCATTTTACTGAGATTTTTTATTGTTGTTATCTAAAGATTTATTTCTACCATTAAATAAAAGCAACCACTTAAATGGTTAATCTTCATGTGGTAAATCTTTCGCCCTTTTGCCAATCGTGTTCAGTGTGACTTGCCCCAGAATTTGGGTTTGCTTTCATTTGAGTTTTCTGATGACAACACTTTCTGTGGTCACATGGTTATTGGAAAGAGTCAGCGATTGGACTGTTCATGAATGGGTCTGTGGTAGCAGTCAGGCTAGCCTGAAAGCAGGATTTGTCACGGTTGCGGTACGGGTGTTGTATGCAGTGTGTGTGCCGTGTGCAGCATGCATGCAACACAAGTGGTTCTAATGCGAGGTCTCATGGCAGTTTTTGAAATTTTTGAATTGATTTTGCACCGGATGTAGTGTTGTGGACTTTTCAAGTTACAGAGGTATTTTTAGAAATAGTCGGCCTATGAGATAAAATGGTCTTCCAACTTCGAGCTATCAAGAGTTTATTGTATTTGTACATCCTCGTCTGCATAACTTTTGCTGGCCGCTTGTAAAAATAGTCAACAACTGCAGCACGGCCTGCACAGGGCAATCATCCAGCCAGCAAAAATTGTAAAATTTTGAGGACTTAAACTTTGTTTTGAATGGTGGCACACATGCCCACTTTTCTTACATTTATTATTAACCACTTCATACCGGGGCACTTTTCAATGTTGATGATGCTGGGCCGGCATAATTATCAATTTTTCCGTTTCCAAAATTCTTAAAAAATTCGTCATTTCATTTAATGGACGTTTATAGCCGCACGAAGTAATCTTTAGGCACTACTCTAAGTTGACAGGTGACCTTCGTTGATGCCCGAGTATTTCAGCCAGGCCTGCAGCCTTGTAAAAAGAGCCCAGATTTTTCGATGTTATGTAACTTTCTTTTGTTCTCGAATCTGGCTCAGTGAACTGCTGACCTCTTTTCAATAGGGGCCAGATTAGCATGCAGCGGTGCTGTGTGGCTCATCGCTTCAGTGGTGGAGCACTTTTGTCCCCGGTGGTAATCCGCTTGCTCTCAATGCCCCAAACCCTGGTATACTGTTTCAAAACAAGGCTGGATTATCACCACTTTTGAGAGTGAAAAATGTTGATAATGCCCAGCAGCTTGGTCTTTTGTTCGGAGTACGGTCTTTTGTTACATGGCCCTGTTTCCTTTGTCCGAGTTCAGAGACCCGGGCCATGCGTATAAAGCATACATCTCTAATTCTGGAGTTGGCGGAAGGAAGTGGTTAATGGAAACATTGATGCACCGTACTGCCACTTCAGCACGCACTATGATCTTCATGCTTGGATTGTCAGTGCTGCAGTACAGCTCATACACTGTTGATGCTCACATGCTGGCTTTAAATCTTAATTTGCCGATTTTTGTGTGCTGTGGCTTATACACCACGTGGCTTATATTATGAAAATTATGATAAGGCATTTTTTACCATCAGCTATCAAAAAAGTGTTATGAAAATGCATACAAATTGAAATGATTAAATTGAATAAAGATTTGAATGGACAGTGAATCAGAAAAGGAAAAAAATGTGTATCTAAATTTGATTGCTTGTTATAATTCTGCATGTCTGTATTTGTGTGTTTATGTATTCCATATTTGCCATACTCATTTCAGATGTTGGAAGAACGACATTCCCTGCCCATCTTTGAGACCCAGCAGATTATTGTGGACACCATTGCTCGCAACCCTGTGGTTATCATCCGTGGAGCCACTGGCTGTGGCAAAACTACACAGGTCCCCCAGTTCATCCTGGACAGCTTTATTGAGAGAATGAGGGGAGCTTTCTGCAACATCATTGTCACCCAGGTATGGAGGGCAGACTTGTAAAGACGGAAATATGAAATAACAGTCCCTTGTCAGGTAGATAGTAATATTTGACAGCCTTCTGCGAAGTGTATTTAACATTCAAATAAGTACATGTAAATTGAATTGTAATGATCTTACCACCTTTTATTTATATAGTTGAAATGAAAAGGTAGATACACCTGCACCAAAAGAGTTTCCCTTCTAGTAATTTGGACTCCAGTAGTTCCTTGTAGTGAGTTCCTTGGTGTGTTTGTTTCAGTGGAATAAGAAATCATTTTCTATACAAGTATTGAACCAACATCAGGTTTTGAAATGACTTATTGGGCTGTTTTTAAAAATGTGCCATTATCTGCTGGTGCAAAATTACCAGACAGTACACTTCTTCTACATTTAAACTTTAGTGTTTTAGAAAATTCCAGACTGCAGTATGCATGTATCCATCTATGACATTAGCCCTTTGTTGCTTGAAATCTGATGGATATTTTCATGAAGTCAAAATGCTGGAACTTTATTTGGGTCTGTATATACATGATAGGATGCCCAGTTCTTTACTTTATCAGAAGTATTTTTGGGTTTTTTAAAATTCATACCTCATAGCCCTGGAGCTGAATTGTGTTGAAATACAAAGAAATTCTGTATTAAAAAAATTAATTTAAGTGTAGAGAAAAAGATAATATTTACAGAAATCAAAAATCCTCTTAGAAATATTAATGGAAAATACAAGATAAACACAAAATGGATTATATTGTATGTGTATGCAGCTGCAGTCCGGCGGCTTTGGCCTGGCTGCTGTGGCAAAGTTGAATAGTCTGACGGGCTTGAGATAGTCAATTTTGACTGAAGTTGCCCTGCCTCCTGACATGCCTGATAATAATGAAATTCTGTATCAGGGCCCATACCATATTTGGATGTTCACAGGAAAATTCTTGGGTTCATTGAACTGAGTAAGCAGTTTCTACTCCCCCACAGTTTTCATTAGATGTCAACGACGATTTGTCATCCAAGATGGTCCTTTCACCCCAACTTAACATCCACGGCTCTTGTTGACGTTCATACTAGACATAATCTCTTTAGAGGCTGGTTGAGTCTTCAGTCTTGCCATAACTCCGACTTGGGGAAACCTTCGCCAAGAGCATGGAATTTGTAGCCAAGGCTATCTAAAGACAATGTGATTGTCTCCAGTTTCTGGCTTAACCTACTGTAGACCTTGTGCGCATACATAACTGATCACCAGGGTGATTTTGATTCCACCATTTTGGTGACCACCCCTTCATTTGTTGCTGTCCATTAATGTTGCCAAAGACACTGCAATCAACAATTCGGTCCTCACTTGTTTACGAAGTGAATTAAAATAAAAAGGCTTGTTGTGTAGCTGTTGGATGCTCAAACAGGGTAGGGAAGACAGGCATGTCTCTCTCGCGTTTTCCTGCCTGTGGCTGTGTAGTGAACATTATCTTTCTGGTAAGACATGAAATAAGTAGCCTACCGGTTGGGCAGCTGCAGCCTAGGCTGATGTTAGCACACCACTACCTGGCACTGCTGGTTAGGCAATGCCTATTTTCATTCTAGTCCACTGGTGTGGCCAGGATGTACACGGATATAACAGTAGAAGGCCATTGAGTGTGACGGCTTTTAAAGTTTAAAACACATTTTGAAAGAAAGCAATTTAGGCCTACAGCCCTTTGTGTACTGGGAATGTAATTATTATTGCAGAGGCAAAAAGAGAGACGTTCTCTCTGGCGGAAGTTGGATAGGAATCAGTAACCTGCACGTTTTTACTTAACAAGAAAACTCAGAAAATGCTCTAAAATGTCTAGTATTCAATGAGAACAAAAACAAGTATGCTACCGTATGTGAATTCAGACCGTAAAACGCGGGGTGAGACTGACAGTGTTTGGTCACAAGAGGGCGCTAGTCAAAATTATCTATGCATGACTGCGTACAGCGCACATGTTCGGCGGAACAATGCATGATGCAGTTGAAACAAATGAAAGGAATGGAATCAACGTGACTCAAAGAAAAGGAACCAGCGTCAGGTGAGAGTAGGGCGAAAACTTGACCTGGTTACACACATAAACATGTGCGCTAACCTTACATACCTAGTGTGGACTTGTGAACAAAACATGTCCACACAATGCAGGAAAGGAAGACGTTATGTGGACTTACACATGTCCACAGAACATTTCCCCTTCTCTGAAAAAGAAGTTTAGAGGCATTCAGGAGTAGGGGCCATAAATGAAACAGGAATAGTCAAGGAAACCTTGGACAAAAAGCCAGCTGAAAATTGTGTTCCCAGTTCAAGAAAAATGAGTATTTCCACTTAGTTTTCTTAACTGCACAAAAAGAAAGGAATGTCCACACTAGGTATGTGAGGTAGTACACACAAGATGGAGTACACACAACACCATTGCACCTTACATTATGTACATTATGTGGTCTTCTTTTGTTCAGAGGTCCACACTATGTATGCCATACCTGGGCACAGTGGTTGCTGTAAACCTGACAAAACTCCCTGACAGGATTTGTATCACAAAGTATGATGCAAATATAGTGCATAAAGTCACCAAGCTAGACTAGCAACATCAGGAATATCACAAGAGCCCTTTGCAGCCCTCAGACAATAAAAAAAGTAAAGCAAATGCCCCAAATTACAACTTTTCAAGACAGCAAGTAGCACAAGCTCTGCTATAATTCGGGTGCCAACGGCAAAAAAGGCCTCCTGTTCCAATGTCACTGGGCCAGCGCGTCCGTCCACTCACATAGGCTGTTCAGTCGTTATGGTCATACTCCTTTTGTATAACTTTTAGGTCAGGCTTTGCTCATAGTAACCCCAGTATTACCAGTCAGTAAACAAATAAAAAGAATGAAATAATTTCCTAAACGGGTCCCCAGTACAATAAGTAGGGTGAAATGACCAGAAGGGAGTCACCCAGGGCTCTGAGATTGGAATGGCATAGCCGAAACTTCCTCTCAAAAGTACATGCCTACACCTACCAAACATAAACTTGTTACCAGTCACCACAGGATGCAGCTCCCCACACACCAATCGATCAAGTATGCACCACACTGACCTTGAAGTTGGTTAGGATAAATAACATGCATATCGATTGATGTGCTCTTTGCAAGTTCCATTGAGAAGCGATGAATTGCAATCATGCCTGCCGCCCAATTACATGCCCCCATTGTGTGGTGTGGTGTAATTTCCTCTTCTTTGCTGGACAGCAGTGTTACTATTCAGAGGAATTGACAGTCTAGCAGTGCATGGGCCATGTGGCTGAACCAGCCATTCACTGGGCACACCAGGATAATGAATTCTGCGCAGCGGTATTGTCTTTACTAATGCGGCCAGATTCCACGAGCGCAACTGTAATGTATAGCTCATCTCTGGAGCGCTTTTGTCATTGCTGATAATCTGCTTGGGTTGGCAGTGGCAATCAAATGGTACTGGTTCATTGATGGATTAATGCCATGATTGGCAAGTCCCAGCAGCTCTGTGTTTTGTTAAAGAAAGTTCCGATTTTGGGCACCCTGGCCATGAAACGCCACACTTTGTCTCCAGTACCAGGCACCTGGCTGCTAGTATGTGAGTTTACAAAAAGTGAAGTCCCCTTAAGCTGACCCCTGGTCCAAAATAGTATTTGAGACACTGCAGATGTTCAGCTCATTCAAGTACAGAGGTGCTACAACTTGAAGATGAAAACTCAAAAATCATTACAAATGTTAAAATGTTTAGGCAGAATGTTCTCTGTCTAAAACTATTATGAATGTGACCTGTTTGATCAACCAAGCTTTGTGAGAAGTTGGACTGTACATCTAGCTGTATGCATAACTTCCTCGACATCCAGAATACTTCCGGCAAATCACTTTATGATCATATGGATTTTGATTAATAATTCTTTCCTGCTTTTGCCTCAGGTGATGCAATGATCGTTAATAAATTAACTCTGGTGTGCTTGCTTACCTCGCTTAAAAGTACAAATAACTGTGGAGGTGTAAACCATAAAGCTTTTCTTTCTGACAGCCTCGTAGGATTAGTGCTGTGTCCATTGCTGAGCGAGTTGCTGTTGAGAGAGGGGAAGATCTTGGCATTAGCTCTGGTTACTCAGTGCGATTTGATACAGTAAGGCCACGCCCTCAAGGGGCAGTGCTCTTCTGTACTGTTGGTGAGTTAATGTTATTTGGCAGAAATTATGGCACTTGGCTACACTGTGGCTACTGCATGACTGAATTTGTGCAAATCCTTTGCCAAATGGGTCAAAACACTGACAAAGGTTCCTTCCATTCTTTTTAACTTTATACAAATTTCCCTGAGCATTTTGCATCACATTTAAATGAATTCCCCAAGCCAATGTGACAGGCATGTAAGCTAGTGAAAGTAATAATTGAAACTGTTAGTTTGGCCTTACATTTTTATATCCTGACAGCGAAGGTGAAGGGGCATGGTATTCCACCTTTTCCTTCCCTGTGTGGGTTAGTGTGTTTGTGACCAGAAAAAGTCTCATCAGCATAATAACTTGAGAAATACTTTACGTGAACATTGGGTTTGTATTGCTCTTGGTACTTCCAAGAAGCGTATTGCATTCTGGGCTGGAAGACCAAGATAACGTATGTACATGTTTGTAGGTACTCTACTTCGGAAGTTGGAGGCTGGTCTGAGAGGTGTGTCCCATGTTATTGTGGATGAAATTCACGAACGAGATCTTAACGTAAGTATGTGGGTAGGCAGTATCACGTTTAGGGATTAAGCTGTTTTGTTAGGAACATAGGTATCGAGCTCCTTGAACGAGAAATTGCCCCTATAACATTTTTGATCCCCACAACAATTGAACATATGTAGTCCCTACTACTGCAGAACAAGTACATGTAATTTTTGTCTTTTCTCTCTCTCAGTGATTGCATTTTATCAGTGAGTGTTTGTTTAGCAATTAGTTATGCATGAATCTGGAATCCATCATTTCTCAATCGGCTCTTAAAAAGTAATTTTGCTGGATTGCATATCTGAATTTTGAGAAACAATAGTATTAGTTAAATTGTGGTTTTGTTTTGTGTAGCACTGAAAGGTATCTAATAACCTCTGATGACATGATCAGGTGTATGCTTGTGCAGATATGCAGGCACATAAATCATTGTCAACCTAACTGGTGGCTTATGCCAGTTTGTCATTAGGTTCTTGCAAGTGATCTCTGACAGATTGATGAACATGTCCTTTCAGACTGATTTTCTGCTAGTGGTCCTACGTGACATGCAGAGAGCCTTTCCAGAGATGCGCATCATTCTGATGTCAGCTACCATTGATACTACCATGTTCAGTCGGTACTTTGGTGACTGCCCTATTGTTGAAGTCTATGGGCGATCATATCCTGTGCAAGGTACCAGTGTTGCTGATTTTCTGTTTACATATAACTAAGCAAATTTAAGCTTGCCCTGAATCATTAGGTATAGCAACAGTGATTTTGATGTGGCGAATTCAAATTATCATGTTCACGTGAATTTAAAGAACTCAATATACCAGCTTTTATTCAACTTTTACTTGCAGAAGGCTTATTTGAAGTGCAGTTGGATTTTATTTGGAATAATGATGACATAATGATGACATCCTAAAAAGTGAATTTTTTTAAACATATCTGAGGTAGTATTTGATCAGTTTTATTGCTGGGTAAGTATAAGAAGTTCCATAGAGTTTAAAGAAAGAAAAAAAAGAAAAATAAATAGTGCTGTCAGGGTGACATTATCTTACAAATTCTTATTTGTGAATATTGAATATTTTCTTCTTGGCATTGCTTCTGTGGAACTCTATTGCGTGTAGGTCAAAGCGCATGCTTTTAGTCAGTATTGAATGTTTGCGATCCAGAACTAGGAAAATGACTGTACCAAACCTATGAACAAGTGACCAAAGGAATTGTCTTTTGTGGTGGAGGCGCTGTTGATGTACACTTGCATGACCTGTATTTGTAACTTTCAAACCCTGTTGGTCTTAATGACTTTTGTGCAGATGTGTTAGTGCTTACTGTTTGAGTTCAGAGTATTTTTTCAAATAAAACAATATGAATAAAAATTACTTTATATCGGGATTGACGACAAAGCGAGAGTGGATTGTGTAATATACCAGCAGTACTGAGATTCCATATGTACGGTAAGTAGTGATCACGCAAAAATTGTGCAGTTGATCAGCCTCTATTAGCTGGTAACCAAAGCACTGAATGTGTTCTGTAACCCCAAAGAGTCAGAGAACCAGTTTAGTTTTTGAAACCAAGAAATATGCCATTTCAAAATTTTTTTAAAATTAAAGCATTATGAATTTCCTCAGTGATTCAGCGGAACTGTGGATGAGGAATTGAACAAAAAAAACAGGCAGGATGTTTTCTGTATGTACAAAAGCATTTCAAATCTAAGTGTTTCATTCGAAAAAAGGGAAATTTTGACAGGTCACAATACAGTCAGTCAAATGTCATTTGTTGAAGTACTTATACATAAAATCTTGACAACTTGTATCTCAGGGGAATGGATTTATCCTATTAAAATTATTACATAAAATAAACCAATTTATCGTGGTACCTTCAAGTGGCAAAACTTTCGTTTGTTCACAACGTGAAGTGCTGCACATAGTCCTATTTTTTTCACTTGGGCTTCCCTATGTGTGGTGACATGACCTTTCCCTTTGTGGTAACATGGCCACTGCAGTGTCAGTGACTGGACTGCCTGAAGGGGACTACAATTGGGCCTGCGTTAGCAATCAGGTTAGCTTCAGTAGCTTGAAAGCCAGGATTGCAGTTTTAGGTAGCATTGGTTTATTCAACCTGCATACAACTGGTGCTTGTGAGAAAAGAAATGCACTTGGCAGTGATAACTCCTACCCCTATGCAGACTTCCAATACTTTCAACGCCGTTTGAAGCATTTCTGTTAGTGGAATGAGTATATGAAACACACAATTTTTGAAGAGGAACATCAAATAAACAAACAAACAAACAAACAAACAAACAACCCAACAACCCAACAAACAAACAAACAAACAAACACCCCAACAAACAAACAAACAAACACCCCAACAAACAAACAAACAAACAAACAAACAAACAGAAGATGATTGCAAACAACCAACACACCGGCTACCATGCGAGGGACACAGACAATACCCGGCTACCATGCAAGGGACACAGAGAAATGCCCGGCTACCGTACAAGGGACACAGAGAAATACCCGGCTACCATGCAAGGGACACAGAGAAATGCGCGGCTACCGTACAAGGGACACAGAGAAATACCCGGCTACCATGCAAGGGACACAGAGAAATGCCCGGCTACCATGCAAGGGACACAGAGAAATGCCCGGCTACCGTACAAGGGACACAGAGAAATACCCGGCTACCATGCAAGGGACACAGAGAAATGCCCGGCTACCATGCAAGGGACACAGAGAAATACCCGGCTACCATGCAAGGGACACAGAGAAATGCCCGGCTACCGTACAAGGGACTCAGAGAAATGCCCGGCTACCATGCAAGGGACACAGAGAAATGCCCGGCTACCATGCAAGGGACACAGAGAAATCCCCTTCATTCTGCGGAAGATCGAGTGGCATTCCATCTATACTTGTAATTCTGTGCTAATTCCTGCTGGCAGTACCATCCTCTGTCCAGTTCAGGGTTAGCCCATGCCACGCTTTAAGGGTCTGAGCTGTAGTGCGTGCGAAATACGAATGCTCAGTTCCCCAACTTTACCACCGAAGCATCACAGTCAATGATAGTGCAGAGTGGCACTGCACTCAGGGTGAAATTTTCGCCTGCACACTGAGGGCCGAGCATGATGCCTATTGAACCCGATTGCTATAGTTCCTCAAGCTTCCCTACCCTTGTGCATCGCAGTCATCAAAAGTGTAGAGTGGTTCTGAACTCGGGGTGCACCACCACCACCACGCGTAACAGTTCCCAAGTAATGTCGGCCAGCAGCGACCTGTCCTCAGCCTACTGTAGCCTACACCTACCCACCTGTTTGGCTCACAACTCCATGGCCACATGCTTCCCACGCCGGTGGTGCCGACCACCTCGGGTGCCGTCATCTTCAAACATCTTTTCAACTAGTGCACCAGGGCATGATAGAGATGCTACTCTGCCTCGGACCAACAACCCATTGCTATCCGGGGCAGCCCCTGCAGAGACAATGCCGGGCCATGAGGACACTGCACCACCCGCGTCCCAGGCAGCAGAATCACCCTGGATCACAACCATTCCCATTCATGCGGCATGACTCACAAGGCTTGCGGTGGGACGACCCCACGCAACCCACACGCCAGCCCCACTGAGCGCCCTGCGCCTCGAATGACTGTCTTCAGTCACTCTTCATTGCGGGCATCCAGGCTTGGGTAGACACAATCTGCCACCGGACTGCCCCCTGCCTTAGATGATGTGGCCCCAGTGGACGCAATACGGGTCACGCAGGCACGATGCAGACCACAACTCAGGTACCCGGTCTGCTTTGCGGCCGAGGCCTCTGTATACTGTATGTCACTCTGTCGTCTACCTCCACCTCTACACTCGTGCCTCAAACCTACCATTCTTTGGTGCATCCAGGCGTGCAGTAGACACTAAACTCTACCAGGCTGCCCTACGTTGTCTTTTGAAGCAACCTATGGTGAATACGAGACCTGGTCACACAAATTTAGTGCATGCTGCTGCTCAAATAACTGTCATTACGCTATGCATAAGACCCTGACCGGCGCCTGAGACCTCTGCACCGGGAGTGCTAAGCCGTGAAACATTGAAGTACACTATCCAGGTGGACTGTCCATGATTCTTTGGGCTACCACAGTAAATACGACTTTAGACTATGTACGAGCAGCCTACTGGGTACAACCTTTCCACCACCGGTACCTGCTCATGGAGGCCTGCAGGAGACGATTTGACCTGCCACATGTGGGTGGTGTAATCCCCCTGCATTGTTAGATGGGCCAAAATAACGTGGCTCTTTGAGGGTTAAAATCTCAGATGCTTTTTATGCCCCAGAGACACAGCATACCAGTGAAGTCCTCTAACGTGGTGAACTTCAGTGTTTCCTCGACTCTCCTCATGCATTGTTGCCAAATTACATTGTTGGAAAAATGATGAATTCATTCAATTAAATACTGGTATTAGTAACCTTGTAATATGTGCTATTGAACCATAAAAACAGCAAATTGGAACATTGTCTGTAGAATATCATTTGAACTTTCCAGCAGGTACATAAACTCAATATTTATAAACAGACATATTGGGAGCTTTGTTAAATTTTCACTTTCTGTGAAATTTAAAGTGAAATATTGTTCCAATAAGGCGCTAGGGGGTAAAAAGCAAGGCACACTACATAGGGACTGCGCCACGTTACCAGTCAGATTGTATGGGCAAAACCCTAATACATCTGACTAAAAGAGTTCACCAAAAACACTCAGAAAGCAGGGTTGACATGGATTGAGGCACTTTGTGTAGTTTGTAAAAAATTACAAGTAATATCTATGTGGTAATAAAGCAAAGGGGTAACTAGGCCATTACAAACATACTTTTTCAGGCAGTTGTCCCACATGATTGTGGAAACTGACAAGTTTTGTGTGGTTTTTATGCCCATCTTAGAATGCACCTCACTTGTGATACTGAACGCCATTGATTAATCACTGTTCCAACTTGGGCAGTACCACTTTGGCCCTTTGTCATTTGGCTAGAAAATGGGGCATTTTAGAGGCTGAAAAATTGCCATGGAGAACTTTGGTTGAATTTTTGGTGGTATTCACGACAGTCTGATGAAGGGTTCTGTGTGGAAATTTGGTTATCGACAATGTCTGGGTCGGTTATGTCAATTCTTACTGGCCTACTGATGAAAGCATGACATCACTACGTCAATATTTCAGTCTGCATTCTTTTCTTGCAGAATATTATCTGGAGGATATTGTCCAGATGTTGAACTTTGTCCCACCTGCCAACATAAGGAAAAATAAAAACAAGAAGGATGACGATGATGAAGAGGAAGCTGAAGATGAATTCAGTGTAAGCTTTCAGTAAACCCCTGAATTGGTAGGAGTAAGAGCTAGTAAAGATGGAGGTACAGTAAACTTCGGCTTAAGTCGGCACTCTTGGGACTTAGGAAATTATGACGACTTACGCAAATTGCCGAGTTGTGCTGTAAGTCGTCATTTTGACATGACAACTTCCACATACACATGTATTGCCTATGTACATTATGATTCCTTGCACTGATTCAATGGCTTTGATTTACCCTGGTTTATTTCTACCTCCATGGTTGATCCCAGCAAATTCATTCTCGATTATTATCCTCATGGGTTGAAAATTCGATAATTGGTCACGTGCCTCTTAGGATGAAACAAAGACTGCAAGCCATTTGCATATCACATCACAACTCGACAGTGCAGTACGTACATTTACATGATACAGTTACGGTACAGAAAACATACACTCATCTACACGCATTGGTAAAGTTTGTTCAATAAGGCGACCCCCAAAATGGACCGAGCGCATGTGTGTAGCACTAGAGGGGTTACTGGTATTGATGTACTCAAGCTGATTGTCAACCATGGCCTGTGCTGCTAATGTACAGACATTAGTCAAGCAGTGTGGAACTTGTCACTTGATACTTCTTGGCAACCATGGTCAAGGAAACTGATACTGAAGCGTGATTTTTTTTAATGCCAACTTACACATAGGAATTTTTGTGGTTTTTTGGAAGAGGGACCAAGAAAAACATGCTGACTTATACGAAATGACGACTTATAAATGCCAACTTAGAAATGAAATTTGAAATGGAAATGCATTACAAACGATCGGGACTTTTGATATGACGAGTTGCGCGATGCCGACTTAGTTGAAGTTTACTGTACATTTAAGTGGCTAGGGGTTTGATTATATGGCCATTGAAGCTCTGTTGGCATGATGCACAGCCATAAGGAAATGATAGCATCAGATGCAGCCTTACCCTATGAAATAAGAGGACATACTTTGGCTGGTATTAAGTCTGTTCCATTACTAGAAATTAAGTTAATGATAGTGGAGTGTTGTTCTTCCTCAACTTGTAAGTGGTTCCAAAAACTGTTATTAGAAATTTATGGAATTTAAAGAGCCCAAAGGATTGTTATTTTTCATCAAAATGTACATTATAAAAGAAAGACTAACAAAAATAATCACTGTTCAGAATATTACGTGTACATATTGTGGGTCATTCTGCAACTGGGGTCCAATTTCTATGTTTTTCCCTGTCACATCTGATATATGAGTTTGTAAGCTTAGAAAACATTCTTAAATTTGCAAGAAAGACATGCAAAGAAGTAAAAAGTAGTTTTGAAGTCAATTTCAATGATGCATGTATTCTGTGTCCTGTTACACAGGTCAGGTGGAAAGGGACAGAAAAGTGTCATACTTTTGAACCTCCTTTTTATGAAATGACCTATTTGAAAAGGACCTTTCACCGTAGTTTCTTGGGTTTGTTTCCATTTCCTGGGCTTTGGGTGTGATCCTTGATGATGAATAGCATCTACTGTTGCACCACATTTGGCAAGCTGCCCCAGAACATAGACGTGTCACAATGGAATGTGTTTCCATAATAGCCAAGGTGGATGGTTTCTAATATACATATATATATTTTTGGATCAAAGTTCTGCGGAACGAAATGCAGAGTGTTTGAATGCAGCTGTAATACCTGAAACCAGCCTGGGATTATTACAATCAGGAAAAATACAATTCTAAAGTGAGAAACCATGATCTATTTGTATGTTTTTTTGTTTCATATTCTGTTACCTGCTGTTTTTATTGGCCAAATATTCTCATGATTTCTTTATTAGGAGAACCTAAACAAGCAAGTTTCCACTCAGTATTCAGAACGAACCCGTAATGCTATGGCACAGATGAGTGAGAAGGAGATGAACTTTGACCTAATTGAGGTAAGACTTGATTATTCATGTGTTTGACATCTTCAGAGTTTTGGATGCACTCTTTTGGAACATCGAAAGGAAAAACTGATGCAAATGACATATTTTGAACATTGCATTACACATGTTTACCAGCCTTGTGCTAATTCTTTTTCTAACAGGCCTTCCAAGCTTGTCAACTGTAGCCCATTTTACAGTTCACCATCCAAAGAATATTTTTATGAGGGGGTGATTTTGTGTACCAATATTAATGTACACTTTCAAACAAATTTAAAAGAAAGACAGATTTCAGTTTGAGGAATAAGGAAATGCAACAGATACATGGAACAAGAGAAATAATTTTTCATATTCATGGAAATTGTGAAGCCATAAAAATGTTCCATAATTATGTATAAAAACTTCATGTGCATAGACAAGACAACTATGGATGAAACCACATGAGTGCATAAGCACATGAGCATTAATGTGGTGGAGTCATCGAACATGTTGCCCTGCTATGAGGCGAAGAATCCATAGCATAAATGAATAGGCCTGTCACCCCTAGTTTTACTTTGAATGATTTTCTATAGTTAGGGCCTGGTTAATAGCTGGAAATGAAGGGTTTTTTTTTATTTTTGAGATTTAGAACTTGGAAATTTGACTTCCAAAGAGACATTTATGGGTAAGAGAACAAAAGATTTGAAGGACAAATGAATTTTACGTTAGTTTATAAGTTTGGTTGGGGCATTTTTCTATTCTCTTTTGCTCACTTGTTTTTTTTTGGGGGGGGGAAGTTTGTTTTTTTATTCGGGCCCTCTGCTGGCCTGGGAATCACAAATGCTCATTGCTTGTTGTGTTTGTTGGGATCAGGCAGGATGGGAAGCCCCCACAAAGAAAACCCTTTGATCACTCTGGAAATTTAAAAATTGCAGTCATGGATTAGTGAGCATTAGGCTTACTATACTGTTTTGATTTTAGTAAAAACTTGCAAGATGAATGTTGTATGGAATTATTATTATTACAAGAAAAATTGTTGCAATAAGAAAATGTCTCTGACACCGCAATTTGTGGTCACCTAGAGACTACTTAGAATTTTGTCTGATGCAGCCATCTTCCTCTTCAGACTTCATTCAATTTCAAGTTGAAATTTTGTCATGAAGGGTTTCATAATATTTTATTTTAACAGAGTTTGCATCACTACATCATTCATGCAAAGAATATTCTCTTAGCACATTTGTAGTTTTATTTAAAAGCTATTTCCATATTCTAGGATGGACTCTATATTGGGCTGTTGGGCATATCAGTTGCCTTCAAGTGTCTTGAATCTGCTTGAAACAAGCCTCCATAGTGGGATTTTTCTCATTAAAAAAGTATGAAAATAGTTACTGAATATTTGATGATTGATTATTCAGATATTTGGCACAGCCCTATTTTGAACAAAACAAAAGGAAAAGGGATCCTGGATAGGGCTTTTTCCAGTTGGGTATTGGGTATTAGGGAGATCCATCACAGCCCTGATATACATATTTCGTTCACGTTGAAAGCTATTGTTCCCTTTTTTCTCATTTTTTTATCACTACTTTGTTTATTGAGTTGTTTTCCTGTCATTTGAATTTATCTCAACTGTTATCTTTTGTTTAGTCCAGGGATATGTGTACACATAATCCATCCAGTGTACTTATTAGAACTTTCCTGCACTGTCTCGTGATAGCTCCTACTTAATAATGGTGTTAACAGTGCATTTTTATGTAGGAAAGTCAATAATCTACATCTTATCTGTATTATGTGAACAGGCATTGCTGACCTACATCAAGAACCTCAATGTGCCTGGTGCTGTCCTTGTGTTTCTGCCTGGTTGGAACTGGATCTTTGCCCTGATGAGGCACTTACAAGAACATCCAAAATTTGGTAAGCCAAGAAGGCCAGGGGTGGGATAATTATTTTTGTTTGTTTTCAAAATTCCTTAAAAAATTCATATCTTCATTTACTGGACATTTGCACCCACACAAAGGACTGTCTGGTTTCTACTCTAATCTTATAGACAACATCTATTGACACTGGAATATTTCCCCCAGACCTGCTGCCTTGTAAAAGAGCCCAGATTGTGTGGTGTTACATAATTTTTTTTTCTTCACGAAACTGGTACAATGCACTGCTGACCTCTTTTCAATAGGGGCTAGATTAGCGTGCAGTGGTACTGTGTGGCTCATCGCTGCAGTGGTGGAGCACTTTTGTCCTCGTTGGTAATCCGTTTGTGCTTAATGCCCCAAACCGTGGTATACTGTTTCAAAACAAGACTGGATAATCTCCACTATTGAGAATGAAAAAATGTTGTTAATTCCCAGCAGCCTGGTCTTTTGTATGAGTATGGTCTTTTGTTAGAAGGCCCAGTTTCCTTTGTCCGATTTCGAAGACCCCGGCCAAGCGTATAAAGAATACGTGTCCGAAACCGGAATCCCCAGCAGTAAGTGGTTAAGGGGAACAAATAGAAAACATGTAGTTCACTTGACATATTTTAAAATAACAATAAATATGTAACCATTTAAAAGACATAGTAAATTTAATGTTTACACCTTTAATTGTAATCTCAAAATGTATAAAAAGATCTTGTGTTTCCCCACCCACAAATAATCCCCTTTTGGCCTTCGTGCTCCCGGGCTGATTGGATGACGTTATTGCCAGAATGCTGAAATGTACATTGTACATATACATTGTGCACAGTACATGCAGTACCGCGTGCTTCAATAGACCACATTATGTTTCATGTACATGTAGCTTGGCCCACAGGAAAACCTGGCTCAGTTCAAGACACAGTCCTACCCTGTATTTCTTGAACTAAGACAGTGTTTTCCTGTGGGCCAAGCTACATCAAACACAACGTGGTCTGTTGAGGTGCTTGATACTTCATGTACTGTGAGCTATGTATATGTACTCTGTATATGGCAGCGTTCTGGTGTTGACATCATCAAATCAACCTGGGAATGCGAATGGCTGAAAGGGGATTTTTTTGCGGGAAGAGAAATGCAGGATCTTTCTATTCAACGCAACTAACAATATCCACTATAAACTGCAGTAGCACACGTCTCACTGTAAATTTGCAGCTTGAAAGAAGGTAAGTAAATTTTCACTTTGACCAACATAGGGCTTTGTGACTATAAGTGCAAGGCAAAGTTCATGTGTCATGCATTTTTGCATGCATTTTTACATGCTCAATGTGCATCGTTTGGTATGAGACTTCAAACAATTTTTGGACATAAATTTATGCGGAGGTAGAATCATGTAATGAAATTAAGTTTCCTGAGTCATCACTTAAAAATCGCATGCAACATGTAGGAAAGAATACACTGCTTCCTGTTTGTACCAGACACCATGCAAATGCAGTAGTACTGAAGGCTTGATTATGCACATGTCTGTAACAAAATGTCAGGCAATCATTTTGTAAATGATTGAAACTAGCAAGATATTCATTGAAGGTTTCTGTAAGTTGAGCAACACATGCTAGGGTCTATTTGTGTATGTATTTCCTGTTTAGTGGTTTTTAACTCAATCTCCCGCCTATGTAGCGACTACCATGCAAGATTTTCCATACCAGAGTCGCCAGTATTGTATACCATACACGCATACACATACTTGGTAGCTAGTCTGTAAGTGGCTGCCTGTGGACACACACACATTATATACAATATACACTATCAAAAGACCGTGCCATTTATTGGCCACTGTCCCATCATGAGTGCAATCTTTCTTATATTTGAGTTATTATCATTACTTCTATACATGTTTCTTTTATCTAAAAAAAAATTGTCGTGTTTGGTAAAAGTGCACAGAAACTTTGGGTGCCAGGTATACAGTCTTATGTAAGTAAACCATGCAGCCAGCATTATGGCTAAAGAGCAAACAGGCCAGAAGCTAAGATCTATAGCCTCCTGGGCAACATCCAGAAGGACTGTTTGGAGCACAGCCACTGTGGCCTCTGGAACACCATGGTCTATAACACACGATGCAGCATTAGCATTGATGTGCAGTTGTGCTACACCACCAGCTTTAAGAGATTGAGAAATGTGATCACCTTTCCAACCAGATGACCTGGATTGCGATTAGCAATCATCTTCCCCAAGGCATTGGCATTGGCTTTGCCAAGGTTCAAGTGTGGGAGTTCAAGGATCTACACTCTGTCATCCTCGCCCAGTATGGGGAGCACTTTGCTGAGCAGAGCTGGATCCCCATACTTCTGCTTGCCTTCTACTCAGAGTCAGGTCTCCTGAAGGGTCTTAAGGACTGTGAGGCCATCACTGCATTCCAGAAGTAAATTGAGGTCTGGTTTCAAGTTGTTTAGAAACCAACATTCTAGCATCATCAGTAAAGTTACTCAGGGCAACAAGGCTGGCAGCTAAACACTAAACAGGAGGTTTGTCACTGACTGGGTGAACTTGACTTGTTTGTCCACCACAGAGGTGGCCCCTTGGTTACCTACATACTACAACAGCTCCAAGCCCCTTTATACCCACCTATGGGCAAGCATACGAGCAGGGGTCGATTTAGAAAAAAGTTATCACATGCACTGGTCATGTAGACTTTAAAAACTTACATGCACAAAACAAATTTGACAAGCACAAAAATGTATCCACAAGTAGTAACACTAAGTGTAATGGTATTTGTTGGTATAAAATGTGTATTCCGACATATCTTTTTAATGTAGTGAGTATTATTTGTTGATAAGAATGTGTTCTATACTGTTACACTAATTGGCATTCCCAGGTTGCTTATTTCATCGATGGATATCAATTGTTGACATTCGCAGACTCAAACTCCAAAAGTGCAGTGTAATATATTCTGACCTGGCAGGCTAGGTCCTCCCTATGCAATGATTCCAGGCATCACTCTCAAAGTCAGGTGATTCCCAAGGGGACTCATTTTCCAGTTCTGCAGCAAGTTTTGCCAATCCTCCTCCAGACTTGCCTTCACCAAGAATGTCACTATCATGATCAGATTCAGACTCAGTGGATGATGATGAATTGGATTTGTCTTCATCAGCTTCTTTGATCTGTTCATGTTGTTGCTGAGAAACTGTTTCCTCATGACTGGGCACTGTTGGCTCTTTGTCTGAAGTATTGTCAAGAAGCTTGGATTTTTTGCCATGTCTGTCTTTACCATTGGGCTTGGTGTTTGGATGCTGCCGTTTCTTGCACTGTAAGTTCCACAGGCTCCACTTCAGGATAACTCAGACTGGATTATAATTGGTGAAGCTAAAATTACTCAGTTTCACTATCAGACGAGAACACATTGCATGTGTTGATAACTTAGTACGTTTAATGTCCATTGTTATGTTCATGTGGCTAAAACCACGCTCCATGCTGGCAGTGTGAACAGGAAGAACGTGGATTATTTTGATAGTGACAAGAATATAATATCAAATCAGTGCTCTGAAATATGTAATTGCCAAGCTTTTGGTAACTGAGTACCTTCTTCAGGGCAAGCAGATTCAGTTCAGAATGAACATGGAAAAATCCATGTTCATTCCCCCTGGATGCAGCATTCCAAGTTCGAAAATGAAAAGCTGCTCCAGTTCCTTACGCTGTACATGTAATAAACCACATTACTAGTAATGCATGTATGATCCCCGCATATTCTGTAGCTACCCCGGGGGCGACAACCGACGGGCTGTTAACTATGTGGGGGCACATGTTACATCTGGGGCGCTGACAAAGGGAATTGCTGCCTGCTTTTGACAGCGAGACGGAATCCAGCCGGGAACGTACAACCAAGTCCCAGACAGAACGATCGTGCCTAAACACGCAAATCGGGGGTTCGGCGTAAATGGAAGCTGTGGCCGCATCATTTCCGTGTGTACGCAATCATGTTGCTTAGCCTCAGAGCTGTTTTGCGTGGGATTGAAGATACGGCATTGAAGGCAGCGTGATAACCGGAGGTTAATCGCTCTGATGAAAGAAACCTAGCATTTCCTTCCCACACACAGAGAGCTCAGCATCGCTACTACAAATCCTACGCAGTGGAAGAAACTGAAAGTAAGGGATGGAGCTCTTACTCTTAAGGGGTGAGACAATTAGTACTGCAGGTAGCTGTAGGAATCTATGGTCTCACTGTTGCACAGCACTTTTGTGTGCCACCACATACCCTCGGTGACGTAACCGTCTGCATCCTGCGGAAAGCGTCATCTGATGCACAGCGTAAGGAACTGGAGCAGCGCATCATTTTCGAACTTGGAACGCTGCATCCAGCGGGAATAAACATGGATTTTTCCGTGTTCATTCTGAACTGAATCTGCTCGCCCTGAAGAAGGTACTCAGTTACCAAAAGCTTGACAATCACATATTTCAGAGCACTGATTTGAAATGATATTTTTGTCGATATTCCGATCATGGTGCCCTTCCATATTTCTCTGATTATTTTGATATGGCTGAAAACATGCACAAAGGTTTGCATCTGACAAAGTCATTTGCCACGTTATGGACATGCATAAATGGTTTTTGTTTACTTGAATGTTCCATTCTTCAGCACCGTAATATGTAGTACTTTTGCTCCAACCACTTTAATTTGCAACTGTTGATAACTACTTTTCTTAAATCAAGTAGTGGTTGAAATTTCTTGAAGAGAACATCTGTTTCATCCTCACCATACTGATCTAGAGCAACACGATTTTGTGGCCAATTCTGCAGGTTAGCGGTTACTGCAGCTTGCACTGCTTTGTCAACAATGAAAGTGTTGAATCTTTCATTTGTGTTTTGCATTGTGCAATTTTACTTCTTGGCATCAAATCCAGAACTACTTGTAGTGTTTTCGAAGTGCACAACAATTGGACTCCAGTTGTTTTCAAGTGCAGTCAATGACCTGGGATGGTGGGTGACCCATCGCATTCCTACTAACTTGACTGGCCTCTTAACTTTTACACCCAGCACCTTGCCTGTTTCTTGCAGACTTTTCCAATTGGTTCTGGAGTATTTATACATTTTGTATGTTTCTTGAATCACTGCATCCATGTCATCAATCTCTGAAACGGAGTGGTGGACATCTTTGATTGCAAGTTCTAATCTACTTGCACAGCAGTGGACTGCCACTAAATGTTTGGTATCTTTGGCTAGCCTTGGTGCAATTCCTGAGTGGATTTCATGTATACTGCTGCACCATCAAAACAACATGCCACAAGATTGTCAGACCAACATCTCCCCAACAAAAAGAAAAATGTTTTGAAAAAAATACATCTTGAAAATTGTCAGACCAGTTTTTGATCTTCATTTTGTTTTCCATGGCAGTTATCAGCTGAACTGTTATGTTCCCTGCATTGGGTATGTTTGCCGATGCCATGGTCACAAACTGAGTAATTGGTTTGTTATTTTGCAACATGGTTCTGTATGTCATTTCCTGTTTAGTGCTGTCATCTTGCAAGTACACTGATGAAGTCATCATCTTTTATCAGAGTTTGAACATGTTTTTTAAGATGTCATCTGCAATGTGATGTATGAATTCCCTATATTTTTTATCTGTTCTGTACATGCCATACTGATCTTCCTCTTCACGACATCTAAAGTTGATCAAAATCTGTGAATGGCTTGCTATCCGCAATTAGTACAGTGTGTTATGTCCTAGTTTTTGATCCAGCTGGGACTTTTGTGCCAAAAGGGATTTTGTTGACTGACTTTGTCCAATTTGGGGTGCTGATTTAAAAAAGCGAGGTGGTTTTTTTTTTGGCCATGTCTTAGGCCACCATTTTGAATTTCAAAATGAGCACCATATTGTTCATTATTTTTCCTATATTTCCACTTGTGAATAACCTGGGAGAGTAAAAATGGTGGCAATACCTGTTTATATTTATGGTTGGTTTTGGTGAAATGAGACGGCAATTAACAGACTCACCATTTGGGGGTTCCACATGCAGCCGCCATGTTGTACATTTTTTATTCAAGTACATGTATGTGGGTGTCGATAGAACGTGTAGTTCTTGCCATAACACAAAACGATAATACAACAATTCCCAAGTTTTTAAGGCCAGGGTCTCCATTCAAACTGCTGTGATCCTTCTATCTAATTCCTTTTGGCCCCCATGTTGAATGTCAGTATGGCCGCCATATACATGCACATGTAGACTGTTCTACGGTTGCTAACATGCTCATAAGCTCCATTTTCTATCTACAATGCATTTGGTGCTGTAACTCGCAATGACTCCTAGTTGGTATGGTTGGAGTATGAGTAAAAATGGCCCTATTATGTCTGGTAACTGTAAGGGTTTGATATGGGCGGACATAAGCACATGACCAATGTTGAGTATACTTGTCAGTTTATTTATTTATTTATTGGATTGTTCTCTATGGTGTGAAGAACCCTATTGAATTTGGATGCCACCCTCAATATTTTGACTCTTCTGTTTGGTCACAAGTGGAGATATGGGTGAAAACATAAGAATAGTGGTGGCCATTTTGAAATTCAAAACGATGGCCAAAGAGGCGGCCTAAAAAAGGGCTTATCAGCAAATGTTGTGAAATATTTCTTCATCCTTTCGATTTGTTTTTCACTTAACTTTGTCAGACTTTTCTCTTTTGGTTTTCTTATTGGTCAAGTTTTGAAACATCATAGGCTGCTTGACCTACTTTGTAGGATTACTATTTTTATGTACAACAACATTGCTGAATCTCAAACTGCTGCAGCCTGTATTCCTGGAAGCCAGGAGGGGACAGAAGGGGTTTGCGCGTGATGTGCGCGTAATAGTCTGTAAGCCTATTCCATTTATTAAAAGGGGGTTTTCATAAGGAAATTTTTTGTTTAAAGTTCCTATCTCCAGCGTTTCCATTATCTGCAAGGATTGTTGAAGAAATTTTTCTATTTTTAATACGTACACCAGGCTTTTGTTTTATGGAGATTCTAGAAAAGGATTCCCATTTCAGTTTCTTGATCCAGCTATGGATCCTGCATGCAAACACGTTTGTAATGCTGTGATCTCTTTTAATTAACACCCCTAAATTCTATGCATAACAACGATTTAATTTGTAAAACTCCCACCTCCAACATTGATTTTTTTTCTGAAATGTACGATTAGAGACGTCACCTTCTGACTGTAGTCGTTAAAGGAAATCTTTCCCTTCCACATGACCCTTTTTCCACAACATAATAAAAAATGTGATGCATCCCATTTAAATTTTGTCCATTGCTTTTGGGTACGCATATAGTCAAAGAATTCTTCACGTTCGATCAAAATTTCAGTGCGTGGAGATGCAACATGCACCACCGACCGTTGCACGCAAACATGTGTGCGGGCAATGTGTTGGCAGGTTGGCATGATACTGTCATAAAGGAACTGCAGGTTAGCAAATGCAAAATATCTCTCCTGAAGACAATTTTCATCTCGATACGAGATTTCTGTCATGAGTGAGAGTCCCATATAAGAAATCTATCATACAGGTTTAAACACTCCAAGTCACAGTTGAAATTAATAAATTATCAATCAAAATTATTGCTGGCTGTTCATGGTCCATGTTCAATGAGAAGAGTTTGAACGTAGGGGGCGCTTGTCGCACAACACCCTCCTGTCCCCCCCTGCCTGGAAGCATTGTGTTTGTTGCTTTTATCATAGCACTCGCAAACAGTACAATACATACATTTGCGTGATGTATCAAAGATCAGCCATGGATTGCCATCTTTCCAAGAGTCATGGAAGCGATACACCTTGCAGTGCTTATGGTCATGTTTTGGCCCACCATTGTAAGAAGACGAAGCCAAAGAGGAAGGAGATTATCATTTGTACATTAGTATTGTTGACATCACTAGTGTCACCACTTTCACACGATTCTGCTGGTGCACATGTAGGTGGGTTATTGCATGAGGTTGGGCACAGTATGTGATGGTGTCCATTGTAACATGGGTTCTGTAAAAATGAACAGCTACATTTCCCTGCATGTGGATTCCAACTAATACATCTTGCAAGGCTTAATACAGGGGTGTGTGTTGTTTTTACACTGTAAATGACCTCCTCTACAGGTCATGACAGGTGGTAAAGGTTACCCATGTAACAAGGACTCTGGTCACAAATTATACTCCAACCTCATGGAATGACCCAGCACAGGCCTAGTCACAATTTCAGTCTCAATCTCATCATGCAGCTTTTTTCCCCAGATTGATAAGATATTAATTTTTTATTGAGGTTTTCAGCACTGATGAACTTTTTTTCTAAGGAGGCATTTTTAACTGACCATGGCACAGATGACGGATGGCAGTCTAACGAGTCATGCTTACAAACTTTCAACCAGTCATATTGCCCATAACTGTAACAGCGAGCTTGCAATACAATACACGTGAACGCACAATATACAGACCTGAGGGGTACTTTCAGTTGCTCAATAGTGCGATACCCCAGTCTTTTTACTGTCATTTTTTAATGTTGCCACTATGTTGCTTGCGTGGTGAATTACATGAAGTCGGAACGTTGAAGAAGAAATTGTTTACAAAACAGCCACAAGCTTTTGTGTGCGCATGGTTTGGTGACACGTGCCATCGTATGTACAGCGTGCTGGATAGTCTTGCTTCCACGATGCCCTTAGCAGTACATTGTTACTGATGGTTCATGTGAGGTGTGTGCGAGAGCACACACTGTAAATGTATGTGTACTAGCCGAAAACCATGTGGCACCGTGGGTTCGTTAACCAAATAAAAAGCAACGACTTGGAACCAAGACTACATGCTAGAAGGATCCACATAGCTGTTGTTGCATGTATAATGAATCGAATAGATCACATGTGCGTTGTGGCTAGTTTTTCAACGTGCTGAATTATGATTTCCAGTAGGTAAAGTTGATAAACCTTACTTATTATTTTGGTAAGGCCACAAAAAAGTATGTGCACAATAGGCACATTGTACCAGAGGGTTTACATGCACTGGGGAAAAGTATACATGTATGCACCTATGCATGTGTGCACCTGTCTTAATCAACCACTGCATGCTAGTATACTCCCACATCAACCTCCTCTGCATGCTGCCGCACTCTGAACCCAAGAAGGTTGTTCTAGTGGCCATCAGTAGTATCTACATGTATAACGAAAAGAATACGCTGCTCAAGCTCAATGGAGTCGTGCCCTATATAGCTCTGTGACTTAAGTAAGGAAACGTGGTTGTTGCCTACTCAAAGAAAAGTTTCTCCCACCTGTAGGTCTAGCCCAGTAGCACAACAAGGATAAACGGCTGTCTATGAATATCAGAGACAAAACAAAGCTCGACCGCCCAGCACACGTCCGACCTGCCACAACCTCTTAGCCGGCCACCCACTCTGCTACCTGTCAGCAATGACAGCAACAGCAAAACCATGCAGGTCATTGAGCTGTTTGGGGAACAAGACCCTCTGATCTTTGCCCTTACCCGACGCTTAATGAAATAGATGCAGGGACTTGATGAGAGACTGCATGGGCTCGAAGTACATGCCACATGTCATTGTCTGGGATGAGGCGGCACGGTGCCCCAGCCAACCGTCAAGACTTTCCTTAACTACTCCTTGCCGGGACCCCGGTTTCAGGCACATAGGCAGGGTTACCCCTTAGCGGTCGTCTGCTCGCCAAATGGGAGTGAAAACAGTCACGGGTGAGCCAAAACACTTCACTCAGTTGTCTGGCGGGCGAGTTAAAATATGTACACGTTCCTTGTTTTTCTGATGTGATTAAAGAAAATAAAACAAAGTCTTGATTTCAAAGCTTTACCTTTTGTCTGTCATGAATGTAACTTTAATTTATTGGAATCAAATAAACCCCAACATTGCTTCTGACTCGCACCTGGAATCCCATATTGTGTGCTGGGACTACGTGTACATTGTACCTAGTACCTATCATCAACGTATCAATGATAGTTTCTCCAGTAGTCAGTGACCTGTATACATGACCAATATAATTAGCATACAATTCGTACTGGGAACCAGATACTAAAAACCGATACTGCATCCAGAGACTGGTGCAATCCGGTTCGTAAGTGACTTCACTGTACCACTGATTGTAAGCCCCTCATTGGACAATCATGCCAGGTGAGTGAGTAGGGAACGGGAACCAGTCTACCCACGAACTGTTATCACCCCATGTGATAGCGGTTGATAGAAACGTCTTGGTGGACCAACCTTCTTAAGTCAAAAACCTGCTTTATTTGTTATTTTTTTCACACATTTCATGGGCTAGTAAAAATCTCTGTGGGCTAGTAAAAATCACAGTTTACTAGCCCGCCGGGCTACTGTCAGAAAAAATAAAGGGCAAGCCCTGCACATAAGCCTTATACACGAAACCAGGGAGTACGAAACCGGACAAAAGAGCAAGACCCTGCTACAAAAGACCGTACTCGGAACAAAAGATCGAGCTGTTGGAAATTGCTAACATTTTTTTAGATGTCTAAAAGAGGAGGAAAAAAGCTGTCATTGTTTTTAAAAGATTATACCACTGTTTGTGGCATTCAGCACAAGCAGATTGCCACTGTGGACAGAAGTGCTCCAGCACTCCAGTGATGAGCAATACAATACCTCTGCATGCTAATCTGGCCCCTATTGAAAAGATGCCAGCTGTGCACTGTGCCAGTTTGGGTAACAAAAGAAACTTATGTAACACTGCACAATCTGGGCTCTTTTTACAAGGGGGCCTGCCTGGCTGAAATACTTGGGCATCAATAGATGTTGTCTGTTAGATTAGAGTAGACACCAGACAGTTATTCATGTGGGTGCAAACATCCAGCAGATGAAGTTATGATTTTTTGAAGAATTTTGAAAACGGAAAATCTTGAAAATATCCTGGTTTTATGTCATGCAACTTCAAATTCCACGTAACAGCAAGTGGTAAACTGACTCCATCAGTGGAACATCCAGGTTGTCTGCTGTGGCAACCACCACCCATTGTGGGTGAGATACCGCATAACTGGTTATGCCAACAGCAGCCTACTACAAGGAAGTCAAGGCAGACTGCAGGGTAATAGATAATGTTCTCAAGGCCTCGAAAAGGCATATCCGTCTTAAGCGTGACAGAGGTCTGGCCATCTAATCTCACCCCTGTTGCATCCATCAAGTAGGGCGGATGCCCCTATCTTTTAATTTTATCTTGACTAGAACCTTGTATTTATGTTTTATATTACTTGAATATATAATACTTCAATTAAGTGATAACATTTGGCAAAAAAGAGGCTTTTCACAGGAGTGCTAGTATGCACAATTGACAAAGCCAGAGAAGACCAGTCGCCCAGTTACATAGGCTAGGGCCAACTTTGAGGGATATCCAGCTCCTTTAGATGCTCTGAGCGGTATTTTTTTACTGCAGAATTCTGATCCTGTATCTCATAATTTGTTTATTACAGTTTTCGTATATATCATGTCTTTTGTATTTGCAGGTAACCGTGACTACTTGATCCTGCCATTGCATTCACAGATTCCCAGGGAGGACCAGCACCGAGTCTTTGAATCAGTACCAAAGGAAGTGACAAAGGTATACACACTCAACAGTATTATATCATGCTCTTTACTATACTTTTACAAGGGTTTGTAATTTACTGCAGCTATCATGTTTCCATGTTTAGTGTCCATGCTTCAAGAAAAAGCAAGAAAAGCACAGTGCGTTTTCAATAGTCGAATCAAAGATCCTGTCATTTATCTTCCACACAACTCGTAGACTGCAGAGCATTCCGGACTGCATAAACAATGCACACACAAAGTTAAACTGCAGAACAAATATGGACAGGTGCTTTCTCCCTCTAAAAAGTATAGTTTTCCATGGTCAAAAAGACGTGTGTGTAAATTTACCTTGGATTAATGCACCTCATTCAGTACCATAAAATGCGGTTGACCCTTCAACATACATCAAGCAGTAACATTGTTGCTGTCAAGGTAATGTGCGTGCACCACCACCATTGGGTTAACACATGGTCAAAGAGAATCCAAAACAGAAGATATTGTGACTGGGAAAAGGAATAGAAGTTTTGACATCTGGAAATTGTGGATCTTATTCATGAAAATTGGTGTTTCATTGTGCAGTTCAGGCATGGCAGCCGTGTTGCCCAAGTACTACACATTAGGCAGTTTAAGTCATACTATTTTTCCTCTGGATTGGTAGTAAGATAGCAATATCTTTGGAATGGGGCAAGAAAATTCTTATTTTAATTTTTGTCTAATAAATAAAATTTAGCTTCAACCTGAGCCAAATTCTTGGGGGGCATGCATCTTACATTTTTTTCCCCCTTCGTTCAGTTCATCTTGTGTTTGGGCATATTGATTTGGTGTTTTGTTTTGACAGCTTTAGCATTACCCATTCTAAATATTTACCCATTGATTTAGGCTGTTATTTACAAGTAAGGTATTTAAATATTATTTTCCAGATTTTACTACTATATTTTACTACGCCACTATAACGAACACGACAGGGTCCACACTAAATGTTTGGTACATGGGTCGTTCGGTGTAGCGAAATTAACTGCCAAACATTTCGTTGCCATGTTGAATAGCACCCTCTCTTGTCTAACTGAAGTGCACCCTCTTGTGATACTATGATTCGCTGTTTTCTTGATGTTTTGCCGTTGCATTCAAGTTTGAGGTTTCTAGAAATGTATCTGTTAATTATTTTTGTTTTTTATTAAATCTTGAGTTATAAAATTGCTATTTAGTTTATCTAAAAGTCGGGAAGCTACTGCTCAGAATCAATCTCTGATGCATGCTGTGGTGAACCTCGGTTGATTTGTAACTACATGTACATACTGTTCGGTAGCTTTTGTGCACACAAAATATTGGGAGCCAAGGACGATGTTTGGTACTACTGAATGTTTGGTATAGCGTCGTTCGGTATCGCGACATTCCACTGTAGTGTATACAGTCTTTAATATTATCTGTAATCATGAATACTTTAACATGTAAAATTCCAAAACTTTTAACAAATTTTCCAGAGAGAGCTCGCTTTGAATTGTTGAATTAGTGTAGGAATAACCAATACTAAGCACTGCTGAGCCAGTAAAACAGAAAAGTTTGAATCAATAGTAGCATTCACTCAAAATCCAACTGCTATATTCAAGTCTGAAAATACAAAATGATAAGTTATAAGGAGTTTGGTTTGAGTCGGTAGCTGGAAATGATAACAATGGTGTCAAATTTTCCCTTTCCTACAAAGGATGGGAAAATTTGTAAATGGTTATAAGACGAGGATGGTGTTTTTATTATATATTTTATTATTAATTTTCCTTCATACATGTACATTCAACTTCTGAAGGGAACTTTTGTCAAATTGACTTTGCCCTTTTGGCTCCTGGCCTTTTTCATTCCCAGTTAACGTTGGCAGGGTGATCGTGTGGCCAATCTAGGTTGGAACATTGTACATCTCTGTAGGCATCATCTCCAAATTGACTAACCATTTTTCCATGCATTGTCCACTTTTTCCAATCGGTCTGACTTTGCTAAGTATAGGGGAAATCCGCAGACACGACGGAGGTGTGCACTAAAGCATGAGGGGTTTAATTAGGCAAAAGGCCGTGTGCTCATTTGTCATCAGTACAAAAAGGATCCTGAATAAGCATGATTTCTCCGGAACTCATGAATACCGACAGCATTCTGCGGAAAAGATGTTCCCCCATTACCAGTATCAACATTTATTAAAGACGATGGGGTTGCTACGGTCGTTTAGAAATTTTTTGCCCAACTTTGGTTCAGGTTGGGACATGTACATGCATGTGTATACGTACATGTACATTTATTGTACATGTACATGTGCAATGGTCAATGCACATTGAGACTCATTGAGAGCTCACTACAAATGTGCCATAGTACTTTGTGTATTAATGATACATTAATACGAGTATTGAATCTCCTTCTCCATCCCATATCCATGAGCAACTTTGATTTCAACAGTTTTACACATTTTCCAAAGTTTATTCTGTGGAATGTTATCGTCGGAGACAGTGTGACTTTTCCAAACATGTTTTGCCAACCCAACAATTGTGTTGAACCACGCTTGACTCAACAGAACGATTGTACATGTGAGATATGTGAAAACTGCAAAACCAGTCAGCATTCTTTTCCAGGACTACAATCTTGTCCAAGTTGCAATTTAAAATTTTCCATCAGTCTTTTTTTTTTCCAACAGATAACGGCATTTTATTTTAAGTCTGTGAACAACTTACAGCTGTGGCAAAATTCTTTCACAACATTTAACTATTACAATTTTGACCAAACGAAAGCAAAGTTTATTGGCCCCTGTGCGTGCACCAACTCTCATCGAGTGCTGAAATGCTGCTATACTCCACCTGTCAAAATTGTTTGTTTTTCCTCTGGAGTTGCCTTTGATCGAACGCAAGTCCAACTGCAATCAGCATCCAATCAAAATTTGCTTTGTGTGTTTATTTATGACATCATTGACCTAATATGGAACTTTAATAAATGCGTGAATATTGGAGATTGGCATAGGTAATATTGGTCATTGGTCTGAAAATACATATGCACAATTGGATGTAGTGAGAATTTAGTACTGTTCTGCAGCTGAAATGGCTATACATTGCACGTTCTTGGTTGGTTATTAGTGAATTCTCACCACGTGCATTTTACACCATCATGTGATCCGGGGCCGTAGAAAATTTACTGTACATACCCGCTATACGCACCACGCGTATTCACACATCTGCCGAGCATGGATGCGGCATGCACTGAAACTCATTTCCCATTATCAAGTTTTCTAAAGTACATTCCGTTTGCTGTCAATGCCATGCCATATCGAAGCTGAACATCCAAACCAACCATTGCATGTGATTTGGTTTGGTTTGGTTCGAAAGTGCCATGTTCTATGATTTTGGGCTCGATCCGGCAGTTTGGCTGCAGCACTTACTGTCACTCTTGAAATGTTGTTTAGCCGCTTGTCTCTTTTCTTTGTTCCTCCACTGGGTGTTGGTAGGCATATCGCGGGCTCGTAAAACTTTAAAATGAAACTTCTTAAGGGCTGTAACTAGTTTGCAGATCGACATTAACGGTAAACTGTCCTGACAAGCAGGAACGTCCTGTGCGGTCCATTGTGTTTTGTAAGACAAATTACATGAGTTGCACTTTGAATGTTAAAAGTGAACAGCATTTTTCTCAATTTTTCTCAGAGCAGTGTACTCAAAAGCTGAAATACGTCCCTTGAATTGATGAACAAAGTAAGTCACAAATCCCCAAATCGGTCAATTTCAGCAAACTACAGTACATGCAAATTCTGCTCTGGACTTTAAACGTATGCATCCATTTCAGAATTCCCACCAGGGCGGCTGATGAACTTCAGAAAAAAAAAAACCTTGTGATTTTCAAGTTGGCAGCAGATATGCATTTTTGTCTTGTTCTCATTCTGAAATGTACCTTTCTATTTGACATCAAAAGGATCAAGTAAATGTTGAAGCTTTACAGGTTCTATTATCAGAAATTTCACCTCTGATATCTCCAAATATATTTTCAATGTACATGTTCAAGCTTTTTAGCCAAAAAGAACAAAAACCATGACTTGCACCCCCAACGAACACACACATTAGAATTCAAGGTATTTACACCTTTTTCACCTTGTGCGTGAGTGCACTTTTGTGTTTGTTTGAGCAGCAGCTTCACACAGTACAAGTGCTTGCAATTCAGAGCATTTTTCCAACACTTTTTACTATTTATACAAGTTTACCTAGTTAGAACCTAAAATAAAGAAAAGAACACTTTTAGTCTGATATAAATTGTGTGGTGAACCATTATCACTCCTCTACCTCTTCCATCGCATCTGGGCAAGTATAGACATTAATTGCATCAATGAGATCTTTTCGTAGCATGTGACCATGCGGGCCCATAGCTGTGTAGGGTATTTGGTTGTCTTGTACTATTTGTAAAAGCTGATGGTATGTTTTACACGCAGTATTTTTAAATGGGCACTGACTCGCTTGGATCGCATGTATGAGTTCTTGTTTAGCATGTTGGCGGCGTCTTTGTGTTGGTAGGGATGTATTATACTGTCTGACAAAGTCAGATAAAAATTACTTTTTATAGTATCTCAAGTTAGATAACATGGGTCAATAGCGTGGCCTGGCATCCCTATTATTGATGTGTTCATTTTGTTTTATATTACTTATTTAATATTATATTTACTTTTTTTCAATGTAATTTAACCCACTCTCAAATTTTAGAGTGGGATATTTTCTATTTAGTTTTTTAAAGATTTCGTTTAGCTTTTATTCTTTAATGGTACATACCCAGCACTTTGACTTATATTTACAATGCTCACAAGATAGATCTTGAGGTGTGTAGCTTTTGGTATTTCTTGCTACTTCTTTGGTAACTGGTCTACATTCGCAACAGTTATATTTATACAACCCATGTGTACAGGTACACCGCTTTTTATTACCTGCTAAACATTTCATTTCATTTGTATATGTTTTGTTGAGTTTTAATTTAAACTCTGAGAGTGGTTTTTCTTTGTAGCAATGGTTACACTTTTTGATTTCTATGTTCATTTTGATTTTAGTGTTTAGAGATTTTTTTTGCACTTTAAGTCATGGAAGCGTGATGATATTTTTCAATTTTTTAACTGCTGGGTTGGGTAGGTATTCAGGGGAAAGGGTTTGTCCAGAATTTTCCTAGTAGCTACTATGTTTACCTTCTGTTTTTCCGCTAGATCATTTTGTCCACCAACATTGCTGAGACCAGCATCACCATTAATGATGTGGTGTATGTGATTGACATCTGCAAGTAAGTCTCCCCTTTGCTTGTGGTGAAATACTTAGGGAGTCTTTTTCTTTTAAGGACTCCAGTGTGAAAACCTATAATGGTATGCTTTGGAGGGGTTGTTGCAAGGCCACAAAATTACATTTTCCATTATGAGTTCATTAGTTCAAAAAGCTACACATTTATATTTTCCTACATTTTTTAAGGCACAAAGCACAGGGTTATAAATCAGTAATTTTTATTAAAAAAGCAGGAAAAACACGTATAGATATTCATAATGTTGGTATCTGAAATGTGTGGTGTGTGAAAAATTACATTTTTCCTGCTAAATGGATGTAGAATTCTGCCAGTAAACCAAATTTGATTTTTATTGTTCTCCATGTGCCATTCATTTCAAGGGGGGGGGATGTGATGCAGTGGTTAGGATGTTATTGCTTCTGATCATAAAGTTAGGGATTTGAATCCAGCTGGTGGCAGCCTGTTGTGATCTTGGGCAAGTCACTTTACCCCCTTATGTGCCTTGCTTCATGCAGAAGTAAATGGGTACCTGTGAGGGCAGATACGGTTATGGTTAGCCATTTGCACCGAAATGGCAACATCGGGTTAGTATACTCCCCAGGAGCTGAGATGGTTTCACAGAATGTTCAAACATTGTGAGCACAATGCACAAGGTTCATAACAACAGTGCCTTGAGGGATGTAAACGAGTTCGCCAAACAGGTGGCATGGGCGACTTGCTTTGCCTTGCCATCCGGTCCGGCAATGCCACACTGCAGGGTTATGCAAGTGGTCGTACCATTGGTTGGTTGCCCCTGCCTTTGTACTGCTCGTCTACGGGCTTCCTCAAGATCTTCTACCAGCCTGTTTCCACCCCGACTTTCAGTCGCTGACGTGTTATAACCTGCTTGACTGGCTCAGATGGAGGTACTATGTGACAATGTATTATTAGTACCTTGGCTATTCACTTTGCTATGGTTCAGACCGTTCCTCTTGATAGTCACAGTGTTTGGCGGTGGCCCCATTCACTCCGGGTTACACGTCACGTAACTTGCGTAGTGGCTGGTATACCCCTACGTTGACCGTGTTTAATGGACAATCCGGCTGTGGGTGATCAGGGTTATCCTACTTACCTCATCCTAGAGTAGTTCCCAAATCCTTTGGGGTTGGTTGGCTTTCGGCTATGGCTTCTTTGTCAGTCTCCGTAACTTAAAGATGGCGGCTGCAGCCTGCTCCCATTCCGAGCGAGATCTATAAGCATCCGGGATCGGCCCTCTCTGGCCTGTTCTTCACGCAGGGACACCGAGCCCTTGGGTCTATTCCGTCGTTAGGGCTTTCGGCCTCCCCCTATTGCTGCCAGGCCCAATTGTTTGCAGTGGCTGTAGAATTTGAACTCCTCACAGTCGGGTATGACTGGGTGTGGCCCGCTCGACTGTGTTAGTTGCTTCTTGCCAAGTGTTTCTTTCTCTTTGAGGTCGGTCGGGTTTTGGCAACAATTTCTCACCCAACCACCGTAACTCAAAGATGGTGGCTCAGGCCCATTCCAATGCCAGTAGAGACCCGTCAGCTTCCGGAACTGGGCCCGCCATGGTCTATGTGGCCCACATGGGAATGCCAGGCCCTCAAGTGTACTCCGATGTCGGGGTTTTCAGTCTTCCTCCATTGCTGGTCCCCTTCTGGGAGTCTCTGTACCTGCTTGCCGTTCTCTGGCTCCGGTTTAGCGGGACAACTCTCCGGCTCTTTCTTCCAACCAAGTGTCTCACTGAGCATCCTACGCCTCCAGCCACTGCCCTCAGCCATTCTTTATCGGGGCATTCTGGCGTGGGTAGACACTACACGCTACCAGGCTGCCCTCAGTCGTAGCCAATGTGGCCCTGTTTGACATAATATGGGTAACGCAGGCATGATGCAGACTACAACACAGATAGCCGGTCTGCGCTACTCTCTACCAGGCCACTCTACAATATACATTCTCTTCTGCGGTGGCCTCCAGTTAATTTGACACTGAGTCACGTACTCGGTGTGAGCCATAACTGAAATCATTTTTATCACTACGCTACGTATCAGCCCCCGACTGACACTTGACTATCTCTGGGGGTGCTGTACAGGGAAACAGAAGTGCACTGTCCTGTTTGACTCCCCTTCATTCCCTGGGCTGAACTGGTGATTACGACTTGGCCTAGGCACGAGCAACCTACCAGGTGTGATCTGGGGCGGGATGTGGGCATATCCAAAGTGCACTTACTGTCACTGTTACGAGGTTCGACAAGAGTGTTTCTACCATTGGCAGCAAATTTTGGTATGAGTGTCCATTGGGTTCTCTCTTCCAATCATACCAGCATGATCGATATGAAGAAGTATACGCGGCAGGGATTTGTTTATTTTTCAAGTATATACTTGCGTTCATTGAACCGGGAATAATTCGGAATATCAGAGTTGTTAACTATTTCAAAGATGGATTTGCGCCGGGAGATGAGATTAATTTTGGATTCGTCCCACCCGACGTGTATTTTAAACACTGTATGCTCAGTGTATGCCCCTGAAGGCTTTTGAGAAAAAAAACACAAGTGTACTCGGGTAGGACTTGAACCCACGACCTCCTGCTTTCTAGTGCAGATGTCTTAACCACTTGACCACCGAGCTTGCCGATGTCAGCTGGCTGATTTGAATCAGATGTAGCAGTGGGTATAGGGAACAACTATTTCGAAGATGGATTTGCGCCAGGGAGACGAAATTAATTTTGGATTTTTTTTTGCCCTACCTGATGTTTATTTTTAACACTGTATGCTCAGTGTATTCCCCCTAAGGCTTGTGAGAAAAAACCACAAGCGTACTTGGAGTTGTTTACATTCCCACTGTAGTTCTGGTCCCTAATGTGGAAATTTTAGAGGTCAAATAGGCAGGACAGACATTTGTTACCAATATGTTTATTTCTCACAGATGCTCCATTGAGAGCAAGCTTCAATCTCATCGCCAGGATGCATGCGCTCAGACTTTGATTCCCCATGCATGTGGTAAAATGGCTGAAGTTCCTTCAATACAGGAACTTCCAAGGCCATTCTAAATTTAAGACAAAACTTATTTTTTCATTCTCCAGAAATGCTTCACCATCATTCTCATGTACTGGAGCTGTTCATTGTCACTAAGCCCAACTTCCACCCGACCTAGCTAGTCTTCCGGCAATGACTCCTCGCTCAATGAAGATAAACTTTTCTCCAGTCTGCGACCCTTTTCATTGTTCATAGCTCATCAGAGTACCTTCTTTTACAGCTTGATAGCATTTTCCCCTGTTGTCCAGCTTTCACTGCAGTCTTACTTGGGGCACAGAAGATATGTCACCTCCCTCTAGATAATTCATGAGGTTTTCATGTCTATCCACACCTACACGTAAGACTTTGCCCAGGAATAGGTGTGGTGAACTTCCCATGTGAAAGGGTTAATTTAATTCCATCTCTAGACGGGAAAAACACTAACTGGTGGACTCAAAGATTTGGAGGAGATACAGTGGAACAGTTCTGGTCCTCCTTCCCTCGCCAGTTTTTTACGCACCGGTCGAATCCCGCTTTGCCTCTTCATCAATCTTCATGGGCAGCACTTGGGAGATAGACCAGAGGGAATGTTGACACTGTTCCCATCCCCGTTGGTCTAATGCTTCTTGTTACATTGACGTGCAGGTGCCTTTGCAGATGCCCAAAGTCAAGGCACTCTCTACAGTAGCAAGGTTCTAGAAGACGTTTCCGCAGCCAAATGAGTACCTTTGTCTGCTCATTCAGCTACCCTCTTGCAGTCATATCTGCCCTTCGTTCAACTGCGGTCTTTATTGAATTCCAATCTTTGTTGGTACAGGTAATTGTTACAGGTGCATAGGTTCCTGTAACAGCAACTCGGCCCCTGTCAGGTTCAACCCAAGCTTTGTTGGGATGTTGTTTTACTTCCCACTCCGATCTTTCCATCGGAATTCCAGTGTCCTAATTCTACGATTATTGGCCTTTTACATTCTCTGATCCAACTATGTTCCTCTCTTGCCCTTCACCTGGGCCTTTATCCCATAAGCATATCTTTGGCCCGAGGATGAATTCCTTCCACCCCCCCCAAAAAAAAAACCACCTGATACCTCTTACCATCAAGACACACCTGTTAACAGTTGAAGCTGACAGATCGGCCTTCAACTACTGGTTTCTACTGGCTCTTCCTGATCTTCATGGGGTACACCTGTCCCCAAACTTCCAAATTTCAGGCACAGGAGTAGATTGGTTAGTACATTGTTGCTTCACCAGATAAATTACACGGAGGTGCTCTCTTGCTACGCATTGGCCTTCTGAAAAAACTTTTTGTTAGTGTATATTGGCAGTTATCTGCATGGCTATATGCTAGATAACACTACAACCATTTACATGTACCTCAGGCTACCCTTAACATGGGCTTGCAATTCGTTCTGCAGAGACGTACTGATAATACATGCTTCCCAGCATTAAGAAAAGAGTATTGTTAAATGAGAATCTCTGTAACAAGTTCTCAGAGAATTTAACTACACTCTTAGTCCTTAAAGAAGACATGTCACGTAACCTTAAGAAAAGACAGTATTTCAGAAATCCCAGGACAGAATTTCATTTAAATTGAAACTCCCAGAAGACATGGGCATCTATATTTTGAAGAATTCCCATATGTCTTCTTCAGGGTGTGCAGTCTATTTCTGATAAAGCACAAGCTGTGTAAAAAGAGTCAATTCGTAAGTGTGATGCTGGTCGTATATTTTGCCATGTACAGGTACATGTATTACTATAATATAGTATAATACCATTATGTTACCGTGCAATATCACATTTTTTCATCAACTGTGCTAACTTTGAGAAGACCTGGAAAGCAAACAAAATATATTGTGCCTCAGGTTTTTAATATTTTGTAGAGAACTAATTGGGTTTTAATTTTTACCCAAGTTTAAATAAAGGTCATGCGATCCAGAAGGTCAAATTGCTTTACATAATATATTAATCACTTGCTGCCAGGTGGTTTGAAAAATGCAATGCACACAAATGAGACATTTTGAAGATTTTCAATTTTCTAAATTCTTCAAAAATTCATCATTTTAATGAATGGACATTTACACCCAGACAAATGACTGTCTGGTGGCTACTCTAATCTGACAGACAAAATCTGTTGATGCCAGAGTATTTCAGCCAGGTCTGCAGCCTTGTGAAAAGAGCCCAGATTGTGCGGTATTATGTAACTTTCGTTTGTTCACGAACCTGTCACAGTGCGCTGCTGACCTCTTTTCAAAGAGACCAGATTAGCATGCAGCAGTGCTGTGTGGCTCATCACTGCGGTGGTGGAGCGCTTTTGTCCCCGGTGATAATCTGCTTGTGCTAAATCCTCAAAACTGTAGTATACTGTTTCAAAACAAGGCTGGATTATCTCCACTATTGAGAGAGAAAAATGTTGGTAATGCCCAGCAGCCTGGTCTTTTGTTACGAGTACGGTCTTTTGTTACAAGGCCCAGTTCCCTTTGTCCAGTTTTGGAGACCCCGGCCACACGTATAAAGCATACGTGTCCGGTACAGGAAACCCCGGCGGCATGTGGTTAGGGGCTTTGGAGTCCTTTCATAATTACCTTTGGAAACATACCAGTATTAACAACTTTGCTAATTGATTCTGGAGATGAAGTGATTTAAAAAATGGTGGTTAAGTCCATTTTCGCCTAATCGACCAAAAATGGTGGTTGTTACTTGAAAACTGTTAGTGCAACAGGGCCGAAACTAGAAATTTCAGCTTTTTCAGACAAAATTACCTCATAAGCCAAAAATGAACCAGTTTTAAGGGGTCAAGTTTAAGTGATGATCGTGATTTGACGTGGAATGACTCAGTAAAGTCAGTTCAGTTTTAGAATGTCCTGGCCCAAGTTTGCTCCTCAAATTTTTCACTTTTGCTCTATGCAAAATAAAGCAGTGATGTACACATTTGCTCAAACGTCACATGTTATTAAGTGCAAATGAGTTCATTTCAGGGCAGGAAAACTGTTTTCTAATTTTGGGGTGTATGCCCCACTTTTGACCCCATAAAAAAGAAAAAGATGCTTATGTGTGTGTATTTTACCAAAATTGCTTTTGAGAAATTTTCTAAAATCTTAAAACTGAAACTGATCATTACAATAATATTTGTCTTGCTTGCTGATTACATGAGTGAAACTCTTTTGCAGTACATACTGTAGTAAATATCTTGAGGTCTTTTACTCACAATTAGCCCGTCATTTGTGTAGAACGGATATATCTTTAACATTTTCTCTGGATTTGTTCTGTTACAGAGCTAAGACAAAGCTTTTTACATCCCACAACAACATGACCAATTATGCCACCATCTGGGCATCCAAGACCAACCTGGAACAACGGCGTGGCAGGGCTGGTCGTGTGCGCCCAGGTTTCGCATTCCACCTTTGCAGCCGGGCACGCTTTGACAAGTTTGTAATTTGAATTGTTTTATTTGTAAAAACTGAAAAAGTGACAAGGAGTAAAGTACCATTATTTTTGGGATATAGGCCACATGGAGTATAAGCTGCACCAAGCAAAATCTGCAAATGAAGATGTAAAGTTGAGGTATTAGCTGCACCATTGTATAAGCCACACTGTATGCTAATGACAACGTCACATAAGTCATCACACCTACAGCACTGCTGATGAAGTGTTAGTACTTGTGTATGTACATTGTGGACTATTACTTGGCATGATTGAATGTTCACTTGACTTTATTCATATAGTGCAGCCAAACCTCTTAGTCAAAAAACTTCAAATCGAGTCGGTTAAATAGTGATGATATTGCCTTCACGATACAGGCTTTTGACCCTTTTGAGCTATTTCATTGTCATGGAATTTCGTCAGCAATTCAAACAAAGTCTCCGGAACTTGGGCGAGAATTCAGCTGAATGTGCCCTAATCTGTCGCCCTTGAAAAATCTCTGAAAATCCCACAAAACATTTCAGAAGTTCTTTCAACTTGATATTACATTCACTAACATACCCACCCCCCAAAAAATTGTAAAACAAAATTGGGGTCGCATTTGAAAGAGTTGGGGAAACAATTGAATTATCTGGCCTAAATAAATTGTCATCGAAACTTTGTAGCAGGTATATGAAATTGACATTTATTAATCAGAATACTTGGAGTTTGATCAAATTTCACCTTTTGTGAAACTGGCGGTAAAATATTACTCCAATAATACATTAACATTAAAGGGAGAACATTTAAATTGCCCATATTGGGGCCCATGCCACTTTCGGGTTCACAATCTTCAGGTACATATATAAGCAGCGTGTGAAAGAGTGTTTCGGTACTTATGGTACATTTACAAGTCTATTCAGTCCCTCTGGACTGGTTTCCTTCATTTCCAACACGCGAGAAGAGCCAATTTGAAGGGCAACCAACAAAAACATGACTGTCTTGTCCCCATGCCTGCAGCGCAGCTCCACTTGAGTAGTAGGGGTGAGCCAATTTGAAATCAGTGACTCCAGCACTGTGTCTTCACAAATCAGACCTCATAACCCCATTCCAGATCACTGTAATTCCCCGGGACTCTCTCACTTCTCGGGAAACCGGCTCAGCCCCCGAACACTCCGGAAAAAAGGAGATTAAATCTAAAGACCACAGATAAAACAGAGACATGAACATTCCACTAAAATCACAATTTTTTATTCCACTAACGAGTTATTTGGCGGCCAAGAAAGCTTTTTTTTACATTATAAATAAAGATGACTCCGAGTGCATTCACTGGGCGTTGCGAGCAGCTTTAAAGTTATATTCAGACTACGTAAACCACCAGTTGGAAATTAGTCCAAAATATAGGATACAGGAAAATAGAAATTCTATTTACACTAAGGAAGACGGCTTAAATTTCACAAATATAAATTTTCCAACACCAATTTCACAAATAGCATGAATCGAATCACAAAACAACTTGGCAATTAACGTATTTGGTTATATTGAGAAAGAAGGCTTCCATCTCCTTTATAAAACTAAACGCACAGAAGAGCCCATTAATTTTCTTTATTTCACAAAAGGTGAAATGAGTCATTATTGTAGGATTAAGTGCTTTTCCCGGTTAATGGGCGACAGTAACAACCACCAAGGTAAAAAACATTATTGTTTTAAATGTTTAAATCACTTTCAAACGAGAGAAATACTCGGCAGACATCAAGAAAAATGTCAAGGAATGGAGATGGCACCTGGTAAAACAGTGTTTCTTGTAAAGGGACATTTCAACTCAAAACTATAAGGTAAAGGCGAGCAAGCCGGGAAAAACTAAAAAAAAATTTCAAAGATTTTCTAAAATCAAATGACTCTAACTGTAGTCACTAAATTTAAATACGCTAAATTAAATTTAAATTAGTCGCCGCTCACGCAACGTGGTTAATCATCAATGGCTACGAATCACAACGAGATTTAATTGCACAGGCAAAACTAGACGTGCAAAACCAAAGGCACCGCATTTGTTTAGTGAGAAAGACAAAGACTGGCAAAGAAGTTTACAAGCCGAATGAAATATTTATTCTCGATGATTTATGCGCCGCTTAAAAAATGAAAAATAAATAGAAACTATATAAAAGAAAATGATGAACCGTAAAACAAATGTGAATCGTTATTTTTGCAAAGACACGAGAAATTCAATTGATTTGATAGATTCATACAATTGTCTGCGCTGTTTAAATTCCGACTGTTTATGCAAATGCACCGACTGTAAAGAGTGCCACGATTGTCACAAATGCAACGACTGCACCAGATGTAATAATAGTGCCACTTGTAACTACTGCGGCAGGTGTATAAATTGCGTGGCTTGTTTCAATTCTTACGACTGTCAAAATTCAAATGCCTTGGACAGTTGCGAAGACTGTTACAAGTGCAGCAATTGTATAGAGTGTTTTGGTTGCACTGCCTGCACCTGCTGCGTAAATTGTATTGTGGCAGGCGCGAGAAAACGATTCACTGCTCAATTCTGTGACAAAACTTGACGCTGATTTATACGAAATTGGATTAATTTATTTTATCGCTATGGGATAAAATGCATTATTCACCACAACGCACGTCGTTTAGTCATTGAAACAGTCCTGGTCATCTGGCTTATACCATGGTGAACAAGGCACTACTGTCTCACCCATCACGGTCTTGCACTAGCTGGCTTAATGGGATCAGCAAAGTGGCTGCATGGCCTTACATCAATCAACAGAGGCCTCAGAGGGTTCAGAGAATGTAGTACTTCTTCCGGGCTCAGACACCTAAACTGTCTCGAGGGGAATAATTGGTGAAGCCAGAAGGCCACAAGGAAATAACGGTTGAACCACAGCAAGTTTGGCACTAAAAATGGGCCACTTCGGCTTAGATTTTCAAGGCGGCAACACACAAATTAAACTCTGCTGGTTTGAATGCTGCTTTTGAACAACGGTTGTTCTCTATCGCCGTGCTGTTTCAGCCAAGGGGGGATTCCCTTGTTCTGTGTCTGACATTTCCTTTACACATGGAAGAGGCAACCCATATGGATTGCTGAAGTTACTACTTGAAATTACAGGCGTCGGCTTGCGGATTGGTTTACTGGGACTGCGTGCGAGAGGTTTGCGACATTTCCTTGGCGCGGACAAGCTGCTGAGGTTGCCAGCACCTTTCCCCAGCTGGGTTGCCGAGCACCAGTCACGGCGTAGTATGCCCCGACAGCAGCAGCCACGGAAACGCCGGGCCCAACGGTCGCCTACACCGTATGCCCCTCGTCCCCGCGGCCGGCCCCGCAAGTCCTCGGCTGCTGAGTCCAGGTCTGCGCCTACGAGTGCCAGTGCCTTCACCACTACGGTCGAAACGGATCCAGCCAACCCATCAGTCGGCAGATCGAGGGCGGAGGATACCGGTTCAGCGACGTCCCCCACCCCAGTGACGAGCGGACAGGCCGGGAGTCGCAGCGCAGGTTCCGCCGGAAGCGGATTGCCCGGAACTTTCACCTCTTCAGGTGGTGAGTTCAGTTCAGTTGCATTAGGACTGCAACCTGACGCAACGACACGCCAGGACAATGCTGGGGATTCCCCGGCTGTAGGGCTTGCTCTAAACACGGCTTTAGGCCCAGGCCAGCCTCAGATCGAAACCGATAACGTGGCAATTACTCAGGCCCAGGCTCATCAGATCTCAAGTACAGGCTTAAGCAACTCCCCTTTTCCAACTTGGGCGATGGCCAACAATTCTCTCAATTCTCCAGTAGCCCTGCCCGCTATTCCTAACGATTTCGGAAACACTAGACCTGTCCCACTGCTCGCCATGGGAGAAGGGGCTCCCCTTGATATTCACGTTCCGCAGTCAGCCAAAGAGAAGATTTGGAACGGAAAATATGTGGATATGGCGTTACTATATCGTGACAACGCTCTTAAAGCGCTGGGGGCCGCTTCCGAGCTGACCTTAGCTGTCGAACAAGGCCGTGTAGTTTTTAAGCCAGCGACGACGCACCCGCGTAAAATCGAGTCCGTTGATAAATGGCTCAGTGCCTTTCATGTGTTTATGGCAATTTAGGCAGTGCGTCACCCCAGCCGCATATTCGATTTATTGAAGTATGCGGAAATTATCCGCACTGCCGCCGCGCAATTCCCCGGCCTAGGCTGGCGCAATTATGACGAACAGTTCCGTTTGCGTATGGAAGTAAACCCCTCTCGTTCTTGGGCTACCATCGACATGGAACTGTGGGTTACTGTTGCAGCCGTTGGTACGTTACCTTCAGCGTCAGCCCCAGCGGCAGTCGCTCGGACCCAACAGTACAATAAACGTGTCTGTTTTCCCTTTAACTCCCCGACGGGTTGCCGGTGGGCCTCGTGCCGGTACGTCCATAGCTGCACTCGATGTGGCCGTTCTGGACACGGGGCGTCCGACTGCAGAATAGCTTTGGGGCTCGGGCCCGCATTTCCAGCCACCCCCGGTCCCGCGCACCAGCCGATTGGTCCCGGTCGCGCTTCACATGCGTATACGCGTTACACGAAGACGCCGTTGGCAGCGTCAGGCGCACGGCAAGCGGCTCGGCCGGCTTTACCCAGTACAGTAACAAGGCTGGACACGCACAATGTGAGCGATAACAACCGCCAATCGGCGGGTACTGCTAACGGGGACAGAAATACTACTTTTCGTCCCCCCAACACCCGTTAATATCGTAGTCCTCAAGCAATGGTTGTCGGGTTATACAGATAAATCGGCGGCTAATTTGCTGTATAACGGTTTTGCAAACGGTTTCTCGCTGAGCTATCATGGTCCGAGGGTACGTAAAGATTCTGATTGCCTTAAGTCCGCGAAGGGTAGGCCAGAAATCGTCCTCCAGAAATTACGCGATGAAATTGCATTAGGCAGGATTGCAGGTCCCTTCTCGGACCGGCCATTTCCAAATCTTCAGTGTTCACCTATTGGTCTCGTGCCAAAGCACCGACAGGGCTCTTTTCGCCTTATTCACCATCTCTCCTATCCACTAGGTGAGTCTGTGAATGACTTCATTGATAAGGACGAGTGTGTAGTTCATTATGCATCATTCGATACGGCTGTCGATTTAGCGATGTCCGCCGATTCAGCAACATGGCTAGCAAAAACGAACATTAAGTCGGCTTTTCGGTTGCTTCCCGTCGCCCCTTCTGATTATGAATTGCTTGGCTTCAAGTTTCACAATCAGTTTTATTATGATAAGTGCTTACCCATGGGATGTTCGGTGTCCTGCAGGCTTTTTGAGGCATTTAGCACCTTTCTGGAATTTCACTTTAAGCAACTGTCGAACACTCAAACTGTCACCCATTATTTAGACGATTTCTTGTTTATTGGGCAGTCCAAGCGCTACTGCCAAGTGCTGCTTAATACCTTCCAGGACATGTGCGCCCAGTTGCGAGTGCCGCTAGCTGCAGAGAAGACCGAGGGCCCCAGCCAGGTAATTACTTATCTCGGTCTAGAGATCGATACGGTTAAGCGCGAAGTCCGAGTACCACACAACAAAGTGCTTGCCCTCCGGGAGGAGATTCAGTCATTTTTGGGTCGGCATAAATTGTCCCTGAAAGAAATCCAGTCCGTGGTGGGTTCCCTTAATTTTGTATGCCGCGCAATTGCGCCAGGACGGGCGTTTACGCGTCGGTTGATTGGTATGTCCCGCGGGCTGCAGAAGCCCCATCACAAAGCCCGCCTATCTCACGGCGCGAAACTTGATTTACGTATGTGGTTAACCTTCCTTAAGCACTTCAACGGGGTTTCCCCATTCCGAGATCGGATCTGGCGCGACAATGACGCTTTAGAGTTATTTACAGACGCTGCTGCAAGCATTGGGTTTGGTGGGTACTTCAGCGGTCGATGGTTTCACGGGCGTTGGTCCCCTGAGTTTAGGGCGCTATCCCCGTCGATAGCATACTGCGAGTTTTATCCACTAGTGATTGCAGTGCATTGTTGGGGTTCCCAGTTAGCTCAGCGCAAAGTGCTTTTCCGCACAGACAACGAAGCAGTAGTGCACATCATCAACAAACAGTCATCCACTTGCGACCAGATCATGCAGTTAGTGCGAGCTTTTGTGTGTCAGTGTCTGCGGTTCAATATCACATTTAAGGCCATGCATATCCCCGGAGTACACAATGAAATTGCCGATTCCCTCTCACGTTTCCAGGTGCATCGCTTCCGGGCCTTGGCCCCACAGGCGGACATAGCAATGACACCGCTCCCCGACCTTCTCCGGGTGTAATAGAAGGTGAGATGCATCGGTTATTGGTGGCTGCTTCAACAGCAAACACGCACAAAACTTACCGGACGGGTTGGCGTGCGTTTTGTTCATTTATGGGCCAACGACCTAATGAAACTAACTGTGCTTCAAGCAACGATGTTCGGCAGTTTATAGCATGGCTGTCCCTCCAGCGTCTTGCCGCGTCAACTATAGCTACTTATGTATCGGCGGTGGGCTATTTTCATAAGCTTCAAGGTTGGCCCGATCCCACGCGGGATTTTCTGGTGGCGAAATTATTGACAGGTTGTCGCCGGGACAAACCGGGTGGCGATGAACGGTGGCCAATGACCTTACCGTTATTGACCGATATCATTAACGCACTTCAGCATGTGTGCCCCACAAGCTATGAAGCTGCGCTTTTCCGGGCTGCCATGTTATGCGCATTCTTTGGGTTTATGCGCATAAGCGAGTTCGCTGCAGTTGCCAAGTCTAACATCCAACAATCACTCCTCCATGTGTCTGACGTACATATTCAGGAGGCAGATGATGACAATGCAGCGGTGTTCATTTCCCTCCGGCATACGAAAGCTAATCAAACTGGCCGTCCTCAAGTTATTCGCTTGGTGCGCTCAGTTGATGAACGTGTCTGCCCGGTCCGCGCGCTGACAAACTTCTCACGGATTCGCCCCACATCGCCCGGCGCGTTCTTTTGCCACTTTGGGGGCGAGCCACTGACACAGTATCAATTCAATGCCACTTTAAGAAAAATTCTTTGTTTTTTAGGGCTTGCAGACACCCACTTTCGCTCCCACTCCTTTCGCATCGGAGCGGCGTCAACCGCATTCGCCTTGGGTTTTCCCCTTGAGCAGATCAAGACAATGGGCCGCTGGCGTTCGGAGGCCGCACAGCGTTATATTCGCCCGCTGATATCGTGTCATTTTCCCGACGTGTAGTCAGCCAGAGACAATTGCTGGTCTTGTGTGCATAGCCTAGAACTTTCCACCTTTTGGATGATATTATTAAGGATAAATAAATAAAAAAAAATAATAATAATAATAAGAATAATACTACCACTATTAATCATAATAAATAAAAATAAAAATTAAAAAAAAAAAAAAACACCCATATATATCGATATATACATATGTATAAACTACTGAAAGTAATACTCATATTTAACAGCAACAACGGCACCGGAACATTCCTGGTTCCTCTCCCCTTTGTTCACAGGGGATGTTTGGATACTTGGAGATTCCATCATAAGTCGAGCAGAGACCACACTCCGGACTAGGCACGACGTCCGCTGGAATGGCCTGGGTGGAGCGAAATATGGTGACGTAACCAAATTAATGGCGGAACTCGCAGCAAGATGGCCTTGTCCGGCCATGCTAATCGTCCACTTAGGCACTAACGAGTTGGTTCAGACCGATTTTTTCTGTTTCCGACAAAGGCTGGCACTTTTTATGCGAGAGTGTCTTGACACTTACCCAGAGGCGCAGTTGGTTTGGTCAGATATTTTACCGCGCGCCTGTTACTTTGGGTCTACTAATCCATCAAAAATGGAAAAGAAACGCCGCGCGATCAACAGGTGGGCATGTTCGCTCGGTAGTCGACTGGGAGTGTCAGTGCTGCACCACCCTCAGTTCCGATGGTCGGAGTTCGCATTGTATCGTTACGATGGTGTCCACTTATCTGACATGGGCAACGCGTATTTTAGGGCCAACTTAGAAGACTACATCATTACTGCCTTGGAAAAATAGAATCGTTTCCCGGGATGTGGGCCTAATGGGTGGCATTGTGCAAGTGTTTGAAAAGGGGGGCTCGAAGTCCGGGCGGTCGTCCCAGTGGGGCGCGCGTTGCGCGTCTGGCGGGAACTACCTGGGAGCGACACGCAGTTTCCGAAGTAAACAAATAAACAATTTAGGCGAATTATCTCGCAGTGATTATAACGTAAAGTTAGTTGTTAGTAATGTTTCATTTCGTTTTTCTTCAACACTACGCCAAGCACCCTCTTGTTCTGGTGGGGCTTATTCTAACCGCCTGTTCAAGCGGTGGAAAAAACGGCGTGCCTTATGTAAGTTTTTCTTAAGTTGTAAAGGATAAATAGAATCACATGACTATTCATTATAGGACAAGCACCTACTTGTTCCGGTGGGGTTTGTCTGCATGGCAAGTGTGCCAAGGAATTCCAACCTGTTATGCCAAGTGTGGCAAGTCTTTCTGCTAACAACCTTGCTTTTTTCTGCCAAGTGTGGCAAGCCTTTGGCGAGTTTGTTCCTGTTTTTCTGCCAAGTGTGGCAAGTATCTCTTTGGCAAGTGTGCCTAAGTTTCTGCCAAGTGTGGCAAGTATGGCAAGTGTGCCAAGAAATCTTACAGAATTTCTGCCAAGTGTGGCAATAGAAAGTGGTGTTGAAATCAGCAAAAACAAATAAACTTGCCGCTCGAAATCTTTGCCAAAAACCAAAACGTGGTGTCAATGTGTGGTTTGTGCACATAGAGTTGGAGAATAATTTATTTTATCGCTATGGGATAAAATGCATTATTCACCACAACGCACGTCGTTTAGTCATTGAAACAGTCCTGGTCATCTGGCTTATACCATGGTGAACAAGGCACTACTGTCTCACCCATCACGGTCTTGCACTAGCTGGCTTAATGGGATCAGCAAAGTGGCTGCATGGCCTTACATCAATCAACAGAGGCCTCAGAGGGTTCAGAGAATGTAGTACTTCTTCCGGGCTCAGACACCTAAACTGTCTCGAGGGGAATAATTGGTGAAGCCAGAAGGCCACAAGGAAATAACGGTTGAACCACAGCAAGTTTGGCACTAAAAATGGGCCACTTCGGCTTAGATTTTCAAGGCGGCAACACACAAATTAAACCCACCACCTCCCCATCTCCACCATAATTTTGGACTATGAATTTAGCTTTTACTGGTTTAATGGCGGGAACTACCTGGGAGCGACACGCAGTTTCCGAAGTAAACAAATAAACAATTTAGGCGAATTATCTCGCAGTGATTATAACGTAAAGTTAGTTGTTAGTAATGTTTCATTTCGTTTTTCTTCAACACTACGCCAAGCACCCTCTTGTTCTGGTGGGGCTTATTCTAACCGCCTGTTCAAGCGGTGGAAAAAACGGCGTGCCTTATGTAAGTTTTTCTTAAGTTGTAAAGGATAAATAGAATCACATGACTATTCATTATAGGACAAGCACCTACTTGTTCCGGTGGGGTTTGTCTGCATGGCAAGTGTGCCAAGGAATTCCAACCTGTTATGCCAAGTGTGGCAAGTCTTTCTGCTAACAACCTTGCTTTTTTCTGCCAAGTGTGGCAAGCCTTTGGCGAGTTTGTTCCTGTTTTTCTGCCAAGTGTGGCAAGTATCTCTTTGGCAAGTGTGCCTAAGTTTCTGCCAAGTGTGGCAAGTATGGCAAGTGTGCCAAGAAATCTTACAGAATTTCTGCCAAGTGTGGCAATAGAAAGTGGTGTTGAAATCAGCAAAAACAAATAAACTTGCCGCTCGAAATCTTTGCCAAAAACCAAAACGTGGTGTCAATGTGTGGTTTGTGCACATAGAGTTGGAGAATAATGATTGAATATGACGTTGACGCTGAAAATTTAATTAAAGTAGAAATTCCACCCGAGTTAATACACGCAGCTGAATAAAAATGAGAAAAATGAGAAATTTTTTTGACAAAGCCGGGAAAATCATAACCATTTCAACCCAAGTATATATCGTTTCAGATGACCACGAGCGTCTCAATGCTGACAACTGCGACCCCAATGTCACCTACGGTCCCTTTGATCCGAGTAATTTAATCGTGATTAAAGAAGGCATTCACGTGAGTCAGTGCAGCTCGCCTATTTTTATCATCACAACGGTCAAAATAAACGTCTGTTGATTATGACGATCGAGCCCTGTTACGGCATAAACCCGTTGTATAAATACAGCTACCGAGATAAAACACCGGAAAATTTAGTAGAGTGCCAAATCTGCTATCAAATACAACCAACTACCGCGGGCATACTCGATAACATAAATTTAGCCGTTTACCTGTCTATGGAATTTCGAGCTGGCACAGGGTCTAATCTCCCGTCTAATACAATAAATGCTTATAAAGCTAGTCGTGATATTGTTGACCTTAATAAAATAGAATATGTGGTTAAAAAGCCTTATAAGGACAAGCACTGAATGTACGTTAAAATAGATCTCTATGCCTCTTTATTTGATCACGGAAAGCGGCCCATTGACTCGTCAAATATCGAGAAATTTATCAATATGAGATGTGACGCACAATCTTTTATTTGCCCAAAAGACGTCTATTACAGAACTCACGGTTCACTGTCGTGTGGTGCCATTGTTAGTATCAGTGGCTATGTTGAAAATTAGAAACGACGGACTATTTTCAAACAAGTCGGCATTGCAAGCGTTTAGTGGATTTGAATCTGAATCCCCCTTGAAATTAAAGGTGGATTAAATTTGAATTCTATTTTGTTGTCTTGCGCTATCTTTAAAAGCTGGTGATATGATTTCCATGTGAGATTTTTAAATTGTCGTTGACTCTCTTGAACCGCTTTTATGAGCTCCGACTCTGTGTGTTGTTTGCACTTTAGTGCTGGTAAAGGAATGTTAATGGACTGTCTTTTCCACTTTGCCGAATCCCGAATTCCACTTTAGAAATTCAAATACCGTTTCATACCTTCGTAAGAGTGAGAAAGGAGAGCAGGTTTTAAACTATGCATGGAAACCATTAGCCCAACCATACTCCGCCTCCCCCCAAAAAAAAGAAAGAAAAAGAAAAGAAACAAATATTGTTTGGAAATACTCTGCAATGTTTCCACCTTTTTTATTTTCTGTTGTGAAATTTGTTAAAATCGATGCAATAAGTACGGCATCCTCACCCCTTGATTTCCCTCTGGAGTGATCGTCAAAAACTTGATACAATTAATCAACGAACAATTCATGTGTCACTCCACATGTATAAAATCAAATTCCATTTAAAAACCATGTACATGTACAGTGAAGTTGTAGAGTATATCTTGCATGCAACAGTCGTTGATCACAACATGTTAATTTTGGACATTGACCCCTCTTTTTTATTTGGCAGTGGTGCGACAAAATTTAGAAAGTTAACATTAAATCTGAGCCTTAAAATGCATGTTTGTGACTGAAAACTTTGCTTTTCATCGAACACTTCCGAGGACGCATTCAGTCATGGTACACCAAGCTTACTAGGTTTGTTTAATTCAAGGAATATGTAATAAGTCCTCCATTTTGCAGCCACGGTTTTATTGTTTTTATGCGGTACTAACCTTGTTTCAAGGTGTCTATGCGGATTCACAGAATGAATTCAGCACATGTGCAATAAGCATATGTGTGAGAATGAACTTGTTTGCGCCTTGATTTCAATTCTTGTACGGTGCATTTTTGTGCATGTACCGTACCTTACTGCTGCACTGTGCCAGCTGCCGCTGTGTGCTTGAGGCTCACACATGCCACAGAGCACTTGCAAGTATCGGTACTGCTGAGGACGACCCAGTCATGAGGTGGAGTGGTGCAATTTAGCATATTGCCACCATAATTTGTTTATTAAAAGCAAGCATTTTAAAACAGTTTGGTAGGCATTTATTCATGGTTCTTTGTGGAAAGTTTTTCTTACTTTTGAAGCCATTCTTAGTGGAAAATTTTGCTAGTTCCGTTTCCATTAGTGAGTCTGTCCGTTTTCCACCACCGTATAAAATCATTGGCTTTACTCACCCAATTGACCTTTTTCACAAGTTGTCTATATTCAATTGGCAGTGAGGTTTAATTTTTGTATTTGTTGAACCAAATATAAAAAAACGAAAGCAATGAAATAATAGTTCATTACAGATACATTTCATTTACAATGATGAATAATTTAAATGTGTGATTTACTCTATCTAACTGTTTCAAGCATTATATTGATATGAGTAATTTCAATACATGCAATATCAAAATTAAAGTGCATTGAATAATCTCGTAAATGTATTACCATCACATTGACATTTTTGAAACAAAATAAAACTGAAGTAATGGAATAAAAGTTCATTTCAGATAAATTTCATTTACAATGTAGAATAATTTAAAATTGATTCATTAAATCTAAATTTTTTAAGCATTGTACAATGTGATTAAAGATTTAATACATGTGATAGCAATATTAACCAGGCATATAACTTTTCCTCAGATGATTTCCTTGCTCATATCCTCATTTTCCACTTCACACTCATGCCATTAAAATTTGAAAAACACTGTACAAAGTCTTATAAAGATAGGAATTTCCTCATTTTGTGTCAAAGCCAAATCCAGTATTAAATGTTCAATCACATCAACATACCAAAAACTAGCTCTGTACACACTGAGCTCCCCAGAATTGTCTTAGCAGTCTCTCATAGTGTTAGCTATTGTTCTGTTTTGTAATGAGAAAGCTCACTTTCAGATGTTCATGTTTCCTACAGACTAGAAGAGTATACCACTCCAGAAATCTTTCGTACTCCTCTCAATGAACTGGCCCTGACAATCAAATTGTTACGACTGGGCAACATAGCAGACTTCTTGAACAAGGCTATTGAACCACCACCCCTGGATTCAGTTGTGGAAGCTGTAGCTGCCTTGAAAGGTACCTTACAATCCTTGGCCTTTGCTTCTTTTTGTTTCTCTTAAGAATTGACATTGTGGAAAAGACATTTTGCTATATTTTTTTGACAGAATGCTTCTTTGGGGGAGGGGACAAAATGCATCAAACACCATCAATAAAATATAACATTTTTCCCAATCTTGAGAGATCGGTGGGTTTACCTTGCCATTTGTCTTTTCTTCATGTTAGTCCTTAATTATGAAAACATGCCTATAAAGCCTCTAATAACAACTTATTTACAACAACTTATTAACCTCTGTTAAAGCAATATCACCCTGTGGAAACTTACTTAAGAGAGGTAAATAAGTTGTCAGGAGAATCCCTGTACAAGGTCAGGAACACATTGTAAAGTGTACCGATGATGATTAAATGTAGAGTAATGGACAATAAAAATGTATATAGTCAGTTTTCTTGACCCTAATTTTCGTAACATGTTTCCATTTTAATCATCAAATACACTTTCGAAAATTGGTGTTTAATTTTCTAAAATCATAGTTTTGTTAATAATGCACACTTGCAAACCAATTATTAACCACTTCCTGCCGGGGCAGTTATCAATGTTGATGATGCTGGGCCGGGATATTTATCATTTTATCTGTTTTCAAAATTCTTTAAAAATTCCTGTCTTCATTTACTGGACACTTACAAACACGTGAAGGACGGTCTGGTGTCCACTCTAGCCTGACAGACAAAATCTATTGACGCCTTGAGTATTTCAGCTAGGCATGCAGCCTTTTAAAAAAAGCTCAGATTGTACGGTGTTATATAACTTTCTTTTGTTAACGAACCTGGCTCAGTGCACCGCTGACCTCTTTTCAATAGGGGCCAGATTAGCATGCAGCAGTGCTGTGTGGCTCATGACTGCGGTGGTGGAGCACTTTTGTCCCCGGTGGTAATCCGCTCGCTATAAATGCCCCAAACCCTGGTATACGATTTAAAAAATAAGGCTGGATTATCTCCACTTTTGAGAGTGAAAAATGTTGCCAATGCGCAGCAGCCTGGTCTTTTGTTTGGAGTACGGTCTTTTGTTACAGGGCTCTATTTCCTTCGTCTGAGTTCGGAGACCCCAGCCACGCATATAAACCATACGTGTCCGGATCCGGAATCCCCGGCAGGAAGTGGTTAAAGTGAAGGGAGGCACTTAGAGCATGAACCGACATGCATGGTTCCAAATGGTTGGAAAGAAGCCTGTGTTTTGATAATCTTATTGAATTTGATATGATCTGAATGGCCTAAAGTGTGAGTTAAACAAACAAGTACATGTACCCTATTTTGAACATTCAGCCGTATTGAACATTGTCCTTGGCTCCCAATATTTTGTGCACAAAACCTACTGAACATTATGCAGTTGCAAATCAACTGAGATTCGCCACAGCATGCATCAGAGATCGATCCTGAGTGGTAGCTTCATAACTTTTTGGATAAACTAAATGTCAATTTTGTAACTCAAAATTTAATGAAAAACAAAAATAACGGATACATTTCTAGAAACCTCAAACGTGAATGCAACAGCAAAACATCACAATAACAGGAATTCATAGTATCACAAGACGGACACTTCAGTTAGACAAGAGAGGGTGCTATTCAACATGGCAACAAAACATTCGGCGGTTGATTTCGCTTTACTGAACAACCACTGTACTGAACATTTAGTGTGAACCCCGTCGTGTTCGTTATAGCGGCGTTCCACTGTATATACATTGTACATTTACATTGCAAACTGTACATGTAACTGTTTTTATGGATTCTTTGATATTACACTTAGAGGTCAATGATGCATTCACAAGAAGTTTTCTGTTCATTAAAATCAATGATCAAGAAACCCTTAAGCATGTTGAGAGATAAGGATCTGACTTCATGTTTAGTCATTGGAACTCTGACAGAGTTCAAAATGTTTTAGAAATTTTGTATAGTATATCCTGGTATTAGTCAAGTGTGCCTTGCAAGAAATTGGAACCCTGCTGTTAAGATTATTGTAGTAATTGATTGTAGGGAGATGAACCAATGCAGTTTGTGTCATTGTCATATTTAGATATCTACAATAATAATTATGAAATCATCCTAGCTATTTCTACCTGAAATATCAGTGAAAGACCGCTTTGGCACACAGAAACTATATTTGGCACATAACCAGTGTGGAATTAAAAGGTTTTTATGTGTATCATCTTTGAGTTTTGAGAGGCTGTTGATGTGCTGTTTTTGTTGCAGATATGCATGCATTGGATATGCAAGAAGAGTTGACTCCTCTTGGTAAGATTCTTGCCAAGATGCCTATGGAGCCTAAGTTGGGCAAGATGATCATACTTGGCTGCTGCTTGTTGTAAGTAGTATGCTATAACAAGCACAAAGGAAAAGTCTTAATAGAATTATCTATTCAACTAACTAGAGTGAGATTTGAATATGTATCTTTCAGAGCACTGCATCAGATCAGTAAGCTAAGTAGTCCCTTTACTGGAATTATCAAGTTTTTGTCTTTTGTCTCTTGTTTAACTTCTTAGCCATCTTGAAAGCAGCACTTTAACAGACATGGACAAAAACTGCCAACTGAAGGCTTGGTAGCCCAGGCATTTGTGTCATAAGGCCCTTTCACATGAACTGCTGGAAATGCATGTCTGCAATGTTTGGTGTTGAGTGTCTGTCATAAGGGTCCCCTGCAATTTTGATGGTACTACACAGCACATTAGCAAATGTCCCTCAGTTTGCAGCATCGGCATAGCATCACTGGTACTGCAGTATTCTTTGAATGGTGGAAGTATAGAGCACCAGTGAATTCCCAGCCATAATATGCTTGTATGCTTTTTTGCAAGTTTCCACAAACATTTGTGTATTAATTCAATGACAAAACCTGATTTGCTTTATGGAAGCTGCCTTAGTTTTTCCCTTATCTGTCTTCTACATTTTGTATTCCTTTTTCACGAGTGATCCTGCGTGTTTTTCATTTATGGGACACACAAGTAGATACATTAGCGGTAGATTTTCAGTGTAATGGCCTTGTTGCCAGTGCCAGTATTGCGCCTGATAACATTGTTGTCCGATTTATAAACAGAACATAACAACTGTGAATCACGCTGTGAAGAGAATATTTTCTTTTTCCTCTTCCTTCTTCATGGCTCCAAAGGAATTTTTTCAAAGAGAAATAAAGTGCAATTTGTCTTGTTATTCATTGCTCAGACTGGATCCCTCCCTTTTTATATGAAAATCTCTAAAAATACGTGTGTGGAACCAGATGGTTTTGAGACTATCACTAACGGGTGGTATATTCGTAAATCGCCCTTTTGAACGACGGCAAAAGCAAAGGTGTGCATGTGTAATGGACTTCAGCGCACACCATCCTTGCGAAAATTGCATGCTTTACATTCAGTTCACACAACCAATCCTTGTGATAATCGCAAGGATTTGCAACCCTGCGAAATTTTGGAGGAGGTCTTGATTCGTGTGACGATCACACATGGACCCTTGCGACAGGGTGACTTGGATACATTTTCACACAACACTATATCTATGCGATTTCACCACAAGGGTCCCTGGTTTTGTGCACTCATGTAAAAGGGCCTGTTGGTGCAGCCTGCACGTAAATCTCATTTGAAAGAGCCTTAGTGTTAGAATTGAAATGCCAGGCCCTTTCAATTTACAGCAGTGAACAAATTCTGAAACAAACTATATAGAGAAACTGACTAGGTGCATATAAATTATTATAAAGATATACAAAGAAATTGACCAGTGAACAAATTGTGTAATATTTCAATCTTTCTTTTTCTGTAAATCTCTTGAAGTGTTGGAGATGCCATGAGCATAATAGCAGCCAGCACAGTTTTCTCAGAGCCTTTCATCACCCACATGGGCAAGGTGACTAACTTACACAAGTCATACTGTGGCATTCGTCACAGTGACCACGTCGCTGTACTGGGATGCTTTCAAGAATGGGAACAGACTCTGTAAGTAAACATAGAAACACGTTTATCTTTGTTAGAGGTGGAGGATGTGAAGGATGTGAGGAGGGTTCATTGAGATCGATTGGAGGGACAATTTGGGAGGTGGGGTGTAAGGTTATAATATTTTACCGTTGAACATTTCTCTGATTTGGCTCACTGTTTATGGTGTAAATTCATTGAGCACTTGAAGCATGTTGTTATTTAGGTCATTAAGGTCATTCTTCAATCATTTTCAATGGAAGATGAGCACAGCCATCTCTATGCTTAAAAGCGGACTATCTTTGGTCCTGTTTTCCACCCCAAAGACATTGCGAGATTCTCCTTTTACTTTTTAAAATTGATTCCTGTTGTTCATTGTTTTTTGTTTTTCCATTCCTAGTTCTGGTGTTTGATTTAAAGTGAAAAATGCAAATTGAAATATGTGTGTAACTAAAATGAACAAATGCATTTTATCTCAAAACAGAAAAATGTGCAGAAATTCTCTGTCCTCTTTAAACAGACACAGAATCTCTTTTTATTAGGTCCAATGGGGGTGAAGATGGTGCTATGAATTACTGTGATCGCAAACAGCTGCAGATGACCTCCCTTCGTATGATCTACGAAGCTAAGGTAAAGCTTGCAATTTTCTTTTTTAAATCCACATACAGTAAAATTTCGATGCCTCGAATCTCTGTGGAATGGACAAAAAATTTGAGTTATCCGAAATTCGAGTTAAAAGAAGGTCCCAATTTCTTTTGAAGTTAAGTCATTATTGCAATGTGTATCATAACACGTACTTATACACTGACACACATTTACCATAAATCTCCTTACCATGACTTTTGAAATGATATTGTGGTTATTTTATAATTTGGTGCCGCAAGTTTTTGTTCATAGAAAGACATTTTTGCAGACGATTTTTGTTGTCAATCGGCTGACAAATAACACATTAAATGTACTGTAAATCATTTAAACTGTGTACCTTTGTGTGGCAAATCTTTCTTTTGCGTTGTGTATTTGTAAGGCATTGTGGTGGTCCCATTTCTGATACCGTACCACAACACAGCGCCTTGCACATGCCTACTCAGGCAGGGTTTCCCGATGAGTCAGACATATGTTTTCATCATTAAGGTGCACCTTTATGCGCTTCAATAAAATTTTGCAAAAACAAAAATATTGGTGTCTGTTTTTATTTTTGTTCTTCGTTCTTTAATTTCAAACTTTGTTTATTTTTGGGAAGTGAGATTTGGCTACGCAAAAGCTCTTCGGTGCAGTCATGTGGTTGGTCCACTGTGTGTGAGCACGCTGTGGTTTGTGGCTCTAATTGGGCAGCCATGGCACAGGTGAGCGCGGGCAGTTGGGCCAGACCATTAGGCCAGACCTAACTTACGTACGAGTGGTGCGTGTGGCATACACAAAGATCTCCAATGCATTGCCGCAGCCAACGCAAAGAGCCATCAGTTGGCCTGCCAACGCACTGGCTACAATGGGCCATGATAATCGATCATCATTGTAGCATGCTTGCAAGTGTTCTGGTGTGAAAAGACGAAGTGTATGTGTCAGAAATGATTCATAACTAGGCCTGTGTTCTGTTTACACTTTCTAGAAGTATTTTGGTGGCGGTTTCTTTTGGATCTGCTACACAAAAACTTCCAGTTAAACAAATCCAGCAACATGAGCAGTTCGAGTTACAGATATGTTTTTGTACATAAAAGCCTATTCTTTCGGTGGGAATCAATTATGCTTTGAGTTAAGCAGAGTTTCGAGTTAACCGACTTTGAGTTGAGATTTTACTGTACAAGTACTTTATTGTGTAATTACATTGAAAATGAAGAGAGAAATTGGAAAATTGTGGTCTAGGTTAAATAAAGAAAACACTTGTAGAAGGACATTCTAATCCAAGTCATGTAGCAGTATTCTCCATAGACCAAAATTTAGTCGGGTGTAATGGTATCCTGATTGTTCACTGCAGTATGTATCCATAAAGTATAGACTAAAACAAATGTCCTGAAAATGAAATCTGTCCATTGATATTGATAGAGGAAGGTGTCATGCTTTGAATAACGTGATCTTGACTGAATTTCATGCCTGAGTACCCAGGGCTGTTTTTATAGTCTCCTGTGTTCACATACCCCTGCCCAACCTACATATGCAAATTTCCCATGTGCCTATTACAATTCGCTGAAAAGACTTGATTATGCATTCTGCCCCTTGATCCTCCACAATGCGCTGTGGTCCTGCCGCCATGTTCGTCCTTCTTTTCTCAAGGCCTATCGTTTAAGGACGTGTCTTTATGGTATTTTCGGAGTATCAAGTTCCATAACCTTTTACATATGTGAATTGCTTTGATTCCTATTTACGCATAAAGAGTGATTGCTTACCTATTGGTAAGAGTGCTTACTTTCATGTGTCCTTTTTTTTTTTGTTCTTTATATCCCTTTTTTTCTGTGCATTATCTACAGGTTTGGATGTAACCTACCAAATACCATGGTAAGTGTTGCGTGTGGCCGTTGAACAGGGCTCACGGGCAACCCTTTGTTCTCAATGTGGAGCATGCATTCGAAAAATAACGACCCAATGCTGGATGGGTCTGGCCGTGGAGCGGGGCATGGCGGGCTGCCCCGCTCCTTTGTGATGTTGTTTTTGCATTATCCGAGATTAACGGCCACGTCGGGGAGAGACCCAGTGGAGTGAATAGGCCAGGGTTGAGTGAGCAGTTGCCGCAACACTACCCTTGATCACTGATGACTACTAGTACACCTACCGACCGGGCTGAGTGTGCTGTGCTGCAATACTGCCCGTGGTCATCGACACCCACTCCACATGTCTACAGATTGGGTTGAGCTTGCTGTGTTGTAACAGTACCCTTGATCACGGTTTACCAGAGCGTAAGGAGCTGTTCCTTGCTCTGTGCCATCGCTACCTACCACACCCCCGAGCGACCCTACTGACCAGTGGCCCAGAGGCTCTCACAGGGAAACGGTCCACCGTCTACCCCAGGTCCCTCACTGGCTTCTACTCGCTGGGTGGTGTTCGCTCGGAAGCCGATCCAGTCAACCCCCTCCAAGCGAGCAACGTGTTCCACAGCGGCTTCGCCACTCTCCACTGATTCAGCCATGGCACTCAGCCTGCTTTTGCATCGGATGATGTCGCCCCTTTTGGACTGCTACACCGCTGGGGCTTTTGTCCACCACTCCCCATCCGCAGCTCCGGTCTGCTGATGGACTCGGCCATGAGGCCACCGATCCTGACCTGGGATGCGCTCGCCTGCAAGATACACTCCAAGCCTCAGCCAGTGGCAACAGCACCCAACCTGGATCCCCTCCCGGCTGTCCTTCCTCCCTCACAAGGGGCGTTCTCGGAGGCTGAAGCGGTCTCTGTTGTTCAGCCATATCCATTTCCACAGCAGGACCTGGCTCTGGATCATGTCCCATATCATGGTGACTCTGCCTGTTCGACGTTGCACTTGGGGCGAGTAAACTTACACTCTTCGCCAACCACTTTTCGGGCTATAAAACAGCATCATCGCTGTGGTTCTCGAATGCTACTCATCGCTGTGGCTTCTGCCTACTAGCTAGGACTATCCGAGGTGCTTCCATCACAGCTCCCCAGTGGCTCAGCCTGCTTTGACCTCTCACAACCTGTATTCCAGAGATGCTGCTGACGCCCAAGGTTTTTAGGTTCTTCCTTCAGGTTCTACGGCCAGATCACCACACATAAAAAGCGTAAACACTCATCGTCCTCTATGGGGTCCAGATGCAAGAAATCTCACCCTACACCTAGGCAAGATATTTCTTCATCGGGCTTGATGGCGGCAGTCCGCTCTCTCAGAGACACTAATACTAAAAATTGACCGAGCTCGTTTCTGCAATGTATGCATTGTCGGACTAGCGCTAATAGTTTGGTTTCAAAATGAAAGTTCATTTTCAAGAAGTTGTAGCTGTCCTTGCTCTATGGTTGTAGGCCTTCATCATCATCCAAAATATTGCACAAATAAGCACTGACAAGGATGTCTCTAACCCTATGAAGATTCGCCATTTTGAGATCAGTTTTATTTGCATGCGATATTTGATTACACTTCCGCATTCCAATGTCACGTGATTGCACCACAAGGCCCCCGTCCCCGTCAGAAATCAAAATGACTTACACACAGGACGGGAGCGTGTGTATAGGGACTGTCGCGTTCAGTAAGACTCCCAATCCTGTGTCCTTTCCCATCGTGAATCCAAAGCTCGCTACTGCCCACTTTAGCCAGCCGCCTTGAGTCAATCTCCCCTCCCCTAGCGACTGCCCCTGACTCAGATGCCCATTCGTTTTACGTATGTATTTTTAGCTGCTTTGGTGTACTGCCGAAGCAGCTATTGCTTTCATTAAAGTTTTTTTTTTCCCCTTTTTCTAGCTGTTTGACAATCGGCTGAAACAGCTATTGTTTTTGTTCTGGTTTTTTGGCTTTTTTGCAGTTTTGCGAAAAAAGGCATTCTTTTGTTCTTTTTGTTTTTTTGGTCTTTAACATGTTTTTCAACAGGTGACTGCTTTTGCACTGTTATTGATTAACTGAGTTCGTGTTAGGGGCACACAATAAGACCACAAGCTAGAAAAAGTTCCTTTACAAGTTCCCATAAAGACGTCATCAGCTGGTGAGTCATGTGACATTAAAGGGGCACTCTTTAAAGTGCTATATCTCGTGAAGTACATCCCCGATTTGATTGAAACTTCGTGTATAGCTCAAAAGGGAAGGGTTTGAGACCAGAATGGACCTTATGTTATTATGACGTCATCTTGGGAAAAGTCACGTAACATTAAAGGGGCACTTTTTAAGTGCTTTATCTCAAGAACTACATTTCTGATTTGATTGAAACTTTGTGTTTAGCTTAGACCCGGATTGATCTCATGTGATTATGATGTCATCAGGTGACAAGTCAGGGGACATTAAAGGGGCATTCTTTATAGTGCTATATCTCATGAAGTACATGTACATGTCAGATTCAATTGAAACTTTGTATAAACGTGTACATGTAGCTCGAAGGGGAAGGGTTTTAAGACCACGACTGACCTGATGTGATGATGACATCATTTCTTGCCAAGTCACTTGACATTAAAGGGGCACTCTATGAAGTGCTATATCTCGTGAAGTACATCTCCGATTTGGTTGAAACTTTGTGTGTAGCTCAAAGGCGAAAAGTTTTTGACCCAAATTAACCTGATGTGATTGTGGTATCATCGTGTGACAAGTCATGTGACATTAAAGGGGCACTGTTTAAAGTGCTGTATCTTGAGAAGTACATGTCCTTTTGGGCTAAAACTTTGTGTGTAGCGTGGAGGGCAAGGGTTTAGACCCAAATTGACCTGATGTGATGATCGGGTGACAAGTCATGTGACTTTAAAGGTGCATTTTGTAAAGCCAAATATCTCATGAAGTACATTACCCATCGGTTGATCGTTGCAGATAGCTTGAAAGGGAAGGTTTCGAGATGGAAATTGATTTCATCTGATGGTCGTATCATTATATGATATGAAAGTCATGTGACATGTATCGAGATGACATGAATTGTAAACTTTCCGTTGCTTTATTTCCACTTTCGGCCATTATGTAATAATTATATCCAAAGATTTTTTTGAAAACCCTTTGAAACCAAAGCAGCTCCGTGGTTGTCCACAACCACGGTCTTCTCTTGTTTGAATTGAATTTGTGCTCAATAAACTCATTCAATAATAATAATAATTCAACTTACCCAGGCTCTACTTATGACTCACATCTAGCTCCACCACGGAAACATGCTACACCTGGGGGCATCTCCTTTCCGTATTGGATACAGCTAGTGACGTTTCCCATTAAGGCCTACGCCTCTGCCTTGATCTGTCCAATTTCGGGAAATCCAGGCGTGCGGGAACTACTACATATACACTCTACCGGGCCGCCTTACGTCATTTGCTCATACGGCCCATGGTGAATTTTAGTCTGGGTCACGCATACTAAACCCTGACTGCGGCTCAACAATTGCTCATAGGCCTACCGCTACACTATGCATCAGACCACCGGCTAGCACCCGAGACTCCTGTGCCTGGGGCCAGCTAGGTGGAAAACAATGAAATCTGTCATCACTACACCATTTTATGGAGCTGTCCTAGTGAATAAAATGTGATACGATCAGCCTACCATGTGTATCTAATTCTGACCATCCGTTTTCTGTGCATAATGCCTGCGGAGGATGTCATCGCCCTACCCGGAGACCTATCGATGTCTGAAACTTTGTCATCGGAGGCACTCAGGCGTGTAAAATCAAGGCGACCCCACTATTTCTGACTGGTGATCACCCATTCAATTCAGTATCCATGTCTTGTGCGTCCTAATTCACCAAACTTCACAAACTTCGTGAATTCTACATGCTCCTTTGATCTATTAATTCCTGACTCTCCATATATTCTTCCACTCGGCCTGGCCATGCCCCACATTGCTTTCCGGACACCAGTTCTTCTGTAGTGGGCATATCCAAAGTCACCTCCACCGACAATGCCCATCTCCTGACGTTCTGCTCCAGGTTCTCTCACCCGCAGGCATGGGCGACAGACACCCTACAAGATCAACTGGTCAGGCCTTCTGGCGTATGCCTTTCCTCCAATCTCCCTCATCCCACGGGTCCTGTCCAAGATAGAATGAGAGCCATGTCAGATCCTCTTCGTCATCCTGTTCTGGCCTCACCAACCGTGGTTTCCAAGACTTACAAGACTCCTGCTACAACGGCCGTTGGTCCTTCCGGTCAGGGAGGACATCCTCGGTCAGCCCAAGTCGGGGATCCTCCACCCAGCATCAGAAGCTCTTCACTTGACATGCTGGATGTCGTCCAACGATCCTTTAGAGCATTGGGCCTTTCTGCAGATGCTGCATCCATGGCGGCCTGGGGTTGACAACTGTCTGCTGGCTATATTTACAACAGCCGTCTACAACATTTTACTAGATGATGCGACGACCACTATGTTTCTCTGACCAAAGCTCCTGTGTGCTCCATCACAGACTTCCTCATGTACCTGTTCCACTCGGGCCTCCAGGTTGCCACCATCCGAAACTATCGGTCGGCTTTAGTGGCTGTCCACTTTGGCTTTAGTGATGGGTCGACTGTCTCCAACAACACTGCCATCCACCATCTTCTTTGAGGAATGTTTGTCAAGCATCCCCATGTCAAACGCGTCATCTTATCCTGGGATCTCAGAAAAACATCCTACGTGTTCTTGCCAGCCCCCCCTTTGAGCCTTTGGCTGATGCGTCTGACCTCCATCTCAGCATCAAGCTGGCATTCCTTCTGGTGGTCGTTACTTAGAGTTGAGGTAGCGAGCTACATGCCCTATTAATTGCCAATGGTCATATCTGCTGGGAGCGTCATGGGGCTTGTCTCATCCCAACCATTGGGTTCCTGACTAAAAACCAGATGCCTACCTTCTGACCTCCCGACATATTCGTTCTCGATATACATCACTTGTGGGAGACGACACTGATAAGAAATGGTTTGGACTCTCAGGAGGTATCTTGCCCGAACCAAATGTTGCGGGGAATCTAATTTCCAACGCTTCGTCACCACAATGAAACCCTGACACCAAGCGTCTAAGGACATTATTGCCTGATGGATGGTCTTGGCCATCATCTTTGCTAATCGAGACTGGCCAGCACAGCATGATGACACGACTCAGGCATATGTCAGAGCCCAAGATGTTCGGGCCACCTCTTCTTCAGAGGGGTTCCTCTAGTTGAAATATGCGAAGCGGCTTGTTGGAAATCTCCCTCCACTTTCACCAAATGCTACCTGAAGGATGTTCTGTGGAGCGAAACGGCCAATGGCACAGCGACCCTGCGCTCGGCGGTGCTCCGGACCGGGTGGTTGATAGCTAGAATTAGTAGGGTCGCAGGATGAGTGTCCACTCTTGCGATGCCCACCTTGTGTTCTCCTAGTTATTGTCCTTCCGTCGCCGACCCACCCTCAGGATACGGTGCCACTCTGCATATGTAGGCTGGGGAGGGGTGTAGGCAGGCAGGATACTCCTTCCCCGTGTGGAGTGGATCAGGTCTCCTCTTAATGCTTACCCCTGCCCAGCCGCTCCCGCCTGTCCTTCTTCACTTTGTCTCTGGCGACGTCACTTCTTCGAAAAGGATGAACATGGCGGCAGGACCGCAGTGCATTGTGGAGGGTCAAGGGGCAGAATGCATAATCAAGTCTTTTCAGTGAATTGTAATAGGGACATTGGAAATTTGCATATGTAGGCTGGGCAGGGGTAAGTATCACTAGGAGACCCGACCCACTCCACTTAGGGAAGGAAATCATCTTACAGTTGGCTTGTGTGAAAAAGGAAGGGTTTTAAAAAGGATAAGAGTACATGAAATATGACTGTGGCATGTGCTTTAACTAGCAGTTCCTTGGAAGAAATTGTTCAACTTTTAGTCATCCACATGACTGCCATTTCTTCAAAACAGATTTGTGCCGTCATCATATCAGTATATCACTTGTTTCAAGTGTAATATGGGATTTTAGTAACGAACTGTCACTATTTTTTCTGAAAATGCATGCTGTACTCCACAATTGTTTGAAGTCTTTGCAAATATTGCAATATGAGAAGCCCCTTTTTTAGCATGTATCAATACTGCAGTATGGTGTTGTAGTCTTAGTATATGGATTCAGAATCTGGCGTTGATTCCCAACTTGGTCTCACCCTTGTGGGTAATTAATAATGCTTTGAAATCACCTCTGCACAGTAGTTGGCATCTTGCAATCCTACCTAATATGTGCTCCCAGTGGTGAAATGACCAAGACTTGAATTTCACTACGTACCATTTGCACATGTATATGTATCCAGATTTTCAAACCTGTATTTGAGAGAATAGAAATCTAAACCTCAACAAACAAAATGCAGTTATGTACATGGTGAGGTGACAGAGTCAGACAAAATATAAATCGTGTCACAAGCAGTCAAGTTAATTTTAATGGAATTGAAACTTATACTGGTAGTTTACCTGATAGATGTACCTCTACTATCACTGGATGTGAATCCCGTGTAAACACACCAAAGCATTGAAATGTTTTTCAATTTTTTTCAGGGAATTTACCATTTTGAATCATCATTCACTGCTATTTGGCTTTTCCATGATTTGCTGGAAAGCCATTTTTTCAAAAGATTTTTTTTCTGTTTTCCTCCTCCATTTTCTTTTCTTTTTCTTGTTTTCTGTCCAAAATCCCATAGACTTTGCACACGACATTTGGTGGCACTTCAGCCAATTTTAAATCTTTAATCTTGAACACTTAAACAAGCTAAGTTTGAAAATGAGTGCAGAACACCGACATCTTGAAGACATCGCAAGCCATTATTGGTCACTTTGGTTAAGGTCAATATCTCCCACACTACATGTCTGATTGAGTTGTAGCTTTGCCATCATCCTAAGTTTGATGTGTAACAGGCAAAAATTTACATGTCTACATGATTCTTTATTTTATTTTCTTATGAGTTTTTTCTTGTTTAATTCTTCTTGTCCACTATCTTCTGAAAAAAATAAGGTATACTCTTTTCTGCCAGACCTTCGTGAATTGATGTTAAATATGGATTATTAATCACGTTAGCAATATGCTTAAACTCTCTTGGGTCATTGCAATCAATCTCTGGGACATCAAGAGCTAACTGGTCACACCTGCCTTGGCTAAGAAACTTTATCCGTTTGTGCCAGCCGGCAGGATTATCCATTTCTAAGCGAGGAATCTTACTGTGATAGTAATTTCTTTCAGCTGACAAAATAGCATGTTTTACCCTGTTCTACAGATGATGCCGTAAAGTCCTGTTTCCTTGATGCCATGCCTTTTGTCTTTGTGTGATGATTTCCTTAATCTCAGCTGAGATCTAAGGCTTGTCAGTCGGGTGGAAGCAAATAACGTGAGTGGGCAAGTTTAAATGTAAATGTTCTTGGATTGTCTTGCAGAGTAGTTCACGCTATTGCGATGGGTCAATTATGTGGTAATTTTCTTCCCAAGTGTGGTTGCTAATCTATGCACCAAACGACCTGCGGTCACTATCTGTTGTTGAATGGACAGTCATTTTCCTTGTTTTATTAGTTCTTACAATGTGACCTTTAGGTGTCTAGGGGACACAAGCATGGTCTCTTCTATCTATTGGGCATAAAGTTTGAGTTTGGTAATAGAACTGATTGTAATTGGTGAAGATCTTGTCGAGGATGTTGGAGCCTCTGGTCAGTTGAGAAACAACTTGAGTGAAAGATTTGTCGTAAAGAACTTGTTGAATATCCAAGTCATTGAGATCTCCGATGATGGAAATTCCGGATCCAGGATACTGCTGAACAAGTGAGTTGATACTTGAGATCATATGATCAATATAGTCTTGAGCATTGGGGTTCCTCGGTGGAAAGTAGACCACACAGATGACGAGAGAGGACCCCTGGCATGGTAATCTAGGCGGTCTCATGTGCATCCACAGTGCATGGACGTGTATAATAAAATCTGGACTCGCAATGCCCTTAATCAGTTTATAGAGTCATTGAATCCACTCACGGCCATTTTACCGAGCCGAATACAAAGCTTTCCTGGCAATGCCAGCCTTTGTTCTTCCTGACGTCAATAGAAGGGAGCCAACCCACGGTTTTGTATTTGGCTCGGTAAAATGGACGCTGGTTAGCTTCTTTTTCATACAAAGGCGTTGCAAGTCCAGTTTTTTTTTATATACGTCCGTGCCACAGTGCCTCAATATCATCAGGTACGTATAATGGCAGTCTCCTGGATTTTAAATAAAATGCAACTCCCCGCCTAAACGGTCACTTTTGGCTTTGAAGAAAAGAGAGAAACGAGGAATGCTGAACTGTTTGAGAGGTGTATCTGGATGGAAGCAAGTTTGTGTTACAGCTATGGTATCTGCATTGTTGGTATAGGCTACAGTAGTCATTTCATCCAATTTGTTGAGTATTGATCTCGAATTTAACAGGAGCAAGGTAAGCAAGTATTAAGCTTTAGTACCATTTTTGTACAGTTGTCAGCTTCAGCTTCTTCAGGCCAATTGATTGCAGCCTCGTATCAATTGCTGCCTCGAGGCGAGACATTGCGGGCAGGCATAGGCAAATAATTACAGGAATCTCGCTACCAGCAAATCTGGGTAGTTGGCAGGCATTGACCATGTTCCGTGGCCTTTTGGTTTCACCACAGTTTCCACAACAAGTTGCAGGTTTAGTGTTTATTTCCAGTTCCTTAATGATATTCCAAATGGGAGGAGGTACTATCAGCCTGACACATTTTGCTCTTAAGCGATTGTATGTACATGTTGGTTGGAATTCTGGTAGATCGAATTGTGTGTAGTTGGTCCAGGGTTAGGATTTACGTCTCCACGTTGTAGTAATATCTAGAATGTTGCGGTGGAATTCTCATAATACTGCACTCTTGGTTGGACGTGTTTGACAAATATACATGTACATGCTTTGGTCGGTGTACATGTGTGCAATAAGGCTGGACATGATCAATACACATGGGCCTGCAGTGTTACTCAGTCTGCAGACGTGGGCCAGTGAGAGGGAGATAACAAGCAGGACATGGCATTTCATTGTTCATCTGGTTCAAAAGTGTGCAATCTGTTGTAGATCTCAAATACAAGAACTGGTGAATGTCAACCCCCTGGTTATTTAATCGCCTATTTGAGGCCCCGGTTGAGAAAACAGTATATGTATAGACTTCCAAATTGGAATATTGGAGATAATGTGATTGTGTTGAAACTTGGTGGGAAGATGATGTATATATTCTGCATTGCAAATGCAAACTAATGTTTTGACATCGATTGATTTTGTATTATTTCTTTATGATGTATTTCCTTCTACTTTTAATTTTATTGCAATTAATTTAAACTTCATAGATATAAATTCCTTCAAGATGAAAAGTGTCCATCAAATTTATATTGTGATGACATCATCAAGTAATAATATTATGATGACATCATCAAGCAATTTAATGTGGATTTTTAAATCAGTAACTGACTGGTATTGACATTTTAAATGTACGTTTTTTCTTACTGCAAACCCAGTGAGTTTTAAAACACTTATAAAAAGCAAAAGCCTTGCGTTCTTTGTAAGACACACAAACACAGATGCAAACTCTAGTTTCAAATGAAATTTTTGCAGAACAGGAACACTACCACTCCACAAGCAGACAAACACCAGAGTGTGAAATTTAACCAAAAAAATTGTTTGGACAAAATGTCCTAACACAGTCAATTTTGTTCTGCACTTACCAGCTTTTGATCTGCCATATTATATAAGAGGTAGAATTGGGATTCCTTACCCCATTATTATTTTTGTTCAGACTATGGGGACTGGGAAACAATCTAACTCGGGGCATGTTTGAGCCATGACTAAGGGCCATGTTGGAGTCAGCTACTCACGTTTGGCTGGAGTAAGACCCGCAGGTCAACTAGGGTATGTTGCCATCGTACATACAGAAATATAATGCATATGCACCACACTCGGGTTGAACTGGAGGAACCACGCAAATGCAGCCAACCATTACTACTCCATATTTCCTGGTACCCAGGTTATGTGTCATGCATGGGTTTCCACAGAAAATTGAACATTGGTTGATGAGAGTATGACCTACATCTTATGATGTGCAAAAAATTATGGGGCGATTTCATGTCTGTGCTAGTATACATGTGAGTGTTCATACACGCATGGCACTGGGTGACATGGGCCAGTGATGAGCGATCAGCCCTGATGAATGCCTTTGGCATTTATTACTAATAATAAATCGGACGTCCTAATACCATATATTGTGTTGATATTTTAAGAGCTGTTACTGATATGTTGGTTGAACACTTTGCCCAAGTATCTTTGATTTTGTTCAGATGAACACAATAAGTACTCGGAAAATGTCTGATGTCCGACCGTAACTTCACGCTCTAAAACACTATTCTGAAACTTATGAGTGACATCTTAAAATGTGTTTATGTAAATTAGATCTATTGAGATATGCCTAGAGCTGTATGTGATACACTCTTTCACCTCATGAAATTCAACACATTTTCAATACAACTCTTTCTAGGGTTTGTACCACTTTTGAAGTGTTAAATACTGAGTTTGTGAAACTATATAATCTATTCTAAGTTGCAGTTTTGTTGTTTGTTTTTTATATAATTTCCATCTTTTTAAAATAACAGCAAGTGATGCATACCTGCCAATGAAGAATCCTCAAAAAGCCATCGAACAGCATAAATGTACTGTAACAACTGCAATTTCCTGAATTTGCTCTTTACAAACTACTGTGATGAAATGGCTGCAACAAGTTTAGGTTTTAGTTAAAAAATGACATCATTCTTATCTTTGTATAGGTGCAGAGAACGCACGAATGTACATTAGCATTAATCTGTGTGTAATTTCCCATGTAAATGTACATGTTTAAGGCAGCGCGGGACTGGTGCAAGTTTATGTTTTGTCTAGTTTGTGCCATGCCACGCGCGGTGTAGGCAGTTTCGCAGAAGTCTCAAGGCAGTCTGGAGGCCTTGTTCAGTGATTGAACAGCACTGTTTTGTGTGTGCTACTGCTGAGAGTCTGCTAGCAATTCAAGTACTGGTTCCGCAATCTAAGCACTTAGTAAATAACCGTAACATATCAGCAGTAGTTGACCCATTGTGTACTGTTCTTAGTATACGGTCAGAAAGGACTGTGGGTAGAACAATACTGTGTGGGTAGAGTTGTGGGCAGAATTGTCGAGGTTGTCTGAAAGTCACCGTCTAGAAAAGCGGTGAAAGATTGGACAGTCAGAGTGGCAGCAGACGCCCTGAGTTACCCGTTAGTTTAGTTTTATAGTTAATTAGCACCGGTAGTCCGCCGATATCTTGGGTGCAGTCACCCGAGTGCAGATTGCAGATTGTTGGCGGCATCTTTGCAGAGTGTGGATTGTGGATTATTGGTGGCACTTTGCGGATTGCGGAGTACAGATTATTTAAGTGTTCTTTTGTATTTATAGTTCGTATTATTCTTTTGTAACTCTTGTATAAAATAAATAACTCTAATTGTGTAAATACCGGGATTATATAAGCTAAAGAAAAGTTTATTAAATAAGTCCTGTTGCTCTTGCCGGTAATGTCTTGTTTACGCACATGCTCATTGTTGTATCAGTCGACCAGGTCACCAAATCAATTACCGATTGATGGTATATTTTCGCCAAAATGACCCCTAACCCCTAGACCTTAGATTACTCATCAAACTCAAGGGCCAAGGCAGATAGTTTAGATTTAGGTCAGGTGACATTCCCCACAGTTGGAAACAGTTTGCCCAGACTCACAAGACTTAGGCTGGCTCGTGGGAATAAAATGCCACACTACCTTGTCCTTTGGGCTCTTGTCATAAAATGAGTTTTATTCATGCACATAACAGCTGTAAACTAAAGTATGAGTTGACTAACATCGCTGGCAATATACGTGTACACCTTTTGATCAACCTTGTCCCCCTGTTCCAAAGTCAAGAGGGTTTTAGACTTGAAGACAAAATATTTAGATGAAACAGCAACCAAGAAGAGGCCATATTTATGCTAATTTTTCTCCCATTGGCCAAAGTAACCTTTCTTGATATTTTGTCCATCTTTTTTATATCCAGAATCAACTAAAGGATATCCTAGTAATGGAAGGATTTCCAGAACGTGAGTAACTTTCTCTGACTTAACTGTTCATTTTTAGGGCTTGGTAGCGTGTAAACAAAATGCAGTGAAACTCACTATCAGGTTTCCGCTTGATGCAGTGTTATGTTTTATTGTGCTAGTTTTGGCTTTGTCCTTGTATGTTCCCAGTTTTTGTCCCCAGGGCATTTTCGGTCCACATAAAGTGTGAAAAGATGAGTGTGTGTCCGCACAACTATGGTGAGTGTGGGTGTATGTGGGTGTGTATGGAATGTTCTTGATTTGCAAGATCTCAAAAATGGACTGTCAGATTAGGTTGAAATATCTCACTGTAAAGTAAGTTCATAACAGTGTCTGACAATCTGTGAAATATGACCATCAGGAATGCTGTCATTGTTGAGAAAAGAGAAATTTTGTGTTTTTGCCAAAGATCGTCCAGACAGACAATCTTTGGAAAATACAATTTGTTCAAATACTGCAACTGTTAATGGGTGGAATGAAAACCTGTGTGAAGCATTGAGCTGTTGGAAGAGTCTGTATTAACCCTTTCATGCCGGGAAGCGGCAAGAGCCGCGCCTGGAGAAAAGTCTACTAACTGGGAGACGTCTCTGGCGGCAAACCACACATGCAACTTTTATTCAGTGTACACCTGTAATTACTGGGACCTTTGCACTGAATGGAAATCTGGGGCAACCTAGAGAGTTCGTTGATCCCCTGATACTTGGTAAATGTTTTTTTTTTTCATCAAAACACCCCTTTGTCTTTGATTGAATACCGTGGGTAATCTCTGTGGACCGGAGCTCGAGGCCGTGGACAGGGCTTATACAACACGTTTTGTGTGGGCTCAGAGTGTGATGAATACAGGATATTGACATGGTGTGCGCGCCATTGTTTACGGCCCTCCTGGGCTGGGAACATGTGGGCAGCACACCAGCACTACGCACTCGGGGTATAGATGGGCCATTGTTCAGTGTAATTAGTTATTTGTTTCGTCGAAAAGCAGCGTTTTCTGTAGCGCTGGGTTATATTTGCTTAGCTGCTTCCCGGCCCTTCAGTTGCATTACACAATGTCTTCCAGTGACAAGGAAACTTTGATCTAGACTAGTGGTTCAGATTTCATTTCTGAATCTGAACATAGTTCAGAAAATGAAACTAGTGACAGCAATTTTTAACGGGCAACCACCGTTAGCGAGGCCTGCCAAGAAGGTCAAGACTTTGTCCATTCAATGGACGGCTGATGACAACTTCCCCTGCAGACACAGCTTTCAAGGCGCAGCGGGTGTTCAAGTACAAGAACTGGACAAGAACAGCACTCCTCTCGAAATCTTCGAGCAGTTTTTCACCCCAGAGCTGACATTGCACATTTCCAATGAGACCAATCATCATGCCGCTGATGAACACCCGAAAAGTCAACCAGAAGCAAGTCCAAGTCACATGCGAAGCTGGTTCGACACAACACCAGACGAGATGTCTGTGTTCCTGTCCATGATGATAGTTATGGGACTGATTTTGAAACCCGACTTGAAGTCCTACTGGACGAGAGACTCAATACTTCAGACTCTGTTTTTCCTGATACCATGCCCCGCGACAGATTTATGGACTTGCTGGCCTATCTGCATTTCGTCGATAACAGCCATGCAGATGTGACTGATCGACTCTACAAGCTCCGCCCGGTGGTAGACAAACTGACCGAGAAGTTCAAGTCCATCTACATTCTGTCCAGCAAGATTACTATCGACAAGACCCTTTGGAAATTCAAAGGGAGACTGAAGTTCAAGCAGTACAACGTGTTATTAGTCTGGAGAGACAAAAAAGATGTCCGTATGCTGTCCACGATGCACACAGCTGAGATGGCTGACACCGGCAACTGGAACCATGATAGCATCGCTTTGGAGAAACCCAAGTGTGTACTAGACGACAACGAGGGGGTGAAGGGTGTGGACATTGCAGACCAGCTGGCATTGTCACACCGTTCAGTCAGAAAATCAATCAAATGGTATAAAAAACTGTTCTTTGTTTTGCTTGATGTTGCTCTTGTAAACTCTTATCTTGAGTATAAGGAAATTGGTGGCACTGACAGTTTTTGACATTTAGACACATGTTGGTGAGTGAAATTTCAGAGTTGCGTTTACCAAATTTGCCAGTGTATCGATCTAGAGGTAGACCAACCCGTCTTCCTGGTCCAGGTAGACTGATAGGAAGACATTTTGCTGTAGAAATTCCCCAACTGGAAACCAGCTAGATTATACAAATGGTGTGATGTTTGTTCTAGAAATGGCAAAAGAAAAGAGACTTAAAGTGATGTGTTAAATATGTGAAGTGCCACTTTGCGCTGTTCCTTGTTTCAAGGTTTATCACACTTGAATTAATTGGTTATTTATGTAAAGTTTCTTGTATTCCAAGAAATAGTACATGAATTTTTAGGCAAGTCCTTCAAGGTTTATTATATTTGAATCAATTACTTATTCATGTACAATTTTGTACAAGAATTTTCTCCTGTGTCAAGACATCGTGTAATGCAACTACTCTCTGTTTTCTTTCCTTTTTTTGGCTAATTTTTTTACAACAGTTTCCTCTAATTTGAAGACTTCGTGTAATGCAATTAATCTTTTTTTTGGCTAAGTTTTTTACTGGAAGGTTCCTTTTTTTAATAAACTGTTGAAGAAACATAAGTGATTGTAAGTATGAGAAGAGAGAAAATAAAATGATAAGTCGTCAAGAGAAGAAGAGAAGTGAGAAAACTTTGTCTCGTGTGTTTTTCTTATGTCTGTTTATTTTATAATTATGGGGAGGATTAGTTTGGAAAGATAGTTTACAGGAGATGATTCAAACTTTACTTAGAAGGGGCTGTTAATATGTATCATTACATACCGAAAGAGGATTTGAATAGAACTTGCAAAAAAAAACAACTTAGAAATGTGCAAGAAAATTATGAGCAAACTTTGCGCAAAACAAAAACATTAGGGGAATTTTACAGGAAATCTTCACTGGGTATTAGCTGAAATAAAAACTTGTGAAGTGCGTTCAATGTACAAGTTGGGGCTGGGCATTGATGCTGGGCATACATGGACTACTGGGAAGCAAGCATAGACTATGTGAACTTAGCAGGCGCTGCACTCCCCGCTGTGACCGAGCGTCCTTGGGTAGTTGGCGTTGGCGCGTGGGCAAGGCAAGTGCTGGGTACCTGGTATTTTGTTGAACAGGATCTAAATACCCCAGCAAGGTTCATGAGTACACAGAGCCAGGCTGTGTGCAGTGTGTGACCCAGCAAACTTGGCAGATAGGCTTGATGGCCAATCTAGGCGTCTGTGGTTTATTGGAAAAATAGGTAGCTGCGGTAAAAACATCCTGGCATGAAGGGGTTAATGGGTTATGTACATACTGCTAACATGCCTTCAGTAAGCCTTAACTCATTATCAACTAATAAAATATAATCATAACGTCTAAAGGAGAATTTGGATGGGTTTGAAATTTGTTTCTTTACGAAGCTTTGGAAGTTTACCTCATTTGAATATGTCATCTTACTATCACCCCTGAAGATAATAGTGTGGTTCAATGGCCGTTCCTTTAGAGCTCTGTATCGTAGCCCAGTTTTTTCAAACAAAATCTCCAATTTCAAGACATTTAGCTTTGTTTTTCCAATAACAGTAACTGTAAATGCTTGGATAGTTGCCATATTTGTTTATTTGTAAAGTGTTCATGATGGGCAATTATGGTGTGTGTAGAGTTTATGACCAACACACATGTGAAGAACTTACTTTGTGGTCGATAGTACACGTGTACATGTGGTGGCGCAGTGACTGTGGGGATTGCAGTCATTTCACTGCCCTATAAAACAACGTTTATTAGACAAATTCTCCCCATTGCATTGTTCAGGAATCATAAACGTGAAGGTAAATTTGCCAACCACTAGTACTACACGAAGTCATGGAAAAATGCATTTTTGAAGGCCATAATCCATCTGCATATTGACTCGCCTGTGTATTGTACAGGCACTTAAGATTGTCCTGTGCCCCATGGATTTTTGCGAGACAAATGACACGAGCTGCGCTGAGTTTTAAAATGAGTGGCCTTTTTCTCAAAGCAGTGAACCAAAAAAAAAAATGAAACAAGTCTCTGGCATGATATACAAAGTAAATCACAAACCCCTAAATTGTCAAATTTTGACAAACTGCAGTATATGGAAATCCTATACACTGCTTTGAAGAAATACTGTATGTATGAACATCAGATTTGTTTTGTGAATTGCTCTTGGTAATCCTCAGAAGCCTATTGTATTTGGGGCAGAAAAGTCAAGGGTCAATAACAAAATAGCTAACTCAATAGAAATCTTGCAAGCACAAATGAAAGGTTTTTGTTTAATAGGCATTGGCATGGCAGGAAATGTGTTTGAGAGCACATTATTCTTTCAAGATGTGCTTTGCATTGGGATATGTTGATTTTAATTACCGGTTATGTGTTTCACTGAAATATATTCATAATACTGTATGCTCAGTGTTGTTTGGACTCAAACCCATGACCTCCTGCTTATACTTGACCATCGAGTTTGCCGAGGTCTGCTGGCCAGTCTGAGTCACATGTAGCAGCGGGCTTTGCTAACTATTTCGAGTTATGCTTTGTATTTGTGAGACATTAATTCTTTAACAATAGGTTTGCCCTTACACTGACATATTCATAATTCATATTCATTCATGTTCAGTGTTTATCCGAGAGCTTCACAGTTCACAAGCTTACTTAGGCGGTACTCACCAACTCGTGGAGACATCTTAACCATTCAACCCCTGAGCTTGCTGGGGTTGACCAGCCAGTCCTAGAGAATGTAGTAGTGAGTAAGCTAATGAATTTTTCCATAAGCTCTTGGGTAAACAGTGAGCATACAGTGTTATGAATATATATTAGTGTAAGGGCCAAACAGATGAGTAAAACGTTCACATCATGCTTGTCTCTGACTGCAGTGGAATGTCAAAAGTTACACAATCAAAGATAACCTGGTATTAGTTTACTTTGTTCCAAGTATCTGATTTGTATTATTATTTTTTTTTTGGTGACTGTGTGTATACAGATGTGTCCTATTATCTGATGTTCTTTAAAATTCCAATTTATAATATGTAGAATGCCTGGAGCCAGAGTACTTCAACTTTGGGGGACCAGACATAAAGCTAGAGGTGGTTGTCAGCCTTCTGGCCATGGGCCTGTCTCCAAACATTTGCTACCATAAAGAGAAGCGCAAGTTACTGACTACAGAGAACAAGGCAGCCCTCATCCACAAATCATCTGTTAACTTCAGCAAGTTTGACCAGACATTCCCTTCACCATTTTTTGTCTTCACAGAAAAGGTGCACACTCAAAAGACTGCATTTGAGTTGAGTCACTGTTAATAGAGGTTCACTGTGGTATGTTGAAGGTTGCAGGTTCAAATCCTTTCTCGGTGCATTAGTGTGAAAGTTAAAAAGATAAATGTTTTTCTTTTCAAATATCTAGTGGCAACCTTTATTCAGTTTACACAACAGTAATTTATATCACTTTAATTTGATGTATCTGTAATGGTTGTAGTACCACCAGGGATAGCAGTTCTCTATCTAAAGCCAGAAGTTTTGAAAGCAGAATTCAGTAATCCACCCCTTCATAGGCAGACAAAGCAAACTATGTTGAACCTTGAAACTAAAAAGTTTTTTGAATCCATAGTTTTTGTTCAGCCAGTGAAAACATCTATTACTTGCATGATATCTGTGACGAGCTAGAAGTAACATTTACTATATCCAATGTTTATAGTCATGCAGAATGCGTTTCAACAGCACTTGATGAAAGTTTTGTAGACTGAATACAAACTCAAGGCATTTACATGTGTGTGATATCAGTCATTTTAAAGCCAAGTGGACAATTGAACATCTGTAATGGTGCCCTATGGTGGTCGCTGTGTGTTAGCATGTGTCTGGGGAAACACAAATATGCATACATCCACTTGTGCAGTGGAACATGATGTACTGCAACAGTTAGTGCTGCATTTATGGAACAGTGTAACTAAATTCATCTTGACTTTGATGGTCTAAATTTTGAATTAAACATTTTAATGCAAGAATGGCAGTTGAATGACATGAAGATGTAAAAGCAATCAATTTGGGAGTGAGGAAAGACTTTAACCACTACCTGCCTGGGACTCCTAAATTGGAGCCGTATGGTTTATATGTGTGGCCGGGGTCTCCGAACTTGGACAAAGGAAACAGGGCCCTGTAACAAAAGACCGTACTCCGAACAAAAGACCAGGCTGCTGGGCATAACCGGCATTTTTCACTCTCAAAAGTGGTGATAATCCGGCGTTGTTTTGAAACTGTTTACCAGGGTTTGGGGCATTGAGAGCAAGCAGATTACCACCGGGGACAAAAGCGCTCCACCACCGCAGTGATGAGCCACACAGCACCGCTGCACGCTAATCTGGCCCCTATTGAAAAGAGGTCAGCAGTGCACTGAGCCAGGTTCGTGAACAAAAGACAGTTGTATAACACCGCATAATCTGGGCCCTGTTTACAAGGCTGCAGGCCTGGCTGAAATATTCGGGTGTCAATGAAGGTCACCTGTCAACTTAGAGTAATGCCTAAAGATTACTGCGTGCGGCTATAAACGACTGTTAAATGGAATGATGAATTGTTGAAGGATTTTGAAAACGGAAAAAATGATAGTCATGCCAGCCCAGCATCATCAATGTTGAAAAATGCCCCGGCACGAAGTGGTTAATAGGTTCATGAAATGGCGCACAAGTTTGATGTCACCAATGTTTGTGGCAAATCCTCCTGAGTGCAGCAAATAGAATATGCAAATAAGTGAAGTAACCTGTTTTGCTTTTTTTAACACAAAATCAACAAAAGTAAACATGGAGTGTTAGCATGAGGTATATATTTTCTTCAGTATTAATGGGTTTTGTTGTTACACTCTCATACTTGCTCTCTTTGAACAGATCCGCACACGTGCTGTGTCTGCCAAGGGAATGACTATGGTGTCTCCACTGCAGCTGCTATTGTTTGGTGCAAGGTCCATTGAATCTTGTGATGGTTTGATCAGGCTTGATGATTGGTATGTACACACTGAGGCAAATACCAACGTCTTTTTTTTTTAAGGGAGTAGTGATCATTTGACCCAAACCTTTAAGTATATGGAGTCACCAAAATTTGGCAAAAATGAACAAATCTCCTGGAAAAATGTTGATATACTATAACATACATGTACACACACATTCTGAATCTACACATGTACACATTATGAATAGATTCCATATTTGTGATTTTAAGTGGTTGTAAAATGTGCCATAAAATGAAATATGCGGTAGCAAAGTGTGCCTTTGTTTGAAAATGAAAAAAAAATCATGAAATGGCATTTTGTGGTTTGTATTCACATCTTCCACTGGAATAAGGTATCTCCTCGAGTGTAAAAACTCCTTGACAAATCAACCTTACATTCTTCAGCTTTCACTTCATTTCCACAATTTTGGTGGAGTGTAACCTGTGGTTCACATTTCAAAATAGCAGGAACCAAATTTCATATTAATCTAATTCCCTTTTTAAAACTCTTTACCTCACACAATTCAGGATTTACACACAAAAGAGATTCTCCTTTATTGGAGGGAATAAACAAGCCAGTCAATATGAGAAAAATGAAGTGAATCCAGAGAACACCAATTCAGGTGGCCATAAATTAAAACAGGAGATTTACAGAATAAGTTAGAATACACTTTGAGCTCAAGGAAAAAAATTGGCGCCAAAGTTCTAGATGTAGAGATGAGTTGCGACGAGTCATTCCAAGGTGGGAGAACAGACATCCGTAAAGTTTGAAGCCGGATGACAAAAGTGAAGAGCAAAAGTTCAGAAGAAATGTAATGCAAAGGATTGCTTGCGGATCTTGCAAGATTGATGCTGGTGGTTAATGCCACAGATGCCTTGGTGTACTTGTGCTGTGTCTGCAAGTCACAATAGCTCAGTGGCTGGGATGCCTTGGGACAGCTCTTCAGGTGGACTACAGAGACTCCCTTCCAGACCCTCTTTCAGAATGTGCAGTTCAGTAACTAAGATAGAGAGCATAGTGATCCATGCTACATTACTAACATAACCACATTTACGGGGTCAGACCAACGCAACCGACTTTCTATGGGTTATGTGTTTTGGTACAGCTGTACATCGTGTATGAAAGCCTCACAATAAAACATTATCTTGCATGTAAGTAAGCACGTAAAGGAAAGGTATATCTAAGGCACTGACTTAGAACAAATTTTAAAACTAGACAGGGTCACCCTAGGAATACATTTCTCAGCCCCACATATCATGAGATAGGAATCAGTTGGGGAAAACTCCAACTCTTAATCTGACTGGTTATATATAGTTATATGTGAAAACAAAGTCTAAAGCTTGAGCAAGAGACAATTCATATCTCTAATTTCTGATGAATTCAACGCACATCAAAATCTATTGAATATACGTGAAACCCTGTTCAAATAAACTATAGTCATCGAAAAGCATTACAAAAACATCAGTCCAAACTGTAGGATTCCAACTGTCTATCACTTACACCATGGATATGATGGGTGATAAGTCCTGACTTACACATATATTCAAAATCTGCTTATATTTCTGAATGCAGTGAAGAGCACAACTTATTCCCAGCCTCCACTAAGTTATAAGTCAAAGTGATTGAAAAGTACACTCAAACCACCTCAGATAATTCGCTAAACACGTTTAAGCTAAATGTAAAAGCAAAATTTTCCAAGGAAACATCTCTTTTGGATCTAGTCTCATAACATTACTGGTTAGTAGAAATTACAAGATACATGTACCAAAACCTTCAACATCATTTGCTTGTACTTCTAAAAATATCACAAAGTCCAAACTTCGTAAAATCAATCGGTATACATCTTTTCACAATTTACAACAAGAGTCACCGTGAAAAATGCAATGACTAAACCCCAGAAAAGATACACAATAGTATAAAATGATATAAATAGGAACTCAAACTTACCTAAGATAGAGAGCCAACGATTGTGAACATAAGGGGAAGACTTGGATTTTGAGGTCCTCCAGTCCAGAGAAAATAATGCAGAGCGTAGACAAAAATCAGCAGGCATGTAGTCAGCAGGATGGCAAAGTTTGGGAATGCCAGGCTTGCCAAAACTCTGGGGCAAACTGCCACCCAGAATATTCCCTTGCCACATGACTAGCTCAAGCTCTCATTGGACAACTTTAAAAAATGTCACACGACTCCAATACTGATTGGTCATTTAGTATCTAGGCAGATGAGCACTCAGCAAAAGTTTATGGCTTTCACAGCTTGGGTACGGTATGAATAGCAACTATGGATTAAGTGTCTCAACATCCTGCTGATTTCCTATAAAATTTACTGGGAGTGTACACACTGGTGTACTAGTCAGAGATTAAAGGCAGTGGATACAAAGAGCATCCTGTGATCTCCTAGGAAAGAAGGAACATTAAAGATAAACTGAAGGAAGAGCAGGCTATTTGACAAAAGGAATAGGCAATAGATCAAAGGTTCACCACTGGAACACTGTTTAGGAAAGAACAATTTAAGTATGCAAAAGGAAATATAGTCATGAATTATAACCCAAGACCTCTTTGGGACGGGGTTACAGGAGAAACTTCAAATATCATAGACACTGACACTGTTTCCTCTACAACCATGCAGAGTGCAAAATTAGACCAAAAAAGATCAATGGCACTGCTGCTGGTAGTGGCTCAGAGGAGTTAGCTACAATTGCGCTTCTCCATAAATATGGCCAAGTTGGTTTTCCAAACAAAAAAAAAAGATAGACTATTGTTTATACAGGAGTTAGTTTCTATGTAATAGAGACGTTGAAGTCAGAAGTTGCTTATGAATTTATACCACCTTCCTCTATGTGCTACCTCTGCCCGTGGTCTGTCCTTCTTGCCTATATTGCCTTTTATTATGCTCGATCATCATCAAATACATGAAGCACTCACCATAAAGCAAAGATAATACGCAATAATTATTCGTGATGACGTCATCAAGTGATTTATCATTAAGTTTTGAATATTTGAATATTCCGTTAAATATATAAAAACCCATAGAAAATCAACCGTAGCCTCCAGCAACATTATGCTTGCAGCAAGTGCCAGGATAAAATGTGGTCTTGAATTCATGTCGTATGGGTCAAATCAAGTGACTCTTCCTTCCTGTTGAAACCGGAAGGGGTCTTATTGTTTAAAAGTGGTAATAGGTATGAAGTTGTTTTCAACGAAGTTAGTCTGTTAGAGTATAGTATTCTTCAAATCATCCACTGATGACGTAACCTAATTGTCGAGCACCCTCTAGTGACAGGTTAAAGATTCTGATAAATGAATTTTGAATAGATGTCTGTGGCGAAGTTTGTCCGAATCGTCTGAAAAGTGATATATTTTCAAGATGTATTTTTTGCGTTGGGGAGATGTTAATTATATATATAACGGTTTTGCCCGTACCAAACGTATGTTAATAAGCACTGTATGCTCAGTGCTGTCCGAGAGCTTGCGAAAAAACCTCACAAGCTTACTGGGGTGGGACTCGAACCCACGACCTCCTGCTTACTAGTGCAGATGTCTCAACCACTCGACCACAGAGCTTGCCGGGGTCGGCTGGCCGGTCCGAGTCAAATGAAGCAGCGGGTACCGTGAACTATTTTCAAGATGTATTTTTTTGAAAATAGTTCGCGGTACCCGCTGCTTCATTTGACTCGGTCGGCCAGCCGACCCCGGCAAGCTCTGTGGTCGAGTGGTTGAGACATCTGCACTAGTAAGCAGGAGGTCGTGGGTTCGAGTCCCACCCCAGTAAGCTTGTGAGGTTTTTTCGCAAGCTCTCGAACAGCACTGAGCATACAGTGCTTATTAACATACGTTGGGTACGGGCAAAACCGTTTTATATAATTAACATCTCCCCAACGCAAAAAAAATACATCTTGAAAATAGTTCGCGGTACCCGCTGCTTCATTTGACTCGGACCGGCCAGCCGACCCGGCAAGCTCGATGGTCGAGTGGTTGAGACATCTGCACTAGTAAGCAGGAGGTCGTGGGTTCGAGTCCCACCCGAGTAAGCTTGTGAGGTTTTTTTCGCAAGCTCTCGGACAGCACTGAGCATACAGTGCTTATTAACATACGTTGGGTACGGGCAAAACCGTTATATATAATTAAAAGTGATGTAGATGACCATCTCTACACAGATAACACTTGTGTAAAGTTTGGGGCTGATGACCTCATCAGACCGAAAGTTACAATAAAAACTTCATTTAGTCTTCAAAATTTGGTAAAAAATCAACCGTAAGTGATATAAGCGTGAATTGTGCACGAGATGACAGCTAAAACATTGGAGTCAGCTGCATGAAGTGCATAACTGGTGTAATTTTTCACACACAGGAAGCGCTGCCGACAAGAACCCCCAAAATATAAATTGCCAACTCGAAAATCCCATTAACATGCTGTGCATATGCTACTGTGTGTGTGTGGACGCCCAATATCTGCCTGCAACATAGACGGCGCACAGTGCGTAGAGCTTGTACTCGGGAGTTGGCAAAAAGCCGACCATGTGCTGGTGAGAGCAGATCTCATTGTACGGGGATGGAAAGCCAAAAGAAATAAATGCTTAAAATATCATATCTGTGCCTTTTTCCGTGATAAGTATAATGTATTGCACTGTACATGTTGAAACCTAGCAGGTAGCTAGGAAGGGAAGGTTTACAAATGGAAATTGACCTTACGTGATGACAATACTATCATCAGACGAGTCACGTGACATTAAATGGTGCCTCATTTAAAGTACTCTATCTCCTGAAGTGTATATCCAATTTGGTTTAATTCTTGCGGCTATCTTGAAAAGGGAGTGCTTTAGAGGAATTTAGACCTCGTGTGATCATGATATCATCAGGAGACAAGTCACTTGACATTAAAGGTGCACTCTTTAAGGCCTTATATCTCCTGAAGTACATGTCTGATCGGGTTCAAATCTTGCAGATATCTTGAAAAGGGAGTGCTTTAGAGGGATATTGACCTTATGGGATAATGACATCATCAGTAGACAGGTCACATGACATTAAAAATGCACTTTTTAAAGCCCTGTATCTCCTGTTGCCCTGTCCTTCTTATTGCCCCATTCTGGTCGTGACAGCCATGGCTTCCCTGCATCGTCAGACTCCTGGTCAATGTCCCCCTGATACTACCTCAGTGCCCAGACCTGCTATTCCAGCCCAGATCTCGCTGCCTTCATCTGGACCTGCTTCATCATACCTAATGTGTTGATATTGTTCAGCAATCCTTTGAGCAGGCAGGCCTTTCTCAAGACGCTACCACCTTGGCTACCAGAGGTAGGTGGCTGTCCACAAGGAAAATCTGTGACAGCCGAATACAACATTTCAATTGTTGATGCAGACTAGGGTATGCTACGGATCCGACCGAGGCCTCTCTTTACCTCGTGGCAGACTTCTTTATGCACCTCGTCCGTTCTGGCCTCCTTGTTTCTACAATCAGGAATCATCGCTCAGCACTAGCAGCAATCCACTGGGGCTTCCCTGATGGATCTTCTATTTCCAATGACTCAGCGATCCATCACGTCTGTGGAATGTTTATAGAACATTCTCCAACTAAGCGGCTCATTCCTTCTGGTGCTTCGGTAATGTCCTCTGGCTTTTGGCTGTCCCCCCCCATTTAAACCTGTGGGCCGCGCTTCCCTCCTCCAAGTTACTATGAAACTCGCTTTCTTCTTGCCATAATTACCACTCGCAGGGTCTGTAAGATTAAGGCCCTCTCCATCGCTGAAGGTCACATTTGATAGGAGCCACCTGGAGTGCGCCTGGTTCTGCAGATTGGCTTCCTCACCAAGAACCAGACTCCATCTTTTCAGCCCCCAGACATCTTTGTTCTGGCAATTCAGTTGTTGGCATCCTCTTCTAACAGACTCTGGTGCCCTGTCCAGATGCTCAAATGGTACCTCAATGGACAAAGGACATCTGCGGGTTGGTCTCACAGCTATTCATCACCACTACCATTCCGTATGCAGCCTTCAAAGACACAATTACCAAATGGGCAGTTTTCGCCATTAAATTTGCTAAAACTCTGACTGGCCTACTAGCACCGATGAACGATTTGAGGGCGCACTGCTGGGTGATCGAGAATTTAGCGAATGGAGTAATGGACTTAGGAAATAATGCATATGTATTGGTAATCTGGTAGGTATGCAGTTGTAGACTTGGAGAATTTGCTGTAATTGAAAAAGAAGAACACATGCAATTAGAGAGCCTTATGCTTTCGATCACTAATTTGATTGCACCAATTGGGTACTCTTGAATGCTTCCCCACAAAAGAATATGACTATAAAAAGAAACCTGAATGGCGATGCTTAAATCTTGTGTGCCCGGTAATAAAATTGCAAGCAGTAATAGGGGAAAAAAAACGCAGTATGGATAGAATTGGAAAATCTGCACACATTCGAATTTGTATTTGAAAAAATGAACATTGTTTTGCAGAAATTGCTCACAAACTGTGTTGCTACTGTGTGTTCCAGAGCTATTTTGTTTGGCCATCTGGCTCAGCCCTCTCATATGTTGATTTCTTATGGGTCTTTCTTCATGTTACCATTAGTAGGCAATTTGCTCAAGGCAATTATATTCTCTGCAGTTTTGCTTCAAGACTGCACAGTGTATAGACGTAGCATGAACATCAGTCCTGATCCCAAGGTGTTCATATTCATGCTCAAAATCAGAAGCTATTTTAGACTATAGATTCTATATAACTGCTCATGAAAACATGAGAGAATGTCATTCGGTCTGTATATGGGACAAAATGTGGTGAGAATGAAAACCTTGATGCCAGTATTTGTACATTATTGTGATGTCTTTAGTCATCAGATATGAAATTACTTGGATTTAATTGCAAAAATTTTGAAAAATGCAAGTTTCGAAAAATGAGATGGCATTGTTCATATTTTGAAGTCTGGCACCACCGTAGTCAACATATTGGTTGGGATCATAAAGTTGTTTGACCTTTGCCTCCAGGTCAGCCAAAAGCATAAATTCAGCTCAAAAAGGCAACCATTTTACTTTATCAAATATCTAAAATGTTGAGTGGTATGCAAAATTTCATGCAAGGGTTGATAATGTTCTTGCATGAAAGGGTAAAATGGAATGACATTAAATTGGATTGAAAAGATCATAATAACAGAAATTATGCACTATATACCTCTCCCTGTTTGCCTATAATTTGTATGCTTCGCCAAAGTTTGCAGAAAATTCCTCTTTGGTTGGCTTTTATTTTACTTCGCATTCCTTTGTAATGTACATTTGTCCCATTAATTTCAAGAAGGATTTATTTTTATTTCAGTATTTAGTAATATGAGTATTATTATTTGGTGTTTAGAAAATTGCTTGGGATTTTGAGAGCTTTCTATTCCATTTTCTCCTGACAGCCCGCCATAAATTTACAGCCAGGTTTGCAGGAAAAACGCAATTGGGACATCAAAAGAGCTGACCTTTGAAGATTTAAATTATTGCATTGTGTTTTGGGAGTTTTATTTGTGCAGGAGTCACATTTCTTTGAACTCCACTCAGTCCACTTTTCTTCTGGATCTAATTATTGTTTTGTTTGGTGGTGAAATGTATGAGTGTACCCAGGGTTGCCCACCCACAAAAGAAAACAAATTAGATAGCGTGTGGGAACCAGTGAAATACGCCATAAAAGGATGCATCTATAACTTTTTAAACTTAAGTACTATTCCTTTAATCCACCAGGATTCAACTTCGCATGCCTCATGCCTCAGCAGCCAAGATTGTGGCCTTGCGGCCAGCAATTGAAGCCCTGATCTTTAACATGACAGCTAACCCTGACAGCATAATGTCGCCATCTACTCAGGATGAAATGCTACTTAATATCATTCGTGAGTTATCCTCAGCCAAGGCTGGATTCTTTGGAAATCCCCCAGAGGATTCAGGACAACAGGGGTAAGTTGTTTGGGTAAATGAAATTAAATTTAAATGCTAAAGTTAAATGTTTCATTCATATTTACAGTCGACTCTCGTTATTACAAAATCAGCCAAAACGAAATTCCGGTTATAACCAACACAAATCTGTGGTCCTGGCAAAAACTTTCACATTCCTATGTTGAGAAAATCTGGTAATTACTTGCTGGAGGGTGGTTTGAAAAATGCAGTGCACATAATTGGGACAATTTCAGTTGTTAAAATTCCTAAAATTCATCATTTCAATTAATGGGCATTTACACCCACATGAATGACTGTCTGGTGGCTACTCTAATCTGACTGACGTAATCTGTTGATGCCTGAGTATTTCAGCCAGGCCTGCAGTCTTATAAAAAAGCCCAGATTGTGCGGTGTTATGTAACTTTCTTTTGGTCATGAACCTGGCATGGTGCACTGCTGACCTCTTTTCAATAGGGGCCAGATTAGTGTGCAGCGGTGCTGTGTGGCTTATCGCTGTGGTGGTGGAGCGTTTTGGTCCCCGATGGTACTCCGCTTGCACTTAATGCCCCAACAGTATACTACTGTTTTGGGCATAGCGCGCCCGCGGATTAGGACCGCGGAGAAAAGTGCTCCAGGGCCCCATTAATGAGAGACACAACACCCCGGTGCACACTAATCCAGCCGTGTATGAAAAGATGCTACTGGCATTCACCGGAACAAAGGAAATTATGCAACACCTTACAATTCTGGGCTCTCTTTTACAGGGCTGCAGGCCTGGGTTGAATACTCAGCCATCAAAGAAGGTTGCCTGTCAGATTAGAGTAGCCACCAGACAGTTGTTTGTGCTTGAAACTAAAATTAAGATGAAAAACATACAAAGTGCAAGGCACTTAACAGAATCTCTTAGAGCAGTACATGTGTTGTACAGAGATGTGTTGGGTAGACAATCAATAAAGGGCCTATTTTTTATCTAGTTGTTAATATTCTGATTTGATTGGAATGGGTTTGGATGAGTGAAATAAGATCCAGTGGGTTTGCTTGACTATTAACGGGATTGTATGATGTTGGAATCTCTCATTTTGTTGGGAATTCATTACTCTAATGTTTCTGGATAGGGGGTTTCATTTTATTTGACCAAACTTATCATTAAAATAAGTGTACATGCTTGCAAGGTATGAAATGCATTTAGTGGGCAAAATCACATACAGCCAACTTTCAATTCCACTTAACTGAAACTTGTATGCATAAGTTGTCGTGTGCCATGGCCACTTGAATCATTGTCCCACTATCATAGCAGAAAACCAGCTCTGACTGCAGGGCAAACCCCATAGTGCAATAATCTTTGGCATAACTACAGCTTACTGGAATTATCACATGACACATAAATTTGACCCGTTGAGTATTGGCATTATGCACTGAAGAACTTAAATCCAAGCTCACAAATAAAGCCATTGATGGTAGAAAAGATTTTTAAAAAGGTTTGCTTTACAAAGTTGACTTCAGTCAAACTGGGTGTAAAAAATGTGTTTGTATTAAAAAAAAGTCAATACAATTTTATTGTAATTTTAATGGAATGACAAAGGAATACCCTTTTGTCATTCATCACTGACACTTGGTCCCTTTAAAGGGTTGTATTTTTCTTCTGAAAAGTATGGAAGCACAAACCCAACTGAGTATATGTATGTCACATCACATCAAAAACTCTTGTCCATTTCAGTGTCATTAGGTTACCAACATCATCAACATTCATAATTAGGAAAGATAAATAGTTTTGAAAAGAAAATCGTTTGAAAGTAATACATCATTGGTCCTTGCCCTATTTTACCCACAACCTCATTTTAAAGTTTGAAAAATGTGCCTGAAATGCAATTCATTACCAGGGAATTGCCTGAATCTTCACTCTTGTGTTGTCCACAATTGAACAATGGCATTGTTTCTTATCAATTTTACATTACAGTTAAAGTGAGTTCTGATTGGTGTGTTGTGCACTCATTCACATCAAAGTTTGCTTAAAACCCTCCTTTGGTTTTACAGCACAAATATGCACAAGTGTCCAAGGTCACTCTCTTGCATGTTGGTGCAGTGCACAACACAACACAGCTGTGCTTCTTTGAGGTGTTTACCAAGTGACCCAAAGAGTGACTTCAGCATAGGAGGGATGTGTTGCTATCAAGTGAACAGATGAAACTCAGACCATGGGTTCATACTCAAACAATTTAAGTGTGATGACTATTAGTCTCATTGCTTATTTTTCTTGCAGACGAGGCAGAGATCAACCAGGACCATCTCGATTCAGATTTTCGACCCCACCTGGCTACTCTGGAGGCCAAAGAGGTGACAGGGGTAGCAGGAGCTTCAGGGATCACTTCAGAGGGGGAAGAGGGGGTGGAGAGTATGAAGGTAGAGGAAACTTTGGGGGTGGTAGGGAACATGGCTTTAGGGGAGTTGGCTACAGTGCTGGGAGGCAGGGATTTCGGGGAGACAGAGGAAGATTCAGTGGGTTTAGAGGCTACCGAGGTGGTAGGGGGAGGGGTGGAGGTGGTTTCAGAGGTGGGTACCAAGGGGGTTGGTAGAGGTAAATGGTGAAATAAAGGAAAATAACCTTAGATAATGAAGAGTGTACGTCACAAGGTGAAAAAGATGAAAAACAGAGATCTGAATCCCAAGAAAATGTCATGTAACTCTTATATATCCAGTTAAATTTTCTCATGATCAGGAACATATTGAAAAATGGTACATGTAAGGAGTACAGTGGCATTTAATGAAAAAGTAGAGTATGCATTTGCAGTATTTCATAATTTGTAGGTCTTACAAGTGTATCACAAAGATAAAGAACAATCAAAATATTGATCGGTTCACTGATGTGACATTTGAATAAATGAATAGGGTTGAGATGACAGCTGCATGTTGGCAAATCTAGAGGAGACTGACAAATAGAAGAGGAAACATGAAGTCTCAGAATTTACTTTTCTTTGTTGTTTTTTATTTTGGGGTGGTTTAGTGTATTTGCTTCTTGTTTGGATTTCTTTTATAACCTTTTTGCTTTGCGTGGTCTTGATTTTTGCTGTGGGATTTGTAGAATCTGCTTAAACTGATTTGTATTGTGGTTGATTTTTGTTGATTAATTTAATGTTCCACTCATATGGTGCATTGTTCATGTTTTTATATTAAAATTGTTGAATGGTTGATACTCTTTATCTTGATGAAGCTCTCTTTTCTAGATACATCTAGTTGCCTGATATTAGGCCAACAACTTTTCTTGGTTTCAATGGTATATGTTTGAAATGATTTGTGAGCCTGAGATTAGTCCAAAGCGGAAACATAACTAAGATTTGAACTTGTATCTGCAGTAATAATATGCTTGCTGTACAGAATGTGCCAGCATTTGGTAACCTTAGGGGATGTCATCACACAGGTGAACTGGGTACTGGTCTGAATTTTTAATAGTTACAAATATTAAACTGAAAGTGTGCTTGTGATCTTGAACAAAATTTTGATACTGCACAAAATAAGTGCTTGGTGACATATTGGGTCTTAAATAAAACTTTGCCCTTTTGCATAATTCAGTGTTGACATTCTAGTATTACGCCAACGTTTGATCTTAGAAAAAGTTTGCTCTGTAAAAAAGTTCATTTTGATTAAAAGAAGTTTGAATGCGTCTTTGAAAAATAGCATTGGTCTTAAATTGATTCCTTGTCATTCTCTGTATATAGGATTTTGGTTGTATTTTATGATTATCTCTGCAACACCTAATCAAATTTAAATGACATTTTGAGTGTGTCAGTTTTGAAAAGATGACACACAGTAAGTGTCATTCGACACTAAAAACAATAATTCCTGACAATTATTTTGGGGAGAAAACAAATGTTTCTCTTGGACCAGGGGAAAGTTCCCAGTTTGTATCACTCTTAAATGTGGTAAAAATTTACTACAATTTCTTTTTCTAGGGGGGTGGGGAGGCAGTAATATCAACGTAGCTGTGTAGTGTAAACTGCCCAGTAAAACAGACCACATAATTTTTCCCTCGAAGCAGTGTCCAGCTCATGTGAGTCAGAATTTCACAGAGGCAAAACTCGGCTATATATCAGAGCAGGCTGAGTGTAACCGTAACATTGCATATGTGCACTACACGTATGTGTACTTAATTGCTTCGGTTAATTTTGTTTTCATTGTTTATATTTGTAAAGGTTGTAGATCTTATGGAAACCCTTGAATGGCTATTATACATTACTTAATAGTGTACTGCTTACAAAGTACCTGTAAGTTAGGATATAGATTAAATGACCAATATCGGATACATGTTAACTTGATTAATTTAGCCATGGACTTTGTAAAGTGTTAGAAATAAGAAATCCCCTTTAAACAATGATTAAGTTCCAAGAATAGATTGTTTATCATAAATACGTAGTAATAAGTAAAAAGTAGTAATTGAGCCAGGTAGAACTGAGCTGAGTCCTCTAAACATGATTTTTTGAACCATCAGTGTTGAATAAGTACAAAATCTGATTTTAGCAGGAAAACTGGAAAATAGCAAAGTCAATTGCTGCTAATTGTTCAGTCTGCTTCTCTGGTAGCAGAAAATGGGAAAACATATTTTACAAACCACTTTTCTGCTACCGTAGACAAGCAAGTGTCCTCTTTGAACCTCCATATGCAAGTGAATATGCCCTAAATTGCCGGCGCGGACCAAATCATGATACGCATGCGATCAAATTCTCTAGAGCATTTCGTGGCATGTAGAATGGATGTGGACAAGGATGGAAGCAACCATCAGGACTGCCATCTTGTATTTTTGAAAGCATAAAACAAAACAGGCCCTCCGAATTGCAGAGTTTATATTCATTTAAGGCCGAAATATGACTTCAAATAATTTATTGTCCCCAAGACAGTGTTGGTATGCGCAACTCGGAACAAGCCCTCCTTTCTCATGCCAACGTGTGGTCACTGGTTAATTGATACAAGGTCGTACATACGAGTACTCGTTTAGCGGTCCAGAAAACTCGACCGTTTGCCAACTCGACTTCGGACAAATGGTTTCGAGTCAACTCGGCCCCAAATCAACTCGGACCCATACCAACTCGGACCTACGACCAACTCGGACCCACCCTGAGTCAACTCGAACCCAACCACAGGAGCGTGACCAACTTGTTGAAAATGTTGAATTTGTCCACTTTTACATTTTAGCATTTGGTAAATTAAACTTTTGCAGTGCATGCTGTCGAGATGTAACGTCCTCTCTACACGTAATGCAGGGAAACAGTGGCACAGGCTTCCCAGAATTTCTCAGGTTAGGAGTTTAAACAGGCATGGTGGTTAAAAACGTACAGGACTAGATTGATGTCAGTGATGTCTTGGAACAAGTGATAAGTAAAATAACCGACGAGCGTCGTATTTTTTTATGGCGGCACATTTGCTCTGATGTCTTATCTGCCGCTTGTAATCTGGAATCTTAATGAGGTATCAGCTTCCGAGGGGCCGACGTGATTGACCACAAAGACTGATTTTGTCACCTTCCATTCTTGAAACCCTATGATCGGGGAGTGGGAGCTTGGGACAACCAATGGGAGCAGCTTTTGGAGTGTGATTGACAGAACCAAATCATTGACGCCCTTTCTCCGAAGTTTTTTTGGCACTCCAGATCACCAGAAGAAATCGAATGAACTGTCACCAAACAGCCCCCAAAGTTTTTGTTGCAATAAAAAGCCACAGATAGGCTCTTCTGATGTACATGTACATAAGAGATGCTGCATGCGTACAACACATACTGCAGACATACATCAATATCACGAACATTGACCTTTTATAGTGTCTCATGGTGTTATCCCCCACCTCACTTTTGAAATTTTTTTTTTGGGCCTGGCAAGTCTTACACCTCCTCCTTGCCCCACCCCCCCCCGAATACCGGCAAAATTTAGGCAGATGGAGGAATTCATCCATACAGGCCTAAACTGACTGTCCACACAACGCAAATAGGTTGGTAATTTCGAACAACACAAATCAAATCATTTTAAAATAAAAATGTGGAATATTTCCTATTGTCTTAAAACTTGGAGACGGTTTTGAAGCGTCGTATGTCTGCTCGCGAACTCATCAATATTTTGTGATCCACGTTGTTGTTTTTTTTACAATAAGACGTGCCATAATCACGAGGGATCATAGAATTATTTATATAAATCCCGAATTTGGGATGGACAGTTCCCAGTTCAGAGTATTTCTTTCACAAAAAGCCCCACATTGCGGGCCTATTTTGGATAGATGCGGGTGGCTACATTCAGAGCTGAGCGCATAGTTTTACTAATATTAGGGGGGTATCTTCGGGAAAAGGCAAAAAAAAAGTTCATAACATTGAAACGAAAAGTGATCGATCTGACCATAATCTTGAATTTCCAGCGATGAAAAATTATCTTGAATTTCCGGCAAAAAAATTAAGGCCAACCTCTTCGCAAGGTTCAAGATTCGGCGCTATTTCGGTCTGCGGGCGCCTATTTGGTGTAGTGCAACCATAAGACTCAGTGGGTCCGACTCGACTCGAGGTTGGTCCGAGTTGGTTGTGGGTCCGAGATGGTCGTGGGTCCGAGTTGGTCCTGGGTCCGAGTTTACCTGATCCCACAAGTTCCTCCCCCAGTTGTCACCGAAGCAGGTCAACTCTTACGCCCCCCAACTCGGACACCGACTAACTCGTACGCCGACCAACTCGTACGCCTAGTGTAACTAATGTTTTAGAAACATCCTTAATAATTCCTGTCTCTACCTTGACTGATAACGGGGATCCTACTTTCACCCAAACCTCCCAATAGTGTGAATGAAGATTTGAGTAATTTAAGTACGCGCTGCAAAGCTCTACAGAAGCTCTGTTTCAGTTGTAAAATTACGGAATTGTTCCCGTAAAATGGGAAATGTCCATTACGAACACCATAAATTTCCGGACATTTTTTACAGTGACGTTACCAATCTTTAAGGATATCTAAGCATAAACTAAAAATATCAGTCTCGACCTAATAAGAAAAAAGTAATGAACAATCAGCTTATCTGGTAATTTACATTTAATTGATTTACAGCTAAAAGTAAATTTGGTTAAAGCACGGCAGCTAAAGCTTGTACGAGGTTAATGCTCCGACCATGACGCGCGTGTGAACCGCCCGAGTTGGGCGGCTTACGAGTTGGGGCGTACGAGTTGGTCAGCGTACGAGTTGACCAGCATTCGCTGTCACAGCTGTAACTGTCAATCCCTATAGTTCCATGTCCCAGTACTGCCAGTAGCAGTATTACCGTTGCCGCAAACGAAGCATGCTAACGAGTGTATGTGAGGATTTGGGCATGGGAGTTCCCGAACCAATACAAGAAAAAAATTGGAAGGGGATTATGTAGAGTTTGGCTCCCCGCTACGGCCGAATACTAACAACCACGTGAATCAAAATGACTGCGTGTTCATGGTCGGGACGCAAGAGTCACCAGCTTGGCAGATTCGCCTGCACCACACTGCTCACAACATGCGCATCACATCGATTGAGCAGTGGACATCGGCCTTTCTAGTATTTTCGTCCATTATTTGATGCGGCATGCAGATCGTGCTCGGCAGCTGCTTAAGTACGCCGACATCATCCGTTCGGCCGCTTTTTCGTTGTATTGGTTTTGGCTGGCTTGATTACGACGTCCAGTTCCGTCTGAGACAAGCGCGCATGCATGCGCGTTCTTGGGCCAGCACCGCCGCAGAATTGTAGCTGACATTAGTAGGTGCCCCAACTCAAACTAATTTTCGTCCCTACTCGTACTCAAAGCCTGTGCCACAGCGCGTCTACGGATCCTCCAGCGCCGGGCTTGGTCGTGTCTCTCAGCACAATCAACGAGCCACGAGGATACGTTCCGACTTGAACCAAGGTCAATGCTGTAGACCTGAATGTCGGTTTGCCCACCAGTGCTCCGCATGCATGTCGCTTGGTCACGCGGCCAACAATTGCCTAGGTAGCTCTCGCACCGCACGGGCTACAGCCAACTCAACAGCCACTGCCAACCCCGGTAAAAATAGCTAATATCCTATGCTCCCATTTCTGAACACGTCGCCTATCCAGTCAAACAAGATGCGCACATACTTAGAGATGGGTTTACCCTTGGTTTTCGCTTGGGTTATTCCGGCCCGCGCGTTAGTTCTAACTTACGGAATTTCACGTTTGTTCGTGAGAACGAAACATTGTTGCAGGAGAAACTAGAACGTGAAGTAGGATTAGGTAGCATTGCTGGTCCATATACGAGCCCGCCTTTGCCCAATTTACGCTGTTCCCCAATCCGTGACAGCACGACGGGCGACGCACGACGGGCGAATTTTATCTGAATTTTTATCGGGCGAATTTTTATCTGAATTTTATCTGTAAGGCTGTACATCCTGGCCATGCATTTCAGCGTCGCTTGCTTGATTTTGATTTGATTAGTGGCGTTCAAAAACCACACCACCGTGTCCGTATTTCGTCGGGGGCGTGAGCTGACATGTTGGCATGGAGGATCTTTTTGACCCATTTAACGGTTCAGTCATATTCCCTGAGAACATTTGGCACTCCAGCGACAATTTGCATTTGTACACTGGCTCTCCGGCAGAGATAGGTGTTGGCGCATTCTTTGGGGGTCGCTTGGACACACGGACGATGGCCTTCAGCAGTTCGTTCCATGCAGTTGCCAATTGCTTTTCTTGAGCTTTTCCCCATTGTGCTGGCACTGCGTTTGTGGGGATCAGTGTTGCGGAATATGCGGGTAGTTGTTCTGGTCTGATAATCAGGATGTTAGCCATAATAAATCGTCAAACTTGCCGTTGTCCAAAGATCATGAATCTGGTTCGTATGCTTGTTTCCGTTGTCTGAGATTGAATAATCATTTCAAAGCACGTCATGTCCCAGGCCTTGATAACGGTATTGCTGATGCTCTCTCCCGCTTTCAGATGACCGGATTTCGTCTGGGGCAGATCCCACTATTACTCCCTTGCCAGAAGACCTTTGGAGCAACTTCAATTAGAAGTTCAGGGTCTTTTAGTAGATTCTATTTCGCCTCGCACTCATGCAGTTTACCAACGTGCTTGGCGATTTTCCCGCTGGTTCCTTTTACGTCATAATCTTTCTCCTGATTCCCATACGTTCTTAGATCAGCTTGTACAATTTATTGCATTTTTGTCCATTAACCAATACTCCCCTGCTACAATAGCGTCATATGTGCCGGGCATTGCTTCCACCTTGCGTCTATATAGTTAGTCAAATATCACCCAACCTCAAACGGTTGTTAGATGGTTGTCGGCGGCGTAACAAAAGCCGTGACACACGACGCCCAATTACATTCGATATTCTTCGCCGTATCATTCCAGCCTTGCAATCAGTTTGTCCCAGTCAGTATGAAGCATTGCTGTTTCGTGTCGTTTTCCTTCCTGCATTTGTTACGCCCCAACTATAGTTGGGACAGTCCCAACTAACTGTAGTGCTGCAGTTCGGCTGGCCCAGCTATTGTTAAGCAGTGTCTGTGGAAAACGTCTCAACATTATCCAAGTCAATGTGTTTGACACTTGACACAACCAAACTATAGTTGGGACGAGCCCGACTACAGCTGGGACTGGTGCTATAGTTGGGGCTCAACACATTTTTGGGTTTCATGCGGGTTGGTGAATTAATTGCACCGACGCGTAGTGCGAATGCACCTTTAAGACATTCGGATCTTTCTCTTCGCCATCTCCCTTCTGGTGATGTAGTCGAGATTCACGTCCGTTTTTCTAAGACCGATCAATATGGCAATGGTTGTGTAATCTGCATTCCCCGTGTTTCATGCTGCGATATTTCCTTGTGCCCTGTTAATGCCGCCTCGCAATATTTGCGTGACAGCCCCCAGCACCATACCCATTTTCTAGTACATTTTGATGGTACACCAATGACTCGCTCTCAATTTACAGCTTTTGGGCGGTCCCTTACATTCGATGACATATTCGATTCCCGTTTCACGTCCCTTTCTTTTGGCATTGGTGCAGCTACATCAGCGGCGATGGCTGGCATTCCCAAGCAGGAAGTAGGAGGATGGGTCGTTGGCAATCGGGTGTGTATCGGCGTTACATTCGCATAACCCCAGCCCTTGCTCAGTAATGTCATAAAGAATTGAATAACGAGCTTATATTTCGATAGGTCTATATCGTTTAATCATTTGTTATTTATTGCATGTATGTTTCTTTGGTGTTCTTTTCCTTTCACGATTCATGGTGCAACTCGTATACAAGCCGTTGGTGTGGATCGTTGGTGACTCCTTCGTTCACTGGTTGGGCCAAGCTGTATACCTTCATGCGATCCTCAGCAACGTGGCGACCATCCGATGGCTGGGGAAACGGGGCCTCCACATGGATGAATTCAATGACTTTTTACACCAGTGCTGGGAATCTGAGCAGTTAAAGAATCCCAAATATATACTAATTCATGTCGGGTCAAACGATCTGGGAACCCTCCCAAAGCAGGCCACTTTCGAGATCATTAAGAGTGTGTTGACAGTTACACGTCCCCTACTGCCCCACACCATCATGTTTTGGTCGGCGAAGTTGCCTCGTGTTAATTACCCCGGCGCCAACCGCCCAAGTGACAAGTTGAACTGGCCAGGCGGGCCATCAATCGTTGGACTGTCGTTTTAATGCGGTTTTGCGGCCGGTGGTATAATTCCCCATCCCCAGATCGTTTGGGAGAATACTAATCTGTTTCGGCACGACGGAGTATATCCGTCCTTCGAAAGTTCCCGTATTTTAACTCTGGACTTTCACCAGGCATTGATGGCGGCTTTTACCAGCTTTTCGTGCTCCACCAAATCAAGCCGCACCTTTCACAATATCCGCCAATTTCTCGTTTTACTCCTTCGAAACGCCATCGCCTTGAGAAATGACACCCGAGGATTCCTCAAAAGTGCTCTAGACACTGTAGCTCGCAAGCCTGAAGAAACCTGTCGAGAGGAGACAATTAGAAGCAGTTACAGTTTTAGAGTGAAAACCAAAGGACTGTCAATTTCTTTTAAAACACGCCCTCTTTTGTTCCCACTCAGAGCGGATAGCAGCTGATAGTAAAGCTTATGGTTTCACTTTGCTCACAATGAGCTAATATTTATCACTGTTGTCTATGGCAGCTTATTCACTGTACTATTGGCAAAAATAGTCTCTGGTTCTGGTGAGTGCGCACATCACCGCAGACCTGCGATGCACAATTTCAACATCACCAGCATGGTAGATTACAAAATGTCCACCATTCTTCTATTCATCGGTTGAAAACATAAAGGAGCACCCAGGTAAGTAGGCCAGAAATATGTGCACCGAGCTTATAAATAAACGTTATGTGCTCAAAATATTCTATATTAGAGGGTCCTGAGAGCCATGGAACTGGGCAACTGAAGAAATATGGCACTGAACCTCTGAACCTTCCAATTCTGAGCACTTTGTATGCAATCCTGACCGAAAGTGGCAATATTTTAGCTGTTTTGCAAAGGGATGCATTTTCAAAAGGGCTTCTTTTCCGGGCAGTGACATTACCGTCATTTTTGGGGTGGTCTACTTTGGGTGAGGATTTCTCGAAAATTCATCGGTCAACCCACTAAAAATTTAAAGGAAAACGAAAGAGGTCAGAGTTGAGTTGTGAGAGTTGTATGTTTTAAATATAAGTATGGGGATTTGTCACTGCTGTCTATGGGGATTGCTTGCTGCGGTGCACCCATCACTAATTCAAGTGAGAATTTCTGGCCAGCTCATGGGCATTAAAAATTCCCCCCAACAGTATCTTTTGAATAAGGAGATTGTTTTGCCCCCAAAATGGTGAGATTGTGTAAATCCTTGCCAGGATCAACTCCCTGGGTCTTTGAGCGTTTATATGAGAGCAGAATGGCTAAAAACTAAGGTTGAAAAATGGTCCTAAGTGCCTCAGAAAGTTAAGGGTTGCCACTTGTAAAATGGCTGGAATCAGACTTCGGAAAAATCACTTTTCTGTGGGTAATTTTGTTTTGTGGGAGTACTTAAAAATGTAATTGGTTAACCCACAAAAAAAAAATGAAAAGAAATTTAAAGATTAGGGACAAGACAATAATTTCATTTGTGTTTCAGAAATCTCAAGGATGTGAGTATGCATGTTATTGGGCCCTGAAAAGTGCTGATTTTACACTGTTTTCAATGGGTCTTGAATTAGTGTACTGTACCTTATGAACAGTGGCGGCCATTTTGAAATTCAAAATGGCGACCGAAGACGTGGCCCCCTAAAAATGGAACCTCACTTTTTTTTTAAATCAGCACCCCAAAATTAACAAAGTTAGCCAATCAAATCCATTTTGACACAGAACTCCAGCTCGATTACACAACATAATGTACTAAAAGCCATCAGCCCTTCTGTTACGTGACCCAGCGAGGGATTTACATCCTTTAGATACGCCAAAATTTGGAAGGTACTTGAATTCGCTGGAGAGAGCTTTTATTTCTCAGACTGTCAGAATCCTGGCGGCAGAGGGCGTACCATTTCTACTCAACATCCTCCTTTTTTATTAAATACAAACTTAATGTTAATTTCAAGATCTCAAACTGAATGCAAGTTTCAAAGTCTGAGCTTTCCTGTACTTTTGAGCAAAGCGTAGGAGGACAAAAATAAAACATAAGGATGTTTGCATTGTTGCCACTTAAATTTGCCAGTGAGGAAGTACAACTAGACATTGCCAAAATGTGTTGTTCCTTTGTAAGAAAAAAAAATGCAGCTTTTTCTTCTTTTTTAAAAACAAATGAAAACAGTTGTTAGTGTACACTCCATGTACTACGCACTTCTTACTACATGTACTTGAGAAATATAAACCAGAAAGCAAATGATCTTTTGTCTCAGAACTAATGACAAGATATTGGCTGTATTGTCTTAGAGCAAAAAAAATGCCTTTGAATATTAAATCAGTCCTCAATTGTTCAATGACAGACATAGTCTTACAAATAGCTTGGCACTTTACGGATCCTTCCGCTTGCGTGCACAGGCTGTGGTGGAGCTGGTGGGTTAGGTTTTGGGAATGTTTCTGGGCTACTGCTCTGTCATGGCTTGACAGAGTTCAGGGTGACTGTCAGTGGCGGTTTCTGAGGCGTTGGTGCGGTCGAGGGGGCGGTGGTCGGTAGCCATAGTGGTGGTGCATTCCGGGGTGCACCCTCGTAATTAGGCCAGAAATATGTCCGCCGAGCTCATTAATAAAAGATATAGACTCAAAAATATTCTATATTAGAGGGCTCTGAGAGCCATGGAACTGACGAATTGAAGAATATGAGACTGGACCTGTGGGCCAGACTCGGGGCTTCCAATTCTGAGCAATTTGGATGCAGTCGGGTTTGAAAGTGGCACTATTTGAACCATTTTGCCGAGGGAGGGTTTTTCAAAATGGCTACTTTTCTGGACAGGGACATTTTCTGCATTTTATGGGTGGTCTGCTTCTGGTGAATATTTCTCAAAAATTCATTGGTCAACCCCCCGGAAAATTGAAAGGAAAATGAAAGAGGACATGTGGAACATCATTTTCCTGTGTAGCCTTCTGTGCGGCCCTCAGTCTGGTGGAGAATTTTCCTTGCATTGGGACACTGCACCCATGTTATGCAGTCAGTCGCAAAAATTGTATAGCGCCGCGCAGCGGCGCAAGATGGGCAACTCTCCTCTGAAACGCGGCGCTATACAATCTTTGGTCAGTAGCTAGCTAGCTAGCTATAGCTAGCTAGCTGCATACAGCAACAAGCACTAGCGCTGGTGGAATGGCAGGCGAAAGTGAAAATTCTAAACTACTTATGCTGAGCATCTTCTTGGTGCAAAAGCTGAGGGAGAACGTGAACAAAACTTTTTCTTGCTTACACGAAGGGGTCATGTGTGGTAAAGATGACGACGTTTCTTTTGATGGGAAAGTCAAGCATTTTATCACTCATCTTCAGCATAACTTGTGCAGCGTGAACGACAATATCAGGTAGGCCATGGAGGTAGTTTCCTACCTCCAGTGGTAGGCCTAACGCTAGGTCTCTAAAGCCTAGGTAGGGGCTAGAGCTAGTCCAGGTGGACTCCCTCACCGTACTACTAAAAATTTTGTAACACTTCTTCCTTTTCCAAGGAGCCAATTTCACACCTGTAACTTCTTGCGTCCTTATCTCCACATCAAGCATGTCTGGTGGATTAAGAAATTTGACACATCACAACCAAAGACAAAAACGGGAAAATAAAGTCGGACGTAATGTTAATTGTTCCCATCGTTGTGGACTGTTTTCAGCCGTTCACCAGTGCAGTTCGTAAAGTGTGCGCGCGCAACTATTCGGTGTATGAGATTCCGAGCCTCGTACACGCACATCGAAACTACATGGTCTGACTGGAACCAGCGAAACTGAAGTCTGAACAAATCCACTGGTTTCGAAAATGCTCACCGCACAATGGCACAGTGGTTCTTAGCCACGCCGTCCGTTGATCTCCATGCCGAGTTTACACAACATCGGGCTGAGGGCGAGGCTGTGTCGTGCGTTGGTTACAGTTGGCCTATATAGTTACCTGCACGCAAACTGAATCTACTACGGCCAGTACGGTAAAGTTAAAATTCATGATTTGTACAAATCCTGGTCATTTTTGAGCATGTATTATGTGTTAAAAGGCGGATTTAAAATAGACAAAAGGTGTCCACAAAATTCGATGGAAGTTAAGGGACCCAGCAGTTCCGTGTTGAGGGAAGAGGGTATTAATATCCAGCAAGGCTTTGGCACATTTCTGTTACTAGCATTTTACTAATATCTGTTGATTTGTTCCATTTTAAAAGTTATACCGAATATATTTTGTTAAAAATGGAGAACTTTTCCAGAAATCGCTGGCTAGATGAATTTTTTTTAATAAACTAGACTGATATGAGAGTCAAAAACGGTGATTAACAATCTCTTGCGTGCACACTGCTCGGATTCCTGTACTGTACGTGCGTGCACTTTACAATTATACTCGAGAACGGATGAATTAGGTCTACAAAAGTAACGTTGTCTCTCACTTATTTTCTTCAATTTTGCAGTCCAAGGTTCATTTTGACATTCCTAAACCTACCAGATGGATAGATAAGGCCACAAAGAACTTGTAAACGTGAAAAATTAGTTTCTTCAACAAGGTAAACCAAGAACAAATTAGAACCAAATTTGTGGTCGTTTTGTACCCTAGACGTTAGTTGTAATGAAATGAAGACAATGTCCAACCCGGGCTAGGTCTAGACCCATAAACAGGGCCAGACGAATTTTCCTGTATTCGTCAGGCCTGTTTATGGATGTCTTACAACTCAACCATTTGCCAACTCGACTTCGGACAACTTGACCGTTTAGACAACTCAACCATTTGCCAAGTCGCCCGTTAAGACAACTTGACTTTGACAGAGAGCAAACTCGACCAGTGAGATGCGGTTGCAGCCACAGATGGACTTGCATTCAACAGCCAAAAATGCGCTGTGAAAACACCACCAATTACTTTCTTCAGAATGGTCTACGATCAACATGTTGTCCACCCAGACCCAAGCAAGGTGAGCGCCATCAAATGCATGGAACCCCCAGACAAAGGCAGAGCTGCAGGAAATCCTGGGATGGTCATGTACCTGAGTCCTTTCATTCCAGGATTGTCTGACCTTTGCGCACTGCTGAAGAAAGACACAGAATTTATTTGGACCGCCTCCCATCAGCAAGCCTACAACAAGGTCAAGGATTTTGTTTGCGAGGAAACAACACTCACATTCTTTAACACAAACAAGGTAATCCAGGTCGACGCCTCCTCACGCAGTCCAGGTGCGGTTCTCATTCAAGACAAACCCATTGCATACGCATATAAATCACTCAGTGGAACTGAACAACGGTACGCGAACATTGAGTGCGAGTTACTGGCCACAGTGTTTGTCTTTGAGCATTCCGCACATACGTGTATTGCAAGCCTTTTTAAGTGGAAATTGACCACAAACCATTGGAAATGATACACTAGAAAACCCTCATCGCAACGCCACTCCGCTTACAGTGAATGCTATTGCGCCTTGAACCATATGACATTACGATCACATACATGTACATCCAGGAAAGGACATGCTAATCGCCAATACCCTGTCTCGCCGCCCCAGTCCCACAAACACGCACGTCAATCCAGACCTGCAGATCCAGTTCGTGCAGTTCTCCAACGAATGCATTAACCAACTCACGCTCGAGACAGCAAACAATGACACAATGCTAAAGCTGATAGTGCTCACCGTCAGTGGCTGGCCAAAAAACTGAAGGACCTACCAAAGCAGCTCCGGCCATACTTGTCTTTTCGTAATGAACTCTCAATTGAAAATGTCGTTGAACTCAAGGGGGAACGCGTCTGTATCCCCTCCAGCATGCGACAATATGTTTTGACCAAGTTGCATGAGAGCCACCAGGGCATGGAGAAAACCAAGCTGAGGGCAAAGGACTGTGTCTGTTGGAGAGACATCAGTAAGCACATTGAGGAACTTGTAAGACAATGCCCAACCTGCCAAGATCACCAGGGCAAACAGCCAAGAGAGACTGTCATTCAACACAAGATTCCGACAAGATCTTGGCAGGACCTGGACACTAATCTGTTCCATTTTCATGGAAACAACTAATAGTCGCCGACCACTACTCTGAATTTCCCCTCATTCGCAAGCTGCCCATGCCGTGTACCAGTCAGACTGTCGTGACTGCCACCAAGCAGATATTAGAGCATGGCATACCGGCGAAGCTAGTCAGTGACATTTTGCCTCTGCCTTGGGAATTGCATGTTACCTCGTCACCACACTACCCACAATCAAATGGATTCATTGAGCGAACAATCCAGACAGTGAAAAACACACTCAAAAAGGCCAAAACCAGTGGGCAAGATGCATACATGGCACTTCTCTGTCTTCGCACGACACCGGTTGACAGCGTCATCCCAAGCCCTACTGAGCTATGGTAGGAAAGTTCAGACAAACCTACCAGTTCGCATCCGCAACACGTCAGCTCAAAGGGACGGTATCCATGATCGCCTAAAACAACGGCAAAGACATACAAAAAGCCTACTACGACAGACACACGCATGACTTATCACCACTGGTACCTGGACAAGCTGTTCGAGCACAGAACCACGTCACCGGTCTCTGGACACCCGCAACAGTTGAGCAACAATGTCAAGAGCTACGGTCCTACCTGATCTCCACACTGAGTGGTGGGATTCTCCGCAGAAACTGCCGCCAACTTCGAGACACCACACTTGCCAAACGTGTCAACTTCGTAGAAGACAGCCCCCACCCAGACCAGATCAATCACCTCCGCTGGAAACCCAACTGTCCTGCAAAATTCCAGTGACAAACATTCACATACCAAACCCCAACAGCCGAGCTCCAGCAAGGAACAACCATATGTCACACGTTCTGGACGAGTCGTGACAAAACCAGAGAGACTGTCTTTGTAACAAAACCTAACCAAAAAACCCTGCCTCCCTCATCAGCAATTAGACTTCCTTAGAAGCATTTTAGTATATTGCAAAGTATATTGCGTGCATGCACTGGGATCCCAAAAACTAGGAAACAGTACGAATTCAGTTTTCGGCCAGTTTTGATAAAATGCAACTTTGAAAGTCATTCTAATTAAACTTACATTAGATTCAAGAGTTTATATGACTGTTGAGTATGAAAAAAGGATTTGGGATCACTCGCAGTGAGTGACATATATCGCCCTAGACTATTCGTCATTTTTCCCCTTACCGTTCCTAAATGTCAAAGTGCAAATCAGATTTCTGGCCAAAGAGAGCAAGTTTTTTTCAACAAGAAGTTTTCATTTCACTTTAAACCAAAACCTGTCCGAGAATGCAGAACTGAAGGACAACACCAAGGAGGTAGATTTTTATTTCAACTAGGAAACTAGTAAAACGACTAATGCATACGGGCCATACACGTGCAGTGCGGGTGCCAGATCGGTTGATTGTGCAAAGGTTGACTTACTACAGCCACTATTTTTATAAATACCTCAGAAGTTAGGCTTGTCTACATAGACTACATGAAATTCCATCCCATCATTAAGGCATACATGTATAGTATTTCACAGAGTGGCCTCAGCAGACGAATGGGCTGAGCGGACAGTGTCCCAACGTTCGACTTATCTCTCCCTTTTACGCACAGATGGTCAAGTTGTCTCAACGGTCGAGTTGTCCGGAGTCGAGTTGACAAATGGTCGAGTTGTCCGGATCCCCTGTTGACGAGCTACATGTATATATATATGCAATCACAAGTATGAAGCCAATTGCACAATGCATGTCATGTACACAGTATGATGCTCAACCCACCATAAAAACTCCACATGTGAAAACCCACACCCCACTCATCACAAACCATTATGCTGTAACTGCTTGACTACTGCAATTCACAAAAGTGGGCAGTGCTTTTACTGTTGATATAGCTTACCGATGAACGGCTGCAACGTGAGTCTAATATACATTGGACATGCGTAATACATACATGTACACAACCACCGTGGTTTGGCCTCATACAGTATGTGTAATTGCATGTGGCAGGTTCCTCAAAATATGGACCATTAGATAATGTTCAGTTTTGGGGGTTCATTTTTCCTGAAGTGAACAGCAGTGAATTAATTTTCAATGTTTGATGTAATGAGGGAAGTCATGGCTGATCTCTGGAACAATGATGACCGTGTCAACCTGTCAACTTAATTGGAGTTAATTAATTAAAGTCTCGAATGTCACCATTTTTGACGGACATGAACTCCCTGTTAAATTACAAGACAATAGAATTTACTGAGGGGTGATAATCCCCGAGGTTATTTTACACAGATTTATATCTGCTAAAAGGTGATATTATTTACACATATTAAAACCATAATCACAAAATTAACAAGTACCTCTCACAATTAATTGGGTCTCGAAGTCAGCAATCGTGAACGTCATTTGATTCTGTCATTAGTGTAAAAAAAAATCGACTGCAAAAAAGCGAGTAAAATCCATGTATTGACAACACTAGCTTTAAAAAAGAGTGCAAAAAAGCCCTGCCAAACCATCATCCTGCAGTCCAAAATACCCATTGTGGTGATTTTGCAGCTTACATCAATTTCTCACGGTGACGTTAGAGAAACATTTCAGAAACATTGAACAAGTTCATCTGCCCCAAGAAGGTTCATATGGAAACCATCTTGGCAGTCATATAACCCCTTTCAGTTCTGTCCTGGGCCTCATCAATCAATCTTCACGATGCTTATCTTCATGTTCCCATTTACAGAGTTCCTCTGCTTCATGTATGAAGGGAGAACATACATGTATGAGTTTCAGGCGCTTCCATTCAGCTTATAAACTTAGCCCAGAATCTTCACACATATCACCAAGACTGTAGCAGCTTACCTATCCCAACTGGATGTCATTATTTTCCAGTATCTGGGCAACTGATTGATCATGGGCTGAACCCGAGACGAGGAGTTAACCACAACTCGCCTACCTGTGACCTCACTAATTATCTCAGCTTTCTGATTCCATCCTAGCTCCCAAACTATCTGGGTGCAATACTCGATCTCTGCAAGGGCGTGATCACTCTTTCGGCCATCCGAATCACCAATCTTCAAAACTGCATTTCTCTTTTCCACTCATCACTGTCTCCTCCTGCCCTTGCACGGCTTTATCTCCTCAACCTGATGGCCAGTATGGTGGACCTGGTGTCATGGTGCAGACTCCACATGAGACCTCTCCAGATCCATCTACTCTCTTGTTATCAGCCCAAGGCAAACCCTATTGAGTTACCGGTCCATGTTTCAGGGGATGTTCACCAACATCTACTCTGGTGGCTAAGAAAGGACCACATGCTTGCCAAGCTCCCCTTCTGGCGAGCCAAACCTAAGTAGTTTTATCAACCAATGCGTCATCTCTCAGATGGGGGGAGGGCTCCCTTCCTCCACAAGTGTCAGGAAACTGGGAAGCCAAATTCCAAAGAAATCACATCAGTGTCCTGGAACTGGAAGCTGTTTTTAACGCCCTGCATCATTTTCTCTCGCACATCAATGGGAAGCATATTCTGGGATTCCAATTTGTTGGGATTTCAATTGCAGACATCTGTAGAGCTGTATAATAAGTCTCCCTCGACATTCACCTCCTATTATCTAAGAGACGTCTTGCAGAGCGACTCCGCACATGGCAAAATGATCCTACTGTTAGCGGTGCAGAGGTCAAAGGGGCTACCTACAGACCGAAGGGAGGGACAGTCAGCCTGAAGGTCCCTTTCTGATGAATTTGGTCTTTTTTGCCTCTTAATGCATAATCGGTTTATTTCATAGTGGGTCGGCCACCTGGCCTTCCCTTAATATACCGTTTACTATTTCCTAAACTAATGCACTCACCCTTGTGTATTCACAGCATTACATGTGTCATAGCCAACCCCCTCCTAGAACGGTGCTACTCTGCATCTGTAGTGACTGTTTGGGTAGGTACAGCACCATAGACTCCTCCCCACGTTAAGTGTGGGTTGGGTTTACTAGAGAATACCTACCTGAACAATCCCCTCCTGCCCATCCTCTCCACTTTTGCTCCGACCTTTTGAGTCACTTTCGAAAAGGACGATCATGGTGGCGACACCACATTTCATCGTGGGAGATCACAATATACCATGGATGATTGAATCTTTTTGGCAAATAATAATAGGCTTGTGGGAAATTTGCATATGTAGTGACTTTTTGGGTAGGTATTCTCTCGTAGACCCGACCCACACTTCATGTGGGGGAGGAATTTCTTTATTGTAGTACCTTCATGTGGCAAAACTTTCCTGTCGCTAGTCTTGTTTACAACGTGAAGCTCTGCACATAGTCTTATTTTTTTCACTCTGGTTTCCTCATGTGTGGTCACATTTTCCGCTGGGGTTTTGCGCAATGCCATTTATTCTTTTTTATGGGTACCAGGGTATATCTGATGTTGACAAAAACAGGTAGCTGGTTCCAAAAATACTCTTAAATACACATCCCTATTGGGCGTCATCCCCAAATTGACTAAGCATTTCAGGATGCGGACATTTAGCAGAATCACGGAGAGCACGCTAATCCGTGTCAAACAAAAGGGCTGTTACAAACCCCTTCAGATCCACCGACGGAACGTAATATGCAAGCTGTATGCAAATTACCAACCTCATGAATACGCCCGATCTTCCGTGTATCGGCCGACAATCTTCAGCAGGGCAAATCCCTTTAAATAATAATATGTGACTGAGTTTCTGCTGACCGACCGGTCAACTTCCAGTTAGAACAAGACAGATTGCTGATTGGCCACCAACTTAAAAAACACAGGTTTTTTTCTGAAGTCAGCCAGCCACCCTGTTGGGAATTCCGAAATGGATGCATGCATTTAGGTACCGTACAGGATTTGCATGTACAGTCGAACCTCGTTAATACTGTTAATACAAGAGTCTGCTTATAACCAGGATAACCACAGGTCCCAATCCTTTGTTTATCATTGTTTTCATTCCTGATAATACAAGGTTCCTGTTATAACAAGGTAATTTGCCAAGTCCGAAGGGCCTCTTATTAATGAGGTTTGACTGTACTGCAATTTGCCCAAATTTACCAATTTGGGGGGTTGTAACTTACCCTATGTATCATTCAAGGGACTTGTTTCAGCTTTTGAGTACACTGCTCTGAGAAAAATCGAGAAAAATGCTGAAAAACTGCAGGACATTCCTGCCAGGACAGTTCACAGATAAGGTCGATTTGGCCCTTCTTTTCATTTGCTCTTCATGGTAATTGTGGTTGGCGAATTTACCTTTAACTTTGTGTTCATCTTCAACAATGCAACGCTGAGAATTGTCAAACAACGATTCATCCTGCAGTGAGTTGACTGCTGCAGTACCACAGTGACTCTTCAACCACATGTACCATACTGTATATGATTTGAAAATTAGAAAGCTAAATGTCTTGATATTGGAGATTCTGTTTGAGAAAAACTGGTCCCGGAGCTCCTGCGAAGAGGTCACAATTGATTTGAACCATACCATTATCCTGAAGGGTGATAGTGAGGTGATATAATTTATATGAGGTAAACTTCCAAATTATCAAAAATAAAGTTTAATGCCAGACCAGTCCAAAAGTCAAAATTGTAGTCCTGCGTATTCATATTGAAATCCCAAGTGAGTGGACTGGTTTTGTGTGCAATGTGCATGGTGTAGCTCTTTGAAGCGCTGAATGATAATTTCCATGTGCTTTCACTATGAATTTCAACACCTTGAATTGGGAGTGAACATATACTTTGCAATAAATAACCATGAAACTTATTTTCACGGTGATGTCAGGACGGATTATCTGTTGAAAATACCATGAAATAATCCCCTGCGTGACCCGGTGAGGACACGCTGGGCTTCAGTAAAAACACTGTGAAAACACAGTGAGGCCTCCCGAGAAGCCCAACTCATTAACTTTGCAGTTGCCTTAATCTGTTAATCAGTTCCCAAGTTTTATGGGTCTAATCCCTCATAAAAGGTGTACGCTTGCCTGTCAATCTTAATTGCATGGCTAAGTGGAGATTTCAATGAGTCCAAAGTTTCTTAGGAAGTGGATACTCATTAATCTCTGATGACTTAAATCCAGGCAAGAGCTACGGCAGCACTGTATCGTCTTGGGCATAACGACCGTAAGGCTGCTAAAGGTTTTGTGAAATTTTGGCCGCATCAAAAAAGTCCATCATATTCAGCACTTCCAAAATAACTGCGTCAAAAAGCCCAACAATGCTTAGAAAGTTCTTGGAAAATGGTATTAAAATATAAACCTCAGTTTTGTCCACTTGGCGGTGCTTGCCAGTTGCTGCTTGGTATCAGCATTATAATACGCCTGACGTTACGAATGAAATGACATGAATGACATGAGATACGGCTGCTCGCACGCACACCTTTTTGACCACGTTTCCCTTCACTGTTTTAATCACTTGCAGTAACGGCATAGTATACTGGTACTCATCACTGGAAATGTATCGATAACATACCCAGAACCAGTTAAAAGCCAACTACTGGATGAATCATGCAGCGGATTGTGCTGAAGACAGGATCATGTGATCGCAAGGATGGAAAAACCGTGTGGTGCAAAACCTGTTATGCAGCATGTTAGAAATAATTCAAAACATCAAATTCTTGAATGACCAATAAATCTATGAGTCCAAAAACGAAACTTGTGCCTATTCTTGAGCATTTTTTAAGATACATGTCGATTTTGGGGTGCCCTGCTTGTGTTTGTGTAGGCACACAACATGGAGATGCACACAACCACAGTACATGTGCGTGTCATTCAAGCACGCGTTTGTCGGTACATGCACTTATACTTTTATAGTGCCAGCAGTTCACGCTTGTGCTTTCCTTCCCCGTGCCAATGCATTTATTTTGCTTTTTGTGTCTTTGATTAAATTTTGATTGAAAGTCCCCTATCTTAGGTCTGCAGTGGCCTGAGGGGATGAAGGGAACAGGAAACGTTCCACGTACGTCAAGTTTCGTGGAATTAGAGGGACTGGTCTGGATTTGGGGGCCAAAAAACCAAATTTGTATTTTGTAGCTGTTGGAAAGGACCAAGTGGACCAAAGCATCATTTTTTCCTCCCAATATTTGTAATCTTAAATGTGGGACCTTTGTGGTGCAGTATGTGATCTGATGGATGCTTACAACATGTTACATAAAGTTGGGTCTCTATTTTTCAAGATCCTGAGAACTTTTTCAAGCAGTGGCAGTGCATGTGAAATTGGGCAAAAATTCCTCATTTCAATGAATCACGGTGTGACACATACATACGTGTATACCATGTGCAAGATTTTGGCCATGTCCGAATCACTTGGCTACAGTATGAAATGACACATCAATCTGTGCTGACGGCCGTGGCTGACAGCTTTGTGATTTGGACATCTCGCGCGGCACACAAACTGCATCTACATCCACCGCGACATCCTGACTGCTACTGCATGCCCATTCATGGACAGTCTAATCGCTGATTTTCCCAATAACCATGTGACCACAGAAAGTGACATGTCATTAGAAAACCCAACTGAAAATAGATCTGATACATCACACCGAACGCCATGGGCAAAAAGACTGGATTTGCTAAAGGAAGACACACTTACAATTTAAGTGGCTGATTTTATTTAACGGTAGAAAGAGAAATTTAGGTAGCAAAATACTACATGCAGTATCTCAGTGTTGATTATTGTGTCCCAAATTACACCACGAGATTAAATGAAAAGTGCGAAAATAATCACCTCATGAAAGCCACGCAGGAGTGGCTCACCATAGTGAGCACTTGCTAGTGATCGCACTGCATGGATAGTGAGGGTGTCTGCACTCTGTGTGATCGCAAAAACATCTACTGGTGGACCAGTTGATTTTTACAGAATCTGATTTTCCCAAGGTAAAGGGCGCTGTAACCAGAATCATTTTAAATGCTTTATATGGTTCTCAGGGCCAAAAAACGTGAGCTTTATATCCCAAAAAACATTGTAAACGAGAGCACTATAACCATATTAAAAAGTAAACAGTGAGTGGGCATGCAGTTGGGATCATACAGTTTATCATGGTAAAAAAAGATCGGTCGATCACATGCATGTAAACGATTGAGGTCTACAGTTTGAATGCAAGAGATTTGCTGCAGTGGCAGTGCTGATCGATGTGCAAAATTGTACAGAACAAAACATTTTATTTTTAATTACCATGAACAGATCCACCTCACTCATGATATATAAAAAACAGTGATGCACAAAGGGTGGTCATTACTTTGGGTACCGTATAATCTGAGGAAGTATGGACATTCTTTATTGTACATCGGTGCATGCTGGTTGCATGGGCCGATGAGGCCGTCAGTCACACTAATCCGCCGTCTATTAGACTGTTAATGTGTGGGTTTTAGCACCACCACAGGTGGGAAGCTGGATCAGACAAACCGTTATGAATAACAATAGAGTGCCTCGCCTTCTGTGTAAAAACACTGTGAAACTACATTGAGCTAGTTCCCCGCCAAGCAGGCTCATTTTGCACCGTGAAAAAGGGCTTACTTTGCCATGTAAGAAAGTTTCACGGTGAATTCAGTGTAAACTATATTTTTACGGTGTTGAGATTCATAGTGTTTCCTTTTACCGAGAGAGTTGATGTCTTTCTGAAGAAGTTCACTTTTACTGGGAACCAAACAAGCTTTCCTGGGGGTACTCTAGAGGTATTACTAATGATTTGGATGGAGATCCTTCTGGGAGAACTCACAGGTGTCTGTTGGTAACGGAATATCTTTATCCATTCAAGAAGACTGTTGCTGATATCTGTATTTTTGAGTTTGCACAGGTGTCAGTAATGGGAACTGTGTAAACTGCATAGATGAAATCCAGTATACATTGTAGTTATATCAGCCTGGCTTTTGTTGTCAAGTGGCATTGTATCAAGGAAATTGGTCTTTGTAAACTAGGATATCATTCTTCTAGGTTGTCCAACCGACTTTGTAGAAACTTTTACATGACCGACAACAGCATCATGATCACTACTGCCAGCTGTGATGTGCTGCTTTTCTGCAAATGCTGGATTACGATGGTACAGATCCAGAATAATTTTTTCTCTGGTTGGTTTGTTGATTTGAGTGAGATAAATTAAGAATTTTGAACATGTTCTGTTGCTTCTGGCAGGACTGAACTGGTTGGTTACTTCTGTTAGTGCTTTCCCCACATTGCTTAGGGCTAGATATTCTAATACTAGTGTTGCTGCGGGTGTCATTCAAGTTGTTTCTGATCCAAACTTTCTGATCCAAAATCTGATATGGATCTTAGTGATGAAAAAAATATTGGATATGTCAATGCAGGAATTGGTGAATATTGACAAGTCAAAGTTGGGTGAGCCACAATCATAGCCCAACCAAGAGTATGACCGGTGTGCAACAAATGTATGTACATACATGTGCATGTACCGTATATATCGCACTTTCAGATTTCTAGCCATACAGTTCCTATGAAACCATTCATTTCAAGTGTCACATTCTATGGTCTGTTGATTGTATCTAGCTGCCTTTGTTCTGAGCACACTGGGGGTATTTAGGTGGAATGGCTGTTAAGAGCAATGTTATTTGCAAGCAGTATGATAAACAGAATATGTGTTGTAAGGCTCAAGTTTAGCACCACTTTCCTTTGGCCATAATAAATACATGACTTAATAATAGCCAAAAAATGGAAAAGAACTCAGTTAGTCCCCTCGTTCCATCTGGAATGGTGTCCAATGATGGCAGTCCCATACATGGACATGTACATTGTGGTTGTGATACATGTACTTTAGGAAGTGGCTTACTATCAGGACCACTGTGCATATTGTCGATAAGGGCATAAAGATTCAATAATGAATCAATAATGGTGATACTGAAATTCCACAATACAGCATCGTTATACAGATTTTGTACTGTGATACATGAATGGTTGGGCTAATACACTTGAATGAGAGAGAAAATTAGAGTTCAGTTGAAAATAAAGTTTAACCCAAAAAACAGGTGATGTTTTCAGAGTGAGGCTTCATTATGCAGTCCAACATAGCCCATCCACAGGCATAGACAAGTTGGTTTTCCTCATGCCGTCTTTCAACGCGGCCTTGTCAATCACCAGTTGATACTTCATTCCTCTTGTCCTCTTTTTACACCCCTTCTGCTCATCTGGAAACAAGCCATTCTCCTCCAAGTGGGTGTTGATATCCTCGGCAGTCATTATTGTCAAGAGCTTGTAAACAACAGGAAAACAAGTAATAGGTGTATAATTACTCGCGACCCTTCCTTTCTTGACATCCTTCATAAGCAAAACTGCCCTATCCTCAGTCATCACGCTTGGAAGATTCCCATGCACAAGGCTTTCCTCTAAATGCCCAGTCTACTGCTGAAATTCTTCCTCTAGTATCCGTGAACATGGTCCACACACGGCGCTTTCCAGTTCGTTACTTTCTTCAATTACTTCACCTTTTCCATGGTGATGTGTACTTCCTCCTGCCTAGGAATACCTTTCAATTCTATCCTCACTTCTGGCCGGTTGTTGTGAAGAACCGGCTTGTCCCAAATGCCTCCCTAAAAGGACTTAGCCTTGGCAGCCTCTGAGGCCTCCTGTTAAACATCTGCCTTACCATTCAATTCCTTGAATAGCTGTCTTGAATTGGACCTAAACAGACTCTCAGATGAAACGGTTTAATTCTGTCTTCATACCTCTTCACCTTGGCTGCCTTTGCCTTGATTCTGTGCTTGATCTCTTCCTTGACGACTGTCATCCCTTTACTATGGACTCCATACTTGACCAGCAGCTTATCCCTCATTTCAGACATCCTCATTGCATCTCTGTCCATCTGCTCAATCGTGCTCAGATCCCTTTGCTGTTCCTTGATCTGTCCTTTGAGCCAACGCTTCCACCAAGGTGTTGCACCCCAGTTGATGTTGTCACTTTGCTTACATCCAACCTGTTCCATCACAACAGCACTTGCATAAACAAGGCTGTTAAGATCAGATATAATAGTTGTTTTGATACGATCGAGGATCTTGTTAACAGTCCTTGAAGCATCGGCCAACCGTTTCCTTTCAACTCAATGCAGCGCAGAGTGCAATCTTTATCTCTTGATGATATTATCTCTTCTATCCCCATCCTCATTCTATCTTTCTTCTCTGTCAAGCCAGTATCCAGTATCACTTCTGCTGGCCCATCCATGTCTGAATGACCTTCCTGTTCATGCGCAGCTGATACACTCTCGTTGCGATTGCCTGTACCCACACCAACATACCAAGGGTCCTCTACAGCATCATCCCGAAGAGAACTGCTGCTAGATCCATCCTCATCATCCAAATTAAAGGCCTGTCATTCTATGGCTTCTGGCAATTCTCTACCCTGTGCAACCACCTCTTGATTTCCTATATTTCTACCACTGTAAAGCCACAAATTTTTCCATATATTCCTAACCAGATCCATAAAGTATTGTTCTTTAATTTCCAAAAGACCCCTTTCCTTACTCATTTTGAACATTCATGTCCTGCATCTTCTACATTCTGGCCTACTACTTAAATAACACTCTATTGCAACCCAGTTTTCTTCCTGGCTCCACTTTCTCCTTATTCCAGCCCTAATTTTACGATTAATCTGAGCAGTGTTAGTACAGTCCAAGAGACCTGGCCCCGAATTATTTCATTGACTTCCAGTTGTGAGGCACACATTATCATCACACTAGTGTGAGAAAAATTGAAAAAACAAACAGGGAAAATTGAATACAAATGCGATGTGTATTAATCCTGCCGGCTGGTCGGTTTGAAAGTTTGCCGTGCTCACGATGCAATGATTGTAATATATTCGTACAATAATTTTAGGTACAATAATTATGGCTAATTATGGAAAAGGTTGCCTCTAAATGAATTAATAAAGAAAAGCGCAGCTATATCAGTGATACCTATCACCATTGGCTAGTTGGAATGAATCAAGCATCAAAAGATGCCTAAAACTAGAATGCCACATATCAAGCATTAATTGACCTTAAATGGAACAGAAGGCTCCAAAATGACAAGAAGTGTTGCAATAAACTGTTGATTGCCTCCAAACTGAATGTGAATGTCCCATCAATGAAAAAAAATGTATACATTTGTAATCAGAAGTGTAAAATCCACACAAAATTGAAGAGCTGACATTGAAACTGATTTAGAAAATTTGAAACTTGGGTGGGAAACCAAGATTATAGAACACTTACATGTAGTTGGTTCATTTTTATTTATTTTTATCCAGTTTTGTTAGCATTTTGCTGGGGAAAATTACATTAGCTGTACCGGTACTTATACCAGTAGGAGATTCCATTTGTTGTAACGTATTGAAATATTTAAATCTAAATATTAATATTCAGATATCCTGCATGTATTAGTTGATTCTTTCATCTTACAGTAGATGCTGCGTTTTCTTTGTAAATATGCAGTGAACTGGAAAAACTTAGCAACAGCATTGTGAAAGTTCATGTGAGCCAAGGCAGCAGTTTGGGAGTGACAGGGTTACTTAGCTTGGATCCAGTATTGGACAAGACACCGCTGTATCAACAGGTGCTGCAGTCCTACAAATGGTCTTCCAAGGTACATGTATATATAAACTGATTGTTCTCACAAAAATTTGTTGTCTTACTTCTTGAGGCTTGAAAATCACTTCTTTACTTCTTGTGATCCACACCACAGAAAGAGTGCACAGTAATTTTTATTTTTTTTAGCAGAATAGTCTTTCTCTATTAGTTCTCTGCAATACAGTATATACATGCACATGCAGGCTCAAAATTGGGCTAATCATCACAGGAGCAAATACTTGCTGAACAGCTGAATTCGTCACTTTACGGTAGCACGTACATGTAGCTCCCATACAATATTAAAGACATATGTTCAAGAAAAAGTAAAGACCCTGGTCCTTGTTGCTTTTGTTAAAATTGATGACACTGATAACTTGTGGCTTAGACTTTGGCAGATATTAAAGCCTTGATCGAGTTGTTATTTTTGTGGGCATGCACGCGACGTACGACTAGTAGTGAGTACATGCCCAACCGGAATCTCAAACGTGCTTAGCGACACTACGCAAAAAGCGGGCACTGGGCCTTTCTAACGTGCATAGGGAACTAACTGCAGCAATCGAACGTTTTTGAACCAAGACGATTAAGCTGAGACTTTGGTTTTGCTGGTTCCATTTATTTTGGAGCATGGTTCAAAACCACATGTTCAAGCTAAGACTTGAACCAGCGAAACTGAATTTACGCACAAGGGGCCAGTTTCCATACAATCGTGACAATGGTCGCAGGTATTCTTGTGTGTGTGTTCATTTGTCTGCATGCATTGCATGCGAGACTGCGGCGTGCGCTTGGTGACATCGTAAAGAAAATTTTCGGAAGTAAAGTAAAAAGGTTCAGGTATTTTTCATGACAAAAGTAGAAACAAATGGTAAACATGTTCAGGTACATGGAATCAAACGGGGGTAAGTACTTGTGCCTGTCATTTTGATTTACGGGTGCATTTCTGAGGCAAACGAGTGCATTTTAGCTACCTGTGCCCATTAATTTTGAGCCCTGTACATGTACCTGTAGTGTGTGCCTTAATGTGTGCACTCAATCCCCCCTGTTACTCTTGCTTCAGGTGTACAACATAAAAGCCCAACTCCAACCCCGATCTACATGTATAATTCTCTAAAAAGTTAACTGTCTTGTTTATGGAATATATAAGACTATATCTGTGCAAACTTGCCAATTTGTAGCCGCCACTAACGGCAAAAGAAAAGGATTAGTTAAATATTCATGCCCATTCTTCATTTCTCCTCACTGTCACTATCGTGGGTGCTTTGCGGAAATTTTAGGACATGGCGCCATCACGTTGGGTCCTCTAGCAGTGCAGCTGTGGTGTGCTCTACATGTGTACATATCGTATGGATGACGAAGGGAGAACGGGAGTCCGCCATGTTATGTAGCCAGTTGGCAAAAGTGAAGAGCAAAAGTTCAGCAGAAGAAATGTAACGCAAAGGAATATTTGCCGATCTTGCAAGATTGATGCTGGTGGTTAATGCCACAGATGCCTTGGTATACTGTACTTGTGCTGTGTCTGCAAGTCACAATAGCTCAGTGGCTGGGATGCCAGGGGACAGCTCTTCAGGTGGACTACAGAGACTCCCCTCAAGACCCTCTTTCAGAATATGCAGTTCAGTAACTAAGATAGAGAGCATAGTGGTCCATACCACATTACTAATATAAAAACAAAACAAATCATATCTCTAACTTCTGATGAATTCAACACACATCAGAATCTATTGAATATTCACGGACCCTGTTCAAATAAACCATAGTTGTCGGAAAAGCATTTCAAAAGCATCAGTCCAAACTGTAGGACTACAGTCAATCACTTACACCATGGATGTGATGGGTGAAAAGTCCTGACTTACACATACATGTATATACAAAATCTGCTCATATTTCTCAATGCAGTGAAGAGCACAACTTATTCCCAGCCTCCACTCAGTTATAAGTCAAAGTGATTGGAAAGTATGCTCAAACAACCTCAAATAATTCACTAAACATATGTCTTAAGCTAAATGTAAAAGCAAAACTTTCTAAGGAAACATCTCCTTTGGATCTAGTCTCAAAACATTACTGGTCAGTGGAAATTACAAGATACATGTACCAAAACCTTCAACATCATAAATTTGCTTGGACTTCTCAAAAATCCCAAAGTCCAGACTTCATGAAATCAACTGGTACACTTCTTTTTTCACAATTTACAAGAGTCACAGTGAAAAAGGCAATGACAAAACCCCAGAAAAGATACACAGTAGTTTAAAATGATATAAATAGGAACTCCAACTTACCTAAGATAGATAGCCAACACTCGTGAACTTAAGGGGAAGACTTGGATTTTTAGGTCCGCCGGTCCAAAGAAAAATGAAGCAGAGCGCAGACAAAATTCGGCAGGCATGTAGTCAGCACGATGGCAAAGTTTGGAATGCCCAGCTTTTTTGCCGCAAAACTCTGGGGCAAACTTCTCCTCAGAACGTGCCTTTGCCACATGACTAGCTTAGGCTCTCATTGGACAACTTAAAAAGTGCCACACTTGACTCCAATACTGATTTGTCATTTAGTATCTAGGCAGATGAGCACTCAGCAGAAGTTTATGGCTTTCACAGCTTGGAGTAAGGTATGAACAGCAATTAGGGATTAAGTGTCTCAACATCCTGCTGATCTCCTATAAAATTTACTGGGAGTGAACAACACAAATGTACTAGTCAGAGATTAAAGGCAGTGGATACAAAGAGCATCCTATGATCTCCTAGGAAAGCAGGAACATTAAAGACAAACTGAACAAAGAGCAGGCTATTTGACAAAAGAAACAGGCAATAGATCAAATTTCACCACTGGAACACTGCTTACCAGTAGAAAAGTCAAAAGCTCAGGAAAGAACAATTTAAATATGTAAAAGGAAAGCATAGTCATAAAGAAATAAAATTTGAAATTGTAACCCAAGACCTCTTTTGGGACAGGGTTATGTGGACTAGGCACTTATGAATGATTATAAAGATGAACAAAGCCGGATTTGAACCTGCAGCCTCTGGAGTAGTGTACCAGTGCTCTACCAACTGAGCTGCCCGGCCCTATGTTGGTGGATCTTCCCATTTGTCTATATCTCTGTTCGGGGGGCACTAGCCAGAAGCAATTAAACCTGAAACACCATGTAACCAGGGATCACACCCAATTACACATGATACAACCTGGGAAGTGGTGAACAGGAATCACTCAAAGAGGATACGGCTTATCCGTATCCTGTTTGAGTTTACGGACATGTCTTTATGACATTTTCAGAGTTTCGAGTTCCGTACCTTTCACATTTGTGTATTGACATGATTTCTGTTTACGAATAAAGAGTGATTTCTTATCTGTTGGTAAAGGGGGCTTATTTTCGTATTTCATATCTTGTATTTCGTATTTTTGTTGTTCTTTTCTGCCCCTTTTTTTCTGTGCATTATCTACAGGTTTGGGTGTGACCTACCATCGTAGTATGTTGTGTTTGGCCGCTGACCAGGGCTGGGCAGCCCTTTGTTCTCTATGTGGTACATGCATTCGAATGATAATGGCCCAATGCTGTATGGGTCTGGCCGTGGAGCGGGGTTTGGTGGGCTACCTCGCTCCTTTGTAGTGCGGTTTGTGTTATCCGATTAACGGCCTTGACGGGGAGAGACCCAGTGGAGTGAATAGGCCGGGGTTGAGTGTGCTGTGCCGCAATACTACCCCAGACCTTTATCTACATGATTGGGTCGAGCGTGCTGTGACTGCTTCGTACACTTACCGACCGGGCTGAGCATGTGGGCCACAACACTACCCTTGGTCATCGACGCCCACTCCATACATCTTCAGATCAGGTTTAGTGTGCTATGTCGCAACACTACCTTTGATCACGGCGACCGGAGAATGATGAGCTGTTCCTTTCTCTATGCTGCGGGTACTGGTCGTCTGCCGATGGACTCCGGTCATGAGGCCACCAATCCTGACCTGGGACGTTCCTCACAGGATACGACTGACCATGTGGGGGATCCCCGCCAGGCTGTTCCTCCGACCATCCCAGCCTTCGGCTCCCTCACACAGGTAAAGTCTATCAAGCACAGGGCCAAGACATCTTTTTCGGCTTCCTCGTCCAAGGCTAAGAAGAAACGCTGCTCTGATCCGGATTCACCCTCGTGGATGGCGACCCTCCAGTCCCTCTCGGAGGCCTTCACCTCTCTTGCCCGCAAGATGGACTCTGAGCCTAAGCCAGCGGCAATCGACCCAGATCCCCTCTCGGCTGTCCCTCCTCCCTCGCAAGGGGCATACTCGGAGGCCGAAGTGGTTTCTGTTGTTCAGCCAGAACCGCCTCCCCGACGGGGCCTGGCTCAGGATCATGTCCTGGAATCGTGGTGACTCTTTCGGTTCCGAACACGATTTGGCTCTCCCTCCGCGGGCCTTCAACCTCTCCCTACCGAGGATGACGACATTGACTCTATTGCTGGCCTGACCCAACCCATGAGCTGCCTCCGCCTTCTTGAGCGTGACATGATCCACATTCTCAGGCTCCTGTCATCAGACCCTATGCCTGGGGAGCAAGGACACACTTCGTTCAAGTGTCACCCTTCACGCCTCAAGTCGGCTGAACCTGTCTTCCTTGAGCTCCCCCTGGATCGCTCTTACGTGGAGATGATGAACATTCTTGCCATTCATCGCCACAGCTTCTGGCTACCAGTTGGGTTATCTGACCAATGTGCTTCCGTCACAGCTCCCCAGTGGCTTGGCCCACTTCAGCCAATCACGACCTGCATTCTGGACATTTTGCTGACGCTGCAGGTTTTTAGGTTCTTCTTTCAGGTTCTGCGGGCAGATCAGCCGCACATAAGAAGCGTGCACACTAATTGTCTTCTGCAGGGTTCAACTTAAAAATCTCGCTCTACACCTAAGCAAGATACATGTATTTCTTCATCTAATTTGATGACGACAGTCCGCCCCTCATAGATGCTCTCCACTTTAGTCAGCTGCCTTGAGTCAACCTCCACTCCCCAGCGAGTGCTACTGACCCGTGTGAGGATCTCTATCCAGATCCTCACCCAGATTTGTAACCGGCTCTGCTTCCGACTTCCAGCTTCATTTCCGGCTTCACATCCGGCTCTGTCAGTCTATCCAATACACGAATGCCCATTCATTTTATTTTGAATTGAATTTGCGCTTAGGTGCCATCGCGAAATTGACTAAGCTTTCTTCCGCGGTTTGTTGGCATTCTAGCCGATCAGTCCATCCTTGTCAAGGAGGGCGAGAATCCACAGATTGGACGGCGGTGTGTGCTCTTGCGTGGCTAAGGTAATGAGCATGTGCCTTTGTCGTTGCAACAATGGATGCAATGAAACATGACCAACCTCATGAATACAGAAAGCAGGAGGTATAATGTCCATCCTTTTAAATGCAGTATGGCAAAAGTTTTGATACATTTATTCGTGCATTTTGACAGGAATAGGCATTCTTCGATCAAGATGTATCAGTTTTTGTTCGTGTTGTAAAGTTTGCATGGAAACTAAACAAGCCATTTACAAATCGTCTCGACCAGAGCTCTTATATAATGAAGCAGAGGGCACGAACGCACTCATGAAAATTCCACCAATGGCCTTTTCATGGTACCACGTTTCCTGCCTTGATAATATTTTGATAGCCAAAGATAAAAGTTCGTACTTGCAGTTTATTCCCTCTGTATGTCCGTCCCTTGATTTTTTACCCTTTATAACAGTCCCCGTTAACGTTAATGGTCCACAGTATTTGGCCATTATTGGATATAAATCAATGTTAAATCTTTTTAACGAAATCAGGAAAAATTGAAAGTCATTTACTGAGACACCCAGTCTAACAATTGTTGACACGGTAGTACTGTTGCTAAATGATGTGGCTCCAAAATCAGCACCTTGATTGGTCCATGAAAATGTTGGGGCATTCCAGACATTGCAACTGGCCAATCTACACCTGAAGCAAGACCCAAGCAATATCTTGTTGATCGCCTTTTGTAAATATTTTGTGGTTTCCTCGATCATCGTTTAGGCTTTCTCCGAGACCCCAGTGCTAAATGGCAGATCGTGCAGAATGGGTCCTCTTTATGGTAAACGTTCTGTTTAGCAAGTCCAAAACCGTGGAAGGGTGCTCTACAAAAACAATCACGGGCACCAGGAACTGAGACTGATGTCAACCTTGTGCAAATTCTTCCAATCATTGGTCAATGTTGGACCAACAGTGAGGGAAATTAACCAATAATGTGGCAACTTTAACCACGGACCATTTACCCAGGGATGTGCAATCGCGAGCAGCCCAGTGCAAACAAATGTGTGACCTTGGTTCCATGCGTGTTACGGATTGTTATTACCCCCGCAGGCGCTCTCGACTTTCTCGAAAAAACTCGCAACCACATGACACACATTGCAGCATGAAGCATGTACAGTGCAGCCGTGGTTATGCCGAGACGACATGCCGACGCGGTGCTTAAATCAATTCGTTTCGATGAATAAAATTTCTTTATTTATCGATTTAAAGCAAAAACGAAGTTTTAATGAGGCAAAATTCCCAAATTTTGTGGTACCCTTTCTCAGAATGTATAGAATGAAATATCTTGAGCAACATATTTTTAGAAAGGGTCACCCGACTTAAAATATTACAAGAAAACAAAGTGGTAGACAGGAATATATGTTTTATTATTAAAGATAATCCAATTTAATTTCTGTTTTGATATTGTGCCGGCCGTAACACGCATTGAACCAGCTCTGTATCTGTTCCACTCGGGCCTCCAGGTTCCCACCATCCGCTATACTGGTTGGCCTTGCCGGCTGTCCACTCAGGCTTCAGAGATGGCTTGACTCTCTCTGACGGCGCTGCTATCTAATATCTCCTTCAAGGCATGTTTGTCAGGTGTTCTCACGTCAAATGCATCGTCTTATCCTTGGACCTTGGAAGCTTTCCTTGAGTTCTTGCCAGTCCCCGTTTTTTGAGCCACTGGTTGATGTGTCTGACCTGCATCTCAGCATCAAGTTGGTGCTCCTCGTCACAGTTGTTACATTGAGATGAGGTAGGGAGCTACCTACCTACCTAGCGGCTTGTCTTGTCTCAACCATCGGGTTCTTGACAAAAAAAACAGACGTCTACCTTCTTGTCTCCTGACATTTCCGCCCATGGCAGAGCGATCCTGCACTCAGTGGTCTGGACATTGTCCAGCGCTGTTCCAGGCCGGGCGGTGGATACTTTGACTGAGGAGCTTCTCTTGGTGAGTGCTCACTCTTGCGACACCCGCCTTATGTTCCTTTTAGTAACTTCACTCCCGTCGCCGACCCAACTCCAGGGTTCGGTGCCACTCTGCATACATGTACATGTATGTAGGCTGGGCAGGAGTATGTGAATGCAGGAGACTCCTGCCCCACCTGGAGTGGGTCGGGTCTCCTAGTCATACTTGCCCCTGCCCAGCCGCTCCGGCCCATCCTTCCCCTTTTCGGCTCTGGTGGTTTCCACCGCTTCGAAAAGAAGGAAGAACGTGGCGGTGGGACTGCAGTGCATTGTGGAGAATCAAATCAAGTAAAGCTTCCCCATAGGTGAGGAAGTCAATAATTTGGAAATTATCATTTCCATTGACTGAGGAATTAATTTTCATGCGATGAAAATCACCCAGAATGACAATTTTCATTACAGGGCTATTGATACTAAGATTATCAAGAGTATATAAATGTGTTCTTGCAGAAACTATTAGTTATGCACATGTATACAGCTCAAAGTGAAATAGATGAAATCCTGTGTGGAAGTCTTTTTGGCTAGATTTTAACTCAGCATTCCAGGGCCACAGAAATTTGATCATGCACACAGATGACGACTCTACCCCCGCATTGATTATCAAGGTTTTTACAGAACAAATTGTAGTTTTGTATGCTTAGCAGATTGTCGGGAATACTAGTTTAAACCCAAGATTCGGTTATTTCATTATTAGATGTCAACTTTGTGCTGTTGAAATAAGATTTGCATTTCATCAAACTTGTTCACAAGAGACTGTGCATTGGTCATGAAAATTGCTTTTTGATAAACCAGAATCACATTGTGACTCTGGAATTCAAGTGGCCGGCTGTATTTATTGTGACCTATTTCAGCAGTTTTGGACAACCAATTCCTTCAGTGGTACATGTATATTTCCACCCAAATGAACCTACATACTGTTGTCTTGAGATTTCTCTGTTTCTGGAGAAGAACTAAGTTTAGGAGATTTTACCACAATACAAATTGTTAAGATTGACTCTCTTGGCAAAAGATTACAGAGTTTCTGCATGGCAGCCATCTTTCCCATAACTGCTTTTGTCGCAGAGGGGTAGTACAAAAGGTCTACTCATGTGTATCCCTGTGGAACAAAAGTTCTTACTGGAAAAATGGCTGCAGTGCAGAACCCCTATACATGTACATCCCATGTGTACGCATTGTTACCAGGTCATGGGATTTACATGCTTGTTGAAATATTATACAATGTATCTATAGGTGTTACTGGTACCAATAATGCAGACAAATGTTTGTTGTAACAAAACAAATTGTCCAGTTAACATGGGAAGGCCTACCGTTACACTTGTACCTTTCAGTTTCCTCTGTTGAATGGTAGTTATTGTGGATACAAATTTGTTGTTTGCTCATTTTTTTTTATCCTTAGAACGTGATCGTTAAGTTTTGTCAACAAAGACATTGTCCCATCAGTGCTGGGCTGGTTAAACACTTTGAAAAGTTGAAGACCAGGGGGGTTGACTGTTACTCTTAATTTAATGGATCATGTTATTCATTTCTCATTTTTAAAAAATTCTTTTTTGTTTACAGTTAAAGGAGCATGCTAGCCATGCGTATGCCCTGCTGAATCATCACTGCACAATGAGACGATCATCCAGCATTGGCAGCAAAAAGCGTAAGATACAGCAAAACCTGTGAGTTGAATGCCGCACATGTCATTACCATTTTCATGAAGATGAAAACTGGCCAAAATCATCACATTTTCAAATTTCTGGTTTTTGGTCAAGCCACGCTATCGGATGCTTATAGCTTAGTGAATCTCTTGAAATCAGCTGAATCACAGTTGTGTCTTTGGGGTAACATACAGTCAAATCCTATTGTTTGTTTTCATGAAGGGAAAAATATATGCTCCATAAAGATGACGTCGTGCAATGAAATGCAAAACTTGTTTTCTCGGTCTCCTGTGTTTGCATACCCCTGCCCAGCCTACGTATGCAAATTTCCCATGTGCCTATTACAATTTGCTGAAAAGACTTGATTATGCATTGTCACATCACAAGTCTGTGCTTCCCGTGTGTGATGTCACAGTGAATAGTTGAAACTAGGGTGCCACACGACAAGGACAAGTCTAGCCACAAAACCATACCCAAAGTTTGCAAATACAATAACAAAATATAATAATTTAATTCAATTCAAAAGGTAATACATGAATATATTTACAATTACCTCCAATCTTAAATTTACATAAACGTCATTCAACAGATATCAATAATACATACAATGGTTCAGCCGACACTGTATACTTCTCCCCAGGTGCTAAATGTTGCTGGCCTTCTAGAAATAGTGCATCCAGGGCAATGAACAATCACTCAGCACCAGAGTCCTCCAAGAGTTGGGGTTGTTCGCAGTCTCAGGCTGGTCACAGAGAATAAGGGTTCACACATACCTGGGCGTTCCCACAGAATGGGGGGGGGTTCACACAGTGCTGGGCATTCACACAGAACGAGGATCCAGCCAGAGTCTGGTGTTCATACAAAGGAACGAGGGTCCACACAGAGCGGGCGTTCACACAGAACAAGGGGTCCGCCCAAGCATGGCGTTCACACAGAACGAGGTGTCCTACCCAAGCATGGCGTTCACACAGAACGAGGCATCCGCCCAAGCATGATGTTCACACAGAACAATGTGTCCTACCCAAGTATGGCGTTCACACAGAACGAGGCATTCGCCCAGAGCAGACAGGCTTCCTATCAGATTGTCCCCCAAAAGCCTTGGCATACATGTACATTTCGATGGCCCAATGGGCAATATTCCCTGTGGGCGGGGCCAAGTGGCTACCACTATGCTGGCCCTACCGGGTAAGCCCTTTGGTTAAATAGAGAAAAAAAAACATTTTATGCACAAATTCTTTAACGAACATGGAAACAGTAACTCTGCCTCTATCATAATTTCTTGGGGATGGTTATCATAAGATGCGTATCAACCATGCTTAATTTTACACCTCTCGCTAATATCTGGCACAGTGAGACACACAAAAATACTCCAAACTACTTGCTTATAGAATAGTGTAGCTAATTTGAAAATAAAAATAAGGTTACACTTACAGTTTTCCAACTGGCAACTACATGTATCATTCTTGAAAGACGTACATCTGGAATGCACTGTGTTATAAGCATTAGCTGTCACACACAGTATGTACATGCATGTCTATTCACACAGAAAGCTTGGGTGTGTCTGCCCTCCAATACATACATCCACACTGCACTCCCCATCTGAATCAGTGGAGCATACTCAAATTTGCATTTCTAATTTGCATAATAAACTACTTTGAGCTCCATAGAAAACTCTTAATCTGGCTGTTCCATTCTCAAAAACCGGGGGTGAGTTTACACAGGACAATTCAATACTGTACTTGCAGAAAAGAAAACCATTATGACATGCATGCTGCCCCTTGACCCTCCACAATGCACTCTTGACCCTCCACAATGCACTGTGGTCCCACCGCCATGTTCGTCCTTCTTTTCTCAGCGCCTATCGTTTACGGACATGTCTTTTATGGCATTTTCGGAGTTTTGAGTTCTTACCTTTTGAGTTTGTGAATTGACTTGATTCCTTTTCTGAAATAAAGAGTGCTTATTTTCATATTTCGTTCTTTGCATGCTGTGTTTTTGTAGTTCTTTTCTGCCCCTTTTTTCTGTGCATCCTATACAGGTTTGGGTGTGACCTACTGTGATGCGTTGTGTTGGGTATGGCCGCTGAACAGGGCCGGGAAGCCCTTTGTTCTCTATGAGGTGCGTGCATTTGAATAATAACAGCCCGCCGCCATACGGGCCTGGCCGCAGAGTGGGGCTTGGTGGGCTGCCCCACTCCTTTGTGGTGCGGTTTTGCGTGACCCGATTTGCGGCCTCGATGAGGAGAGACCCAATGGAATGAATAGGCCAGGGGTAAGTGAGCTCTGCTGCAACATACCCCGGACCTTTATCTACAAGACCGGGTTGAGTGAGCTCTGCCGCAACAATACCCAGATCACTGATGACCACTATCGGAATCGATTGGGCTGAGTGAGCAGTACTGTAACAATGCCCTTGATCACTGATCAATGACTACTCCATTCACCTACCCACCGAGCCAAGCGTGCTGGACTGTTACACTACCTTTGGTCATCAGGGCCCACCCTATGCCCACAGATCGAGTTTCGCGAGCTATGCCGCAACAATACCCTTGATCATGATTGTCATGGAGTAATGAGCTGTTCATTTCTGGTTCGGGTTCTGGGCACCGTGACCTACTGCATTCCCAGACGGCCCTAGTGACCGATGGCTTAGTGGGGCCCATGGGTCGATGGTCCGTCGTCTGCCCTGGGCCCCTCACCGGCTCCTTCTCGCTGAGCGGCACTCGCTCGGAAGTCAGGCCAGTCAACTCCCTCCAAGCGGGCAACAGGTTCAACAGCTGGTTTGCCACACTCTGCTGTTTCTGTCACGGGTGAGTCGGCCATTCAACATGGTGCTCAGCCTCTCGTTGCTTCCGACAATGATGCCCCCCTTATTGATTGCTATGCCACTGAGCTTGCGTCTGCCACACCCCATCCGCAGCTGTAGTCTGCCAATGGACTTTGGTCATGAAGCCACCGATCTTGACCTGGGCCGCTCCTCTCAGGAGATGACTGACACGCGGGGTACCCCACCCGGTCCTTCCTCCAGTCGTCCTGGCCTCCGGCTCCCCCGTACCAGTGAAGGCTAAGGAGCGCAAGGCCAAGACATCTTTCGGCTTTTTCTTCCTCGTCCAAGGCTATGAAGAAACGCTGCCTCGATTTGGATCCACCCCCGTGGATGACGACCCTCCAGTCCATCTTGGAGGCCTTCACCTTTCTCGCCCGCAAAATGGACTCCAAGCATCAGCCAGCGGTGACGGCACCCGACCCGAATCCCCTCCCAGCCGTCCCTCCTACCTCACAAGGGACATTCTCAGAGGCTGAAGTGGTCTCCGTTTTCCAGCCAGTTCCGTTCCCCCAGTGGGACCTGGCTCATGATCATGTCCCGGATCATGGTGGCTCTGTCCGTTGGCATTGCAATTGGGCAAGTAAACTCCGCTGTTAGCTGGGTCTCAGTATGACATTCACCCCCAGTTCCTGTGACCTGAATTCCTCTGGCGGTCTCCCTACTACTAGTGTCTACAATGGAAGACATGTATTTATTGTAAAGCTCGCCAGTCTACACACCGGGATGGCCCCATGCTTCCTGGGCCAGCCACAACGACTGCCACACACCATGGACTTTGGCTGTCAGATGAACTTCTCAGTGGTTTGCTCAGGCGTGACTTAAAAGTTATAACGCCTTGGGCTGACGGCCCGCTGTTTTTCGGGGGCAGCCAATTCAGAGGCGCCGTCTACCTATGTGGGCTCTTCAATTCACCAACCACTTTTCGGGCTCCAGAACTGAATCACCACTGTAGTTCTAGAATGCCACTCATCACTTCGGCTTCTGGGTACCGGCTAGGGCTATCTGACCAGGGTGTTCAGTCTTCTCCGGTGGCTTGGTGCACTTCTGCCTATCACAACCTGCATTCCAGACATGCAAGAAGACCCACTCTCCACCTGGGTAATATTTCTTCATCGGGTTTGATGACGTCGGTCTGCTCTCTCGGAGACTCAGTCCACCTTAGCCAGCTACCTTGAATCAATCTTCACCCCGTGATCCAGATGCCCTGTGTGGGGATCTCCTTCCAGATTCTCACCCGGGTTTGTAGCCGGCTCCGCTTCCGGCTCCAGAATTTTATCTCCGGCTTCACATCTAGCTCCGTCGGTCTGTCTAATACATGACGGCACCCGTTTATACATGTATTTTTTTGACTGAATTTGCTCTTACTAAATTCTTTCAATAGTAATAATAATAATAATTCTTCAACTTAACTGGGTTCTAGGTGGAAAGGCTTGCGGTAGCACCATGCGAAGGGATATATATCTCTTATGAGTATGTGCAGTTATGAAAAGAACTGGGAGCATACTCAACATTTGCGATCGACTGCGTGCTCAGTCCGTCACCATGAATAGCCTGAAATGCCATTTAACCCAGTTCTATTTACGACTCAAATCTAGCTCCGCACCTACGCCACTGCCTTGATTTTTCCAGTTTTTGGGGCATCTGGGTTTGCAGGAACTACATGCACACTCTACCGAGCCGCCTTATGTCGTTTGCTCATGTGGCCCCTGGTGGGTGTGAGTCTTGGTCACACATACCAAACCTTGACCGTGACTTGAATATTTTGCTCATAGGCCTATCGCTAGACTACGCATCAAACTGCGAGCTAGCCCCTGAGATGACTCAACTGGGGGCCAGCTACATGTAGGTGGGAAACAGAGAAATCTGCTCTTCAAAAACCGTTTCACATTTTTATGGTGCCATGTTGGGTCCTCCTCATTGCCCATTCTGGCCTCGCCAACCATGGTTTCCGAGACTAACAAGACTTCTGGTACGCTGGCCACTGGTCCTTCCACCCAGGGAGGACATTCTTTGTCAACCCAAGTCGTGGGTCCTCCATCCAGCACTGGGGGATCTTCACTTCACGTGCTGGACGTTGTCCAATGATCCTTCAGAGCGTCGGGCCTTTCTGCGGACGCTGCTTCCATGACGGCCCGGGGTTGACGACTGTCCACTCACAAAATTTACAACAGCCGACTACAACATTTTACCAGATGGTGCGATGACCACGATGCTTCTCCAACTGAAGCTCCTGTGAATTCTGTCGCAGACGTTTTCCTGTATCTCTTCCACTTGGGCCTCCAGATTGCCACCATCTGCAATTTCCAGTTGGCCTTTGCAGCCTTTCATTTGGGCTTCAGCGATGGATTGACGGTCTCTGATAACACTGCCATCCACCATCTTCATCGAGGAATATTTGTCGAGCATCCTCATGTCAAATGCCTTGTTCTATCCTGGGACCTTGGAAGCGGCTCACACGATTTTGCTGGTCCTCCCTTCGAGCTGCTTTCTGATTCATCTTATCTCCATCTCAGCATCAAACTGGTGTTCCTCCTTGCGGTTGTCAGATCAAGACACGGTAGAGAACTGCATGCTCTATCTATGGCCGAAGGTCACATTCGCTGGGAGCCGCATTGGCTTTGCCTTATCCCAGTTATCAAGTTTTTGACAAAAAGCAAGATGCCTATTTTCCGGCCTCTCGACATATTCGTTCCCGACATAGCCTCACTTTTGGGAGATGACTTTGACAAGATATACTGTCCAGTCCACACCCTCAAGTGGTACCTTGCCAGGACCAAGCGTCTAGCTCTCAGCTCTTCATCACTACGACAAAACCCTCCCATTCAGCGTCAAAGGACACTATTGCCCGAAGGACGGTCTCGGCCATCATCTTCGCGAACCGAGACTTGCCGGCACAACATGACGAGATGACCTGATCAGGGCCCTCGATATTTGGGCCGCTTCTGCATCCTGGTCATACTTCAGAGGAGCTTCTCTGGCGGAAATCCACCAGTCAGCTTGCTGGAGATCCCCTTCCTTCACCAAGTGCAATCTGCAGGATGTTCTGCAGAGTGAAATAGCCCTTGGCTCAGTAACCTTGCATTCGGCTGTCCCGGGACGGACGGTGAATACTTCATTATAGACATTCCTTTGTTCTGGTGAGTGTTCGCTTGAGTGACGCCCGCCTATGTTCTTTTAGTAACTACACTAGCTCCCGTCGCCGACCCACCTCCAGGGTACAGTGCCACACTGCATATGGAGGCTGGGCAGGGGTATGTGAACGCAGGAGACTCCTCTCCCACATTAAGTGTGGGTTGGGTCTCCTAGTGATACTTACCCCTGCCCAGCCACTCCAGCCTGTCCTGGTTTTAGGTTTATAAATAATCCTCAATAATTGTCAAAATAAGGATTGGTCAGTGCAGTTTCTTGCATGTTATGGCAGTTTCAGATGTGTGTTTGCACATTGTTGCACTTAATCAACTCTTGAAATTAATCTCTAGGGATTCCCTATTTTAAAAGTGACCAATTTCAAACACAGTTTTCTCAAAATTAAATTTTACACAGAGAGTTCATGTCTCTTTGTGAAAATGATTGGTTGTTTTTATTTGTTTGCCACATGTACATGTATATTACAAAATGACAAATTTGCTAATCTCAGTGTCACCCATCATCCCAACATGTCTTCAACAACCCCCCCCAAATGTACAGTACACACTATAAAGATTCAAGACTCAGGTTCATGTACTGTAGCTTGATATCAAAAGGGTGGTGCTATGGGAATGGTCTTGGTGGCAGGGCTTTTGGCTTTTGTGTATAGGGCACAAAAGCCTTTATTTCCGTCAATTGTTTTTTTCGAACTTTTTCTCCTCCCAGAAATCCTATTAACTTTGGCATGTTTAGAACTTCCACCAGAGGCTTCAGTCTATTTGCAGCTTCGGATCTTTACCAAACTCAATGAAGGACCCATATACATAGATGGATCTAGAACAATGGCATCATAATTACATCATAAGGTCATTTTTATTGATTTTGAATGTTAAATTTAGCCCATTGACCATGCACACCTTTTTGGTCACTAAGCAATCTGGAATCTTCAGTAACACCGCGGAAAGACCTTAGTGCATATACATGTACATGTAGATGGTCCTATAAGATTAAAGTCATGATGATCAGGTGTCAGATTACAAGTGGTTAAAGTTTGATCATTTTAATTCCTTAAAAGATCCGTATGAAAATAAATTGTTAATTCTTGCAACTTGTTTTATGACAAGTGATATGAATAAATGTGTGGAGGTCTTCAGTTATTCTTGTACACATGTACAGTACGTTGCATTTGAAAACAGTGTTAAAATTTTATGAAAGCGGTGTGAAAGGTGCCGAAAATCATGCAGAAACTTGTGAAAATGAGAAGCATTGTGCAGCGAAAATACTCAACACTTGCCACTCGTGCACAACTATTATGCAGTGAAGAGTCCATTACGCAGACTGCGCTGCACTTGGGGCTGGTCGGGGCCAACTCCCTCGGTGGAGTGTGCTGTTGTAGTCTGGTAGTGATTTTCTCGGCTGAGCTGTCCGCGGTCCATGCAGCGCGATCGTGGGGACGTGCTCACCACGGCAAGCCGCGCCCGCTTGGCGCAGTTGTTTTCTTAGATTACCATAAATAAACACTTGTCAATGTCGGAGAATAAATGTTTAAAAAGTTGTCTGGATGTTAAGTGACTGAACAGGAGTCCCCAAGTCATGAAGTCTTGAAGCACATGGAACGCGTGTATTAAAACAAACTTAACTCGCTCTGCTGTGGCGACATGGGTTATTTGCCCTCTTTTTATTTATTGTCGTGGTGTAGTTTGGCACACAAAAAAATCAACAATGAAATACTACATATTGTATTTTGTTACTGAAAGGTTTCTGTCGATCGACAAATAAAATCAATGGCTTAAATTGTATGTGTATTTTCATTTAGCAAATCTCGTCTTTTCGCCTATTGTTTTCGGTGTGACATATTGGGTCTGTTTTAAACGTGTTAAGGGTGCTATAAAAATATAGATCTTAAAGTATGTGCACATTATACTCAAGGTCAGATCCAGAACCGAATTTCAGGGCGCCAAACGGTATTTTCAGGGTTGTCGGAGCAAAAAAATTGAAATATTTTTCGGGTAACCTTTTATGGCCTTTCTGAGGAGTAAGGTTACATTTGATGTCTTTTAAAATGCAGTTTGAAGGAAGGGAGATGAAGTAGACAAAAACTTTGCCTTCCATTATTTTTCAAAAAATTCGGGGTGGGGAGGGCGATGGTCCCCATCGGGGTCCCCCTCCCCCACCCGCTCTGTGTTACCTACATGTATACTGTGCTTTAAAAGTTCCTTTGCTGAGGCACGTATATCAGCACCAGGTTTTTTGAAACTTCCTTTTGCAGAAATGGAGCAAAGGTTTTGTTAATCTGCCCTGAGCAGAAGCACCCTGTCATGGGTGGGATGCGAATGCAATGCTTCATAGTCATTCATGCATTCATAGTCATTCATTGTGCCCTTTCTTGGTCCATTTTGGGGCCCATATGGTATGCAATTGTTTTGACATAGTGGGCTTTTTTACTACATTTGGGTAATTTATTTGACAAAATGAAAATTTATGACTGTTACTTGGAAATTAAATTGCTAAAAAAAATTAAGAGACTGAGGAAAAATAGTAAGAAGTCAAGATATGGTAAAATGAATCTTTTTTCTCACACAGCATCAGCAAACCCAAAGTAACATCCTAATTTTTTGCCAAGTTAAGATGCACCTACATATATTTGCAGAATTTTCAGAAGTAAAGGGGGGGGCACAGCAGAAACCCTTTAAAATTACATTGCTTTCCTCTTGTAGTGCTCAAAGACAACAACAAATGACATTGACAAACAACAAAATGACTAACATTGTGTTTGTTGGTAGACAAACACAGTTGTTTGGAGGAACCCTTTCGGTTTGATGACAAAGTTAGAATGGGAGGGAATCAAACAGTAGTGGTAAAGTCTGCATTTCAATGTTGAATATGTGGGCCTGGCACAGACTTGCTTTCACAATCACGTGTCGGGTGGCACGTCAAAATCTGTGTGGCGACACATGGATAAGATAGAAGCGATCTGCAGTGGATGCATGCAGTGGTTGGAATGTCGCCAACAGCCCTGAAAACATTGTGGCTCCATATAAATATGCGTTACCTGTACAAAGCATATGGCTCTTACCACTACAGCTCTTACCCCTACAGATCATGTTGCTGGCATAAGCAGTGTATGATTTTTTTTCATCACATTATTGGAGCACGGTGTGTATGAATAATGCAGCAAGCCAAACACTTTGGAAAATTGATGCAAATATTTACTCAATGTTTTGATGAGTGATTTTACACTGTAACTGTTGGGTTGGTTTTTTAGCATTTTGTTAATGAATTAAAGGTCTTTTTATTATAACTTACGGTCATATGATGTCGTCAGCCCAAATTTTTACATTGCATAAAGGTCATTTTATCTACCAATTTTTAAGCCACAGGCATCTATCGAAAATAGATTTTTGCATTTTTCAAACCTGTCGCCGGAGGGCGCTCTTGCTTTGCATGACATCACTGGGGCATGTTTTGAGGAATGCTATTGTGTTGGAGACTAACACCATTGGAATTAGGTTCTTATCTATTACCAGTTTTAAATAATAAAGCACTTCCAGCTTGGACCAGTTTCGACCGTAAGTAAGGGTCAAGTGATTTTACGTACACAAATAAAAAGAGGCCAAAGATTAATCTTTCACTTGGTGCAAAAAGCAAGCTGCGGGAAGACACAAACGATTTTATGTGGATTTTTAAAGATTTATCATGAATAAAAATCAAAGCGCTTGTAATTTCACATCTGATGATGTCAGTGTACATTTTTAATGTCTAAAGCTTTTTATTGTGTAACTTTGATAAAGTTGCAAGATTGCCAAGTGGCCCAAAAGGGTTTTCAAAATGTGTACAAAAGAAATGGAGAAAAATTAAATTACCAACATTCTATAAATCAGGTGATGACGTCATGATGATGTCATGATTCGGTACACATCTTCTGATAGTACATGTAGTTTAAGTGTGTGCAAGGTTTGAAGGGTATCGGCCCTAACGAAGAAGCAAAAGTTGTGTGTAGAAAAACCCCATGTTATGACTATGAGGAAAAAATGGAAGAAGAAATACTGAAGGTCATTTGTCTGTTTGCCAACAAAAAGAGGATTTTTTGTGTTCTTTTGTAAATTTGAACAATTAATTCACGACACAAGTCAAAGGCCCCAATTATTCCATCATAACCATCTATGTCCAAGGATTCAACCCAATCAGACATGCACTTAAGGAAATTAGTGCTTTAATGAGTGCACCTTGTTCTTACCTGATGATGTCATTATCACATGAGGTCAATTTTAGTCTACAAAACTTCCTTTCCTAGTTACATGTATTTGTTTCAACACGATGGGGCGTGTACTTCAATGTACGTTTAATGTCACCCGACTTTTTCCTGATGACGTCATTATCACATGAGGTCATTCTTCTTCTTAAACACCTCCCTTTCTCGTTATCTGCCAAGCTTCAACCCAATAGAACATGTACTTCAGGAGATATACATGTAGGGCTTTAAAGGGCACACCTTTAATGTCACATGAATTGTCACATGATGACGTAATCACAACATCAGGTCAACTTTTGTCTGAAGTACCTCCCTCTCAAGATAACTCCAAGGTATGAACCGAATTGGACAGGTACTTCATGAGATATAGTGCTTAGAAGAGTGCATGTTTAGTGTCGCGTGACTGTTCACCTGATGATGTCATCATCACTATAGGTCAATTTTTGTCTAAAGCACTCCCCCTTTCAAGATACCTGCAAGGTTTGAACCCAATTGGACTTGAACTTCATGAGATATATTCAACAGAGACTGGTTTTTGAGGGAATATGGCTTTTTCTTTCATTTGAAAAAAAAAGCAAGATATCAACTAATCACCTTCCCTATAAGTTACATGCAATTTGGAAACAACAATCCAAACTTGATGACCTTCACAACTTTAGCCCAACAGAGTGATCTCCGATGCTCTCACGAATGCACCACCCGTCGCTGACTGTGACGTATTTTTGAGAGTTGTACAGAGGCATAGTGCCCAAGGGAAGCCATGCATGAAATACATGTTAGTAGCTGTGCGGGCGCGTCTTGTACAACTTCATCTTATCCTTTATTGTCGAAAGTCGTCTTTTCTGTTTTTTTTAACCTCATAAAATATTAAAATGATTTTAAATTTCAAATTACAAATAAATATAAAGCTATTGCAGGTGTTGCTCTGCTTTCCCTGTGTTTTATATTTATATTTTTTTCAACTGTCCTACATGTATGTTTATTTTCATTAAACATAAAAGTAATAAATTGACGAATGTTTTAAATTATACACACTTTCCTGTACGGTTGACTCTCGGTAATTCGAGCTTGGGTACAGCAAGACTCCGGTTAAGACGAGTATATTTGCGGTCCCGACTGAATTTTGCACATTCCTATGAGGAAAAAAACCCATAATATGAGCTCGCGTGTTAGGAGATTCCGTTTAAGACGAGCATTTTGGGGGCCCCAGCTGCGTGCAAATGTATTGTTATCCGGCTAATTAGCACAAGCGTTTTTGAAGGCAACTTGTCAATCCATTGAATTGGGAAAGGCGCTTCCATAGTTGGAAGAAAAAAAAGCGCATCCGTTGCTTAATTTTTCACCAAACCCACACGCTGTTTCAAATTAAAACGTACAATAGTCAATAATTTACTCGCCCTCTACTGGCCGATCCACACCTCCAATAACTGGTTCCTGCCATTTTTATGCAACAAGCGCAGCACTGATATTGGTTACCACCTAAAATGTTAATGTGCTTACGTGCGTGCGTTGTATGACGATCTCATCATGGCGTGCTGGGGACGTAAAACGGCATCTCTCCAACCATGCATCCTCCAACTCGACTTGACCGGTTTCTCCGTTCTTGTATTATGTTATTGTTCTTTGTTTCAAGTCTTTCTTCATAAAAATTACAGTTACTTCTCACTTTCATAAACATAAACTGTTTTGATGTTAAATTCCAAACCACATGTACGTGCATACAAAGTACATGTAGGCTTACATGCATGTACAGGAAGTTGTACATGATGTACGTTTAACGATGCAGTCGATCGGTTACACATGCGACAAGTGATGACCAAGGGAACCCTATGAATGGTTTTTTCATGGGGGGTCTTCTTGATAGCAAGACTTCTAGGGATGGAGTGGGCCGTAATGATAGAGCATTGAACCTGGTGATAGCTGTGCCCCCTTGCAATCAAATGCCTCTTCAGTTCCTGTGTATGACGGGAGAAATCTGAATCATTAGAACAAATGCGTCTCAGCCTGAGTGCTTGGCTGTATGCAATACCAGTCTTGCAGTGTCTAGGGTGACAGCTGGATGAGTGAAGATACTGATGGGTATCTGTGGGCTTGGAATACAGGTGAGAAGTCACGAGGTTGTTCTCCATCTGGATGCTGACATTGAGACAGTTTGCCTGATGGAGGGAATATTCCAAAGTGAACTTAATTGTCCTGTGGAAAGAATTGAACCTACGGGACTTCATCATTCAGGCAGAGGTGCCCCCCTTGGATACCCTTACCCCCCACATTATTTTGTCATCTCGAGTGCGCAAATATCGCAAGGTGCATTTTTGTCGTCGGCGCTTCATCTGTGTGAACAAGTAGACCATTTATACACTTGGTGCAATAGACTTTAATGTTTAAGCTATCATAATAATTGCAATTCACGTTTCTACCTTTAACGGTTGATTTTTTAGGGAAGTTTGAAGACTAAAGACTTTTTATTGTAAGTTTTAATAAGTTTTTATTATAACTTTCACACGAGTTAACTGGGTAAAGATCATCATCCACGTCAATTTTCAGGCAATTCCGACAAACTTCACCACAGACATCTATTCAGAATTCATTTTCAAAAATTTCAACCTTTTGTTAGAGGGCGCTCAACAATTACGTGATGCCATCAGTAGATGATTTGAAGAATACTATACCCCAACAGACTAACACCATTGAAAACAAGTTGATACCTATTACCACTTTTAAACAATAAGCCCACTTTTATTTCGACTGGAAGGCAGGGTCACATAATTTGCATTGAAAACAAAATGCATTGAAGACCAAATTTTACCCTACCACTTGCCACAAACAGAATGTTGTTGGAGGCCTCGGTCCAATTACAGAAAAATAATGGCTGAATGAATTTACTCAATTTTCACATCCGTCTTTAATTAATTGAATAATCTAGAATCCACTGAAGGGGTACATGTGGATGAATACACAACTCTATGCTACACTGTACAATAAATATCAAATCCCAATAAGCCTTTTGTGAGTGACCTTTGAATAAAATCTGGTACACTGAGTTCTTTAAATTCACGGGAACATAACAATTTGAATTCTCCATACTAAAACCACTGTCGCTATACCTCAGGATTCGGGGCAAGCTTTTGCTTAGTTACATAAGAGATGCCTTGCAACAATGTACTGTTCTCAAAGGAACCAGTCCATTCCAGAGATGGTGGTCGCTATGCAAAAGCTTGCCCCAAATCACGAGGTTTAGCAACATTGTCTTTAGTCTGGGGAATAAAAATTGTTATGTTTGTATGCAATCAAATAACTCAGTGTACCAGATTTTATTCAAATTTAACTTGCAAGTGGCTTATTCCCTTCCTACATGTGGTACAACATTACTATATTATTTGCAATTCCAGCAGTTTTTGGCACCTTTCATATCCTGTTTTGAAATGTGGCTGGCTGAGAATTTCTGCAGGCTGCTATCAGCCATCTTACTAAATACAGCATCTGTGACAGTATTGAAACCAAAATCAACTTGACTTAATTTTATGAGTTCTTGTGCTCCATGAGTTTGGTTTAATGAATGTTGATGTACATGTACAAATTGCACTCCATACCATTTAACCCACTGTTTAACTTTGGGCTGTACTTTTGCTGCTTCAGTTCCAACTAATGGAACAGTCGAACTAGGCGTGTTTGAATCAAGTACTTGTTTAATATGCTAACTCCACCATTGTTGACATAGTCCTTATACTGCACAACTTTCTTCAGCCTACTAGGACTAAAGAGAAAGAGCTCAATAAGCGAAATTGTCATTTTTTGTTGCATAGATTCTAGGGACTGTGCACATTATGTCATTATTTTCATTGTGTGACAATCTGGCAAGCCATATGAAGGCAAGGGCGTGGGAAATTTCCATAGAGCTTGTCAGACTGGGACAGACCAGGGAACATCTAGAGGCGAGGGATATTCCCATTTATCTTTTTATTGTGTATCCTCTTTGCTGTAGATTTCATGTACATGTATGTTCTTGTGCATGTGGCTAGGACATTTCTTTTCTTTTACAGGACTGTTTCAGGGGGAAGATGTCACCACATTAGGGCTGGGGTTTGATCTGTTAAAGCCTACTTGCATTGATCTATACATTTGGAATTGGCCGACCTGTCTCGTTGTCTGTGTAAAACAGGGAGCAACTAATTTAATTGTATTTTACTCATTTTGGTAAATTATGTTGACATTTAATAAACTTTGAAATGAATAATTAAGCCACTAAAAATCTTTTGCGGTGAGGCAAGGTAGCCCGTCCACAATGGTTTAAAACCATATTTGACCCAGACATCAGTAGATATCGGGACAATAAAGGGTCCAAATTCCCAAAACTATTTCAAACATGTTTGAACATCATCTCCAAATACAGAAAACTAGGTTGAAAAGATCTAAGCCGAAGAATTCACCAAAATGGTCAAAAACGGGAGCAGAGTCTGAAAGAGGGCGCTACTTATGCATTTCGCCCACTTCAGCTGTGTTTGCAAAAATGTTTGCACTGTTTGTTCTGCTGTACCGTTGTGGTATAAAAACAATTTTTTGTTGTTGATTTGGGATTAAATAAACATTAAACGAAGGGGTCAGTGATTTGAACAAGCATTTTTTTATCGGTGCTTTTTTATTTTATGTATGTTGATTTCATACCCCAATTTAAAAGCCAGTCAAATTCTGAATTAAATTGTTGAGTTTACAGTTTTCTAATAAGGTCTTCATGAAATGAATGGAATACCTGCTGGGATTCCTTTTGCTTTATCGAAGGAAGAAATTAAATGGTGCAATTTGATTTATTTACTATTCCACAGATTATTATTACAAACAATAAATTGAAGGAAAGCAAACTCCAAGATTCCCAAAAGTGGAAATAGTAGGGATAACGCACAACAGTTAAATTAACTTATTTCCATTGCGGAAATCATCTGTAAATAGCCTCATGCCAACATCAACAGTTTTTTTTTCTTTATGTCATATAAATCAAAGTAACTGAGTTTTGGATACTTCATTTTCCACGGCTTCTACTCGCAACTCATCTAAAATCGCATCCGTTTGCCAGGTTCATCTAGGGGATTAACTCTTCAGTGAGTGCAAACATTAGCGTCAGCCTTTTTGGACAAGCCTCCACAACAGTAATTGATGATGTGTCATTTGTTTTGGAGATGGCTCTTTCTCAAAAATTAGAAATAATTCATCAAAGAAAATTTCTTGAATGCAAAGGGGGCAGTGATTTATTCAATTTCATACATTTCTCCCTCAGTGCTTTCAGTTGCTTGGAAATGTACAGTTCTGTGAACTTTCCCTTTAGGCCATTGTCTGCTATAATTTCTCCAGCTACAGTTATAGTCTGGCCTCTTGTGCCTGATCCGTCCTGTCTTTAGGTATTTATTCCAGATCTCATCATTAAAGAGTTCCAACTTCCTGGCCATTGAAGACAAAATGTGAAATATGTAGCTTTGCAAATTGAGGAGTTCTTATAAGGAGTCAGATGGCTACTTGTGGGTTGGTTTCAGGTGGGAAAAATTCTGGGAAATAAAGCTCTACTGAGTTACGATAAAGCCTGCTCTACATCACAATGACAGCTCAGTGACCTTTTCTTTGTTCTTTTTTTTTTTTGACAGGACAAAAATCAGTCTAAGATGAAAGTACCGGTGTATCTGGCTTCCCCTGAGAAAAAGTGTTTATACCCTTTTCTCTCTGTTCAAATACAGTGCTCCATTTTGGTCAGGTTTACTAAAAAATGAAACTTTGTTCATTTGTAATTTTTTTGGGCAAGACATTTCCTCAACAATGCATCATACATTCCATGCAGCCAGTGGTAAGGTACCCTTATTTCATCGCAGATGGGTGAATAAAGCACAACTAAAGAGATTTGACTTCGTCAAAAATGTAACTGGCTTCAGCACTTCGATATTCAATGGGATGACATCGTACAAACGGGATTGGAGAGAAAAATGTACGGGCACATGTTGCTGAATTGCGCGGCCTATTCATGTCAAAAGAGGGCACTCGTTCGTGTGCGATCCGCAATAATTCTAGTGAAAAGATCGTTCGTAATTTTGTCTTTTACAGGTGTAAGGGGCATTTCCGCGAATTTACTGCAATTTTACCTTGATAAGGGATATTTACTCTCTAGATGTGTTACAAATTAATGACATTTTACCTGTGTGTGGATGTGTAATATCTGCCTGTAACACAGGCACCGCACCATAGGGCATATACTCAGGAGTTTGAAAATTAAACAATTGTATTGTTTAAGTCTGATTGGGTTAAAACCTTGCAGATAGTTAGTAACGGAAGGTTTATAAGCGGAGATTGACCTCATGTCATGACAATGTCATCAGATGATTATGTCATGGGACATTAAAGGTGCACTCTTCAAACCACTGTATCTCGTAAAATACATGTGCGATTGGGTTCAAACCTTGTAGATATCTTGAAAGAGGAGTGCTTTAGACGAATGTTGTCCACATGCGAGGATGACATAATCACGGGTCATGTGAAATTTAAGGTACATTTAAGGTACCGTTATTTGTTTAAAACCTGTATATGTGTGTGTGTGAATACGAGTGTTTTAAAGAAATTTACATGCCAACAAGGCACTTTTCTTTAGAACAAAAAAAACGTCAAGGAGCCCTGTGTTCTGTCTTTGTCAGAGACACAGAACCTGTAGTTTAATGGACATTGGGGGGGTATTTAGGTTTTAAAAATGCATCCATATACATGTAGAGTTATTTACATGTACACAAGCACTCCAATGGGCAGCTTTTTCAGCATCAAAGGGCCTAAAGAGGTATTGAAAGGAAATCCTTCTTTCCCCAATAGTAACCTTTATACAACAGGTGGCAAGGCCATCTTTCAAACTTACCATTAAAAGAATGGAAAAGTTTTCCCATTTATGGTAAAAAAAAGTCCAAACTCTTGTTTCAAATGCAATCCGCTTGTTTAATTGGTCTGTGAATAGGTAATTATCCATGCTGCTAGACATTGTTTCTTTACTGTTTTTTACAGTTCTGTTTAATACTCCCATACTTTGGTCCTGTAATTGTACTGTGTCATGGTTTAATTTTAATGGTTTATATGTAGCCCTTTTTAGAAATGCCAGTGGAAATTGAATTTCTTTGCTTTTTAGTGTGAACAATAAATTAAATTAAAATGAAAAAGGGCTTCTGTGAGTCCCTTTTTTGCCGATTTTAGAAACACTCATTATGTATTAATGATATGGCAGTGACCCCAAAATGTCATGTGGAGATAGAGCTGTAAACAGGGTGTGTCTTTGCACGCAAATCTCGTAGTTGAAGTTTGCTCAAAATGCAATGTTCTTGTGTGGTTCTTGTCACTACATTGTTCCATCCATCAAGTTTAACACATTGACTGTAGCACATGATTTCAAAGGGTCATTCCCATTTGCCAAGCGTTGAACACATGCAAACATATTTAACAGGTGCTTTTCAGATGTGTATTTGAACATGAGCATTTAATGATGTACGCCCTCTACACTGCCAGCAGTGTATTTGTTGTGCTCTATGGTGATGCCAATGTATTAAGTTTATAGACCAATAACCTTTCATTTCCTACGAGTATACTCGTAGTGGCAGAATCCAGTACACCTGTGACTACAAGGCAGTCAATATGTTCAGTGCATGATTTGTTGTGTTTTTGTCTTAAAAAAAAAAAGATCCTGGTCTTATGCAGTTTGTACATGTAGTTTCTCAGACAGGAATCTTGTGCACTGAGAGTTGGTCTCAAGGCTTCCATGCAATAATGTGTTGAGTCAATTGTTCCCAGAAAAACAATTAGGGTAGATTTTAATCTTTCCCGGTTGTCGAAGATAATTGATATGCCAAGGATTTTTGGAGGACTGAGAGATATATCCAGCCTCTGCAGAAGCACTTTGAATTTAGAAGCTACTTGTGTTGCAGCTGCTGGTGTACGGTGCTGTGCTGCTGGACCACCACCAGGTTTGGGATGGCTACAGCACTAGCACAAATCGCAGCCCGGCAACACTGACAGGTTCCGTGCCGTCATCCGTAAATTATAGTTACTGTCATAGGAACTGAATCCACTAACTTCACTAGAAGAATCTGATATAGGTTTATCTGTTTTTCTTCAACACATTGAAAACTGTAGACTCGACAAACAAGCACGCAGGCAGGGATAATGTCTTTTTTCTAGAAGCTTCACATGTACACATGTCCAAGGTATCCTGCAATTCAGTCCAAGATTCAGGTCAGGGTACTCGTACGCTGACTGTGTTACTCTCCATGGGGTATGAATAGTCTGTTGCCACAGCATGTGAACACGAGTGCACTCTCACATTTTACATTTATCCCACAAAAATTAAGTTCTGCTTCCCCTTTAATATCTCATACTCCTTCATTTCGGAACAAATCTTGCAATTATGTTGACCAATTTTTTCTGCACATCATCAAAACTCCTCGTTTTAATGCATTTGGGCTACATCAATGCCAGTTTACATGCATCTTCATATATGCTTCATGCAATGCTTGTTGAGCTTTTCTCCCTGTTACATCATCAACCCAACACAAATGCAAAACTTTGACCCCACGTGTTTACAAAATCAGCCCATTTGGTTGTGGAAAGAACTTCCTGCTTACATGTATTTCGCTCGTTAATTTTTGACAGATAAATTCATTGTTTATTGGTTTTTAGGTGGCCAATCCAGCTCCAAAACGTAGATTTCAAAATAGCTGAAGCCTTTTTTGGTTGCACTTTAAGTTTCTTATGCATGTATTTCTGTTTCATGTGTTTTGAAGGACAATGGAACAAATGGTTTCTACATTGAATCGTCAGTATATGGACATTATGATGATCAACAAAGTTCCAAATATGCCGAATGTGTATCAGGTAGGTAAAATTACAACTACATGTACATGTGTAAATGCAAAATACCTTTTAAAAACAGTGTACAGTACAATGTACATGGTACATGAATCTGCACATGTACATGAACATTATACAATTTGCTTCGGATGCCATTTGTCCCTCAGGGTGTACAAACAAATCCATTGACTTCTACACAGTAGGCTGCAATTGTTTTGTTATACCATAGTAATAGATTTTGCGTACACAAAGGAGTGAAGTGAAATACATCTTACTTTGCTACAGAGTGTTTAATTTCACTGAAATTGTCCTCTCCAACAAAATGTTTAGTTGAACAAATTCATTCACATTGAATAAAGGTATTTTCTAGGGAGAACTATCTTCTTGACATTCTCAAAGAAATTTTACTGAAGGCTGTCTAATTTGGCCGTATTTAGGTCTTTGGTGGCCATCTTGATAAACATTTTTATGTCCAAGTGGGCCATTGTAAGAACTGAAGCATTGTTATTGGCTCAGGTGAAGAACGTATTCATGATAACAAGCCTCATTTGCATAGTTTTCCCTACCACTTTCGTTATCACAAAAGTGGAGCTTTCCCAAAGTAAGTACTTGACAGATTAACCCTAACTCCCTTGGGTGTATGTAAAATCATATTGAAATTGGAGGATTGAGGACTGTTAGGGTTAAAGGGTAGTTGCATTCAATTTGCTTAATACAAACCTTCAAAATGCATCTTTTTGTCTAAGTTAACCTTATTTTCAACTTTTGTTTCACTATTTCAAAAGTTACTTTTCTGCCTTTTTGGTTTTTGTGCTAATGGTATTTCTTTATTCATGAGCAAAACTGTGGTGTCATCCCAGGAAGAGGCATCCATGTTACATTGGTTTGTACCCAAAACCAACTACATTTTCATAGATTTTGCTGGACTCAGTTTTCTCTACTTTGCTGATTCAGAACTGTTTATGTTTATAGCAGTTAGCAAACATCCAATCCCTTTCCAAGAAATGTTTTCAGTAAGTTAATTTTGGGTTCACAATGGGCCTTTCTTAACCTTAACAGTCTCATATCCTCCGCTTTCAATATGATTTTACATACACCCTAGGGGGTTAGGGTTAATATTTAAGCAAATTTTATTCATGGCAACTTAAAACGGGGCTGTAGGGGACTTACGTGTCATGATGGCTGTGAATGGAAGGGACCTTTCCGTGGTTCAACATAATCTTTGGGTTTGTGAAAATAATGTCAAAAAGGGCTCCAAAGGCAGTGGAGAGCAACAGCTTGATAAAGGCTTCAAGTGTTTTTCAGAAGCCTGCATTCATAATCTGAAGGGTAAGCAGTTTATTAACGGGATTTTATCTGGGACTTTTTGTTGACCTTGCATGCATGCATCGTTTGTGTCGGGGCCAGTTGTCACCACAATCGAGCAGTTTGAAAATCTGTCATTCAACAGGTTACCTTTAATAACTGGGTTATTTCCTTTTGAAGTTCAGAATTCTGTAGATTCTAATTCAAAAATTTCAGATGTTATTTCATTATACTGGGCACGATCAATCAAGGAGGAAGGAAAAGACTGGATCAATCAAACTGCACCAAAGTGCAATAACGTGTACTGTGTTGGGCCAGTGATTACGATTTTCTATTTGAACATCTTAACTGCCCAAAGAAATTGTTTCAAAGTCAATATCTACCTTGAATAGTGTCCCCGTTGTCTTGTTTTATCTTAACAATCCACTTTTACCACAGGATCTTGTTCTTTGGAAATCAATGAAAGCTAATTTCTGGCGACGATTTTCGTTTGTGCTTGCTACAATCCGGTACTGAACAATGTTCACTGTTTGCCAACAGTACAGAGTCCCCTGCACCTTTGTTTTCAGTTACGGTATATAAAATTTACATAAATATTAAAAACGCCTCTCAGAACAGAAAAGCCTATGCACAGAACTATGTTCCCTAGGGTTGCAGGCCAGTAAATATGCTTGAAACTGCTTGCACCGGTCAAATCACAATTTGTATCCAATCAAATTCTGTACAAAATAAAGTAGGGCTGTGCTGAATATCCGAATAACTGAATATTCGATCAATTGTCGAATATTCAAATATTATTTTTCAAATTTGAATATTTGAATGCAGAATTCATGAAAAGGAAGGGAAAATTATCTTTGCTTCAAAAGAGAAAAATTGCACTCTGGAGGCTTGTTTTTCAAGCAGATTCAAATGAAAAGTGTCAGAAATCTTATGATTTAAACAGTATATTATTCAATAAATAATTTAAAAGGAATGGAAATTTTCAACAGGGCAAGAAGTCTTGTTCATCGCTTAAATCTTGCTAAATCGTGGCTGGAGATACTCCCAGATGTGAGAAGATATATTGATAAAAATGTACAATTGTGTGTGTTGTTGCTACTGATTTTGTGTATATTTTGTTCTTCAACAACCTGCCAGTCGGTGCGACCGAATATTCAGATATTCGATCAGATTGAAGATCGAATATTCGAATAGTAAATTATTTGAATTGATTCAGTCCTAAAACAAAGCAGTCTCCTGCATTCACATACCCCTGCCCAGCCTACATATGCAAATTTCCCATGTGCCTATTACAGTTCGCTAAAGAATTGATTATGCATACTTCCCCATGACCCTCCACAGTGCACTGCGGTCCCGCCGCCATGTTGTCCTTTTCTCAGGGCCTATCATTTACGGACATGTCTTTATGTCATATTCAGAGTTTTGAGTTCTGTAACCTTTCGTGTTTTTGACTTGACTTGATTCCTGTTAATGAATAAAGAGTGATTTCTTATCAATTGGTAAGAGTGCTTATTTTTGTATTTCGTATTTTTGTTCTTTTCTGCCCCTTTTTTTCTGTGCATTATCTACAGGTTTTGGTGTGACCTATAGTCTTAGTGTGTTGTGTATGGCCAATGAATGGGGCTCATGGGCAACCCTTTGTCCTCAATGTGGTGCATGTGTTCGAATACTAACGGCCCAATGCTGTATGGGTCTGGCCGTGGAGCGGGCTTGGTGGGCTGCCCTGCTCCTTTGTGTTGCAATTTTGCATTATCCGAAATTAACGGCCGTGACTGGGAGAGACCCAGTGGAGTGAATAGGCCGGGGTTGAACATGCTATGCTGCAACACTACCCCGGACCTTTATCTACATGATTGGGTTGAATGTGCTATGCCTCGACACTACCCTAGATCACTGACGACCACTGCTTGGATTGATCGGGTTGAACGTGTAACTACCGCAACACTACCCTTGATCTCTGACAGCCACTCTGTATACATGTACACTGTGCCTACTGATCCGGTTGAGCGTGCTGTGCCACAACACTACCTTTGATCACAATTGACAAAAGCATAGCGAGCTGTTCCTCTTTCTTTATGCTGCAGATGCTGAGCGTTGCTACCAACCACATCCCTGAGTGACCCTGCGTACCGATGGCCCATCAGGGCACGCGGGGCGACGGCCCACCACCTGCCGAGTACCTCACCAGCTTCTGCTCGCTGTTCTTCTTCCGCTTGGAAATGGGGCCAGTCTACCCTTTCCAAGCAGGCAACAGGCTCCATAGGGGATTCACTGCACTTCACTCCTTCCACCACAGGCGAGTCTACAGCACAGCACGGTGCACAGCCTCACGTTGTGCTGACAGGACTGGTCCCTGTTCAGTGAAGGTTAGCTACGCTACACTTCAGGCACTGGACTAAAGCTTAGATACCCCTGTCACCACCATATTGCATCGCAGTCAACGTCAGTGCAGAGTGGCGCTGCACTCGAATTGAGTAAGCCTAATCTCTCACTAGCTGGGTCTGGGCGGCTGTCATTCACCCCCAGTTCACGTGCTCTGAAGTCCTTTGGCGGTCACCTTACTACCAGCGCCTACCATGGAAGACATCTATTCATTAGTATGGTTCACCAGGCTACACACCAGGATGGCCCCATGCCTCCCGGGCCAGCTACAAAGGCTGCCACGCACCATGAACTACAGCCATCACACAAACTCCACAGTGGTTCACTGAGATGTGACTTGGACGTTGCAATGCCTTGGGCTGATGTCCCATTGTCCTGGGGGCAGCCTATTCAGAGGCATCATGGAACTATGCGGGCTCTTTACCGACCGCATTTCCGGCTACAGAAACCATTGGCCTGCTGCATCGCCATGGTTTTCGAATGCCACTCATCGCCACGGCTTCTAGCTACCGGCTAGGGGTATCTGACCAGGGTGCTTCCATCACAGCTCCCCGGCAGCTCAACCGGCTTCAGCCGATCATGACCTGCATTCTGGACATGCTGCTGATGCCGCAGATTTTCAGGTTCTTCCTTCACTTTCTTCGGCCGGATCACTGCACATAAGAAGGGTAAACACCAATCGTCTTCTGTGGGGTTCAAATTCAGGGTAGCACTTGCCCTCCTCAACTCCTTTGCCCTTGCATGGCAGCTCTTCATGTGGACGATCGATCAGGGGATCAGCCTTCAAGCTGTCCACATAGCGGAAACCAGCAACTGCACAGCCAACGTACTCTCTTGGGTGCTGTCCGACCGACAGAGTGGACTCTTTATCCGAATGTTGTCAGCCAGATTTTCACGGAGATTGAGAGTCCTCAATTCGACCTCTTTGCTCCCTCTGACAATGCCCACCTGCCGACGTTCTGTTCTCACCTGCGAGTGAGGGCAACAGATGCCCTACAGTTCGACTGGTTGGGCTCTCTGGCATACACCTTCCCTCCAATCTCCGTCATCCCGTGGGTCTTGTTCAAGATAAAATGGAGCTATGTTGGATCTTCCTCATTGCCCCATTCTGGCCTCGTCAACTGTGGTTTCAAAGACTGATGAGACTCTTGGAATGATGACTACTGGTCCTTCTGGTCAGAGAGGACATCCTCTGTCAGCCCAAGTAAGAGATCCTCCAACCATCACCGGAGAGTCTTCACTTGCCACGCTGGATATTGTCCAACGATCCTTCAGGCCGTTGGGTTCTTCTGCAGATGCTGCGTCTATTTCGGCCCGGGGTCGACGGCTGTCCACTCACAAGATTTACATCAGCTGACTTCATTTTACTAGAGGGTGCGACCACCACGATGTTTCTCCAATCAGAGCTCCTGTGAGTCCCGTCGAAGACTTCTTCATGTATCTGTTCCACTCGGGCCTCCAGGTTACCGCCATCCGCAACTACTGGTCGGCCTTGCTTGGCTGTCCACTCAGGCTTCAGCTATGGCTCGACTCTCTCTGACAATGCTGCTATCCGATCTTTTTCGAGGGATGTTTGTCAAGCATCCTCATATCAAATGCCTCGTCTTGTCCTGGGACCTCGGAAGCTTTCCTTGAGTTCTTGCCAGTCCCCCCCTTGATTTTTCTAACCTGCATCTCAGCATCAAGTTGGCACTCCTCATAGTTGTTACATCGAGACAAGGTAGCCAGCTACATGCCCTGTCAATTGCCGATGGTCACATCCGCTGGGAGCCACACAGGGTTCGTCTTATCCCAACCATCAGTTTCCTGATGAAAATCCAGACGCCTACCTTCTGGCCTCCCGACATATTCGTTCCTGAGATAGTCTTACTTTTAGGAGACGACTCTGACAAGAGATGGTATTCGGTTTGGACTCTCAAGTGGTATCTTGCCAGGACCAAGCATCGCCGAGAACCTAATTCCTAGCTCTTCATCACCATGACGCAACCCTTTTCACCCGGTGTCACATCCGGTGTCAAAGGGCTGGATGGTCTCGACCATTAACTTTGGTAATCGAGACCGGCCGGCAAAACATGAAGAGAAGACTCGAATTCACGTCGGGGCCCACAACGTTCGGGCCACCTCTGCATCCTGGTCGTACTTCAGAGGAGTTCCTTTAGCTGAAATCCGCCAGGCGGTTTGCTGGAAATCTCCCTCCACCTTCACCGAGTGTTATCTGAAATATGTTCTGCAGAGCGAAACAGCCCATGGCAGAGCAACCCTGCACTCGGTGGTCCGGACAGTGTCCAGTGCTGTTCCGGGGTGGGTGGTGGATACTTTGACTGAAGAGCTTCTCCTGGTGAGTGCTCACTCTTGCAACACCCGGTTTATGTTTCTTTTAGTAACTACACTCCCGTTGCCGATCCACCTCCAGGGTTTGGTGCCACTCTGCATATGTAGGCTGGGCAGGGGTATGTGAACGCAGGAGACTCCTCCTGCATGTGGAGTGGGTCGGGACTCCTAGTGATACTTACCCCTGCCCAGCCGCTCCTGCCCATCCTTCCCCACTTTGGCTCCAGTGGTTTTCACCGCTTCGAAAAGGACGAACATGGCAGAGGGACTGCAATGCATTATGGAGGGTCAAAGGGCAATATGCATAATGAAGTCTTTTCAGCAAATTGTAATAGGCACATGGGAAATTTGCATATGTAGGCTGGGCAGGGATAAGTATCAAGCTGTCTAGGATTTTGTAGCCCATGAACTTGAAGATTTGTAGAAGACAGGTTTAGGCGACCAAACCAAATGCAAGCTTGTTTCTAAGTGAGCTTTGGAAGACATCAGTGCCTGAAAATGGTGCATTTTTTTGAGAAGTGTAGACATTGATTTTTAAAAATGGCCAGGAGCTTCATGATTGCTTTTAGGGATGACCTGTGGAAAAAATATCTTCAAATGTCATCAATCATTGAATATAAGTTTGAAAATAACATGAAAAATCATAAAACGAGCTTTAATTTGATATGCGCCTCAATTGCCTGAGAAACTCATATTTTTCCTGATTTCTTTGACGGGTTTTTTAAATCACCTTGATTTATATCACCAATTTAAATTGCGATTTAAATCAAATATTTTTTTTAATCATTGATTTAAATCAGTATGTTTAATTTTCTTGGGCTGTAATCATTAGGAGCACTGCTGTTGAGGGTGAACTCAATAATATTGACAACATTTCAGGCTCTTTTTTAAGTGACATGCTATGGTGCTTTCTAGCCTGTTTTCTTTTTGAAAGATCCCCGCGTGAAGGACATTTTCCATTGTGCTGGAAACTTTGTATATTGTTGCTATACACAAATCTGGTAAGAAACAGAATGTGTTGAATTTAATATAGACCTGTTTCTTTGTTACCACTGATTTCAAAGGTGTTTGAAGGAACCTTGTGTGTACAAGTTGTATCCCATGTGCAGCCTGCCATTTCTGAACATTAGCCAGGATTTGTTCCTTGGAGAGATTGTACTACAGATCTCTCCATATTATTACAGGAAGCCTATTCTGCTGTTGATCGGGGGGGGGGATAGCTGGACATTATTTATACTGACCTCTCCAAAGCTTTGATAGAGATGATTATCATCTTTTACTTCATAAATTAGATTCATACCAGATTCATTCACCGTTATTGAATTTATTACATCGTTATTTAACTGGTAGGAAACACAGTTGTTTAGGGTGATTCTTCCAACTGGTATCTGGCGCCACAACGTGTGCCACAGGGCTCAGTACTTGGTCCCTTGCTTTTCACATTGTTAAATGACTTACCATCATGTTTTACAGGCAGATTGTTACTTTTTGCTGATGTGAAGATTTTTTGTCAGGTTAACCACTTGCTGCCAGGGAGCCCAATTTCAGGCACGTATTCTTCATATGCACAGCCGCGGTGCATGAAATCAGACAAAGGGAATTGGGCTTTGTTGCTGAAGACCGTACTCGTAACAAAAGACCAGGCTGCTGGGAATTACCAATATTTTTTCACTGCCAATAACGGAGATAATCTGGCATTTTTTGGAACATTATACCACTGTTTGGGGCATTCAGTGCAAGCGGATTACCAACGGGGACAAAAGTGCTCCACCACTGCAGCGATGAGCCACACAGTACCACTGCACGCTAATCTGGCCCCTATTGAAAAGAGGTCAGCAGTGCACTGTGCCAGTTTCAGGAACAAAAGAAAATTACATAGCACCGCACATTCTGGGCTCTTTTTGCAAGGCGGCAGGCCTGGCTGAAATACTCAGGCATCAGTAGATGTTGTCTGTCAGATAAGAGTAGAAACCAGGTAGTCCTTCATGTGGGAGTAAGTGTCCAGTAAATGAAGATTAAAGAATGTTGAAAACAGAAAAAAAATGAAAAATACACCGGCCCAGCAGAATCAACATTTATAAATGCCCTTGGCAGGAAGTGGTTAATGATTCTGATTGTTTCTAAAGGATGATTCAATGAAACTGTATTCATGGTGTACAACTTGGAAATTGAGTCTGAACCTGCAAAAATGTTGTGTGATGAGTATTACATTGAAGAAGAAGCCATGCATGTTCAACTACACAAATGCAGATCACGTATTAAACCATATTTTTGTTCAGAAAGATGTATGTGTATACAGATAGGAAGCTGAATTTTGTGGAGCATATAAGCCATCTAGTGAAGAAAGCTAATTGTATGATTGGATTAGCATGGAGAAATCTTGATATTGTAAGGATGAACACGCCCTTCAAACCGTTCTCTTGGTAGACCACAGCTGAAGTACAGTACAATCGTTTTTAATTCGATTTCTCAATCATAATCCAATCAACTTGAAAAAATACAAAGACGGGATTTATGTATAAGGCTCTTTCTAATGACAGGAGGGATACTACTTGTTCATAATTATATGATTTATATCATCTACCTACTCTTACCCATAGGAAAACAGTTAACGATTGCTTATTCTTGTACAGATTTATTCATAACACTTACAATGTAACCACTAATCTCTTTGGCTTACATGTTCCACAACGCCGTACTAGATCAGGTGGCAGTCACATTATACCCATTCCCTGGAGCCGGGTAGATGTAACCAAACAAGGTTTTGTTTCCAGGATACCTTCTACATACATGTATAACAGGCTTCACGGAACAGATGATGTGTTTGGCATACCAACATTAAGTGCATTTTGCAGACAGACTAACAAACGCCTGTTGAACACGTAGCACCCTTTGTTCAGCTGTGGTAGCTGTCCATCTCATTCAGTCTTTTTATAGATGTTTTTAAACATACTGATTTTTTACAGTGTTTACAATTTTAATTATGTTATTTTATTTAATGTTTTTTAAATGCTTTTTTAATTCTTATTTAATGGAGTGTTAATATATCAGTATTTAAGCTTGGTCCTTCATTGATGCCTTAGCCTGTCTCATTTACCCTTATTCTCCTTTCTTACCCGTAGCCTTCATGTATCTTGCCTCTTGGGCCTCCTACTCATCCTCCCTGTTATCTTTCCCCTTGTCCTCCGTCCCTCTCAACATTCCATCCTCCCCTTTCCCTGTTTTTCTATGTGTTGCTTTTGGGAATATGGCTTGTGCGTGTGTGGTATATTTTGTATTTTATGTTTTACATGTGTAGCTGCGTACAGCACCTCCAAGGGTAGCCCTCCTCTCGCCTCAGGTGACACCACATCTATTGCAACCACAAAGAGCAGAAGAAGTGTTTTTAAAGTTTCTGCTTACCTATAACCCTGAGCTTAATAGTCACCCTGGCAACCCCCAAGTGGTTTTTGTTTCGAATAACTTTTACTTGTTTATTTTCTTTCAGGTTACACTTGGACGAACATTTTATGCTATCGTAGGATTAAGAAGACTTTTGATTGAGAGAGTAGTTGTCCGAGGGCAGCATGAGAACATCTATTTGGATGACAGAATGGTAGGTTGCCTGAACTTCATTCACCTGTATTTCTATGTTTTAAGAAACGAAGTCCTCTGTTCCTGATTAAACTAACATGGATATTTCAATACTTTTTCTCACATTATAAACCATCTGAGTGAATGTATGCACATGGGTCATTTTTTTGAGGGGTGCAATGGGAAACATGTAAAATGGTACATTTCAAAGGGGTTGTTAGTTAACAGCAAGGCCACAGAGTTAAGTTTTAATGTAAGTTTATCACACATGGTTAACTATGTTTAGAAAAAACAGTTGTGTATGTTTTTTCTTACTTTTTTTCATACAAGACAAAAGCATATACTAATAATAATATCAGAGCATTTATAATATGCACAGTATCTTGAAAGTACCATTCAAAGGCACAGATTATCATTAACCCCTGCACATCGGGCTCACATTCCTTAAACCATCTCAGCTCCCTGGGGAGTATACTAGCCTGATGTTGCCATTTTTGCCCAAATGGCTAAACATAACTATGGTTATAAACCTATTATTTTTTGAAAAAAAGTGGGACAAAAATACAGCCCAAAGATTTTAAGCTTGCATGATTCAGAAATTTGAGGTGTTTTTCATGCAGTATTAATCTCGAGTTACGAAGATGGTACGAGTTTCTGTCATAATGTTTCTATCAAGCCACAAAGCAATATCAAGTATCACACTGTAACTTTTCATGTTCCAGGTTGTTACATAAGAAATCACAATATAAATTCTGCCATTTGCAATCAACAAAATTGTTTCAAAATTTTCCCACATACTTCATAATTTCAAAACAACACCATCTACCAGGAATTAGACCATTGTCATTCGCCATTGTGCTTTATTACACGTGCCATTTTGTCCCTTGGATTTGTTACAGTTTGAAATTGAAGTCCTCCTGGCCGGAGTCTGTGCCTCATGTTTTCGCCTCTGCTTCGTGTACAAAATAAAGCAGTGACATACATTTCTCATTTTTGTTAAACATCATGGTTTTTGGAATGTAAATCAGCTTGCTACTGGGCAGAAAAACAATTTTCAAATTGTGGCCTCTGTGTCCCACTTTTCATCCTTCAGTAATATAATGACCCACAATAACTGTTCTGACTTGTGTAACAATGCGAAACAGTTCAGTGGAGTTCTGTCACTTTATGTAAGGTGGCATTTGAGTGACATAATAATTTCACATTTGTCTGAAAACTTGACAATAAAATTGTAGTGTAGACTAAAAAAACTGTCTCAGATAATAAAATGACTTTGTTTTTATTTGGTCAGATGGCAATGCTGAACTGATGCTGAGAAAAATAAAAGTAATTACAAAATACTTTATCTGATTGGGCTGAAAGTTTGGATAAAAACTGGTTTGTATTATTTCATGTACTGGTACATGTATGGTTAAGAATCAATAGCATGGCATTACACTGATTTTACCCTGTTTGTTTGGTTTCAGGTTGATATATGGACCCTATCCAGATATAAAGTATTTCAAAAGGTTAGTGCCATTATGACTGAAAATCTACCTTTCAAAATGGGCAAGATACCGTGGTGAGCTTTTGATGTGCATATAGCACCAACAAAACAATTTATGCTGACTTGTTGGAGTCACTTGCACAACTATCTGTAACAATTAGGTGTTAAATGTTTTACAAGTGATTTTTCGTACCCAACTTTATGGTCCACTGCTTTCATCCTACCTGAAACAGTCGCTAAATATGCAAACTTCCTTTGCGCCTTACTTTATTTGCTAAAAACTTGATCAACTGTAGTGCGCCCTCTAGTCCCACAATGCACAGTGGAGTGGCTGCCATGTTCATGTGGCTTTCTCTTAGTGCCATTGCTTACAGACGTGTCAACTTTGGGATCTTCAAGTTTCCATTTTTGTTTCACATTTCTGTGGTATCTTGGTTTAAGTAATAAACTGTAGTTTCTGACTGTTTATGTAACATTCCTAAATGTGTGTGTTATTTTTGTCTGTGTGTGCTATTTTTCTCTCTCTTTGTATATGCATGCTCGTAGGTTGTTGTCGTTGATTCTACGTAGCTCATGCCACCTAGCTAAACACGTTCAGCTGTCCCAACTTTCCCCATAGACCGGCAGGAGTTGGTCAGTGGTAAGATTGAGGTATTAACTTTTGAAGCCGAGACTCGTGATTACCACACGAACGGTCCGCTCTACCAGCATGAGTCCTGGTTAGATTTGGGGCTAGCCAGCGGCCACACACAGAGGACTGGGCTGCATTGCGTGCAATCTAAACGCTCAGCTTCCCTAGTGCAACTACCGGGGTTACGACATCTACCGCTATTGTGGTGGTACACATTCCACTAATGCCAACCAAAGTATACACCACTCTACCAGCATGGCTCACAAAAGCTTGCGGAAGGATGGCCCCACGCCAGCCACACTGACTGCCACATGCCACAAGTCACTGCCTTCAGACACTCTTTCAACGGGGGCATCCGGGCTTGAATTAGACACTACACCCTCCCGGGCTGCTCCCCCACTGTCATCTGTGCCGGGCCACATGGGTATGATGCAGACAGCAACATGGGCAGCAGAACCCACCAGCCTGCTTTGCCGCAGAGGTTTCTGCACGCTGTACGTCACTCTGTCCTCCAGCTGTCATCTGGGGCTTCACAGAAAGAATGACTCCAAGGCAGATACCCCGATGGTTCATTATACTTCTTCAACTGCACACAAACCACAGCCCAACCACTCCACCAACGCTTCGGCTCACCCAGTGTCATCCACCAACTCAACGGCTGGCACCTTTTGGCCTTTTCGTCCACCCATTCAGCAGTCGGGTTAGGACATCCCTCTTCTTCTCAAATGGCAAGGTCATCAGAGAAGAGCCACAAGGGAAGAGCGACTCATTCAGGGGCCAGTACCAATGACTAAACAGATTCTCTTGCGGCCCCCGATCCTGAACCTGTCGGGGGCAGCCTACAATCTTTCGTAAGGTTCTGGAGAGACATCACATCAGACAGTTGGGTCCTTGCGATTGTCTCCCTCGATTCAACCAGCACCCCTCCATCTGCCCCGCACGTTCGTCTGACTGCAATCCCTACCCAGAGAAACAAACAAAAGGCACTGGAATCCGAGACAGATGCTCTCCTTCAGAAGCAAACCATCTGCCTTGTCCCCATGTCACTTTAGAATGAGGGCTTCATCTCCACATTCTTCCTCACGCCGAAGATTGTCAGCAGAACTTGTGATGAGACGGCCACTTCTACTTGCCTCACCTGCAACCTTACAAATCGCTTGGGGTTTCTCATTAATCACGAAAAATGGAGGCCCAACCCTACTCACACTCAACATACGTAGGGGCGGTCCTTGACCTCCGACAGGGCATAATCTCACCAACAAGCGAATGCATTGACAACCTTTTAGAATGCATGAATGTCTTCTCTGGAGGACAGTCACCCCCCACCCGAGCTGGGACTACACCTCCTCAGACTTATGGCCAGTGTGGTGGACCTGATTCCCCATTTTCAACTATACATGTGGCAGCTACAACTTTGTCTTTGAGCGTTCTGTAGACAGAAGCAGGACCCGATCGATCTACCAATTCCCATAATGGACTTCATCTGTCCCCACTTCCGGTGGTGGGTGGCGAGTAGTGTTGGGCGGTTCCACACAGTTCCAGCTAAGAACAACTATTCTGAGTTAGAACCGGTTCCCAAAGATAGAAAGAAAAACATAAAGTTTAAAAAACTCATTAAAAATCTGTCGCTGCCGCATCACTGCGGTACCACTCACGAATGGCACAACAGAGTGGCTTTTGGTCTTTAGTAGACTTTAAGATTATCCACAGTGGGTATTTTTAATTTTATTTTTGCCTCTTTGTAGACAAGTCATGGTTGGAATAAATCTGCAACATGTATGTACAACCATGATACAACTCAGCACTGCTTCCTCCTGCACTATTTTCCACTCTATGTGTATGTATAAAAATACTCCAATCAGAATAACAACTGATTCGCCATTGCAAGTACATGTAACTTTACCCATAATATAAATGGAATCGACCATGCCGTGGAGCTTCATGTATGGACTGGATCACGTGCACTTATTGAACATGTGCCAACATAACGTAAATGGCCATGGACCATGCATAAACTGATCATTCGTCCACATGTTACAGTAAGCGCATCTAAAACTCTGCCCTTTCTCGGGGTAAAGTACAACCAACAGAGTGGACACTGCACCACAGCAATGCAGAACAGATCTTCGCTGAAATCGATAAGCCAAACATTGCCCCTCAACAGAGAATGCTCAACTACCGGTGTTCTGCACTAGATTTAGCCACTCACAGGCCTGTGTGGCTAAATTCCCCATCAACCATTCCAAAATAGAAAGTCTACTGCCTGAAACCTATGCAGATTACCAATACATATGCATTATTTCCGAGTCCATTACTTCCATTGGCTACATTCTCGATCACCAGCAGAGCGCCCTCACTCACTCGACTCCTGCGAAGGTGGCTGCCATGTTCTTCCTCTTTTTCTTAGCACCATTACTATCGGACGCGTTTAAGTCTGGCTCCAAAAAATTCAAGAGTTTTTCTTTCGCTACTTGTGGTTTCGGTGTCATTTCTTGATCACCTTGTTGTTTGTTCATTCACGTTCGTTTGAACGGTAAGACGACTTCTTTTCCCCATATTTATATATATTTTTGCCAGTTCCCTTTCAGTCTTGCACAGGTTGGCAGACTAATTTTTGTTTTGACCTAGTTTTCGTATCTCCTTTCCAGACTTCGCCTATAGGTGGCGTTGTCTTTTTTCTTGTATATATTTCTTGATTCAAAATAAAGTTGAGTTCGTTTGTCTAATTTATTCTGCTTGTTTTATTTCTTGTATGTATAGACCTTAATTAGCTTCGCCTAACTGAAACTGAAAGTGATTTTCAACATCCTTTATCATTTCCTCATGCACATTGAATGGAAAAACGTTCTAGTTCACTTGGACAATTCAGTGGCAGTAGCCTATTTCAACCATATTGGCCATACGCTCCACCCTCCCCGTTTATGCGTCCTAACATGGGAATCCTACAATGGATGAAAGACCACATGATCCACATGTAAACAGCCCTCATTACAGGGCCAACAAAATGGTTGTAGACACACACTCTCCCATGGTACACCCTGCCCAACTGAGTGGCCTCTGCACCCTAGCATAGTCAGAGCACTCTTCCTGGCAATAAGTGACCCTACGTCAATCTCTCAACATCATTGTACAATGCCCAACTCCTCGTTTGTTGCACCCAAGTACAGCATCCACGTGTGTAGGCCAGAGATGCTGTACAGATCAACTAGACTAACCTGCTAGCATACACCTCCCAACTTATCTCACTGATCCCTCTGGTTGTCAACAAGATATAGGGCAATATGCCAGATACTGCTAATCGCTTCATTCTGGCCATGGTTCTGACCAATTCGCAACCACAGATCAGCTTTGGCTGCCATACACCATGGCTTCAAAGATGGCTCCTCTGTCTCTGACAACATGTCTTGTCATCTCCTGCATGGTATGTTCATCAAATGCCCCCATACCAAGCAGCTAGTCAAGTCCTGGGACCTGAGCAAAGTCCTCCACATACTTGGTGGTTTCCTCTTTGAACCCCTCAGCGACATTTCCTTAATACGTGCCAGCACTAAACTAGCCTACCTCTTGGTCGTGGCTACTTCCAGATTAGGCAGTGATATGACCTGCAAGCCCTTTCGATTGCTTTCTGACAAAGATTCAAACTCCATCATTTGATCCATTCGACATACATGTATTTACCGCCTGGATGATTCTAAAAATGCATGTTTAATGATGTCATCATGATGTCACAATTTTTGAAACAACCTACACATTTATGTGGATTACCAAAGGTCTTGCAACAGAAAATTTGAAAATATGTTGTGTTTTTCATGAGAATGGTCATTAAGAGAATGGATATTCTTCACAATATTGGCTTTTATTAATTTCAAATGTGGGGGCAATTCTTCAAATCGCAGTCTTAAGGTTTGAAGGGAATCAGGCTTGAAAAAGGCTGAAATTCATGTGTAGAACTGAATACATGTTGTGCTTTTGTAGTAAAATCTATGAGATTTGCAGAAATATGTATAAATCTCCAAAAATTTACGGATGATGTCATAAGGAAGTCATCAATTTCACCTTTAGCACATCCCGGTCTACTTGCTGAACCGTAAGGCACACAGACTAGTGCCTTGCGGTTCTTTAAGTAATCCCAGTCTACCTACCATACCTGTACATGTACAAAGATTGAACATTGCTCTCACTGTTCTCTAGTTAATAATTGAACCCATCAGGATGCAAAACTATGTAGCTATAGAACCTTAGAAGATGCACCTTTAAAGACCTAAAGGTGCATGACACCTAAAGATGTCATGATCACATGATGTCACGTGACCATGATGACGCACACCTGCCAACCATTCTGCTTTCAATTAAAAAGAGGGAAGGGAAGACTCATCAAAGCAGGGGAATATTTGCAGAAAAAAAAGAGAATGCCATTTACAGAATAAAGAGGACCCTATTTGTAATGTCAAAATGGAAGTTCTTACACATACATATGTGTTTATGTACATGTAAATAGCTTCTCTCACACGGCTGCTAGTTTTGCTTTGGGCTCGTAAAGTGGGTGGTCTGATTTTTGACTTTTCATTATTGGCAGGCATATGTATGATGACATTAACCCAATTTTCACCTATAACACTTCCCTCTTTGAGTCCATATCAAGTTATGATTCAGCAATATTACAAGACCCTACTGTATGATGACACCATCCTTACTTGCCTATTCTAAAGGAAGTGACTAGATACTAACCCGTGAAACCTGGTCTGCTATTTTTCTCAAGACTCTTATGGGTTCATGCTTGGACTCTGTTTCTGCATCAATTGAAAAAGGAAATCCCAAACACAATGATAAAATTGGAAAATGAATAGCACAAATGGGTCGAATTCGAACCAGGGACTATGGATCTGTAATTCCAATCACTACCAACTAAGCTATCGAAGCGACGCAATGGATTCCATTTTTAAAATGTCTTAAATGGTGTATTGCATTGTCCCCTCTTCATAAATCATTGGTCACCCCAGCTGCTGAAAAAAAGTAGCGTACCAGGTTTCACGGGCTAGTATTAAGTCGCTTCCTATTCTAAAACAAACTCTCCTTGATTTCATTTCCATGAAGATGAAAGATTGCAAAGTGAGCAAAGTCGTCCCCACAAAACTTTATACTTTGTCAATGGGTTTTTTATTTATGCAAAATCATTGTAAATCATCATAAATCATAAATCATGTGATGACATCATTTTGACATTATTTTACATGTCATTTTGAGTACATACTTATTCTTTTCATGACAATCAGAGCTCAACTAGTATATTCATGTGATTGCCATATCTGATGTCATTATGACGTCCAAACGATACCGTTGCCCAAAAGAATGTTAAAATAAGGAGATTTTGTAAAATCATGAAAAGTATGATTTTGTCATCATGTCATTGTTCCAATATTCATGTACAACCATCTTGGTTTGTGTCTGTGCCAATTTTCAACCGACTGGACATATCGTTCTGGAAATATAAGCCTGCAAAGATTCGACTTTTAGGGCATGTCACATGACTTCGAGAACCATATATTCAATAAGGTCTTTCCTTGGTGTAACTTTGGAGATAAGACTGTCATCGTGACATGGAATTCTCAAAACATCCCACGTGTACCTGGCCCATTCAAGTTCTTGCAGAAAGAATTTTGAAAACCGTTTTTGTTCAGGATATATATAGAAGAATGTTAAGACAAGGAGTACCTGAAAACTCCTAAACAATCATGTGATGACTCCATCATGACATTACATGTCCTGGGTTGAGTCCACTGCAAGTTTCATCCCAGTCAGAGTTATTATTCTGGAGATATTGGCCTGCAAAGAATTCAACTTTGAAGGCATGTTACGTGATCTCAGATGATATCATCAAGATATCACTGTTCCAAAGAATTTGGAAAATCCTTGATTTGTGCAGGAGATTTGTTGAAAAAAATTAGGGGCAGCAGTTTTTAGAAATTTCTTTTACCCTTCCTCAAGACCTGAATAGTCACTATCGTAGATGTCAGGTTGATTGAAGAGGTTCCCCTTCATCTCAGTTAGAGATTGAAATTTGCTTACGGTTCCTCAGCTTATAATCAGTTTGCACAGTTGGATCAGGTTCAACTTTGCTGACAATCTGCAGTGAGTCACCAGAGGAGATTTATACAAACACACACGCTGGAATGACAGGCATACAACAGTGTCTCTCTCACTTTATGTACCAGTCAGTTTTCCCATTTTCTCATAATTACTAACATGTGTATGCAGCCCCAATTGTCAGTGAATTAGCAGACCATATGCAAAATGCTTCAAAAATGGAGTATAAGTTTGGCCTCAAAATGTGGTATTGCCACCTAAGAATAGACATTTTATGGAAAATTTTCCAAGTTCCAGATGCACAATTTGTTTAATTTTTTTGGTGGAATGACATCATTGCAGCATCTCTTATTCAATTGTGTCTTGACATCTTGGACAGTAGGTTTAACCCTAACTCCCTAGGGTGTGTGTAAAATCATATTAAAATTGGAGGATTTGGGACTGAGGGGATTGTTCAACCCCATTCCCAGAGTTAGAAGCAAAGTCGTTCTTTCAAGTCAAAGCCAAGTCACAAGTCATTTGGTCGAAACAACAGCAAGTCAAAATTTTTTTCTTTCAAGTACAAGTCATTACGTACATTATTTTGTCCCGCTGTGATAAGCAACAGAGCCAGGTGTCAACTTACGAGGTTTGGACTTGAATTTGACTCGCTCAAGTAGTATACTTACACCTTACTTGCATCATAAATTGAAAGTCTGATTTTTGTTACTAGAAAAACAGATTGAACATGTTGCTTAAATGTTTTTTTAATTTTTGGCTTCATTGCTACCAGCAAAGCTTGTATTATGTGTACTCGTTACTTTCTACTAATGGTTCAGAAACAGACATCTGTTCTTCTGCTTGCCACTGCATTTGCCCCGAATCTGATGAAACATTCTAGACAATTTTTTTCTACTTTTCTGCCTTTTGTTTTAGAAAGCAGATATTTTTATCTATAATTGGGCGTGTGCTTTAAGCAGATTGAAAATCCTGTCAACCTGTTTGCCTTTCTATTAGTCAGAAGAGCAAAAGGAGCATTCTTGTCCTTGTGGTCTGTAAGTGGCCATTCATTTCACAAAAGTTTTGAAAATACATGTACCTTACTGTGTTCATGAAATACGTTGAACAGAATAATAAAAAGAAGAGAGAGCTATTCACAATATAATGTGACAACATCATTCCAATGATCATAAAATTGATGTATATCCCTTTACAGAAAATAAAAGTAGTTTGGTATTAATAAGTTTATATTTATTGAATGAGGCATGTGTTTTTGTTCCAGTTTCTGTGAGTGATCCTCTTAAGCTGAACTGAACTCAAAAAATATTTTGTGTTTGAACAGATAACAGATCATGCTACTTCAGCGATGCTGCATTACCATCTACCACTGAAAGCAGAAATGTGCTTTTATTCATTCATGGTAAGTTGCCCCTTTTACCTTCTCCAATCTGTCACATTGTTACAGTCCATCTTTGATTTGAATACTATATCCTCTGCTGTGGTTATAGTATTATTTAACAGTATTATCAAGTGAACTATGACTAAACATTAAATTTCATCACTAAGCCATTTCATATAAACTTGGAATCCTCCCAATAAGGGCCTGGAAATTGGAAACTAATTAGATCACATCTTCATGATAAAATGTTTGGGAACAAAATTCAAATAAAATTAGATTAACTAATAGAAAACTTAATACAGAAATCTGAAAATGGAGAAGTTTGATGGGGAATGTGTAAATACATGTACTATCCAATATTCAAGACAAAAGAGATAATGTACAGTAGTGTTGGGCAGTTCCAGCATTTTGGGAATTTTTTCCTTCTAGGAATCGTGATTCCACTCACGATCGTTTCCAATTTTTACATGTGCGAATGCCTTGTTAAGCATACCCGAGATTACATGCACAATGCACTTGTAAGTTGTTTCCTAAACACTTGTGTCATTAAGAATTATCCCTTTTTATTACATTGGAAAAATAAAAAGATTCATTATCATTACAGATTTATAAACTGGAAATTTTGACTTCATGGAAGCACACCATTTATTGGAAAAGATTATCAATCTACATGTACGTAGCCTGCCGGCTTTCAATTTTTCCAGTTTTTATAGAAGTGACCATGAGTTCTAAAATGCATATTTGACAAGACAGAAACATAATGTATGTACCTTTATTTTCATGCCGCCGAAGACGTACTAAAGAAATGTTTGTTTCCTTAAAATTCCAAAAAAGTGACCTTATTCCGACGATGAGCTATTATAGTTTTCTCGATCTTTCAACTCTAAATTCCATCAAAAATTGGACTGCTCGCGCGTCCCACTGCACCTTTGCGCCTATTCATGCAATCGCTGGTGAACATGCCTAAAGCTACATTATTCCGATGTGTATGCCTGCTACCAGCTTCAACACAAGGCCGTTTAGTCTTGTTCCAAGATGGAGATGGAAAACTTTGAGAATTGCTCATTTGACCTTTAAGGTTGAGTAAAATTTTTTCCCTTTATGGTAGAAATGAAGGATGAAAAGTAGTCAAAGATTTGTGTTTGGCAGAGTGAAAGACGGTATTTATAGTGTATATCTCACAGACTCGAACACGCAGCCTCTGCAAAGAAATTTTTGTAGTTGGCCCACAGCCACATATCCGTACACCAGCAGAGAGCGGTCAATGCATGCAGGACTATCAGAAACATGCATGAACAGCGATCTCAATGCCTGCAGGGCTGTCAAAAACATGCATGAACAGCGATCTCGATGCCTGCAGGACTATCAGAAACATGCATGAACAGCAATCTCGATGCCTGCAGGACTATTAAAAACATGCATGAACAGCGATCTCGATGCCTGCAGGACTATTAAAAACATGCATTAACAGCGATCTCGGTGCCTGCAGGACTATTAAAAACATGCATGAACAGCGATCTCGGTGCCTGCAGGACTATTAAAAACATGCATGAACAGCGATCTCAATGCCTGCAGGACTATCAAAAACATGCATGAACAGCGATCTCGGTGCCTGCAGGACTATTAAAAACATGCATGAACAGCGATCTCGATGCCTGCAGGACTATTAAAAACATGCATGAACAGCGATCTCGATGCCTGCAGGACTATCAAAAACATGCATGAACAGCGATCTCAATGCCTGCAGGACTATCAAAAACATGCATGAACAGTGATCTCGGTGCCTGCAGGACTATTAAAAACATGCATGAACAGCGATCTCGATGCCTGCAGGACTATTAAAAACATGCATGAACAGCGATCTCGATGCCTGCAGGACTATCAAAAACATGCATGAACAGCGATCTCGATGCCTGCAGGACTATCAAAAACATGCATGAACAGTGATCTCGGTGCCTGCAGGACTATTAAAAACATGCATGAACAGCGATCTCGATGCCTGCAGGACTATCAAAAACATGCATGAACAGTGATCTCAATGCCTGCAGGACTATCAAAAACATGCATGAACAGCGATCTCGATGCCTGCAGGACTATCAAAAACATGCATGAACAGCGATCTCAATGCCTGCAGGACTATCAAAACCATGCATGAACAGTGATCTCGGTGCCTGCAGGACTATTAAAAACATGCATGAACAGCCATCTCCACCCGGGCTGATGCCATTGCTGATCTTGCCAGCTTCTCCATCTTATGAATGGTTTAAGTTAAGGTGGCAAACTATGGAAATGTTTCGCTTAAAATAACTTTGGATCTCTGATTTCATGGGAGATTACATTTACACTGCCAAGGTTTGTGGGATTTGGGGAATTTTCCAAAAGCTGGCATCATGGGAATTTTCAAATGCTTCAACAATTACATGCATTTCAAGTTGTTCACGGTAAAGGAAGAATTAATGTCAGGCTTAGGGCGGCATTGTTTAGGTTTTTTAGTTCTGAGCAATTATTCTCAGATGACACACAAAACACAACTTGGAACAGGAGATTGACTTTAAGGCATCGCTCTTCGTGCCGCTAATCTTTTTCTTTATTTTAGTTTCTCAATTATAATTTTTGCATAGTCTAAATTAGCCATAAAAATGGGGGCACGCTTGCCCAAAACCCTGCCATGGTTGGCATCCTGTGGGCCCCCAAAAATGGCATGCTTGCCAACCAGAAAACTAGCCCCATCGGAACAAACGGGCGGTAGTCACGGTGTTTTTCATTTGGTTCCTTGACTACAAGTTCTTATTACGAGGCTAAGTTACTTATCATAATGAATTATAGAAAGTATGCTGATTATTTCCACCATTGGCAAATACGGTCGGAATTGGAAGCCCCGCCAGAACTAGCAAGAACAACTTTCTCCGTCCCATACATGACTGAATTTTTTCCCAGAGTGCCCGTACTTTGCTGATTGGCACCCAAATTTTGTGCCGCACTGTATCAATTTCCAAACCCAAAATAAGTAATAGTTTGACAAGGGCCCTCTGTCTTCTCTTCAGCCAGCTGAATTTGCAGCTGTGCACAGACATCTTGAAATGTACTTAAAAATAACTCACATCGTTCCTTGGTTGCGCCAATGAACAAAAAATCATCAAGGTAATGTGTTATAGTGATCTGGAAACCCGCTTCACGTGAAATTCTAAAAAGGTACTGAAGGTCTCAAACAATGCCCATTACATTGAACAGCCCATGGGTAGGCATTTGTCACAGTAAAAATGATTTTGAAACTGAAAACTGAGAAGTTCGTAATCCGAAGGGGCAACGGGGAGCAGCCTAAAACGGACTTGATGTCAGTTTTTCCTAACCAAGCATTGGAACCAACAGACATTGCCAACTCAATGGCTGAATCAAAAGATGCATAATGTACTTTGCACTCATCTTTATCGATAAAGTCATTCACAGAACTTCCCATGGGATATGACAAATGGTAGATTAGTCAAAATGAGCCGGGTTGTTGTTTAGGAACAAGCCCAATCAGTGAACACTGTAAGTTAGGGAAAGGTGGATGAACGAAAGGTCCCGCAATTCTACCGAGATCAAGTTCGTTTTGCAACTTATGAAGAATAACGACCTCGGGCCTATCTGTAGCAGATTTAAGACATTTAGAATCCTTCCTTAATCTAGGACTCTTAAAACCAAGGGAAAAACCCCGCAAAAAACCTTGTCTAAGTGAATCAGCCGCTGACTGGATAATGGATAATGTGCCAACCACTGCAAAAGCACAGCCACCTTAACCACTTCGGACCGGGGCATTTTTCAACGTTGAGGATGCTGGGCCGGCATGACTATCATTTTTTCTGTTTTCAAAATCCTTCAACAATTCATCATTCCATTTAACAGTCGTTTATAGCCGCACAGAGTAATCTTCAGGCACTACTCTAAGTTGACAGGTGACCTTCATTGACTCCCGAATATTTCAGCCAGGCCTGCAGCTTTGTAAACAGAGCCCAGATTGTGCGGTGTTATACAACTGTCTTTTGTTCACGAACTTGGCTCAGTGCACTGCTGACCTCTTTTCAATAGGGGCCAGATTAGCATGCAGCGGTGCTGTGTGGCTCATCGCTGCGTTGGTGGAGAGCTTTTGTCCCCCGTGGTAATCCGCTTGCTCTAAATACCCCAAACCCTGGTGTACGGTTTCAAAATAACGCTGGATTATCACCACTTTTGAGAGTGAAAAATGCCGGTCATGCCCAGCAGCTTGGTCTTTTGTTCGGAGTACGGTCTTTTGTTACAGGGCCCTGTTTCCTTTGTCCAAGTTCAGAGACCCCGGCCACACATATAAACCATACGGCTCCGATTTCGGAGTCCCCGGCTGGTAGTGGTTAATGGGCGTTGGAAGCACAGAAATTTGCCTACAGGTTCTGGGTAGGAGCGGTCGGCTGTGGATTGCCAATATTTGTGCTAGTCCTAATCTATGGCCCCGCATTGCTGGTTATCGCCAGCCAGAATGCCCACCGCGCACCCAATGCTGCAGACAGAGTCTTGGTGTAGCGCGTGTACGTATCGCTAATGGGAGGGAACGAATGCTTGACCTTGGTGCTTCCTTGCGCGGCAGGCTGCACGCCCGTTCGACACGACCCCGCAGCCTTCTGCACCGACTGCAACAGTGGACATAACGGCAGGGATTTCACCGGCAGCCCAAAGTGGAATTAAACGCAAAGCAGATGTGCTTAGTCTAGTTGTTACGAGCGGCCCCGGCAGCCATATGCGCAAAAGTATTAACCGCAGGTAACAAACTGCCAGCTGCTAATAGTAACACACTGTTCCATGTCCATGGTAGCCCATGAACGGGATGGGTTCGCTTCCATACGCAGGCAGAATTGCTCATCATAATTGTGCCAGCCTAGGCCAGGGAATTGCACAGCGGCCATGCAAATTATTTCTGCATATTTTAGCAATTTCAGGAAGCGGCTGGGGTATCGCATTGAGTATATAGCCATTAATACATGAAAAGCACTGGACCATTTGTCAATCAAATCCAGCTTGCGGGGTTGCGCAGCTGCAAAACAATTTTCCCTTGCTCAACTGTCATGGTCAATTCTGAGCCGCTGTTGTATATTTTATGAAAGGGTTGATGTATATTTATTCCAAATGATACAGTTAGAGAAGTTTCAAAAAGCTCTGAGTAAGGAGTGTGTGTCATCAAAACCACAAGTGTCCTTGAGTGGCCTGCCTGACCAAAACCGCAGAGTGGGGGGACGGAGACTGTGTATACATATACTGATAGCTTTATTTTGGGGAGATTGTGGGGAAACTTCCATTAGCCTTCAACATTCCACCGCAACACTCTTCCACAGTTTATCCTCAACTTATCCTGGACGAGATTTGAGATGACTCCGTAGTTGCCCGATGAATCGTGCATGACAGTGGCATTGACTGCCTCAATGGCTGCGAGTGATGCAAAGGACCTCACAGCTCGGGGGTGTCCAGGCCTGCGGCGACGCTCTGCAACGTAAGGCGGAGATGACTGCTGCCGAGCCTTATTCTGCTGCCTCTGGTGTGGCATTGTGGAACATAACATTCCTCAGGCTAGCCCTGCCGGCAAGCAGGACAGATAATTATTCCTCTAATGTATTCAACAGAACCACTGTCCTTACGAGGCCAAAATGCCGGAATGGCAGTTGGAAAACAACTACATGTATATCAAGCAGACTTGCTGCAGTGCCCCCAGAAAAATCTGTGGATATTGCTTGATACCAACTGCTATCGCAAAATAGCCATTAAATCCTTAATATTTCCTGGAGAATTTTGATTTCCATGTAGTGGCAAGGAAGAACTATACCGAAGTGATTTTGGCGGCCGTAGCAGAGGGCAATCTTGTGTTTCATGGAACACTTTCAGGCGTGACCCACATATTCGTGATATGTATTATTTTTGTCTTGCATTCCTGACATGGGGTGGGGGGGTGGCCAGGTGTTCTTAGCGTGCTCAATACTATCACCGGTCATTGCCTCTATACTTAAAACAGGCTGCTCACGGCCAGAAGCTGGAAACCGGCATGCATAGTGTGTGCCTGTTGCTGAGAATAATGAATTTTATCTTGAAGTGAAAAAATGAAATGTTTGTAACATGTAATGAATTAAGTCTACCTTGTGGGATTTCAAGCTATTCATGGTGACAGACGACTAAGATGGAAAGCTTGCGGTAAGCACCATGCAATATCTCTTTTTGAGTCTGTGTGGTTCCCACGCCGAAGACCACACCATCAACTGGGAAGAAGCCCACCTCATCGCCAACATTGAACAGTGGTACCCAAGACGCATTAGAGAAGCCGTGGAAATCTCCAAGCACCCCACCGTACCTCAAGACATCGGCTTCTCCATCAGCGATATCTGGCAGCCCCTCCTCACCTCCCGGTCTGATGGGTCCTCTATACCCTAAGACTCCCCCCCCGTCCAGGGTCTCCTATACCCAGGCAACCTTCCCCCACCACAGCCCATGACCAACTGACATGCATCAGTACCCAGGAGGATCCACCGTTCCACCTGACCACACAGCAGGATCCATCACACTCCAGTACCTCCAACCAGCATATAAGCCCCACTCCCAGTCGGCATCTCTTCAGTCTCCTGACGAAGGACAGAGCACAATGTCCGAAACGTTGAGCCTCTCCGGTTCTTATCAGAACCACACAGACTCAAAAAGAGATGTTGCATGGTGCTTACCGCAAGCTTTCCATCTTAGTAAATCTACCTTATCCATCATAGTTTGCTTCGATCTTTAAGATTGAAACGCGATGTCGGTCTAGACTAACGGAAAATTCTTTTGGAAGAAATAAACACTCCAAGGAATGAGTTTCTGATTAATGTCGATCCTTCAGATGTTACAATTGAGTTTCCAATACGAAATAGAGGGTAATCAGCGACAAGAAATTTCATGCTGTGTGGGAAAAACTCTGAATCTCTGATGTAGTTTTCATCGCTCACAATATACCACCCAAATGCTGAGCATGTTAAAGAGTCACAGTTGGCATGCAGTGGGCCATTGGTGTGTTGCAGACAAATGGGTCAGATTACTGCATGGTGCTGCTATGATTCTGCAAAGCATGTGGGCCACGTCTCGTCATAGACTTCAATTTTTGGCAACGAAAATAAAGCCATGCAGTTTAGGTTCCTTGATTTGGCATAAAACCACACATTTCTTAAAAAATCGATCAATCATTTTAGACAGCAGTCTTTTGGAATCGCTGGACTGTTCCTGGAATCGGATCTCAAGGTTATGGAATTGGTGGTGGCATGGATTCGATTCCTCAAAAAAGTGAATCGCAACTCCGATTCCTAATTTGGATCTGATTCCAGCATGGATTCGCCCAAGCCTAATGTACAGTACGTAGAAAATAAAGTAAAAGACTCAACATTGATAAAGCTAAAGACCATGAATGATGATTCAGAAGAAGAAACTGCTAAGAGAACCTTTGAATCATTTGGGGGAAAAATGTATTACAATGAAATGGGAAAACATTTGATCTTGACAAAAAATTTTGCTGCAAACGTGAACAACTTGGACTGTTTGGGATTTGAAAAATGTGATGCTGTAACTTACATGTATGAGATTACACGGCATAAAGGTAGCTTTACAGAATTAAGGAATGAAAAAAAAGCAAAGTAATTAAAGACACAATTGGCATACTCAAGGAACGAAAGATTTCTTTTAAAAAATGTACTCTTCAAACACCATAAATACTGGTAGAAATGTAATAAATTAATATTTAAAAGGGTGTGAGAATTCAGCTTTTTAGCTGGTGTCAGCTTTTTTTGTGTAAATGTTGACTCTGAATTCAGCTGTTTTTACGCCTGGTCCGTAAAAAGTAAGAGAACTTTTTAAATTTCAGCTTTTTGCTAGCTGTTTTCAGCTTCAATTTTAAGTGGCCATTCACACCCCTGTATTTACATGTAGATGACTCTTAACTGATTTTTTGCTCAGCAAAAACAAAAGAAAAAATATGAAGGTAACATTGTTGAAACAGAAGGTTTTTTAAGCAATTAACCACTTCATTCATCATTTCATTTAACGGTCGTTTATAGCCGCGCGAAGTAATCTTTAGGCACTACTCTAAGTTGACAGGTGACCCTCATTGACGCCCAAGTATTTCAGCCAGGCCTGCAGCCTTGTAAACAGATCCCAGATTGTGTGGTGTTATATAACTTTCATTTGTTCACGAACTTGGCTCAGTGCACTCTTTTCAATAGGGGCCAGATTAGCGTGCAGCGGGGCTGTGTGGCTCATTGCTGTGGTGGTGGAGTGCTTTTGTCCCCGGTGGTAATCCGCTCGCTCTCAATGCCCCAAACCCTGGTATACTGTTTCAAAACAAGGCTGGATTATCTACACTTTTGAGAGTTAAAAATGTACATGTATATGCACAGTGTAGGTACAACTGCAGTACAGTTGAGTTCACTGGAAGAATTTTTTTTTTTTTTCCAGAAGTGGCTGCACAGTTACCAAAAGCTGTTCTCTACCCCATGTCGGCACTGTGGGCAATTCCTCCAAGACAATCTCCCTCCTACTTGGCATGATTTCAGATCCTTGCTCCCCTTCCATGAAGGCTGTAGACAGTGATGATGCTATACTGCTTCTTCTCAAGGACGTGCTTCACCAGTCCTAATGATTGCTACATGTACATGCACAGTATACAGTTGTTTCAGGCATACAACTTACATGCACATGTAGATGGTGGGGGCTCTGCATACATATGCATTGTGTGTGAATGCCTCCGCCATGTTAGCTGTGGTATGGGCATACTGCATGAGTACAGTGTATCCTCTGACGGGTGACAGAGAGCCCAGACTGTTTAAATGCCATTACTGTCCAGTCAACAACATTCACATTAACACCATATGGCAAAGTCTACAGATATAAGTCATTAGATAATAATGAATTTCATGGTTTCTCATCGCCTGAAGTTAACACTGAATTAATTTACAATATCTGATGAAATGAGGGGAGTCGTGGCTGGTATCCCGAACTCTAATGGCCATGCCCATTTTTCATCTTGATCAGAATGTTAGCATTTTTGAAGGACATGAACATCCTGTATATTTCTAGACACCTTATAATTGATAGCAAGTAATAGTTTCTGTTGTAACTTTTGAACAAGCATGTAATTGATAATATTTACACCATAATCACAAAACTGAAATTCACAGATCATCGGATCCCGCAGTCAGCAGTTGCCAACATTATTTGATTCCTTCGAAAATGTCAACAAAAACCAGTGCGTAAAATGCGCCCCATATCATCATTATGTAAGACTTGAACTATCACAGTTTGATCAAGTACATTTCCATGAAACCTGGTCCAAAATACCAATGACGATGACTTTGAACATCCATAAATTTTTTTTAGGCTGACATTTCAGAACATTTTGTTACTTCGGCCTTGTGGACTGTTTGACCTTTGACATCTGGCCATATAGAGCGCCCTCTTTCTTTCGATATTCATGAGCTTTAGGAGTTTTCTCTTCGCACCAAGATTTGTCGAGAAAATCTCTCAAACCAACTGACATTCTAAAAACAATTACATTCAAGACATTAACTATGATTCTTGATTGAAGTCAAGTGACCTGAGTTTTGAATGGCAAAATAAACACATGCATGAGAATTTCAAGCGCTACACGGCAGTGTTTTCAATTATGTCAAACGTCATGCATTTTTCCGTCAAATTTCAAACATAATTGAAATTCAATCAAATATGACATTCAAAATGAACATGTACTTGTATGCTTTTGATGCAACCAAAACTTACATATTTCAGTGGCTGTAAGGTATGACAAATATGCTGATATGGTTAGAGTGATTTGAAACAAGTAGGGAATGAAGAGGAAAATCTTGTCAATAATTTTCCACCAATTTTGCACAATTTTCTTTATCCGTTTGTCTTTAAAAGTCTTTTGAGGGCCTGTAAATTACATCTGTTGAAAAATATACTCAATTGTTTTTGTTTATGAAAGAGGTTTGGTTTGAAGTGAGCTTGTAAGTCAAGTAATGCAGTGTAAATCCAGGAAATCATTGCCATTTTTAGTTTAAATTTAAACCGATAAAGAGATTGAATTTATTTGAGAGCTATGATCTAAGAATAACTTTGAAAGGACATAATTGTCGCTTGATTAGGTGACGTATACACGTCCTAGCAACATTGCTAGGTTGTGCTTTGGCCATTGACGTCGGTGATACAAACATTTTGACTTAAAACGTTAAGGCCATGTTTGTTTCAAATGGATCTGGATCACTATCAATGCTCTGTCGATGGTATATGGGCTCCAAAACCTGCATAGTGAATGGGATTAATACTGATTGAAACAAACAGGCCCTCTGTGAGGCAAACCAAATGTCTGCCAAATTATCCCCAAATGATAATTTTTCTAACCTTGATGGTGTAAATTTTGGGTTATGACATAAGTCATTGTTTAAGAAGTTTTGAAAAATGACCCACAGAGTTGTGTTTTGGTTTATATTTTGAAGAATATGCCATGTGCTATGGAATGCTGCTATAACAAACACAAGAGAATCCATACAAAATTTGTGGTGCAGTGCTCAAGTTTTCCTGAATCACAAGCTACATACAAAACAGTAACACTGATTCCTGCTGGTAAAATGGCAGAATCTAATAAGACTGGGCCACACCAGGAATCAGTTTTATAGAGTAGTACTAGAGTCCAAAGTTGGTAAAAAAAAGTTAAGCACGCATTATTATCCAAGATGTTTGTGAGTTATGTAATGAATGCTGGGATCTATCTGCATATTTAGTTTCTGTTTTTGTAAAGTTTTTAAGTAAAATCTCCTGGCTTTGTAGCAATTATCATGCAATGTTTTCCTCAATAAACTCTCCAGTGTTGCATACATGTGCTTGGTAGCTGGTATACATAAGTGTCTGTTTACACACAAATGTACAACACACAAGCTACCCATGAATAGTACAGACCGTGCATTGTGATGGCCTGGTGTCCATTGTTAATACGAGTTTCGTCAACTTTCAAGTTATCATTATCAGTCATAAATAAGTTTCTTAAAGCAAAATTGTGAAGTTCCATAAAAAAGCAGAGAAAATGCGGGAGCGTAGGGAGATTTTCAGTACACCCAAATGTTGGGTATAGTATAGTGATGTTCCACTCTATTCATGTGAGCACTCTCAGATGAAGAGAAAATGTGGTTATATTGTATTTGCTGTCATGGAGACGGTGCTATACACCACATGCCTTTGAAAGTGTGTGAATGCACTGTGTTGGTTCAGGGGATGACATTTACAAGTCACAAACACCTCTCTTTTTTGCTCACAATCCACAGAGAATTGTACAAGAAATATCTTTCTAACTTACAGAAGTTTATTTCACTCCTTAAAGCACACCGATTACTTGAGCAAGTCAACATTTTTCCAGATATACAATGTACACTGTAGTACCTCGTCCTCTGTACAGACATAGCAAGATATTGCAAGCATGTTTTTGTCTCCATGTCATATCTGACATGATTTTATATTTAGAACACATTCTTTAATTTATAAGAGTGAGTAATGCAAATTACCTACCAAATAGTGTGAAGTCAGGGAGAACAAGGATATTAAATAATGGTGTTTTGTAAAGATTAGGAACTGAACTACCTGTAGGTCGCTGATGTAAATGCACATAAAATGGAACAGCATAAGTGTACAACCATAAGGGAAACATGGCTAATGTGACTTGTCTCCTTTTGTTTTGCGTCATATCCAATGTTCATAAAATTTGTGTCAAAAATACTGTAGGTCATCACAATCACATGTAGGTCAAGAAAATGTAAAGCTATTCTTCCTAAAGAGTTAAGAGGTCTCTCTTAACTCTTTAGGAAGAATAGCTTTACACATTAAATAAAAGCTGCTTATCAGGTTTGATTATAATCAAAGTTTGTTTTTGTCTTGTGAGAAAGTATTTTTAATTATTACCTAGAAAACTTAACATGAAGTCTTTATAATCCAAATATCAGTTGATTTCATAGAAATGGCCATTTTGTCAATGGTGTCCACTGAAAGGCTTCTCTCGCATGTAATAGGTCTAAGACTTGTGAAACAAAAGTTAAGAACCGTGCGCTGTGTCCTCAGCCAGCTATTATGGAAGTACATGTAGTAGCCACAAACTTGATTAATATGTTACATCATGAACCCTTCTTTAAATAAAACATGCAAAAAATTCCTCCTTTATGAGTTTTGGATTATGAATATTATACAACCATGAATTTCCTTTGAGAAGTGTAGTAAATTAGGTCTCCCAAGGTGATCCTTGTAGCGTTGTATTTAGATGAGAGGGGAAAAAAGGTTTTCCTGCACATGTTCAAATTCATAAATGAATGACTTCAATTTGTCTCTTTAGCCTTATTCATCAGCTTTCACATTCCCTGTTAATTTCATCTTTGCTCGCTCATTCTTGCACGTTCTTCAGTTCCATTCATTTAACTATACTTTTTTTGAAAGACAGTTAATTTCCTCTCGAAAGCCAAATGTACCCCCAAAAATCGTCAGTTTGCGATCAATGTTGAATAAATGTTATTTGAATTCATACCTTTTGTATATTTATTTTTTCAACTGTTCATTTCTAAACATTTATTTTTGTGTCTGATGATTATTTTCCTTGCTTTATATAGGTCAATAACCCACTCTATAACAAAACTATACATTTTCTGTGCTTAAATTAGCCTTTTTGAAGTATGGTGGACAAAGTGGAAGGGCGCTTATTGGTTTGCTCAAAATTTACCTAGCACCCTCCTATTGTGTCCATTACACTTCAAATAGGCTCATGGATTTGTGTGTCCATTAGTTCAGCAATCTGATGCATCAACAACTGGAAGAAGTAAGCTGTATACATAGGCAAACAAAGCTGTACATTCAGTGTAAGATACTTCTTACACTGAATGTACAGCTTTGTTTGCCTATGTATACAGCTTACTTCTTCCAGTATACCAATATACTGAAAAGCAAAATGTATTCATTTTCACAGTTGATTTTGTCCTTTCGATTGGTTATTCAATCTTGAATTGATCTTGCAATACACTCTGCCAAAAATGTCTGTGAATATGTCTTTGGAATGCACACAGTAAGACCAGTTTTTATTTGCATGCAGTACCAGGTTTCATGTGTTTAGTTGTTTGGTTGCAACAAGTAAAGCTCTTTTGAACATACACAATGTCTAAATTCCCCTGACTAAAGACACTGTTGCCATACCTTGTGATTCGGGGTAAGCTTTCGCATAGTGACCACCATCTCTAGAATGAACTAGTTCCTTTATGCCCTTCTTATCCATTGAAAACGGGGTCGGGTCAGCTTATAAGTCGAACGCCTCATCATTCCGATGCCTCATAAGTCCGAAAAAAGCATTTGAAAAAAAATCCATAAGTCTGAAGCCTCATAAGTACGATGCCTCGCAAGTCCAATGCCTCAGATTGGATTCAAATTTAATATGCAAAAGGGTTATTTAAAAATAAAAACCCTTTGTCAATATGAGCAACAAAATTACATTCTCATTGAAACATGAAAAACAAACCTAACCAAATAATGCATTCCAGTTACAGATATAACTGATGGCAAGATATATTACGTGGTGTCCTAGTATAGTGGTAAATGTACCAGCATCTCTTTGATGGCCTCGTCAACACTGGAGTTGATGCAGACCATGAAGCATCTCCTTGGATGCATTCAACTACACACCACTTGGCAGACATGTGCATATCTCCACCGATGATTGGTCTAGCCTGTAGGCTATACCAATATTTAAACTCCCCCTTCATAATTTTAAAAGGGGATTTCAACAATATACTCTGGAGCCCAGATGACACAACTTATCCACAGAATTGCCTACAATCTCAAATTATTGAGATACCCACCATGAAATATATCTTTTGCTAACGAGTATCACCTAGAGCAGTTGGTTGGCTCTACTACCCGTTAAGATCCAACCACCTGCATTGAGAATAAGCTTGACCTGTTCACAACTAAAACACTCATGCAGTGTCTGGATTGAGTGATCATGAAACGGTCCTAGCTGACTTCTCTATCAAGGCTGTCTACACCTCAAAACCACCAAAAAGTATCCTTAACCCTAACAGTCCTCAGTCCTCCAACAGGTGAAGGAATTGAGGACTGTTAGGGTTAAGCGGAAAAGTGCAGACGAAGCAAATTTTGGAGTGGCTACAGCTGCACTGAGAGATGTTTTTTTACGACCCAGACCAACATGTACTATTGAATCAAACTGGGCCTTTTTTAGGAATTGCTTAAACAACATTGTCAAGGAATTAGTGCCGCAGAAGACTGTTCAAAGGAAAATGACGCCACGATGGTTGTCCGCTCACCTTTTGTGTCTCAATTGAAAAAAAAAAGACTATGTCCATGCCAAAAATTCAATCAATAATCTGATTGAGATAAATTTAAGTCCATTCACAGATATGTGGATTGTGCTCTCTGCAAAGCTCATCAGGTTTACATGTATGTGGACAACATGACAGCTACTAATGATCCCAATAAGTTCAATGGATGTCTCCAAAGCAGTTGGGCTGGATGAAATACCAAACACAACTCTCCAACTGGCAGAACAGATCACCCCCTTTCTCACACACACCTTCCAACAATCTGTGGACACAGGCGAGCAACTAACAGATTGGAAGAAAACCAATATAACCCCAGTTTACGAAGGGTATCAAATTGGACCCAGTGAATTACAGATTGTTGTCTTTGACCTCAGTGCGCTGCAAATTATTGGAGCACATTGCTGACCAGTTCAAAATTCTAGCAGAGAATCAACATGCTTACCATAGAAGGTGCTCTCGTGAGAGTCAACTGATCTTAACTTATCATGATCTAGCCTGTAATCACAACAATGGTTTATTCACTGATATAGCAGTTTTCGATTTTTTCAAAGGTGTTCAATATGATACCGCATCAGAAACGTCTTCATAAGATCAATTGTTATGGCATCACTGATCAGGGGCAAAATCAAACACTGGATTGTTGTGTTTCTTAGCAACAGGCTGTTCTCAGTGGTGCACCACAGGGGACTGTGTTGGGACCACATTCATTTCTTCTTTTCATAAATGACATCTAATGTGTTGTCAGGAGTGTAACAAGATTTGCTGATGACTGCCTCATAGGGAAGATGAGAAATTGATGCCAGCTGATCTCAACAACCTCATCAGATTGGCTGCCACTTTGGGTATGCGATTTAATGCAGGAAAATATAAAACACTGAGAGTCTCTTGTGACACCCAGGTGAACCTTTATACAAGATGGATGGTATGCACCTTGATTCAACAAAACAGTTCACATACTTGGGGATAAAAATTCAAGGTAATGAATCAAGACATGGCATGCCATCACGAAAGCAATAGTTCTCAACTTCATCAAACAATTTTTACATGAGTTCCAGAACGGTGAAAGAAAGGTTATACATATTACATTAGTCCATCCAAACTTCAAATATGGTGTTGCAGTATGGTCCCCTGTAAATACTGTCACCAGTCTGCTATTGAGAAGGTCCAATGAAGGGCAGTATGTTTTGTTTATGGAGACTACTCGGGGTAAAGTACATGTAGTGTCACTAGCATGTTGTCATCCATGGGATGGGGGAGGTTAATTGATAGAAGGGGAAGCCCACCAAATGGCGCAACTTTATAAGATTATTATTCGAGCCAAGAACATCGATGCTTCAGAACATCTCAATCCAAAAATACAGAGATCCAGGATGGGAAACAACCAATTTAATATACCACAAACAACCTGAACAGCATTCAGGAATTCATTCTTCCCCAAGACTGTTAAATTATGGAAGGATCTGGCCCAGCACATTGTAGATTCAACAATATACAAGGATTTTAGGGACAATTATTACAACCACATTTTGACCAAGATTTATTATGCCCTTTGCTCCCTGTGATCTAGTTGAAATCCCAAACGGATGTCTCAGGAGGATATTTACCAAGTATACATGTTCAAAGCTGTATCTGGGGCATAAGAAAAGCATGTGCTTATACTTGAAACAAAAACAAGTGGATAATCTGATAACAAAAGACAAATCCTGAGTGTGCCTGTGCACGCACTAGTAAGCAGAAGTTGTGGGTCCAAATACCACCCACGCAATATTGTCCTATTTTGATATGCACATTAGTGTAAGGGTAGAATCTTATGTACACTTAACACTCTCAACACAAAGAAGTATTACTCGCAAAAGCTCTTGTCCAGCCGTATCCTACCTTGTCTGTACCTTTCTTTCTCTGTGAAAAGTCCAATAAAACTCAATATTTTCCTACACTATTTTGCTCATCTGTACGTCATGGTTTGTGAAACATCTCTCCAACCCCTCCTGTGGTACCAATGTGTGCCTCTTGCATGCGAGTGCTGAATCTCCTTGTACTGAAATTGGCACTCACTCGTTGGCACTGCATGATGAGATGAAGAGTGCAGCAGTGGTGGTGTAGTAATCTTTTGGCTCTGTGAAATATGGACTAAATGGCCATTTTATATGCATGCCTGTCTCAAAACAAATAAAATTATACAAGTGGTTTTAGTAAAAACCTCATAGAAAATGGGAAAGTGTTTAAAGCCAGTTGGTAGTTTTGCCATCTGTTAAAACCACCCACATGAAGGGCTGTCTGTCGACTATTGGACTGGGTAAACTGAGGTATTTATGATGACATAAAAGAAAATTAGCACCATTCCTAGCCAATATATCACACCTTACATGAGGCATATTAATGGAAAAAAATCAACACAATGGCAACCTTATTGTGACAACTGTTACGTTAAAATTGAAATATGTGTAATTTGAAATCTAGACATGTTATTCTTGTTTTGTATTATAACTCTGATTATAACTTAGGAGTACGTGTGGTTCTGTAGAGAACCAGGAGGTACTCAATGTTTAGGACTGTATGCTCTGTCCGTCATCAGGAGATTGCCTGACAACGAGAGATACCCTTGCATGGTGCTACTGCAAACCTCTCTCACTAACTTGCCAACTTCATCGTGAAAAGCTTAAAAGCTCAAATTATAATTTACTTGCTAACAGTATTACTACCTCATATATGTACATAGACTACCCTGTAAATCATTTCCTTGCATACATAAAAGCAGTTTGGAACCTCCGTGCTCTCCGGAATTATTAATTCTTTAACAACCCTTGGTTCATCTAAGACAAGCTACATGCAGCTTTATGTACTTGGTACCTACTACTTTTTAAAAAATGCATGCTTTTGAGAATCATAATGCAAATTTTACTGACACAGTTCCACTGAAAAAAAGGAGAGGAGAGAACCAAGAATTGTATTCATTAAGACCTTTGAACTTGTGAGTATAACATACCATATGGACACAGCACTGAAGTCATTTTAATATTTCCCGCACTATGTGTCATATTGAAATTTGTGACTATTTTCCATCTTATGTCCTATTGTCCTGTGTTCATGTCCTATTAAGTTTTCAGGTAAAGAGGCATTTTATGCTATTAATTTCTATCTATAAAATGAAAGATTTTTAGCTACTGGACCACACAAGAAATGGGACGCACCAGCTGTTGAAAGTTCATTCAGTAAGAGAGTGTAATGCGCCTAATATAGTCTCAACTATCATCTTGTTATTGAGGATATTGTGTTGGTTGATGTCATAACTCAGTGTGAGTATTTATGTCCTCAGAAGCAGCTCTGTCCCTTTCAGCATCAGGATTAGATGATTCAGCTGAACTATCTTGAGAATCTAGTTTCTTATTTGCAGTGAGTTCTACAGCATGAGTGCCATTTAAACTGTCATCAGCACTCGGCATTGTACCATGTCCATGCATCCTTTGTCCATCATTCCACACCTTGTTTCCTGTGTGCTTGTCATCTTCATGTTGTTCCATTAAATCTGGTCTTCCTTTGCTTGATTTTGGGTCATCACTGGCATCCTTTTGCTGCTTACTAAAACCTGCCCAGTCAAAATAACATTGCACATAAAGATACAATGTAGTGTACAATTAAACAAGTGTGTGAAATCACAGAGAATAATGTTTCTTTTGCCTACTCTTCCCTTTAGCAGTGAATCATGTAAATAAGAAAATAAAATCTCATTCCAGAACTACACAGAGCAGTTTCATACTGCTATATTTCAGCTATTGGACCACAATGGGAATGTGCATGTCAATGACTCCACTTAACTGATACTGGTTGATATTTATGAAGAACAACTTCAAAATCTTGAAATGCATTACAAATTGATTTACCAGCTTTATCTGAAGTTCCTTCTCTTTGCAAAACATACTCCCAAATGTCCTTTGTTTCTGTATCACTGATGTATTTCTCTTCCCCAGTGTAGTGTGTTGGTTCCACAAGAAGTGGGTTGACCGAATATGCTTTGAGGTCACGCGGATGAAATGCATGAGCCCAGTCATTCCTGTTGGCACAAGGATGGGCAACTATTAAACAGCTTATAATGCAATGTCAGACTTCAATTATGCAACTTGTTTTGCTTCAAAACGGAGCTCAGGTACTCTGGTTTTACATGTAAGTGCATGTTCAACAACCTTTTCTGGTAAAGTATTCTTGAACTAAAAGAACACTTACTCTGGATGTACATCAAACATGATTGGTATGTACTCATCAACTGGTATCATCTTTCCCAGGGGCTCTTGTGATAACAGCTTTTGGGCTCCATCAAAAGTAAGCATGTAGCTCAGAGTCCAGTATGTGTAGCTTGGTTTGACGACGTGCATGAAACCATCAACATAATTCTCATAGTCCCTTTCCATTATTTTGCGACCAATGTAGCTGTAAACAAAGATACAGAAAGCTCTTAAAATATGGTGGAAACAATTCCTTTTGAGAATAGGTAAAAACTCAAATGTCCTGTGGTTTCCAATACCATAATGAACATGATGGGGTCTATCAAAGATTTGTCCATACTGTGACCATTTGGTATATATTTGGCTGCAAACACCCATTCAAAAATGAGGTCCCCCCGTGAATGTGACCACCTTAAGGCCAGATCACACTTAGCATGAAAGCAAAAAATGAACATGAACTTGTCATGTCCAATAAAATAATCAGACTTTCAGAAGTTCAAAGACTGCAACTTGAGTGACTTTGGTTGCAAATGTCTCCTGATGTCCAATTCACTTCACTTTCACTTGAAATACATTAGGCTTTTGAGGGCAAATAGCTCCATGAATGTTTACAGTGTCCAATACATTCTGATAATTACATGTTCATGACCGTATTTCTGTAAGAAGGCATTTGCATTGAGTCCAAGCAAAAAAGAATTCACAATGTATGCAGCATGTAGTATTGTCACATTGATTGCTGAGAGATACTGGTAATTGCAAGAATAAAGCACCAGACTTACAATTGCATACGTATACATGTCTGTCCGAATTAACAATGTAAAACTGTTTGAAATTATCATGCATGTACATGTAGGTTTCAAAATATTTAACAAAGATTTCTGTGAGTCAAGTCACAAAACTCAATCTCTGTCGTTACTTTTTATTTTTGAGAATTTATTTTGAGTTACAATCTTTACCTTGCAGCAAATGCTGAAGCAAAATTTTTCTTACACCATACACCCACACATTCACAGCTCACTGACAGTTAGCACACAGTAACTGGATACGTGCACATTAATATTATAAAATAAAGACTGTGTTAGCTTCTGTCTTTTATTTTAAGTCATTAACATCTGTTCTTAATACATGTATATTTCTTTTGATAAAACAAAACTGAATTGCTTTATGTTGCATGTTTTGACTTAAATGTAGTAAGAAGAAAACAATTAGTAATACTCAGCAAAATTACGTTTATTAGGCCTTCAGTGGAAGATCTTATCATTTACATTTGTCTTCACTTTCAAAGGCAACCTGATTTGGGGATTTTCAACAACATGTCCTGTGAGTCCCCCAACTCTGAAATTCCAGTTCAAACGTTTGAACTTCTCCCAAGGTAGCAGAAAAAGGAGAGCTGAAATCTCATGCCCAGTACCATTATGGCAGTATTTATTTATATTAGAGCACAGCATGGGGCCACTGAATTACTGCATACAAGAAAGAGATGGAATGGTAGCAAAGGGATACCAACAAATACCTACAGTTCATTTCATAGATGTTCTGTTGCAAACAGAACATCCATGGGGTTTTCATCTCCTTTTGTTTGTTTTTTTGGGGGGGTCTTTTTATGATCAAAGCTGTTCTCATTCTGGTCCTGTCAGGTGTTATTTTCAAAGGTTGACCACTTGCTGCCGGGGGGGACCTGGTTTTGGGTTCGTTTTCTTTATACCTAATAACTGAGCGCGAAGTGGTTAACTGTTATCTCGGGGTTTTCCAGTAAACCTACAGATCATGGCCTCTAAGTAAAAAATCTGTTGCTGTATTTAAGGCCTACTGCAGTAAGACAGGAAATGTGGTGCAGAGTTGTGGAATCCATGGATGTCCAGACATCCCATAACTGACATGTTCACTAGATGGCCTTGTTGACAATGATGGTATTGTTGAAGTGAAATGTCCTATTATTACCAGGTTCAGGGGACAGAATCCCAGTCACAACAATTATTACCAGGTTCAAGGAACTGAAGCCCAGTCATTACTATTATTACCAGGTTCAGGGGACTGACACCCAGTCACAACTATTATTACCAGGTTCAGGGGACTGACTCCCAGTCACAACTATTATTACCAGGTTCAGGGAACAGAAGCCCAGTCATTACTATTATTACCAGGTTCAGGGGACAGAATCCCAGTCACAACTATTATTACCAGGTTCAGGGGACAGAATCCCAGTCGCAACTATTATTACCAGGTTCAGGGAACTGAAGCCCAGTCATTACTATTATTACCAAGTTCAGGGGACAGAATCCCAGTCGCAACTATTATTACCAGGTTCAGGGAACTGAAGCCCAGTCATTACTATTATTACCAGGTTCAGGGGACAGAATCCCAGTCGCAACTATTATTACCAGGTTCAGGGAACTGAAGCCCAGTCATTACTATTATTACCAAGTTCAGGGGACAGAATCCCAGTCGCAACTATTATTACCAGGTTCAGGGGACTGACGCCCAGTCACAACTATTATTACCAGGTTCAGGGGACTGAAGCCCAGTCACAACTATTATTACCAGGTTCAGGGGACTGAAGCCCAGTCATTACTATTATTACCAGGTTCAGGGGACTGAAGCCCAGTCACAACTATTATTACCAGGTTCAGGGGACTGAAGCCCAGTCACAACTATTATTACCAGGTTCAGGGGACTGAAGCCCAGTCACAACTATTATTACCAGGTTCAGGGGACTGAAGCCCAGTCACAACTATTATTACCAGGTTCAGGGGACTGGAGCCCAGTCACTACAGTCACTACAATTATTGCATTTTCGGAAAGAAGAAACATAAAACAATCAAAAGCTACATCAGATGCCCAAATCATCTCTGTCTGATTGAGGGGCTGGGTCAAGATTTTGAATGTTTTGCCAAAACCAATAATTCTCTCAACATGGACTTGCTTGCTGAAGATTTTCCTATCCTTGATAACAGTCTTTCCTGACATTCGATTCTTTTTCCTGAATAAAGTGGGATGTTTATGATGACATCTACTGGTGCAAAAATGTCCTGAATATCAAATCCCTTGTCCACCAGGATGGCGTCTCCTGAATCTGTTCCCGTTTAGTCCACTGTGCCTTACTATTTGTCAGTCATTCATCGAACCTCCATGGGCACAAGACACATAGCTGACAAGTCCCCCCTTGGGTCACTCCTACAACTGCTTTTGCTATATTTTGATTGTTGCAAGTAGAAAGGTTGACTGCTGTGCAATGGGGGCTATGGGTTTCTTTACAGGAGATTCAAATCCATCACGGATAGCCCCATGTAGTAGGGAATTTCCTCTTAAAATCTGAAGGAGCATAATACCTGACACGGACTCTGCTACGCCATTTATTCACTTCTCTCGACTGAAGACTTGTGAATTTCATCCAGGTTACAAGGACACAGTAAACTTCTGACTCACTTATTCTGAATAAACAACAGTTCAAAATTTAGTATATATCTTCAGTATTTTATTAGAGTCAAGAAAAGCTGACCTATAGTAAACCGATGAATGCAGTCTGTCTTTGTTAGAGAAGTACAGGTGGAATGGCTTGGTTGAGGATCAGTTTGAATGTGCACCTCCTCATTGACTGGTTCACTCTCAATGTCAACCTACATAATCAAATTCAGATCTTGCTCAAGAACATCATTCTCAGTTGTTTCTTCTTGCACCGATCCTGTTTACCTTCTTCTTTGTCAAGCCTTCTCTTCTCATTCCTACTCTTTAGTATTTTTTCTCTTGATGATGCTGCTGAAGACAGCCCTACTTTACTTTATGGAAACTGGCTTGGGACAGCCATTTTCTTAAGTAATTTCTTGTTCAGTTTGCAACCTGCAATTAAAAGTAAAAATGGGGGGAAAATGAAGGTACCCTTTACTATTACATTAAAACTGGTAGGTTAGGAACAGCTTCTACTGAAACAGCTTCTACATGCCAAATTTTCCTTTAAAATGGGGAAGTTTTCTCAATAAATCTGGTTTGGAGCTTACCTAGAAGAGACTTTTCATCGTAGTCAGATTCTACAAACTGCTCCTTGCATGCAACACTGCTAGCATTGGGTACCATGGTCGTCTTGATTTAATTTGGCACGTCTGATGGCCCCTCTCCAGTAATACCACTGTTTCTTATCTTTTGGGAAAACATGCCCTCCATGGCAGCCAAAGCAAGGCACAGCGCAGCAACTTCCCGGCATATTTTTGAAGATTTATTAAGTGAGTAGGGATTACTAACAAGCAAGGGCAATGAAATACGAATGCTATACTTCTGGGACCATTGAAGCACGCCCTCCTGTGATGCATTGAGACCAGTCAAAAGTCTCCCATTGGCCTTATCACAAGTTGACCACACTGAATTGAAAGCAAGGTTAACTTTGTTTACTTTAGTACCTAGAATAGGTTAGAATATTTTAGAATAAATATGAATGCACTGATATACAACAACATTTCAAATCAGTGTCATTTATGCTGATAAAGAATTTATAACTTGTTATTAATTACATTTAAATGTTTTAAGCCATATTTTTTAGAAAATGTGCGGCATGGAACCCTAAATAGTCTGGCACCACCCCATTTAACAGATTACACCAAATAAGAGAGATGCCAGGAACACAGTAAAGAGTGGCTTCCCGTGAACAAAGTTCTATTTGCTACTTTCAAGTTGCCTAAAAATGAGACAAATGTCATGTTCTAGCCCTTCTAGATTTTTAAGCTCAGGGCATGTGTCAAATTTGGAAGCAAACCTTATCTGTAAATGTGAAATTTGGAAGCAAAAGGGGAATGTTCAGTGTAGCAGAATGTTGGGTAAATCATAACATGGGTGTCCATTACAGCAATGTCGGGTACATTGTGTCCATTACAGCAATGTCGGGTACATTGGTGTCCATTACAGCAATGTCGGGTACATTGGTGTCCATTACAGCAATGTCAGGTACATTGGTGTCCATTACAGCAATGTCGGGTACATAGGTGTCCATTACAGCAATGTTGGGTACAATGGTATCCACCACAGCAATGTCGGGTACATTGTGTCCATTACAGCAATGTCGGGTACATTGGTGTCCATTACAGCAATGTCGGGTACATTGGTGTCCATTACAGCAATGTCGGGTACATTGTGTCCATTACAGCAATGTTGGGTACAATGGTATCCACCACAGCAATGTCGGGTACATTGGTGTCCATTACAGCAATGTCGGGTACATTGGTGTCCATTACAGCAATGTCGGGTACATTGGTGTCCATTACAGCAATGTCGGGTACATTGTGTCCATTACAGCAATGTTGGGTACAATGGTATCCACCACAGCAATGTCGGGTACATTGGTGTCCATTACAGCAATGTCGGGTACATTGGTGTCCATTACAGCAATGTCGGGTACATTGGTGTCCATTACAGCAATGTCGGGTACATTGTGTCCATTACAGCAATGTTGGGTACAATGGTATCCACCACAGCAATGTCGGGTACATTGTGTCCATTACAGCAATGTCGGGTACATTGGTGTCCATTACAGCAATGTCAGGTACATTGGTGTCCATTACAGCAATGTCGGGTACATTGGTGTCCATTACAGCAATGTCGGGTACATTGGTGTCCATTACAGCAATGTTGGGTACAATGGTATCCACCACAGCAATGTCGGGTACATTGGTGTCCATTACAGCAATGTCGGGTAC